>NC_069371.1:22387500-23012500 GCF_021730395.1 Mercenaria mercenaria
AGCTGGCAAAGATTGAGTCCGAATGTGTCTAGTTTTTCTAAGCCGGCGTTTATTTACGTCATTTGTGATGGTTGTAGACTTTGGATTTTGAGAAAAGTTAGAAAGTACAATCGTGTAAGATAATTGAAAACTTTGTGTGAGATCATCATTTTCAAATGTACATCTTCATTGATACTTTTGAAGTTTTACAATTAATAAGACATGAAATCACATATTTCCAATTGTATAAAATCAATATTGCATACTTCTGATGTTATAATTCCCATAACGATAAACTCGTTAACCAGTAACGTTTATTGCCTGATTCCTTACACAAATCGCCAGTCCGTTGTTTGCTGTATGACCGTCTGTATTCAACGTGCGTTGACTGTGCTGTTAAGTCTGAAACTTAAAAACAAAATTGTGAATGGCTTGCCGGCCAATAGTCAAAACTATTGACCCTCCGTCCTTCTGACCTTGGCAATAGTTTTGACTATTGACCGGCATGCCATTCAATAAGTGTATACTATTTACACATGACACATGATATATTTGCGCCCTAACGCATGCTTCTATAGGCAACAACCGTTAAAATACTTGTATCTAAATGATTGCGTGGCATAGTCGTAGCGAACATAGCGTTGTGATGTTCCGTCTTAGAAAATCAAACTAAAGAACATGGCTCCAGACGAACTATTTTATATTCAATTTCATTTAACACAATCGTTTTAGTGTACAAAGCGGTCTAGCAATTACGTTTATGCACAATGTTGCTATTTAGTTGTTCAGCCAAACGCAGCCGAGTATTTTGTACCCATATGGAAAATACTACACCGTGTTGAATATCTTTTATTTATAGACGTATTTTCGTATCAAAAAGTGTTAAAATGTGTTAAAATTGATCCACTGTTGCATACTATAGATGTTATAATTAACTTACGGCGGCTTTAGGAAAAGCAGACTGTCTCGCGTCTACCATTAGTTACAGCCAGTACCAAGCACATATCTATGTTGTAAAGTCTGCGATGTTCCGCCTTTATGTGACGTCATAGTCGTCGGAGTTATTTAGAAAATGTAAACACATGTGTCGTATATGTTTGTCGTTGAGAAAAATAAACATATATAGGTAGCACAGCAATGTATTCACGCTATCAAGGCATATTCTAAGGTACCTAACTATTCATGTACTGTCATAAAATATACAGCTATAAGTAACATCGCGGTAAAAATAACGACTCTCTTAAAAACCCTACAAGAATTTTACCAGCGAACTATTTTGATATTTTGTTTACTTACAGTTTATTCATCTCTCTTCGTTACAATAGATTTACTTCTGAATATTTTAGTATGCAATCCCTTAGTCGTAACTTTGGTATGGAATAGTCATGGAATTTGTCATATCCCCATATCACATCGTTAACTTGTACCAAATGAAATTTCGCTAAAAAACAGAAGTATTCAATGTAAATTAATATCTACGTATAAGTTCATTATACATTTTGGTCCATCTCAATGGGAAAGAACGTGATTGCATCTCTCATGAATGTTATCGTTCAATATTATTCAAATAGGCATTTATATTTGCAATAATTCCAAATCAATATAGTCTGATAATAAAGACATGTTTTCTCTTTTGCATGACATGGTTTATAAATATTTTGTTTCATTTGAATAACCACGGGTCGTTCAAAAGGACATAAGTGAAAATGTTGCAGGCTCGGTTTGGTTGAGCCTGTTCATGGGCGGTAGTAGAAATGCAATCTACCGTCCACGCCCTTTAGCCCCGGGTTGAGCAGAACTCAACATTTACATATGTTACATGTATCAGAATGAAATTTAGAGACACCCGCAGATGCATTCATACGGTGGTGTACATGGAACAGTATATAGTTTTTGTGATATACTTCATATGTTTCATATTATAAAATAGCAGCTTTCACGTATAACATGACAATAATATAAGTTTGCTGATACATTTAAAAAAGTAAAGTTGCAGATAAGGGCGTGTCTACTTCTCGCTAACGTATTTGTCTTTATATAGGATACTCTTAGCCATTTCAAGGAGTCACGTCGTTGATACACATATTTTGTATTAGTAAAAACTATTTCCCAGGAGCAAGGATTTGGTGAATGTACACTATTCAGAACTCAAAAATATGTATACACTTTCAGGGTTGAATATGAAAACATTGACAAAAGATTCAGAGAATGTTTCTTTAAAGTGTTTCAAATAAAACATGCTCGAGTGTTCTGCACCATTATGTTGAATTAGATTTGATTTTTATTAAACTGGCTTAATTGCAAGATCTTTTGGCTTAAAATTACGTACATCAGTTAAAGTATAAAGTAAGTCTCCATATGTTTTCCTCTTTCCGTGAAATTTTAGACATGATAATGGCGTGATCAGATGCTCTAAAAAGATTTACTTAGCTCAGTAAATTGCAGTTTTAATACAAATAAGATTTCATATGTTGCTAATAACATTATACAATATAAAGAGTCTCCCAAAAGTGCGCACGATTGTAATTTGCATTAATTTTGTTAAAAGAACTTCCACAATGCAGAATTTGACTAAACCCTTACCTTTTAAATAAAAATATAGCAAATAAGAAGGGAAGGGTAGTGTGCTGAATTGTCTGTTAGACAGAACCACAAACAGATTTTATTACTGAGAGTCATTAGGAAAATTATTATATCTTTGAAGAAAACTTTCTATAATGAAGATATGAATGAAACTATCCAAAGCCGTACAAATTGTCTATCTTGTAGTCATATGATATATATAGGTGTGTGTGTTTATGTTTCAGATATTAGCTTATGATTCAAGAGGTCCGGAAATTTCAAGCTGATTCCGTTTAATATTTCATTACTAAGTCTTGACAACACTATTATATTAATATTTTATCATTCTTTAAAATGATATAACTGTTTCCGTTTCGTGCAATTGATATGATAATTTTCGTTTCCGTTTGCCTGGTCAGTAGATTTTCCGGATACCCATTACTTTATCTGGGGACCAAACGCCGCTTTTCATGGAATTACACGCCACAGCCCGTGTATCATTGAAGGTTCCATGTTCACCGCCGTTTGAATACATCTGCGGATGTCTCTAAATTGCTATTTGTACTTTTAGCATGTGTAAATGTTGAGTTCTGCTCAACCCGGGGCTAGAGGGCGTGGACGGTTGCATGCATTTCCAATACCGTCCATGAACAGGCTCAAACAAACCGAGCCTGCAACATTTTCGTTTTTGTCGTGTTGAACGACCTGTAAAGTTTTCCCTTTTTCTGTTTTAACAGTATTAAATAGGTATTATTTTATGTTTTTCGGTGGTTTATCGAAATATAACGGTGAATTATATCCTGATAAACTCACTGGCCACTCAGTGAAAATTATCAAATCTGATACCCGGATTAATGTCAAAAAGTTTACCGAGCGTACTGAAAGCCGGAAACAATATGACGATGACGTCGTTAAAATGACGTTAAAATGACTTCGTCTTTGCGATGCTTCCTGATAAAATTTCCCGCAAATTTCGACATTTTATTGAAATAAACACAACAAAAGTAGAGTTTTAGACATAAAATAAACAGAAAAATTGTTGGTATCGATGTAATATCACGGTAATTTCACTCGTGAACACCAAAAGTTGTTATTATCACTCGTGGCTGCGCCACTCGTGAAAATATCACTTCTGGTGCCCACTCGGTGAAATTATAACGTGATATTACACCGAAACCAACAATTATCCTCTATATCAAGCAGCACTTTCAGTCTAATGGCGGAAAAAATTTTTCCTAGTTAAAGTGGCTTTTTCATGTTTTATGTTAGTCAGTTCCTGTTTTTATGTCATTGAGGACCTATATTAGACAGCTTGGTAGCATTTTCAAGGAGACTGTTTGCTTTTAAAAGAATGTAAACATACTTTATTACACATGTGTTCATACCAACACTTTTGCTGTCATTGTGGAAGAAATTCATTAGTGCTGACATGTCAGAAAAATAAAATCTCTCTTAGAAGATGCATGACTTTTCTTTGTGTTTTTGTGGTTAATAGCTCATTTAAGAACATAATGCCAGTAATACCTTTTTTACATTGGGGCTGGCTATGTGTTACAGCTCTCAGAAGGTTGTTGATTTTATATAGAACATAATATTATAGCAAATTTATTTTCTACTGTATACCATATAAATGCTATTTAGCCATTACTTCCGGTTTATCAAACCTGCAGCACTACCTTAAGAAGCATTCTAATACGCTTTTCTTTATTAAAACACTCTTATGCTAGAATGACGTCACGTCACGTTAACTTGCGGTGACGTCAATGTTTTTGTTACGACCAAGAAAGAGCGCTACTATATTTTATCTACTGTTTTAGATTAAGGACATATTAGAATCGAAATAATTTATACCAAAACCGCATTTTAACACTATTTATACACTCGTGTGGTAATACGCTGCGCCCTCGTGAAAATATTACGTCCGACGTATAACTGCCCATCGTGCATAAATACGTGTTAAAACACTCTTTTGCTATAAATAAGTTCTTAAGTAGAGTGTTAATACTCTTTTCAGTCTGTTCCTTAGCTGCCTATTCTTTATATTGATAATGAAGATTAATGCACTAGACTTAAATGTTTTTCAGTCATTTTCCTTTGAATTGCTAAACGATCAAAGAAAAGCCAGATTTTTAGTGACAAAATAGAAGAAATAGTAATTCACTATTAAGATAGAATACAATTATCTAGCCTAAAGCTATGTTATCTATATAAAATGTTGCGATAAATCCGTCTCTATGAAAAGAACAAGTACCTGCTCTTCACATAAAATGGGTGAATTATATGTTTAATGCGTTAATGTTGACGGAAAATTGGCGAAACATATTGGCATCAAAAATAATGGTAATGGCATTAACACTTGTCTGAAAACAAATAGACCCTTCCAAAATAAAAAAGGTTGTCTGGCCAATATATTAAGCTTGGGCATGAGAAATATAAAGACCATATATCTTATAAAACACAATTTGGAAACGTTGACATAAAAAATCAAATCTATTATCTGTCATTATTTAGAAGATTCACTTGATACTTGTATGCACCAAACTGAGAAAGAAAGAATATCATCGGTGTTGCTAATATTAGGAAAACATGTCCTTGTCTGATCTATGTCGCAACTGCTACATTTTCTTTACCCTCGTGATTCTCAATATTATGCGATATATTTCTTACAATGTTGCACTATGCAGCTAATAAAAGACGCCAAAACGTTCCGGAATAGTCTGAAACCTAGAAATATTCTTTCAAATACAAGTTTTGCAAACTATTTTAATATTGGTGTCCATTCTTGTAATTGTGAACAAATTCGTGACTTCTAGCTGTGCTGTTATGCTGGGCTTATATCTAGATAAAATCATTTATATCCGCATTTGCCAAGTAAAACTTTAACTTTTAACTAATTAGAAATTATCTGGCTAAAGTTAGCTAGTGGACTGTAGACATCACCAGATTTATATACATGCATGAAATGCAAACGGTGTAAGATATCTTCACAAACGATTGACATAGTTCTGTATCTTTTCTTTTCTTCTTCTCCAGTGATACGTTCAGTTCCCTTATCGTCGAAATGAGTGTATGTACAAGGATGATTTGAGGCAAAATAGTACAGAGGTAAAGACAGACAAAAGTCATATATAACCTGCACGTAACTAATGGAGGCTGGTCAGCATCCAAAGTCTAGGTTTTTACTATATGCTCTGTTAGTTGCTCCCATAGTCTGACGCCTGTTGGAAAGAGTTACCGGTGGTTTACCTGCAGTTTTGCTAAAAAGCACCAATTATCGGAGTGCATGACCCTGAGTGGAGAGTGTAGATGCATAGAGAGCGGGGTCCCCATCCTAAGTTTGTGATCATCCTGCTAGCGTTGTTACCCGCCGCCTCCTGGCGGCGGGTTTATTGGTATTCTAATTTTTTTTCGCGTGTGGGACATGGAGCAAGTTACGTGACAGGTTTTCGATACTGTACAGATTGTTTTTATTCGTACATGTGTGATACACTAATACTTTATTTAAATGATAAAATATTAAATTTATGTATATATATTTTATCATTTTTATAAAAATAAGAAAAAAACTTGGGTCACGTGACACGTTTCGAACATCTTCGTAACACACCGTAAGTTACGACCATCTTCAACTTTCGCTTTCGGATGGCTGTGACCTAGTTCACACGATCCTTTTGTTTACATTTTCATTTTTACAGTTTTAACTATAGATATTAGATATTTTAGGATATAATTTAATATATTTAGATTGCCATGACCTGTAATGTCCCCAATATTTTTTGAGATGATTAGCCCACAAAACATTGCTCACAATAAAAATTGACATTCATTATGACTGATCTGAATATACATTTCTGGCGGCGAAAAAAACTGTTGACTTGTTTGTAGTCTTGTAGCCACCAATGAAATATCTTGCTGCCCGACGCTGTACCGCTTTCCTGCTTTCGTATCCTTCCTCTGATGTGAATGTCCCACGACCCATATTCACGATCTGAAAAGATTTATGTATTACTGGGCTTTACAAGGTTGTGCCGCCATATAATACACAGACGTGGCTGGCCTCTTTGCAGGCAGGTTGAGTTTATGTGATGGTTCTAAATCCGATTGCCCTATCTCTTTCAAATTCCAAAAGTTCAAAGTTTTACTAATGATATTTTCATCAATACTTTGACAAGAGAGTTGTGTCCCTTGGATAAGATGGTCATGTTTTTTGTGCTCTGATAATAACTTAAAATTTTGGTGGAAATAAACTATCAACATTAAATAAAACTGCATAAAACAACTGTGGAATATAAAAAGTATCTAATTGGAAATAAGAAATGTGTTTTTAACAAGAACAGGATTAGGAACTATGTAAACATTTTTGTCAAAGGTTATTGAATGGGTAGCCATTGTGTACATTGAGTGTATTGGATTTATCTATACATGGACACTGTGTAACAGAAACACATGGATTAGGTGGACTGAATCAGTGAGAGTACTGAAGTGACTATAAGGCCAAGCTAAAAAAAATAAAACTTAGGTATATAATATATAGTATATTGTACAACTGTAAAAGTTCAGGATGTCTGAAGATAGTAAAAGCAAAAATGCACGGGATAAGCGAAAACGAAATGAAATGAGTAGTGTAAGCGAAAGTGACACCAGCATGAGTGCAACACCAATTAAAAGTGACAAGAAAAAACAAAAACATGAAAAACAAAACGAAGAGTCAAATGAAAATACAATGAAAAGTATTCAAACAGAACTAAAGCAAATTAACAAAAAGCTAGAAAATGTTATGACTAAAAATGACGAAACTCTCAAAACGCTGATCAAAGAAACAATACAAACTATGAAAGAAGAACTACTAGCCTCAACAAGAAGAAAGTGGAAATACTTGAAGGTAAACTGTTTGAGAAAGAAAAGGAAATTGACAAAATGAAGACAGAATATGATAAAATGAAGGAAGATATAAGCAGGTTGAGCAAGGACATGTCTGATCAAAATGCAAATATAGATAGATATAAATATGAAATGAGAGATAATGCTTTGAAAACTGATGAATACCTTAATGACTGTGAACAATATAGTAGAGTAAACAATATTCGAATTTTTGGTATTCCAGAAGAAACTTTTCCTAAAATACAAGTTAGAAATGAGAAAAAGAAACTTGATGAAAACATTGACACTAAACCAGCAGAAAAAGACACGAGTGAAAACAGCGAGAGTGCAGAGAAGAAAAGTGTGGAATCAAACCACGATACATACGCCATGAAAGTAAGTAACACCGAGGAGGAAAACGAAAAACAAGTATCAGAAAATGATGAACAGACGACAGAGATAGTAAGGAAGAAACTGAATGAATATGTACCGGGTTTAAACCTCAAACGTGAAGATTTTGTCATCAGTCATAGAATTGGGGCAAAAGGTGATAAACCAAGGCCGATTATTGCTCAGTTGAAATCTAGACTAGATAAAAACAAAGTAATGAGAAACAGAAAGTTATTTCCAAAATCAATATCCATAATGGATGACTTAACAGCTGAGAATTATAAAACTCTTCAATCGGTGAAATACAAAAAACCAGATCTGGTTCAAGCAGCATGGTTCCGTAATGGGAAAATTTTCTATAAAGATCAAACAGACCACGTTATTCAGCTCCATTATAAGAACTTTAGGTTCTGGCAAAACCTAGCATGGCCAGAAGCACCACGTAAAAGGGGAACTTCTAACAGGTTGGCATAACTATTCAAATGACAGTTTGAAGTATTCTGTACAGAAAATAAACATGCAGTAAAACACGAATTCTGTATGATTTGTAAAAATATGAAATGGACACAAAACATTGAACTTGATAACAGTGCATGTATTCACATGGTTTTTGATGAGATATGATTTGCTTTTACAATTTTTCAGTCTTGTCCTGCTTGTGAGTCTTTTTTCGTTTTGCAAGACTTTAAAAAGTCAGGATATATGACTATTATTGCTCTTTAGATCAAACCCTTTTTATTTGACATTTTTTGCTTTCGACCCCTTTTCTCCCATTTCTAAACAGAATGTCACCTAAGAAAACGATGTTTGGTTTGTGTGGCCTAGTAAGATGAACTATTAATGGCCTGTAGGCTGTTTTGTCTACTGTCAAGTTGATAAATACACACCAAATGTTAATCCCTTCTCCATGATGTTAAAGGTGGTTAACCAGTTTTTATGTATATAATATTTCAGTACCCATTACATCTTTTGTTTTGAAAGCAGTGATTATACAACTGATTTTTATATAAAAAAGCAACAATCAAGAACAAAAAAAAGAAAAGAAATATGTTAAATGGAGAAGGTGTTACAACATCTATAAGTATCTACTAGCCAATTATGCTTATTGAATACCATGAATATTAAGCAATTAATGAAAACAAATGATTCTGTTTTTTAGCTTTTAAGCTAATAATTATTTCAAGGATCATCCGTATCACATGGAATGTTAAACAATACCAGTGAAATCTTTGCAGCTGCTTATAACATGTTACATCCCCTCTCATAATATGACTGGATAAGTGAATTATGCATAGAATCTTCTTTCCCCTTTGTTTTACCTTTTTTGGTTCTAGTAGAAATGCGTTATATAACCCATAGTACAAATGTATATAATGTCATTTTTTTTATCAGTCTTATTATATGACATAGCAACTAATGAATTTGTAATTAAAATATGGTTGCACACCTTTAACAAGCATCTGTGAAACAAGTAAAGGTGTAAAACAGGTGAAATATGATTGCCTATTTATAGCTTAGGTAAATCCCAGTCTGTGTAAATCATGGGTGAATGATATTTATAGATTTAGAATGAATATTGTAAACATAATGTTGCCCTTGTCAATTAGTTACAGACTGTATTGTTATTGAACATTGGTATGATACTGGTTAAACATATGCAAAATATGTACATGTATATATTTTTTCTGATAAGAAGGTAATGTTTACCATTATAGCAAGGACACGTAAAATATGTGCACATGTAAATAACAATGAATCACTGCTGTAATAATTACAATGTTTAGCATTAGACACTGAGATCCCAAATTTAGACCTTTTACGTAATGGTCAGATCAGTAAGTGTGTGATGTTGAATGACGTTGACCGTGGGTCAAGTTTTTTAATGAACACATTGTCATGTTGTTATACAATAAAATAAACGTGACAACCTCTACAAATGAAAGTACAATATATATTGCATTAAAATAGATGAGTACGATAGGATCCTTTTCTATTGGTGGATCAATTTAATTAAATATTATTAAACTCAGAATTTCATATATTGAGCCAGTTTTGACTACATAGAACTTTAATAATTTATATTAAAGTAAACTCTTATCATATATTGTATAGGACTGCATTTGTCTTTGTATGTAATTTTTAAAATTGACATTTGTATTGTATGCACTCAAATTGTAACTTTGTTACTTAAAAAAGTGTACCCATTGACCTATCTCACTAAGATGTGTATCAAACAAAGCAATATCTTTCAGAAATCTCCGCTCGTTTCCTGTCTTTATAATGATAAAACAGTTCTCACTCTATTTAATAGTATATGGAATCCATAATTACTACATTGAATGTAAGAGGCTTAGGAAACTCTAGTAAAAGAAAACAAGTGTTCCAATGGTTAAAGTCCACAAAAGCATCAATATTTCTGCTACAAGAAACTCATTTACCTGAAAATAAAAGTAAATTTTGGGAATTAGACTGGAATGGAAAAGCATTTTTCAGTGGAACTAGCTCTAATAGTGAAGGTGTAGCTATCCTTCTAAACATATCAGAACCATACAAAATTATAAACTATAAAGAAATAGTCAAAGGCCGTCTTGTGGCACTAGATTTAAATTATAAAGATCAAGATATTACTATTATCAACATATATGGTCCAAATAATGATGATGAGCATTTTTTCAAACAACTTGAAAACTTTTTACTTGAAAATGACGACAAAAATTTTATTATTGGGGGAGATTTTAATGTTGTCTTAGATCCGTTGATAGATAAAAGAAATGGCCGCTTACATACACATACTAAATCTAGGAATAAATTGAAAGATATCATGAGGAATTGTTGTTTAACGGATATATGGCGAAAATTGAATGGAACCTCACACCAATATACATGGACCTCAAATACAAAACCTAAAGTATACTGCAGACTTGATTTCTTTATTGTTTCAGAGTACCTTTCAAATTTAGCGAGCAAATGTAACATAATACCGGGCTTTAAAACTGACCACTCTTCAGTTAGTCTAAACTTAAAATTGGAAAAAAGTAGTAGGGGACCAGGTTATTTTAAGCTGAACAACAGCATTCTACTAGATAATGAATTTAAGACAACACTCCAAAGAAATATCATTGAAACAGCTGCAATAAACTCAGAGGCTCAGCCAGACACTCTTTGGGAAATCATAAAGGGAACAATAAGAAACACAGCTATTAGATATTCAACCTTCAGAAAGAGAAATGATAACATACAAGAAGTAACATTAATAAAGGAAATAAATGAATTAAAAGAAGAAGCTGAACAACTTATTGACAACAACAACAACAATAATAATAATGACAATAATAATAATGACAATGATAATAATGATAATAATATAACGGATAGAATTTCAGAAAAAGAGAATGAACTGGAAAACCTGTATGATAAAAAAATTAACGGTATTCTGTTAAGATCCAAAGCTATCCATATTGATGGAAATGAAAAGAATTCAAAATATTTTGCAAATTTAGAGAAAAGGAGAGCAGAGAAAAAAAATATTTCAAAATTGATTATAGATGGAGAGGAAATTACTGACAATAATGCAATACTGACACAAGAAGTTAAATTTTACAGATCACTATATAAAGAAAAACCTCAAATCCAGTCAGATATAAACTTCTTTAAAGAAGATATTGTTAAATTATCTACGGAAGAACAAACTTCATGTGAAGGTGAACTCACAGAAAACGAATGTAAACTTGCACTCTTTCAAATGAAAAATCAGAAATCTCCTGGGTCTGACGGATTGACTACTGAATTTTTTAAACTATATTGGAATGATATTAAAACCTATTTTTTGAATGGTATAAATTTTGCCTATAGGAAAGGTGAACTCTCAGAATTACAGAAACAAAGTATAATAACACTCTTACCCAAAACAGATAAAGATCAAACAAATCTGTCGAATTGGAGACCAATAAGTCTGCTAAATATTGACTACAAAATAGCAACAAAAACAATCTCTAATCGAATAAAAAAAGTTCTTAACAAGATCATTACTCATGAACAAACAGGCTTTATCAAGGGACGCTATATTGGAGAGAATGTCCGTCTAATATTTGAAATCATAGAATATATTGAAAGCAAAAATGAATCTGCCTTACTCTTTTTCTCAGATTACAGAAAAGCTTTTGATAGCTTAAATCATGAATTTATCATACAATGCTTGAACTATTTTAATTTTGGTCCATCACTTATAGACTGGGTAAAACTCTTCTATAAAAATATAAGCAGTATTATGATAAATAACGGATATCTGACAGAAAATTTCCCTATAAAACAAGGTGTAAGACAAGGATGCCCTTTATCTTCGTCCTTATTCATAATATGTATTCAACTTCTTACAAATGAAGTAGCCAGAGACACAGAAATTAAAGGAATAAAAATAAATAATACAGAGATAAAACAAACCCTTTTTGCAGATGATGCTACATATAATAAATAATGGAGAAAAAACTTCCTTTGAAAAACTGATAAAAGTTATCAATGAATTTGGTAAAATATCTGGATTAGCATTAAATACATCAAAATCTATAGTATTAAAATTGGGAACCCTTAAAAACATTAAATTGAACTATGCAGAAAATATGAATTTTACTTGGACATCAAAACAAGCAAGAACCCTTGGTATAACTTTTCATACAGATTTAAAACGCAATACTGAACTTAATTTAGAACCAAAATTACAGGAATTTACAAATTGTTTAAAACAATGGCAGCACAGAAAACTTACTCTGATGGGAAAGGTAACAGTAATCAAAACATTTGCTTTACCTAAACTTATATATCCCTTCACAGTACTTGAAAATCCACCAGAAAGTATTGTCAAAGATATAACAACAAAAATTTTTAAGTTCTTATGGGATGGAAAAAATGATAAAATCAAAAGAAACACTCTCTTCAGTAATTACAGTTTAGGAGGCCTTAAGTTAACAGATATTAATACATTCCTAACTTCTATTAAAGCATGTTGGGTAAAGCGCATAACTTCGAATGAAAATAATGGTTACTGGAAAGTCTTTTATGGAAACATACTTAACAGGGTTGGAAATACTTTCATTCTACAATGCAATATGAACCAGAAAGATGTATCAAGAATATGCACAGGTCACCCTTTTTTGAAAGATGTACTTGTTTCATGGTTTTTAATAAACAGTTATTATGCTGAAAACAATGAATTACAAAAACATATAATATGGAACAATAGTGAAATTAAACTTGGAAATAATGTAATCTACTGGACAAGATGGCATGAAAAAGGTATACAATTCATTGATCAACTTTTTGATTTTAGAACAAATACATGGTATCAATTTGAAGACGCAAAACAAATACTTGATCTGAATGAGACTGACTTTTTGAAATATCATCAGTTAGTATCAGCAATTCCGAAAAATCTTAAAGACCTTATTTCAATGCAATTTCTTTATGGAAGCAAAACCAACCACCTTATTGAGAAACTGAAATCAAGTAAAACCCCAAACAAGTTTCTTTATAACCTTTTAATGAGTAAGAAAATATATGAAAAACCAACAGCTATATTCAAATGGGAAAACATTCTTGATGATAAGGAAATTGATTGGAAAAAAGTTTTTAGTAACCCATTCAAAGCCACAATAGATAACAATCTTAGAAGTTTTCAATATAAATTGTTAATGCGCTTGCTCCCAACAAACAAATATCTTTATAAATGTAAATTGTCTCAAAGTAATTTATGTGATTTCTGTTGCATGAGTAATGAGAGTATAGAACATTTAATTTGGGAATGTCCAAAGGTACAAATTTTCTGGAACAGACTACAAGTCTTTCTGGAAAATAAGGGATACAATGAGTTAAAACTAAATATAAAGGATGTTTGGTTTGGTTACATAGGTAACACAGATAAAGAAGATATCCTAAACTTTATCATTATTCTTGGTAAATTTTTTATCTTTAAAATGAAATATACAAAAAATGTTCCTTCTTTTGATAACTTTTTTACATTTTTCAAGCAGAGAATTAGAATTGAAAAAGAAATAGCAATGATTAATGACAGGCTCCATAAATATGAAGAAAAATGGTTAAATTTTACTGAAGTGGACTAATATTGAAATAAGCCAAGCCTCTCAGCTATACAATACAGTACCAAACTATCAATTACGAAAAACAGGAAACGAACAACACTATCCTTTAAAAATATCCTTCCTTATGCCTTTTAGGATCATGATTCCAAGTGACATAACTCAACTCTTACTCTTCTCACTCTCCCTTCTCATCCTTCCATTCTTGCCTGAATGATTATTATCTTTCCCACTGTCCTTTCACTTCTAAACTCGTTAACTTTTATTTAAATCTCTTAGATATAAACATGTAAATCTAGTTGTATTATTGTGTTTGAGTGTAATTTGAAATATAAACGATTTGTATGTTTGTATTTATGATTGAAAAATAAAAGAGAAAAAAAAAAAAAAAAAAAAAAAAAAAAAAAAAAAAAAAATACTTTGACAATGCAATAATGATATAGAAAATGGCCAGGCTCACATTCAGTTCTTTTACGCCATTGAGTATCTGTATTCAAACTATTCCCACCGATATGAGTATGGAAATTAACATGTTGCCCCAGACCAATGGTTACTAAAGATTTTTTTTGTTTTACGCGGTCAAGTAAAATACATAGGTATGTGCGCTTAAACCTTGTAGAGTTTAAACAAAAGTCACAGAGGCAAGTACAGTGAATGAAACAAAGTACAATAAATAACTCGGTTGTAACTACTAGGGAGACATGTTATATCACTTAATTAAACAAATTGGATCCTTGTCAAAGATGTTACAAAAGGAGAAGCGACAACACCTTTAAATCTGTATTTTTAAGACATAATCATTTACCAGACTAGTATACCAAACTACTATTGACTTTTGAAGTTTTAAACAATTTTTATTTCCAAATATATGTATCACATACAAACATAAATTAATATCATAGGATTGAGGGTTAACCTCTTTCTTGTCTGTTAACAATAACACACATTTAATGTAACAAAAAAGTTTCAAACTTATTGCAAAATAGTACACGTATTATGTTCTAAGCAGTAGCTCTAACCAGGTAATAAAGTACTGTATAGAAAATCAAATTAATGTATAATCATACACAACGGTAAGATTTAGAAAGGATAGAACGATGCTTATTGTTGTACTAGAAATAATTTAAATATTGTAGCTGCTGTTCTTTTCTATCAACTAGTGGATAATAGATTAAGATATCTATTAGAAAAATCAGATAAACTAAATATAATTATATACAGGATTTACCGTGAAGGCAATATGTATTTATCAACAAACAGTGGAATGTAGAGAATTTTCAAATAAAATATGGTTAAACATCCAAAAAAAAACACTTCCACTGAATATCTTAAATTGCATAGATATGAAAAAGCTTAATTATCAAATTGGCAACTTTTTTTGCATCCTCAGATTTACTTCTATCTATGGCTTTACATTATACGTTGTACCCTTGAAAATTAAATTACAAAATAGAAAAAGTTAGAACTCTAAAGGTCGCTCAACACGACGAAAACGAAAAGTGTTGCAGGCTCGGTTTGATTGAGCCTGTTCATAATGCAAGTCGGGTGCTGTTTTAATGAGTTTATGCTGACGGAAACTGGCCGAATATATAAGAAAATGGCATGCGCATATGTTAGAAAACAGATCCTTTCAAAATAGAAATAAATGATCTGATCACTATTTTAGTCTTGGCTCCGGAATGATTTTTATCACTTGAATTCGACCTTAAATCTTCTATGAAAACATATATCTATAGGAAAAATCATTATTATTGTTACAAAACTAACACGAAAAAATCAAACCGCGGATAATACTTACCTTTTGAACAAGATTTTGTGTTGTTATGCTAACCAGAATTTTATCGTCTAAGACAAAAAGTGTGGCCAGAAATTATCTGTATTTTGTTTAGCGTTTCCTACGATTGATGAATATTGGTATAAAGGGCACCAGCAATTTTGCATATGAAAAATAACTTTTCGATATGAAATGGCAGTCAGTCATTAGGCCTGTCGAAAAAATAATTTGATAAAGCAAAATAGATATGCACGGTATAGCTGAAATCCCTAGCTGTATCCAAGTGTTTTACCTTTAAGTAAAAGAGCCTGTACAAAACATATTCATATTCTACGGCGAAAACATTGGGCAGATACATTTCACTTTGTCTTTTCTTACTTATATTTCAAACATTTATTTTTTTCATCCACTGATACAGTGTATGGCACCAATCGTTTTTAGATGATTATCTGTTGACGAATTCTGCGATGGTATATTTAAACCTCTGACTGATGACTGAACTTGTGTTTTAAAAACAAACACGACAAAAGGACATCGCTATTTTTAAAAAGCATGAGCTTTAAAAGGGAAGGTAATGCGGGATAGTTAACGTATATTTTTTTTGTTATAGAAATACATAACATTGTTTGTTTTGTCCTTTTTGACTTATTGATATATATTACAAATAATACATACACCGCTGCTGGGTTACATGTTTGAGGGATTGTAGCTATTCTTATTGGACCTTTGTCCGCGTGTTAAGCCTTCGGTCTGTTTTACTTCAATTGTGTTTTCTAGGTGTTCTATTATTTTCAGTTTTCAGGAGGTTCTACTGTAGATAAGCATACAGATAATTATAATGGTAGTATAAATAAAACAAGAAACCACAGATCTGGTGAATGAGAAACATAAACATGAAAAGATACTTGATAAGATTTATTATATTTATAATCTTGTTAGTTCTTTTTTTTTCACTCTTTAATCTCTTCCGTTTTCTTTATAGAAATACTTCAGGTATATTATCTTTCTGTAAAACAAAACAAAACAAAAAATACAGGTGCAAAAAGAACCCCTACAAATTACCTGACTGGTTGATGCCAACACGTGATTTCTTCGGGTATAAAGTATGGATTAGTTTTGATATCCTTTCCGCGCCATAACGTAATAAAACGTATTAGCTACTGATGGACATTTTAGGCTTCAGTGGAATCAACATTTATTTTGAAAATATCTTTAACATGGCTAGGTCTGCAGCTATCAAATACGCAAATACCTGACATCCGAGGGATATACTGACACTTTTAGACAACAACAAAAAGGGCCTTTTGAACGGTTTGACGAAGTTCCAAAAATCTTCATATACCCTTTCTCCGTGACGGACCCCTGTGGGATTTGTGTTTTTTTTTTCCGAGTGTAAATATTTTTTCATAGATAAAAAGCTGACACGTCGTGCTAAAGTCCATGCATTTTCTCAAGGTGACCCCTGAGCGTGAACCTTGACAGTCACTATAGACCAATGCAAATGCGACTTTCATTTTCAAGATTAGCCCGTGTACTTTCGTTTCCTTTACTTCCGGGAAAAGCTGAAAGTCGTCTGACGTCATTTTCTGTGTTGTCAAAACCAAACGTATGCCTGGCGTGATTGTTTGAAAATATGCCGCTGTCCTGAGGATTAATGAAGTAAGGCAAAACAATAACCATGCTAATACAAAGTGATTATAAGTCAATAATACCTAACCAATTAAATCGTTATGACATCTAGTCGAATTCCCACTAAACATTTCCCCTGGGCAAAAACCACTAAATCTAAATACCTAAAGATTATTTTTTGTTTACATATTTGCATGTCACATGTGATAATAATAACCTAAATTAGTTCTGCAAATCTTGGTTTAATGAGCAGGCATGTGCAAGGTGTTGCTGAAAATGGTAATGCTGGACGTTATCATACGAAGAAGTATAGTAAATAAGTAAGTAAATGAGTTTTAATATTCTGAGTGAGAAATATAGATATATAACATATGGTTCTTTGTAATATTTAGGGTAAAGGATATATATTGAAATATGTCAAATGTCTATACACTCCTGGCTCTTAGTTTACTATAATAATATATGTTCCAGAAGATGCTTGGCTTACTTCTCAATCATATACCCTTTCTCCGTGACGGACCCCTGTGGGATTTGTGTTTTTTTTTTCCGAGTGTAAATATTTTTTTCGTAGATAAAAAGCTGACATGTTGTGCTAAAGTCCATGCATTTTCTCATGGTGACCCCTGAGTGTGAACCTTGACAGTCAATTTAGACCAATGCAAATGCGACTTTTATTTCAAGATTAGCCTGTGTACTTTCGTTTTCTTTACTTCCGGGAAAAGCTGAAAGTCGTCTGACGTCATTTTCTGTGTTGTCTAAAACAAACGTATGCCTGGCGAGATTGTTTGAAAATATGCCGCCGTCCTGAGGATATAATGATGTAAGGCAAAACAATAACCATGCTAATACAAAGTGATTATAAGTCAAGAATACCTAATCAATTAAATCGTTATGACATCTAGTCATATTCCCACTAAACATTTCCGCTGGGCAGAAACCACAAAATCTAAATACCTAAAGATTAATTTTTGTTTACATATTTACATGTCACATGTGATAATAATAATATCCTAAAAGTACAGGCAACTACTAGTTCTGCAAATCTTAGTATCAGGAGCAGGCATGTGCAAGATGTTTCTGAAAATGGTAATGCAGGACGTTATCATATGAAGAAGTATAGTAAATAAGATGAGTCATCACATTCTGAGTGAGAAATATAGATATTTATAACATACGGTTCTTTGTAATATTTAGGATAAAGGATATATATTGAAATATGTCCAATGTCTATACACTTCTGGCACCTAGTTTACTTTAATAATGTATGTTCCAGAACATGCTAGGCTTACTTTTCAATGATAAAGAACAGCGCTCAGTTTTTACCGTTAAAATGTAAACTCCTTTCTGCAAATTATTATTATGGTAAACATGGCGGGATGAGACTTGTGATTAGTTTTTCGAATAAATAAATGGTACAGATAGAAGTCATTGGATAATCATTTACACGACATAATCTATGATATGTTATTTTAGAACAGGTACCATTTGCGTCACATACCACTATGTAGTTTTGTTTCATCCGTAGGGAAATCGCAAGTATACGGATCTCGGGTTCGTCAGTTCATCGGGGTTATCATTTCCAGGCGAGACGTATGTTCTCCATGACGATTTAAGAGACATTATGTCTAAAACCATTCGTCCTCTACCTCTGATTCATGTGGAAATCTTTGCAGTTACTTGCAGAGAACAGGTTTGTACTTGTACATAATCCAGGAACACTGGTCCGCTGTTATATAACTGAAATACTTCTGAATGCGGTCCTATAAGTGTATGGTACCATCTGTTTTGAGATGATGGTCTTTTGATGAATTCTGCACTGGCAAGCTTCCACGTCTGATTGATGTTTTAAAATGTGTTTTGAAAAACAAACTCGGCAAAAGGACTTCGCGAATTCAGAAAAGCATGGGCAACAAAAGGGCAGAGAATGAGGGGTATTTTTAACTAAATTTTTCTGTTATAAAAATGAAACACATCGTTTGTCATGTCTTTTTGTATAACTGGTTTGTCTTACACATTAAATACGGTTACATGTTTGAGGGACTGTCTTCATGGATTGTAGCTATTCCTTTTGGATCTTTTTGCTTGTGTTTATCCATTGGTTTGTTTCACTTTGATTGTGTTTTCTAGGTGTTTTATATAAATAGAATAAGAAACAGCAGGTCTGATGACTGGAATGCATAAACATGAAAGGATATTTGATAAAGATTATTAGATACACTTATAATGTTGTTCGTTCTTCTTTTTTTCAATATCTATTATCTTTCGTTTCCTTTATAGAAATACCTCAGGTATATACTCTCTCTGTTAAAACCAATACAGATGTAACTAAAATCCCTACAAATTACCTGGCTGGTTGATACCAACAAGGGTTTTCATTGAGTATAAGGTATAGATTTAACTTGATATAATGATGTAGGGCAAAACAATAACCATGCTAACGCTTTTATGGCATCTGGTCGAATTCGTACTGTACATCTCCGATGGGCAGACACGTTTTAACTCTTAGTTTCCGTTAAAATTTTAAATGTCATATGTGTTAATAAGAAACTAAAAATACAGAGAACTATTTTTTCTTCCAATCTTGGTCGTAATGAGCAGGCATGTGCAGCGTGTTGCTGAAAATGGTAATGCTGGACGTTGTCATACGAAGAACTCTAGAAAATATGATTAAAGGAAGTCTCAATATTCGGTGAGGAAAATGGAGATCTAGTATACGGTTCTTTGTAATATTGCAACATGTTGGATATAAACGGTATGTTTATTGAAATGTGTCAAATGCCTATAACGTCTGGCTGTCACTTAGCTGTAATAATGTATGTTCAAGAAAATGCTTGATTAACTTTTCAACGGTAAAGAACAGCGCTCATTCTTGCCGTTAAAAGATAAACTCTTGCTGCACAATTTTAATTTTGGTAAACATGACGGGATGAAACCTTTGATCAGCTTTTTGAATAAATCAGTGGTACAGATAGAAGTCATTGGATATCATTTATACAATATAATCTATGATATGTCGTTTAGGAACATGTACCAATTGCTTGTCATACCACTAGGTAGTTTTGTTTCAGCCCGCCCGATTAGCTCAATAAGGAGATCGCTGATATATGGATCTATGACTCGTCAGTTCATTTCCCGGGTGAGACGCATGTTCTCCAATTTAAGAACATAAAATCATTCGTCCTTCACCTCTGATTCATGTGGAGATCTGGGCAGTTACTTGCGGAGAACAGGTTTGTTCTTGTACATAATCCAGGAACGCTCGTTCACTGTTATATAACTGAAATACTGCTGAATGCGGTCGTATAAGTGTATGGTACCATCATGGTCTGTTGACGAATTCTGCGCTGGCATGCTTCTACGTCTGATCGATGTTTTAAAATGTGATTCAAAAAACAAACTCGACAAAAGAACTTCGCCTTATTAAAAAAAGCATGGACTTCAAAAGGGAAGAGTATGAGGGATGTAATCAACTAAATTAAATAGTTTCTGTTTTAAAAATTCATTACATCGTTTGTCATGTCTTTTTGTATATTTTGTTTGTCTTACACATATATACATGTACATACACCGCTGCAGGGTTTCATGTTTGAAGGACAGTCTTCTTGGATTGCAGCTATTCCTGTTTTGTTTAGACTTTAGTCTGTTTCATTATTGATTGTGTTTTCTAGGTGTTTTGTATTTTCAGTTTACAAGAGGTTTAGCTGTAGATAAGCCTACAGATAATTATAATGGTTGTATAAATAGAATAAGAAACAGCAGGTCTGACGACTGGAATGCAAAAACATGAAAGGATATTTGATAACGTTTATTAGATACACTTATAATGTTGTTCGTTCTTCTTTTTTTCAATATCTAATATCTTTCGTTTGCTTTATGGAAATACCTCAGGTATATACTCTCTATAAAACAGATGTAACAAAAATCACTGCAAATTACCTGGTTGGTTGATACCAACAAGTGTTTTCATTGAGTATAAGGTATAGATTTAACTTGATATAATGATGTAGGGCAAAACAATAACCATGCAAACGCTTTTATGGCATCTGGTCGAATTCGTACTGTACATCTCCGATGGCCAGAAACGTTTTAACTCTTAGTTTTCGTTTACATTTTTACATGTCATATGTGTTAATAAGAAACTAAAAATACAGAGAACTATTATTTCTTCCAATCTTGGTCGTAATGAGCAGGCATGTGCAGCGTGTTGCTGAAAATGGTAATGCTGGACGTTGTCATACGAAGAACTCTAGAAAATATGATTAAAGGAAGTCTCAATATTCGGTGAGGAAAATGGAGATCTAGCGTACGGTTCTTTGTAATATTGCAACATGTTGGATATAAACGGTATGTTTATTGAAATGTGTCAAATGCCTATAACGTCTGGCTGTCACTTAACTGTGATAATGTATGTTCAAGAAAATGCTTGATTAACTTTTCAACGGTAAAGAACAGCGCTCATTTTTGCCGTTAAAAGATGAACTCCTTGCTGCACAATTTTAATTTTGGTAAACATGACGGGATGAAACCTTTGATCAGCTTTTTGAATAAATCAGTGGTACAGATAGAAGTCATTGGATATCATTTATACAATATAATCTATGATATGTCGTTTTGGAACAGGTACCAATTGCTTGTCATACCACTAGGTAGTTTTGTTTCAGCCCGCCCGATTAGCTCAATAAGGAGATCGCTGATATATGGATCTATGACTCTTCAGTTCATTTCCCGGGTGAGACGTATGTTCTCCAATTTAAGAACATAAAATCATTCGTCCTTCACCTCTGATTCATGTGGAGATCTGGGCAGTTACTTGCGGAGAACAGGTTTGTTCTTGTACATAATCCAGGAACACTCGTTCACTGTTATATAACTGAAATACTGCTGAATGCGGTCGTATAAGTGTATGGTACCATCATGGTCTGTTGACGAATTCTGCGCTGGCATACTTCCACGTCTGATCGATGTTTTAAAATGTGATTTAAGAAAACAAACTCGACAAAAAGAACTTCGCCTTATTAAAAAAAAGCATGGGCTTCAAAAGGGAAGAGTATGAGAGATGTAATCAACTAATAGTTTCTGTTATGAAAATTCATTACATCGTTTGTCATGTCTTTTTGTATATTTGGTTTGTCTTACACATATATACATGTACATACACCGCTGCAGGGTTTCATGTTTGAGAGATTGTCTTCTTGGATTGTAGCTATTCCTGTTGTGTTTCACTATTGATTGTGTTTTCTAGGTGCTTTATTTTTCAGTTTTCAAGAGGTTTAGCTGTAGATAATCAAATAGATAATTATAATGGTTGTATAAATAGAATAAGAAACAGCAGGTCTGACGACTGGAATGCAAAACCATGAAAGGATATTTGATAAAGATTATAAGATACACTTATAATGTTGTTCGTTCTTCTTTTTTTCAATATCTATTATCTTTCGTTTCCGTTATAGAAATACCTCAGGTATATACTCTCTCTGTTAAAACCAATAAAACAGATGTAACAAAAATCCCTGCAAATTACCTGGCTGGTTGATACCAACAAGTGTTTTCTTCGAGTATAAGGTATGGATTTAACTTGATATAATGATTTAGGACGAAACAATAACCATGCTAAAGTCAATAAGCTTAATAATCACGTTTTTATGACATCTGGTCGAATACGTACTGAACTTCTCCGACGGGCTTAAATACCTATAGATTAGTTTCCGTTTACATTTTACATATCACATGTAATAATAACAACTAAAAATACAGAGAACTACTATTTCTTCCAATCTTGGTCGTAATGAGCAGGCAAGTGTAGCGTGTTGCTGCAAATGGTAATGCTAGACGTTACCATACGAAGTACTCTAGAAAATATGATTAAAGGAAGCCTTAATAGTCAGTGAGGAATATGGAAATCTAACATACGGTTCTTTGTAATATTGTAACATGTTGGATATAAATGGTACGTTTATTGAAATGTGCAAAATGCCTATACCTTCTGGCCCTCATTTAACTGTAGAAATGTATGTTCAAGAACATGCTTGATTAACTTTTCAAAGGTAAGGAACAGCGCTCACGTTTACCGTTAAAATATAAACACTTTGCTGCAAAATATTAATTATGGTAAACATGACGGGATGAAACCTGTGATTAGCATTTGAATAAATCAATGGTACAGATTGAAGTCATTGGATATCATTTAGGCGTAAAAAAATTGTTTGTTTCCGGTATCACGACCTACCCTAAATTTTTGGCCCGACCCTAAATGTTTTTATTGCCTTGGAGAATTTTTTTTTCAACTTTTTCACAAAAAGTTGCAAAACTGCACTTTTTCTGCTTTAAACATGGCCAGTGATGTTAGAAATCAACTTACTGATGCTCTAAAGGCATAACCTCCTTATTTGTAATCAGTTTTTGACACAAAAATGATTTCCGAAAAGTCTCCCTTAATAAAAAAAAAATCAAAAAAAAAAAGATATTTTTCCAACCTACCTAGCCTAATTTTTTTTAGCATGTTACCGGAAACAAAGAATTTTGTTTAGGCCTTATACGATATAATCTATGATATGTCGTTTTAGAACAGGTACCATTTGCGCGTCATACCACTATGTAGTTTTATTTCAGTCCGCCCGATTAGCTCAATTTGGAGCGCAGATCTACGGATCGCGGGGTCGTGAGTTCGATCCCCAGGCAAAAGGTACGTTCTCCGTGACCATTTAAGAGACATTTTATCTAAAATCATTCGTCCTTCACCTGTAATCCAAGTGGAGAGGTTGACAGTTACTTGCGGAGAACTGGTTAGGTTAGCGGTCCGCCATTGACGTTGTTAAGTAACTCACATCGTGTTGATAAATGGAATATTACAGCCAGGTCATATCAAAATCCTTCAAGGGGTTTAGCAGATACAGAGCGGACACAAAATGGAAGGCTCAAACGTTTGACCTTGAGTTGTGACATTGACATTGAGTCAGTATGTCTGACTCATAAGTTCTGCACATCGTCTTGATGAGGTGATTACTTGACCCAAGTTTCATGAAAATCCTTCAATGACTTTAAGTTATATGGAGCTGACACAGTTGTTACGGACGGATGAACGGAAGGAAACCATTCCTATAACCCCCGCCCCACCACTCGTCGCGGGGTATAAATAAAGAAGCACTTTGTATGAAACGTGACAAATCAGTTACACGTTATCAGGGGTGATTTAACAGGAGAGTCGATATCCGCTGTTTAAACTTCGTTTGCATTTTACACTGTAGAATGTAAACATACGTCTTTTGTTTTATCTCATTTATATATACCATACTAACAAATTTAATAATCTTATCCAAAATTGCTGGAAAATTAATGCAATGTCTCTTGCTTGCTAAGAAATGCAAAATTAAAAACAAAATAGTTTGATGGCGTCATCATAAAAAGTTTACGTTCGCACTCATTTGACGAGCAGTTAATTACTATTTACTATATATTTTCCCATCTGTTTTGCTAGAATAACGAATATTGAATACTTGTTTCTTGTGATAGCACTTTTCCCTTACAGATTCGAGAAACAACCAGTTTCTCGTGATTCTGTAGACTGAAGTTAAAATTTAAAGATCATGCATACATTATCGGCGAAATTGATTTCATGTACGAGGGTCCTGCAAAAAGTTCTGTCACTAATGGGCTTCCGTAGTTTTATCCCAGGTATTTGTTAAAACACTTCATTTTGTTTCGTGCAAATTGCTTTTCAAATGACTGAGTTATTTCAAATTGAAATACATGTAGTCATATACACTGACCAATTTACTTGTCACATCGTAAAATGGACGAAAACACTGAAATTCATAGCTATATTAAATGCCGCATTAGCCTTGATATAGATTCAAAGCAGATATTTGATAAATTGTGTGGTATGTATAGACCTCAGGCCATCTAAATGCGCACAGTTTTTAGTTGGGTTATAGCTTTTGAAGATGGGAAATTATCTGCCGAATATGATGCCCGTTCTGGTAGGCCTAAAACCTCTGTTACCAAAGCAAACATCGCTGGCTGAACAGGATACGCGATTGTTGGTGAAAGATAAAGCCAGTTGTTCGTGCATATTAGAACGTAGTTGGAAACAATTCTGAAAAAAAAAACGTTTGGACCTGAGAAAGGTATGCGCTAGGTGGGTATCTCATTTGCTCACTGAGGAGCAAAAGAAAAAACGCCTTAAATGTGCCCGTAAACTTTTGAAAACATAAAAAGTCTGCGATAGTCGGGTTTCTAACTTGGTTACAGGTGACGAAACCTGGGTGCTCATTGATGAGCTACGGAGAAGGGCTGATAATAAGCAATGGAAGCGGAAAGATTAAAAACGCCCCTGTTTTGCCAAGAGAATCATAAGTTCGAAAAATAGGAAGTGACTACTTAGTGTTACATGTGAAGTAGTCCAAAATGTAGTTCCATGCTGTTGATGAAATCTGGTATAATAAGTCATGTAAGAATTTGGCAGTTATATTTTTGGCTTAGTTATATTGCTTATTGTATTAAAAAAAGATCTAAACCATTTTCATTGCGAATTTCCAAGTTTTAGTTTTATTCATTGAGAAAATGTCTACATACGTGTAATTGCTAAAACCAAATTCATTGGAGCAATTTCATAGGGTGATGTTTTGTTTAGACCAGATTCTTTTTCTTATAATTATGTAAGATAACATCTCAATATTTTTTATTCTTGTTAAGAAGACATGTTATAGTAAATCACTCTATATGGTTTTCATAACATTGTTATGCTCTAAAGTACTGAAAATGAGGTCTGAAACTTTCATTGTTTATCTGAAATAAAGAAGGAACTAAATAGGTATAACGTAACCTAGAACTCTATTTTATCTTTAAAACACAAATATTTGCGACGAAATGACTTTGGCGTCATGATGATACACTGGCTATAATTTCAATGTTATTATTTAGAAGTGCCCATCTGCAGAGAAATGCATAAATATGAGAGAGCTTTTCATAGTGCGTGTCGTGTCACAATAGTAAACACTATCATTCATACTCGACGTATACAAACAGCAATTGTACATTATATATTACTTCAAATTCTAAGATCTTTTGTCCAATATGACAATACATTATGTATAAAGTTGATATTTAAATGTCAATGAAAATTAAATTTCCTTCCAGATAACTGCTAAGACCATGCATTAAACATTTATATTCAACCGTCTCTAGATTGCCAGGTATTTTTGTTAATATTGGCAATAATTTGTAAACCTGATTGATGAATAACGCGATAAATCCATTTCAAAGAAACCGGTTACTCCTGTTCTACGCTTGAAAATATAATTCAGTCGTGTGCTGTTTTAATGAGTTCATGCCGACGGAATTTGACAGAATATGTAGGAATATTTGAAGAAGAAAATGGTATACGCATATTTACGAAAACAGATCCTTTCAGAATAGAAAAATTGTTCTGATAACAATCTTTAGTCTTGGCTCCAGAAATTTCGTTATCACTTGAATACGACCTTAAATCTTCTATGAAAACATATATCTCTTGGAAAATCATTATATGTTATAACTCTGACACGAACAGATCAAACCAGAGATAATATTTACCAAGATGTCTTGTTGTTATGCTATTAAGGCGTTATAGTCTAAGACAAAAATGATGCCAGAAATAATCGGTATTTTGAATGTTGCAATTTTGACACGTAAAATCAAGTGATTTATCTTTTGCCATAGGAACTTTAGAGATATTTTTATTCATCATCATTAAATCCTGAAGTTTAATATGCTTAGCGTTTTTCTACGATATTTCACATGTCATGTTGACCCTTTGAATACTTGGATAAAGGGCAATTTACATATTTAATATACAGTAAGTTTTTATGCCCCCGAAGGGAGGCATATAGTTTTTGAACGGTCTGTCGGTCTGTCAGTCTGTCGGTCTGTCCGCAATTTTCGTGTCCGGTCCATATCTTTGTCATCGATGGATGGATTTTCACATAACTTGGCATGAATGTGTGCCACAGTAAGTCGACGTGCAGTGCGCAAGACCAAGGTCCGTAGCTCAAAGGTCAAGGTCACATTTAGACATTAAAGGATAGTGCATTGATGGGCGTGTCCGGTCCATATCTTTGTCATCGATGGATGGATTTTCAAATAACTTGGCATGAATGTGTACCACAGTAAGACGACGTGCAGTGCGCAAGACCCAGGTCCGTAGCTCAAAGGTCAAGGTCACACTTAGACGTTAAAGGATAGTGCATTGATGGGCGTGTCCGGTCCATATCTTTGTCATCGATGGATGGATTTTCAAATAACTTGGCATAAATGTGTACCACAGTAAGACGACCTGTCATGTGCAAGACCCAGGTTCGTAGCTCAAAGGTCAAGGTCACACGTAGATGTTAAAGGATAGTGCATTGATGGGCGTGTCCGGTCCATATCTTTGTCATCGATGGATGGATTTTCAAATAACTTGGCATGAATGTGTACCACAGTAAGACGACATGTCACACGCAAGACCGAGGTCCGTAGCTCAAAGGTCAAGGTCACACTTAGACGTTAAAGATCATTTTTCATGATAGTGCATTGATGGGCGTGTCCGGTCCATATCTTTGTCATTCATGCATGGATTTTAAAATAACTATGCATGAATGTGTGACACAGTAAGACGATGTGTCATGCGCAAGACCCAGCTCCGTAGATCAAAGGTCCTAAACTCTAACATCGGCCATAACTATTCATTCAAAGTGCCATTGGGGGCATGTGTCATCCTACGGAGACAGCTCTTGTTTTCTACTTTTATTGTAAAGTTTATGAATTATATGTAGATGGTATTAGTGCATCCGTATCCAAAACGCTATGTAGCATTATGTCAAACATTAGAAACTGAACAGTATATGCAGCTGATGTTACTTACGGGAGAGCTGTTTTTGGTTATAGCAATAATTGTTTACTTACTTGATAACTAACAATGTATAAGACAGTGTGTTTTGACCGCATGTCGCCATTTTTATGTCTTATATGTAATAAGACCATATGATATTTTCCAAGACCACAATGGCTTTCTGGTGAAAAGAATTACATCCAGTGAAGATAATAAAACTAGATATCAGACATATCAGGGCAGCACAGATTTGATAAATGAGGAAAAGTGTGTAAACATGCAATGTTATGTGATAATATTAATAGATTTGTTTATCAAAGAACATTTCTTCTTTTATTTGCTTTGAACTACTAAATATCTTTTTAAACAGATAACCTTATATAATATGTCGAAAACACAACAAAACAGTTCAAATCTCGATGGTTTTGTTTTGTTTGTCAGACGGCAAATACAAGCCTTTCTGTTATTGCAACTACGGTGTGTGGAGTAAAAGTTTAAATGTAATACAAATGCCAACTTAACGGGGAAATCATACCGTATATTAACTGAAACAAATTTTCAAATGATATAGCAATTAGTTATTTCAAAGTTTTTACCGAGTTTCAAAAAAGACCGACGTGACTTATTGCCACTTACTTTTAGTAAAATACATACTAGTATAACTTTTCAAATGTATTGAAACTTGACTGATCAATTTGTAAACTTAAACTTGTCTTGTTCTCGGTGCTTCCGAGGGATCTACTTTCCAGATTTTATTTACTTCACAACAGCGGGTGTTAAGTGCTGTGTGGTGGCCGTAAAAAGTCGCCCCGACTTCATCTCAGTGTTGTTATATTTTCTGGTCCTTCGGGATCATTGATTTCAACTCATTTAGATTTGAAGATTGAATACTGCTTAAGCCGGTGCTAGGGGGCGTGGGCAGTGTTGCTTTTTCCATTACTGCCCATGAACAGTCTCAATCAAACCGAGTCTGCAATTTTCACTATTTTTCTTGTTCTCGGTGCTTCCGAGGGATCTACTTTCCAGATTTTATTAATAAATACTTGTATTTATACGGTTAATGTTTTTGTAATAGTTAAGAAATAATGTATAGAAAAACCGTACTTTAACGTTATTAATAGACGAAAAGAGGTTAAACGTCCGCGGAATAATTTCACGAGGGCATAGCCCGGGTGAATTATTCTGCCGACGTATAACCGATTTTGAGTGTATTACTGTAAATAAAACATGACTTTTCTATACATTATTTCAATTCCAATTTGCCCTTTATCTAAAACAGTAGAAAAAATATAGTAGCGCTCTTTTTTGGTCGCAACAAAAACATTAATGTTCTCGCACGTGCACGTGACGTCATTTAAACGTAAGCGTTGTGTTTCCTTAACGTAGGACCGTTGACACAAATTATGTTTTTAACTTGAAACATATTGTACAATTGTATATTTATTTAGTGCATTATTTCCAAAGCAAGTTACTTG
Organism: Mercenaria mercenaria; assembly: GCF_021730395.1. NCBI lineage: Eukaryota > Metazoa > Mollusca > Bivalvia > Venerida > Veneridae > Mercenaria > Mercenaria mercenaria. Next base: position 22,417,105 of record NC_069371.1, read on the forward strand.
TTAGAACTGCACAAAAAATAAATGCTGGTCTTAAAACAAAATTACTGATACCTTTGAAAAAGGACTGTACTTTTGCACTGCACTTTCCTGTATCATTTTTCATAGATCTAAAATTGACAACTACGCAATAGGAATAACTTATAGCTCAATCAAACCAAGTCTGTTATTATTTGGCTTGGTTGCATTCTATGCTTCCAAAGGACCTTTTTTTAGTGAACATACAGCATGGCACAGACTATAAACCATTCCATTGATAGGCATTTCGTCAGTTTTGTTATTTTAGAATCCGATATTATTTCAATGGCAATACGAAACTACTATAAACTTACTTTTTACAAGCAATCGTTATTGACACGACGCGTTTTGTGTCTGTAGAGGAGAGGTTGTGTAATTTTTGTTTTTTGTTTATGTAGAAATAAAGGAAAATGTTCGGTATAAAATGGCATTCAAGTATAAGGCCTGTTAAAACATTAATTTGATATATACGACAGTTTATAGTAATGTCCGGTATAGTCAAAATCACTATCTGTATCATATCAATATTATATCCTGCTTAGCCTTTAGCCCGCTAAATTTCTAAAACGGACTGGTCTATCTTTCAATTTCGGCTGTACCATCTAGTATTTGAAAATGTGTTCATTGAAAATTGACTACTTGAATAGCGGACAGTGCAGATCATGATCCGTGCAGGCTGATCTTGGTCTGCACTGGTCGCAAAGGTAAAAACACTTGCCGCCAGCAGGCTAAATGTTAACTTAGAAACGGACGACACAAAACATCTTTATATTCAATGGCGAAGACATTATGAAGATATATTTTACTTTGCTTTGTCTTCGGTTCAAACAGTTATTCTTTTATCCACCGGTAAAAAATGTCTAGCAATGCGGTTGTATGAGTGTATGACGCAATCGTTTTGAGATGATGACGAATTCTGTGTTGGTATGCATATTTAACATCTGACTGATGTCTCAATATGTGTTTAAAAGACAAACTTAACAAAAGTACATCGCCGTATTAAAAACCATAAACTGCAAAAAGGAAGGATGTTTAGGACATTTTACATAATAATTTCTGATTAAAAAAAACCAATAAATTGTTTGTTTTGTCCTTTCTTTCTTACATATAAGGTGCAGGGTTACATGTTAGAGGACTGTCTTCTTGGATTGCAGCTATTTGATTGATATAGAATGTTGCTACCGCAAAACAAGCACTTGCAATTTAATGGTGAATTTAAAAATGTACTCGGTTCGAACAAGTTTGAAATTGCTAGGGTGACTTGGTATATCACGTAGCAAAACAAAGTGGATCATTTTTAAAGATGATATAAAAGAAAGGGCGACAACTCATTCACATCTGTATTTTAAGATATATATATCATTTACCAACATACCAAACTATTATTTAATTTTGAAGGTACATCATATTTAAAGTCGCAATGGAAAATAATTGATTAGTTATAATTTCAAAGTAACGTTTCAGACCTCATTGTAGGAAGCATCATGTACGTATTTAGAAATACGTCAATATTTGAACAGTTCACCAAAATGTAATGTCTTTTTGATGGCGTCATATCAGTAAACGATTTTACTGTTTTCCTTACGATACCTTTGTGATGTAAAGTAAACAAATACAAATAAAACGCGATATGAGTGGAAGTTTCCCTTAGTTTTCAAAATTGACTAAACTTAAATCCTAGATTTATATGTCATCAAGTAAAACCACTGTTAAATTATACGACAGGAAAAATATGATGTCATAATCAAAAGTGCTAAAAATAATTATTGTGCATCGAAAACGACAACACGAACATAAATATAATGATTTCATTATTTCAGAATAAAAAGTCTCGCTAATTGATGGCACGATGATGAAACAACGATGATACGATGGTGAAAACGCGATGTCACGATGATGAAATCGCGATGTTGCGAGGGTATGATGATGAAATGTCTATGTAATATCGCTTTTTCATCACCGTACCATCGCATTTTCATCATCGCACCATCGTGACATCGCGTTTTCATCATCGTACCATCGTGTCATCGCGTTTTCATCATTGTACCATCGCGTTTTCACTATCGTGCCATCGCGTTATCACCATCGTACCATCGCGGTTTCACCATCGTGCCATCGCGTTATCACCATCGTACCATTGCGTTTTCATCATCGTACCATCGCGTTTCACCATCGTGCCATCGCAGTTTCACCATCGTACCGTCGCGTTTTCACCATAGTACCATCGCCTCCCGGCTAGAAATGCGTAGTTCCGTGCACTTGTATTTTTGTCAACAATAGATGAATGTATCTCAATGTATTTTGTGAGAAGAAATTTACCATTTAGATTCTGCTGCAAAATCTTTTGCAAAATGTTCAGTGCTCAGTTCATTTAACCTGTGTAAAATCTTCAAGGCCACGTCCTTTGTATTTTATGTATACATAAAGTAAATAAAAAGCTGGGTGTAATAGTCACATGATATTATTCAAACTCAGCTTATTCTTGTTAGGATGTAGAAGGTACATGGTGCAATGTAAAAATGAGATTGTATCAAGCCTGTATATTACTGACACATATACTGTACCACTGCGCATGACCACCGGAAGGCGATGGTACGATGGTGAAAATGCGATGGTACGATTGTGAAAATGCGATGTTACGATGGTGAAAACGCGATGGTACGATGATAAAAAGGCGATGGCACGATGGTGAAAACGCGATTGGACGATGATGAAAACGCGATGGTACGATAATAAGATGGTGAAAATGCGATATAACATCGACATTTCTACATCGTATCATCGCATCATCGCGATTCCATCATCATGCCATCGCGTTTTCACCATCGTACCGTCGTTGTTTCATCGTCGTACCATCGCGTTTTCACCATTTTACACAAGTCTTATGAACTGAGCACTGAACATTTTGTAAAACATTTTGCAAAACAGCACCATCGCGTTTTCGTCATCGTACCATCGTACATCGCTGTTAAAGATTCACTAAAATGCCACAATTGCCAAAACGGAACACCGTAGTCTTCAGGTTTGCGTCATTACATCAATTTTCCGGCTATAACCAGACAAAAACTTACGATGGTGTGCAACAACTGTGTAAATGCAAGCAAAGACAGCAAGGAAATATATAAAAATGCAAACAACATATATAGTTATTTTAAATGTGTGATTATCTTCTGGTCCTCAGTTAACTGTAATAATGTATGTTCAAGAAAATGCTTGATTAACTTTTCAAAGGTAAGGAACAGCGCTCATTTTTGCCGTTAAAAGATAAACTCCTTGCTGCAAAATATTAATTTTGGTAAACATGACGGGATGAAACCTGTGATAAGCTTTTTGAATAAATCAATGGTACAGATAGAAGTCATTGGATATCATTTATACGATATAATCTATGATATGTCGTTTTAGAACAGGTACCATGTAGTTTTGTTTCAGCCCGCCCGATTAGCTCAATTCTGAGCGCAGACCTACGGATCGCGGGGTCGTGAGTACGATCCCCAGGCGAAAGGTGAGTTCTCCGTGACGATTTAAGAGACATTTTGTCTAAAATCATTCGTCCTCCACCTGTGATCCATGTTGAGAAGTTGGCAGTTACTTGCGAAGAACTGGTACAGAATCCAGAAATACTGGTTAGGTTAGCGGTCCGCCATTGACGTTGTTAAGTAACTCACATCGCGTTGATAAATGGAATATTACAGCCAGGTCATATCGAAATCCTTCAAGGGGTTTAGCAGACACAGAGCGGAAACAAAATGGGAGGCTCAAATCTTTGACCTTGAGTTGTGACCTTGACCTTGAGTCAATATGTCTGACTCATAAGTTCTGCACATTGTCTTGATGAGGTTATTATTTGACCCATGTTTCATGAAAATCCTTCAAGGGGTTTAGGAGATACAGAGCGGAAACAAAATGGAAGGTACAAACCTTTGACCTAGAGTTGTGATCTTGACTTTGAGTCGACATGGCTGACTCATGAGTTTTGCACATTGTTTTGATAAGGTGAGTATTTGAACAAAGTTTCATGAAAATCCTTCAAGGGGTTTAGGAGATACATAGCGGACACAAAATGGAAGGCTCAAACGTTTGACCTTGAGTTGTGATATTGACCTTGAGCCGACATGGCTGACTCATAAGTTCTGCACATCATCTTGACGAAGTGATTATTTGACCCAAGTTTCATGAAAATCCTTCAATGGCTTTAAGTTATATGGAGCTGACACAATTGTTACGGACGGATGGACGGAAGGAGACCATTCCTATAACCCCCGCCCCACCACTCGTGGCGGGGTATAAATAAAGAAGCACTTTGTATGAAACGTGACAAATCAGTTACACATTATCAGGGGTGATTTAACAGGAGAGTCGATATCCGCTGTTTAAACTTCGTTTGCATTTTACACTGTAGAATGTAAACATACGTTTTTTTTTATCTCATTTATATATACCATACTAACAAATAATCTTATCCAAAATTGCTGGAAAATTAATACAATATTACTTGCTTGCTTAGAAATGCAAAATTAAGAACAAAAAAGTTTGATGGCGTCATCAGATAACGTTTACGTTCGCACTCATTTGACGAACAGTTAATTACTATTTACTATTTCATATTTTCCTATCTGTTATGCTAGAAAAACGAATATTTGAATACTTGTTTCCTGTGAAAGCATTTTTCCCTTACAGATTCGAGAAACAACCAGTTTCTCGTGATTCTATAGACTGAAGTTAAAATTTAAAGATCATGCCTCTTCGGTACATTATCGGCGAATTTGATTTCATGCACGAGGGTCCTGCAAAAAGTTCTGTCACTAATGGGCTTCCGTAGTTTTAAGGTATTTGTTAATACTCTTCATTTTGTTTCGTGCAAATTGCTTTTCAATTGACTGAGTTATTTCAAATTGAAATACATGCAGTCATATACACTGACCAATTTACTTTTCACATCGTAAAATGGACGAAAAGACTAAAATTCATAGCTATATCTAATGCCGCATTAGGCTTGATATAGATTCAAAGCAGACATTTGATAAATTGTGTGGTATATATGGAACTCAGGCCATTTAAATTTAAATGCGAACAGTTTTTACTTGGGTTATAGCTTTTGAAGATGGGAAATTATCTGCCGAATATGATACCCGTTCTGGTAGGCCTAAAACCTCTGTTACCAAAGCAAACATAGCTGGTAGAACAGGATGCGCGATTGTTGGTGAAAGATAAAGTCAGTTGTACTGGCATATCAGAAGGCAGTGTGCAAACATTTTTGAAAAAAAAAAACAACAACGTTTGGACATGAGAAAGGTTTGCGCTAGGTTGGTATCTCATTTGCTCACTGAGGAGCAAAAGAAACAACGCCTTAAATGTGTCCGTAAACTTTTGAAAACTTAAAAAGTCTGCGATAGTCGGGTAATTTCTAATTTACTTACAGGTTACGAAACCTGGGTGCACATGTTTGAGCTACAGAGAAGGGCTGATAATAAGCAATGGAAGCGAAAACGCCCCTGTATTGCCAAGAGAATCATAAGTTCGAAAAATAGGAAGTGACTATTTAGTGTTACATGTGAAGTAGTCCAAAATGCAGTTCCATGCTGTTGGTGAAATCTGGTAATAATGAGTCATGTAAGAATTTGACAGTTATATTTTTGGCTTAGTTATATTGCTTATTGTATTGAAAAAAGGACCTAAACCCTTTTCATTGTGAATTTTCAAGTTTTAGTTTTCTTCATTGAGAAAATGTCCACATACACGGAATTTAATTGCTAAAACCAAATTCACTGGAGCAATTTCAGAGGGTAATGTTTTCTAGAACAGATTATTTTTCTTATATGTAACATAACATCTCAATATTTTTTATTCCTGGTAAGAAGACATGTTATAGTAAATCACTTTATATGGTTTTCATAACATTGAAATGCTCTAATGTACTGAAAATGTGGTCTCAAACTTTCATTGTTTATCTGAAATAAAGAAGGAACTAAATTGGTATAATGTAACCTAGAAATCTATTTTATCTTTTAAACATAAATATTTGTGACGAAATGACTTTGGCGTCACGATGGTACAATGGCTATAATTTCAATGTTATTATTCAGAAGTGCCCATCTGCAGAGAATTGCATAAATATGAGAGAGCTTTTCATAGAGCGTGTCGTGTAACAAAAGTAAACACTATCATTCATACTCGACGTATGCAAACAGCAAGTGTACATTATATATTACTTCAGATTCTAAGATCTTTTGTCCAATATGACAATACATTAAGTATAAAGACGATAAAGATGATATTTAAATGTCAATGAAAATGAATAAAAATTTTAAATGTAACACATCCAATCTGACTAAAGTGTATCTCCTATTACGCTACGCTTAGGATCTGAGAACGAGCTATTGATAGCCTCGTTCTGACGACCCTTTCGCTAGCCAATCAGAGCTTAACTTACAACATTTTGCAAATCTATAGTTACCCTTGATTTTTGATATCTACAATTCTTATATCGTGATGTGTCAGATAGCGGGTTAGCTCAGTGGGTAGGCTACATGCTCTGTAAGCGAGGGGTCCCGGGTTCGATCCCTGGATTGACTGCACATTTTTCTTACTCTTTGACATTCGAAGATTTGCGAAAATAAAAATAGCAATATTGGAAATCCAAAATATACAGAAGACGAATGTGAATGGGTCATTCTAAGATCTTCGTTTAGAAGATCAAGTACTTTAGTCAGATTGTAATACATCGAACCCCTAATTCAAAACGTCAGTGACCAGTTTTAACGTGTTTTTATCTCCGCGTAGTTATTGAGACACTTACCATCTACATTGGACCTTAGTTAATTTCTATTCCAATATCTAGTTTTTGACATTCTGTTCACACTGTTGAATGTAACATCTTGTTTACTAAGAAAATGTCGTCTGTTTGTCCTATTATCAATGTATAAAATCAAGGAACACAGTTATAGGTCCAAAAGATATTTGAGCCGCGCCATGGGAAAACCAACATAGTGGCTTTGCGACCAGCAGGGATCCAGACCAGCCTGCGCCTGGTCAGTATACATCCTGTTCGCTTCCAAAGCCTATTGCAATTAGAGAAACCATCAACGAACAGCATGGATCTTGACCAGACTGCGCGGACGCGCAGGCTGGTGTGGATCCATGCTGGTCGCAAAGCCACTATGTTGGTTTTCTCATGGTACGGGTCATTTATTTTTCATTAATGCAAAACTTGATTATTTATTTACATGTTCATCCTTTCGGAACTCATATTTCCATAATGTTAATATCAAAGGATATTTGCGTCTGCAGCAAATGATGTATAATTCTAATGATGCGTAAATATTATATGTGTAAATTCTAAACTAATTCAGAAGAAAGCGTGTCTCTTGATGTGAATCAACGATCTTAAATAAAATGAAACGAACAGACAATTCATCAGTTGGAACAGATCTTATCACACTGTTGGGCTATTCAACATATTTTTACACAGAAAGGGTTTGTGGAAAAACTAATACCAAGGGGAAGAAGCCTTGCAAAAAGATATTCATTAATCTAACATAATCTCTAAAACTATCGTTTCGTTTTAGGTACACTTAATAAGTGTTGTATCAAGACATTTGATTACTTTGCCAGTATCATACTATTAACAGAAAGCACATTATTTTTGTAAACGAGCATACTATCAAAACAATATGTCATAAATCATATATTAAAAATACATAGTAACAAAAATATTATATAATTTTAGTCATTTCAAGACTTCGTTCCATTTTTGTTTTCTTCCCCTTTGCTTTTTCATATCTTAGACAAATGTTGGTTTTATTTGCTACCCGCTATTGGTACCGTATTCTTATGAAAGTCGATATCCATATCACTGTTTTCTTATAAATGTATTCGTTTGATAAACTTTTATGTGCATTTTGTGAAGTATTTTGAAAGGGGGCGATGCCATCAAATGAATAAAGTTACATACTAGTTGATTGCGGAATAAATATCATTTTAGACTCGGTCTGATAAAAGTTCAAGCTTAGTACGAACTCCCTGAAGACATATACCCATTATTGATTAATACTGTTAAACCAGTATTAAGCAGACATCCCAGCGATCCATTCTGGAAGTAAGCGGAATGACTGCTCAAGGCAAGTACCTGTTCAATACAGGTGACGGCTAAGACTGTTTTAATTATACTTACGAATGTGTATCGTTACCTATTACGGCTTCAGTATTATGTTCCTAAATAAATTTTCCAAAGTGTGTCATCTGTAATTAATTATTAATGTTATGTACTTTATTGATATAATAATTATTATGTTAGTCACAGTGACTGCACATTACATTGAAATCCATCCCGATTGCTTCCGGGAAGGCAGTGGTTTCATGAAAGTGTCTGCCTGTACGTGACGTATATACCTGTGGTGACATGTCTGGATTAAAAGCTGAAAAAATACCGTATACTCAAAGTTGTGTTATAGTGTTACCAAATATACAAAAGTAATGTGCAAAATCTCTTATCCCTATTCATTTCAAGGCTAGTGTACATGAAAACGATCAGATTCCAACATATTTCCGGGCTATTTCATTTAATATTTAACACCTAACAAAACATACGCCTAATGAATGTCTTAAATTACATAGATATGAAAAAAGTTAATTGTCAATATGGCTATTTTTTTCGTCTTCAGGTTTGCGTCTATTTATGACTGTGCCATTACATTAATTCCCCGACAAACCATACAATGGTGTGCAATAACTGTGTAAATGCAAGCAACGACATCAATGAAATACATTAAAAATGCAAACAACATAGTTATTTTAAATGTGTAATAATCGTCCACAGGTGTCTATGTTCTAAGCGATGCTGATAGTATCCTTTTTCAAAGGGAAAACCGCCAACCAGATTAATATTCTCCAGAGTGTGCATGGCAGCCTGAATTTAATAGATACTTACGATATTTCACAAATAGTTTATAAAACTTCATAAGAAAGAGTAAATTATCTTGATTTAAACACTAAGGCTTAAATACTAAAGCGATATTTAATCGCGAAAGTTTAAATACATTATCAACTTAATTATTTGTGAAGAATTTGTTTTTTGGAACATGCATATAAAACGTTTACTACATGAATGTCCCGAATATTTCGAACAGATGTGTTTCCTTCCAGATAACTGCTAAGTCCATACATTCAACATTTATATTCAACAGTCTCTAGATTGTCAGATATTTTTTTTTAATTTTGGCAATAATTTGTTAACCTGATTGATGAATAATGTGATAAATCAATTTCAAAGAAACCGGTTACTCCTGTTCTACGCTTGAAAATATAATTACCAGTCGGGTGCTGTTTTAATGAGTTCATGCTGACGGAAATTGACAGAATATGTAGGAATATTTGAAAAAAAAATGGCATACGCATATGTACGAAAACAGATCTTTTCAGAATAGAAAAACTGTTCTGATAACAATCTTTAGTCTTGGCTCCAGAAAGTTTGTTATCACTTGAATACGACCTTAAATCTTCTATGAAAACATATATCTCTAGGAAAATCATTATATGTAATATAACTCTGACACGAACAGATCAAACCGGAGATAATAGTTACCAAGACGTCTTGTTGTTATGCTAATCAGGCGTTATCGTCTAAGACAAAAATGATGCCAGAAATAATCGGTATTTTGAATGTTGCTATTTTGACACGTAAAATCAAGTGATTTATCTTTTGCTATAGGAACTTCAGAGATTTTTTTATTCATCATCATTAAATCCTGAAGTTTAATACTTAGCGTTTTCTACGAAAGATCACATGTCATACTTGGATAAAGGGCAGTTTACATATTTAACATACAGTAAGTAATTTTTCTACTATTATTGTAAAGTTTATGAATTATATGTAGATGATATTAGTGCGTCCGTATCCAAAACGCTATGTAGCATTATGTCAAACATTAGAAACTGAACAGTATATGCAGCTGATGTTACTTACGGAAGAGCTGTTTTTGGTTATAGCAATAATTGTTTACTCACTTGATAACTAACAATGTATAAGACTGATGATATTTTCCAAGACCACAATGGCATTCTGGTGAAAAGAATTACATCCGGTGAAGATAATAAAACTGGATATCAGACATATCAGAGCAGCACGGATTTGATAAAATGAGGAAAAGTGTGTAAACATGCAATGTAATGTGATAATATTCATAGATTTGTTTATCAAAGAACATTTCTTCTTTTATTTGCTTTGAACTACTAAATATCTTTTTAGACAGATAACCTTATATAATCTGTTGAAAACACAACAAAACCGTTCAAATCTGTAATACAAATGTCAACTAAACGGGGAAATCATACCTTATATTAACTGAAACAAAATTTCAAATAATATAGCAATTAGTTATTTCAAAGGTTTTACCGAGTTAAAAAAAAACCTGACGTGACTTATTGCCATTTACCTTTAGTAAAATACATACTAGTATAACTTTTCAAATGTATAGAAACTTGACTGATCAATTTGTAAACTTAATAAATACTTGTATTTATAACAAAGGTTAGCGTTTTTGTAATAATTAAGAAATAATGTATAGAAAAACCGTGCTTTAACGTTATTAATACACGAAAAGAGGTTATACGTCCGCGGAATACTAAGTAATTTCACGAGGGCATAGCCCGGGTGAATTATTCTGCCGACGTATAACCGATTTTGAGTGTATTAATGTAAGTAAAACACGATTTTTCTATATATTATTTCAATTCTAATATGCTCTTTATCTAAAACAGTAGAAAAAATATAGTAGCGCTCTTTCTTGGTCGCAACAAAAACATTGACGTTCTCGCACGTGCACGTGACGTCATTTAAGCGTAATCATCCTTAACGTAGGACCGTTGACACAAATTATGTTATTAACTTGAAACATATTGTACAATTGTATATTTATTTAGTGCATTATTTCCAAAGCAAGTTACTTGTTAGAACTGCACAAAAAAATAAATGTTGGTCTTAAAACAAAATTACTGATTTCTTTGGAAAAGGACAGTACTTTTGCACTGCACTTTCCTGTATCATATTTCATAGATTTAAAATTGACAATATACGTAATAGGAAAAACTTATAGCTCAATCGAACCGAGTCTGTTATTATTTTGCTTGGTTGCATTCTATGCTTCCAAAGGACCTTTTTTACAGATTTTAGTGAACATACAGTATGGCACAGACTATAAATTCCATTGATAGACATTTCATCAGTTTTGTAATTTTAGAATCCGATATTATTTCATTGGCAATACGAAACTACTATGATTATACTTTTTACAAGCAATCGTTACTGACACGACGCGTTTTTTGTCTGTAGAGGGAAGGTTGTGTAAATTTTGTCTTTTGTTTAATATGTAGAAATAAAGGAACATGTCCGGTATAAAAAGGCATTCAAGTATTAGGTCTCTTAAAACATTAATTTGATATATACGACAGTTTATAGTTATGTCCGGTATAGTCAAAATCACTATCCGTATCATGTCAATATTATATCCTGCTTTACCCTTAGCCTGCTAAATTTCTAAAATGGACTGGTCTATCTTTCAATTTGGGTTGTACCATTTATTATTTGAAAAAAGCGTTCATTGAAAATTGACTGCTTGAATAGCGAACAGTGCAGATCATGATCCGTGCAGGCTGATCTTGGTCTGCACTGGTCGCAAAGGCGAAAACACTTGCCGCCAGCAGGCTAAAGGTTAACTAAAAAACAGACAACACAAGACATCTTTATATTCAATGGCGAAAACATTATGAAGATATATTTTACTTTGTTTTGTCTTCAGTTCGAACAGTTATTCTTTTATCCACCGGTAAAAAAATGTCTAGCAATGCGGTTGTATGAGTGTATGGCACAATCGTTTTGAGATGATGACGAATTCTGTGTTGGTATGCTTATTAAACATCTCTCTGATGTCTTAATATGTGTTTTAAAGACAAACTTGACAAAAGTACATCGCCGTATTAAAAACCATAAACTGCAAAAAAGGAAGGATGTTTGTGACATTTTACATAATAATTTCTGATTTAAAAAACCTCAATAAATTGTTTGTTTTATCCTTTCTATCTTACATATAAGGCGTAAAAAAGAATTGTTTGTTTGTTTCCGTTATCCCGACCTACCCTAAATTTTTGGCCGACCCTTAATATTTTTTTCAACTTTTTAACAAACAATTGCAAAACTGCACTTTTTATGCTTTAAACATGTTCAGTGATGTTAAAAACCAACTTACTGATGCTCTAAAGGCATAACCCCCTTGTTTGTATTCATTTTTTTACACAAAAATATTTTCTGAAAAGTCTCCCTTAATAAAAATAAAAATAAAAATAAAAATAAAAAAAAAATTCCGACCTACCTACCCTAATTTTTTTTGAGCATGTTACCGGAAACAAAGAATTTTTAGGGCATAAATACATACACCGCTGCAGGGTTACATGTTTGAGGACTGTCTTCTTGGATTGCAGTTATTGTTTCTGGATCCGTGTGTTTAGCTTTTGGTCTGTTCCACTTCGCTTGTGATTTCTAGGTTGTTTTTTCCCGTTTTCAAGAAGTTCTGCTGTAAATAAACATACAGATAATTATAATGGTTGTATAACTAAAATAAGAAACCGCAGATCTGGTGAATGAGTAACATAGACTTGAAAGGATACTTGATAAGGTTTATTTAATATATTTATAATCTTGTTATTTCTTCTTTTTTCTCTAACTATTATCGTTCGTTTGATTTATAGAAATACTTCAGGTATGTAATCTCTCTGTAAAAAACAATAAAACAGATGTAAGATGTAACAAGACAAAACCTGAACATTACCCAGCTGGTTGATTCCAACAAGTGTTTTCTTGAATGTATATGTTAGAGTTTAACTTCTGATTTAATGATGTAGGGCAAAAAAAAAAAAAAAAAAATAAACAAGATAATACAATGTGATTATAAGTCAATAATACTTAATAATCAAGTTTTATGACATCTAGTCGAATTCCTACTAAACATCTCCGATAAACAGAGACAACTCACTGTATTATACATATAGATTAATTTTCTTTTAAATATTTGCCAGATAAATGAATGCTGAACATTACCATGTGAAGAACATAAAAGATAAGCACGTCTTGATGTTCGTTTTGAGAAATTTGAATATAAGATTCTTTGTAATATTTAAGATATAACTGGTACGTTTATCGAAATGTGTGCAATGCTTTAACCTTCTGACTCTAATTTAACTGTAGCTATCTATATCTAGGAAGATGTACTGTTATCAACAAAAAAGTTCACTTTTCCTTGATAAAAAGCACCGCTCAATTTTGCCGTTCAAATGTAAATTCCAAATTGTAAATGGTAAAACAATGGTACTATTATAATACATTGGTACTAATGGAAAGTTTTCTTTTGTTCCAATGGTAAAACTCGGAATGCACATTAAACTGCACTCTCTATAGAAGAAAACTATGGAGTAGGAAGTAATGAAAACATCAATAGAGTGTAAAATGTAATAAATGTCACATAGACATTTGTAGTCTGATTAAGAGTGCATAATCTCTTCGTTTCTAAAAGATAATGCTAACTGTGCTCTGCTATTAGGTAAAAATGTGAGACAATCTTTGTGTAAAACAGGACAATACATTTAGCTTCTGTCTGTTGTCGTTTTAAGTTGTTCTCCTTCTTAGATATATTGAATAACATGCATTTTTGGACATAAATTGTGAATTTCACAAAATTACAGCAATGGCAGCTCTGTACTTCTAACGTTTAACACTATCCAAGTCAAACAAGACTAGTAAATAACTGTCTAAAACAATGAACATTTTTGCTACACTTCAATGTTTACAACCACTGTCCACATTCATTTTCATACACATCTTACAAGGCTGAACACCACTAAATCCGGCTGTTCTTTATTTCATATAAAATCCACTTACTTTATAATGCGTTTTCGACATTTTCTAGCATATCAGATTTAAAGAGACTTATATTCCCATAAAGAACTATAAGTAAAAACAAAAAGAAAAGGGGGTGTTAACTTTTATAAAAGAAAACTAAAGTTCGTTAAATACAACCCGCTGAATTTACTCCTTTTCGCTTCTTTCAATTTGTCTTTTCGAGACATTAAATTCTTACGCCGCCATTGTCACCTAGCCTGCTATAGGTCAGAGACCACCAATTCAAAAAAGTACAGGGAACTTACTGGGAATAAGGTAAGTGTATACCTGGGAATAAGGTAAAGTCTGTGCGTTCTGATTGGTCAGTCATGTAAACAAACCCAGGAAGTGATTTTATTTCAAAATTGATATTTTGTTCACTGCATTTACAGTATTTTATTATACATTTTGACGAAATTTGCTACATTTTATGTGTATTGAAAAAAGTTTTATCAAACGAATTTCTGCCGCCATGTCAATGATGTAAACAGGGGGTCATCTCATTCACACGAAAGTTACTTAAATAAAGTACCACTATTCATATGTTTTGCATCCGATATTTTGGTATAACTAAGATAGTTTTTGAAAAACTTGTAATTAGATATACATGTTTCGATGTATGGAAGGCCGTACACGCCATAATGTTACAATGTAGGTCTATGGGAAAACAACTGGTGGTCTCTAACCTATAATAGAGCTAGAACATGACTTTTGTCGGAAGCCATCACAGGTAATGTAAGTGGCCACAAATCTGTTGTAAATGATGTAGAAAGACGTTTTCGTGCAAAAATAAGCGTGAAATTTGATTTTTTTTTAAAGTTGTGGCCTCTTTTTTTAACAGGCGTGCCCATTTTTATCTGAGCTTTTGGGCCAAAAAGGATCATTTTTATCTCTGTAATGTTAGAGAATGATCAAAATTATTAGACTTTATTTCTATTTTTTACGGAATGAATCGTATTTCAGCTTCCAAGTCAAATCAAATGCATATAACTGAAATTTTCACGAAAAAATTTAATCTGACGACGACAGGGACTGAGTCTGGGCATATAAATCGACAGGGGGTTACCTCAGTAAACTGCCCATATCTTTCTTAAAACTGAACAATTCTTGATGAAACTTTGTAAGACATTTGGTATTGGATCATGTTATGTTTCACAATATCACTGTAAAATTGGAAAACATAATACGAAACATTCATCTATAGGTCAGAGACAACCAATTCAAAAAAGTGCAGGGAACTTACTGGGAATTAGGTAAGTGTATACCTGGGAATAAGGTAAAGTCTGTGCATTCTGATTGGTCAGTCATGTAAACAAACCCAAGAAGTGATTTTTTTTTTCAAAATTGATATTTTGTTCACTGCATTTACAGTATTTTATTATACATTTTGACAAAATTTGCTACATTTTATGTGTATTGAAACATTTTTTTATCAAACGAATTTCTGCCGCCATGTCAATGATGTAAACAGGGGGTCATCTCATTCACACGAAAATTACTTAAATAAAGTATCACTATTCATATGTTTTTCGTCCGATATTTTGGTAGAACTAAGATAGTTCTTGAAAACTTGTAAATAGATATACATGTTTCAATGTATGGAAGGCCGTACACGCCATAATGTTACAATGTAGGTCTATGGGAAAACAATTGGTGGTCTATAACCTATAGGAACATGCCGATTTCGGGAACATGCCGATTTCGATAGAATGCTACCTATACATTCGAGTAAAAGAAAACACGATGCTGTTGAGAAAGGGCACAAGGGAAAGGGCGAAAGATTAGCCCTATTTATATTTGGACGGAGGCTTACATTTGATTTGGTAGTGATCTGCCTTGAGGGCGGCTGGTCTGGCGTACTTTGTTAATCCTTCCACACAGAAATGTAGTCCTGCAGAAAACAGACAAAACTTAAAGACTTAAGATATGACATAAAATTTACACATTGTCAGTTAATACACTTGAAACGTAACCTGTCAAAATAGAGATGGCTTCAAACTAGAGATTTCACAGTGTCAAAGAACTACTTTCTGTAACTCGAAACAGGTTTGAAAGAATCAGACACCGTTGGCATTCACATCATTTGACGAACAAGTGATTATATTTCTTTAATCTTCACACTGTTTTGTCAGAAAAACCGTTAAATGACTTTCTTATTAATTTATTTACTTAAGCTACCTTTGATAAAGTTGTTAATATATGTTACATTTTCTTAAGCTTATAATTCATCATTTCAGTTTACTTAAATGAATGATATGCTTATCGCGATAAACCGCCAAAAAGTGTACTCGGCTATAATTCCACAGAGCCCGTCTATTACAAAATCCTGGGGAGAATCTTGAAAACGTTTCCTGTTAAAGCACCTATCTCGTATAAATCCGAGAAACTGTAAATATTAAAACACTGAAAATCTTGGTTTCCGCTACATTCTTTTACGGACTAATTTGATTTCTAATATGGTAACCTTTATACAGTAAACACTCATTTATCATCAACGTATGCAAACAACAATAAAACATTATATATAGCTTTACATTCTCAGACCTTTTGTCCAAAATGACAACAAAATATGCATATAAATGATATTTGAATTACTAAGAAAATGAAAATAAAGGTTTTCCAGCTTCTAACTCCAAATCAAAACGTCTCTCACCAGCTTTATCAATCGAGTTTTCTTAATCTCCGCTTAGTTCTTGAGACAATGACCGTCTACATTTTATATAAACCCTAAGCTGTGATTGGTAAATTAAAAATTAAATGCGCTAGTTCCTAGGACAAGTTGAATCTTAGTAAATTGTTATTCGAAGATCTAGAAATTTGTGTTGTTACATTCGTTCACAATGATGAAAACGGATCACATTTTCTTCTGGAGGATCATATTGTTCCAAAAGATAATTTGTTTTGACTGAATGCGAAAACCCGAATATTTTTTATATATGTGCACTTTAAAAGACATTAGACGTCCATTATACATAATATCAAAGGATGTTTTCGTCTGCAGCAGGTGAGGTGTAACTCTAGTGATATGTTAATGCTACATGCGTATATTCTAAACTTAATCAGACGAATGCGTTTCTCTTGATGGGAATCAATGTTTTTAAATGAAATAAAGCGAACAGACGGTTCGTCAACAGAACCAAATCTTATCACACTGGTAGACTCATCCTAATTTTAGACACTTCTGGGTTTGTGAGAAACAAAACCGAAGGATAGAAGTCATGCAGACAGATATTCATCAATCTCTCATAATCTCAAAACCTAAACATAGTTACATCAGCAAATGTTTTGGCCGAGCCTTAAACTGGACCCTACATGGTTATTCAAAGGCAATTCCAACCTCACTTTTGTGGAGACTTACAAGACATGATTCACTGTACAGAAGTTTAAAGTTTATGAGTATCTTCAAAACACAGAAATATTTGATAAACGAACAACATCTTTACCAGCAATCTACCTGACCATTACATGTTCTGTCGTACTGTCCCGTACGATGGATACATAAAATATTCTCAAACAGTTTTCCCCCTTTAGAATTGAATACCATTTGTAAAGAAATAAACATAAACAATTACTGAAAACTACGTTGACTAGTTATGTGAAATTTCAGCACTGGGACATTATTGCAAATGCATCGAAACGAGGATATGTAACAGTTCTTTAAAAATGGTGAGTTTTTAAAGGCGCTGAACTGTCCGAAAGTATGGCCCGTTTATGCAGCCCTTTTCCGGTGTATCAGTAAACTGACAGTTGTTGTTTAGAGTAATGTACATGTTTTATATGCTGTTCAATTTCCATGTGAAACAACCTTTTCTTGCTATGACGTGGTGTTGTTTGATTTTTTTTCTCAAGATGTAAGGATAAGTCTTAACTATAAGTTTAGTTCTGCGGCAAACTTATATTGTGTGTAACTTACCAAGAGAAAAACTGCTGTACAACAAATTCGAATAATTTGTTTTAGGGCTAACTTACTGCGCCTCATGATAAAACCAACATAGTGCACAATTTTAATCCGTTTTAAGGAACTAGTGACATTCGGTGAAATTTCGAGGCCAGATTTATCTCTACGATAATTTTAAAGTGTTCAGTCGTGAGTTTGAAACACACAGGTACAAACATTCTAAAATATACTTTTCAATGTCAGTAGCGTCAGACTCAATGTCAATTTAGGGGCCGACCATTTGAACTTCTGAGGGGGTGGGGCTGGGAATTTACTTAGAGCCAAGAATTTTGTTTGCCTTCTATGAAAGTCAGATATTTTCTTCAGAGTAAACTTAATTTAAAAGATTTTTTTTTTTTTCTCTCAAAATATTTGTGTTATACTTGTGTTATTCAAAACTAACAAGCGTGATAAAGACATACATTCTGTATTGAGCAATTTGCCTAAGTATACCTGAAATAGCTATACTCAAGTCTTTTTGATAATTGTTTTATTAAGAAGCAATTTGACCCAAATTACAGATCCTTACTTTGAGCACAGTAATATACTGGATGTTGATTGGGACTTTTTCTTCTTCTCCTTCGCGACTTCACTGTCAGACCAGTAGCCTCGATGAAACATATGGTTTGCCGCAGATCCTCAATGCCTCCATGCAGTTTCTGGTGGATTGAGGTATCTATCGGCCAAGTCGCAGCTCGCTCCTGGTCATGCCTTTTACATCTCTGAAGTATATGCTCCGCAGTCTGATCTTCCTCACCACATGGACAAGTTGGCGATGATGCCAGTCTGTATTTCTTGTACATGTGAGCATTGAGCTTGTTGTTCCCTGAGCGGCGCCTGACCAGCATCACTTGTTCAGACCGATCAAGGAGATGAAAAACATCTTCCTCCATCCTTGGTCTCGTTAGTGCCTTGATGATGGTGACTTTCTCCTTGTAACTCACAGTTTTTGCTGGTTGTTCTGACTAAGCTCCTAGCTTAGCCAGTTTGTCTACCTCTTCATTGCCTGCAAGTCCACAATGGGATGGAATCCACTGAAGTGATACTTTGCAGGTTATACTCAGGCTCTGCATTCTCCTGGCTAGCTGCGGAGCTTTATTGTTGATCAGAGCTTCCATGACAGACAGTGCATCTGTGAGAAAGACGACGGAGGAGCTTTCTTCTGCCGAGTCTTCAACCATTGAGACGGCCTTCATGAGTGCTTCAGTCTCTGCCTTGTAATTGCTGCAGTGTTATCCTGTGGCTGCATGTAGTGTTTCTCTCTTGCCAGATGGGTATTGAATGAAAACTCCTGCTCCTCCATCTTTGACGGCGCATGTGGCCGATCTGTCTGTATAGACACGAGTCCATGATTCCGGAGGATAGTCTTATTGATCATAGCAAGTGTGAGGCTCTTCCGAATACCTTCATCCTCTTGCTTCCCGCGGTCAAGACAAAGAACAGCAAGTCTCACAGTCACTGAGGACAGATCATTCGCTAGTGGGTTTATAATGTTTTCACCACCTAGGTGAGTCATTGGTATGTTCAGCTCAGTTTTGAACTCTCGGTTGAGTTTCTTTGCCTCATGAACGAAGCCGCTACGTTTGAGCCGATTTTTGGTGTAGCCATCTAGCTTGGCTTTCATGGGATGGTCTTGAAAAGACCTGAACTTCTCTGCTTGAAGCAGGACATTTTCATGTCTCCTGTCTTGTAACGGCTGTGTGCCTGTTAGCTGCTCCATGAAGGAGATTGTTGTAGACTTTGTAGCACCTGTCATGATCCGCAATGCTTGGTTCTGAACCTTGTCTAGTGCCTGTTGGTTGTTTTGGCAGTAGTGGACCAGGTGTTGAGCTATACTCTAAATGGGGTCTCACTGTTCCCTGATATACTGTCCTGAGTATGTGCTCATTTGCTCCCCACGTTGTTCCAGCAAGTTTGCGCATCATGTCAAGCTTCCTACGGGCCTTCTCATCTGCTTGACTAATGTGGGGCGTCCAGGTCAGCCGTTTATCAAAGGTCACTCCAAGGTATTTTGCCTCGTCTGCTTCAGTCAGCGAAGTATTTCCCATCTTGATTTTACCCGCCCTCTGCTTTGACGACAGGGAGAATAGTGTGGTGGACGATTTCTCTGTATTGATCGATGCACACCAATCTTCAGCCCAAGCTGAAAGCTTGTTGATGGCTTCTTGCATCTTGTATGTGGCTATAGTGGCATGTTGATCGGGAGAAATTAGTTTGGTTAGCGGGGCATGCTCCATAGGGAAAAATGAATTACCGAATAGCTCTGGGGCATTTTGATGTACATTTATAGATATACTCTCCCCACTTCTGGAATTTATTATATAATAATTATACCCGTGAACATCATGAGCATGTCCTGGCCTCTGGACCTGTGTGGCTTGTCTGATGTAAATCCAAGCCAAAAAGCTTCCCGTCTTATCCTTTATTGTATATTTGTATTCATGTTGTGAAAATAAAAAATGTTTAAACCAAATGCAAGCAAAAATGTCTGATATAGTGCACCAATATATTTGAATAATTATTCCTTTTAGGTACATGTAAAACAAAGGCGAACACTGTCTTTGCCTAATGCAAGGTACAAGCAGTCTGCTGCGCAGGGAAAGGGAGAAGAAGCTCTCCTGGACTTAATATAATGCTACTGATACCAGATTTGCGAGTAAGGAGCAGAACAATTCTTTTGAAATGCTCTGAGGTCTGAATTCTAGGCTTTAAAAATGTATGCTTGCAGTCTTTTAGGAACTATTATGCGTTGGATGCACCCCTGACACGGTGCATGTGTGTATGTATACCAAGGTGTAGGAGGGTGGGGGAGACTACTCGAGGGGGAACTACATGTTATAATTATATAGATACTGTTATTCGCATCTTTGGGTCTATGTGTATGAGAGCTGTTCTCAATAAAATGGTTATCTTATTTTGAGAAAGTGTTGTAATATTATGAGATGGGTACGGGGGTCCTCCCCCGTAATATTTTGCAATTCATGCATGCCAAATCCTGAATTCTAAGGAGATTTGTAACACTGAAAATTATGGTGGTTTAAGTTATACACTTAGGGCCATTTCTAACCCGAAACTTTTTAAATTCCGTTTTCTCGAATATGGTTCAATGTATTAGTTATACATAAAGTTGTTTGGCTACATTTAACTGTACAGAAATGATAAAATCTTTCAGTCGTGACGATCCAGCAGTTTTTTTTTGCGCCTGGTACGTGCACGATTTCACACTTTTGCACGAAGAAATGTTGGTAACCAAATATTTCGATTTTTATTTTCATTTAGTTATTCTTGAATTCTATTCATCCTGGAAAAACATTTTCTAGCTATTAAAATTATAATGGTTAGGATAAATATCAAAGAGCGCGGTCGCGCAATCGGCATGTTACAAGCCAGACATTCACTCAGAAACGTACAGTCCATAAAAGAAACAAACGTGTTTGTAAACATGGATGGATTCAAACGGAAGGGGAAGAAGCATTTTATAGAACTATTTCGATGGCAAAATACAATACATATCGTAGCCCTGACCAACCTATAAACCGGGCAAGTCTATTTTATAAGTACAACAACACGGTTGACCCATTTTTAAACGAGTTGTACTAGGTAAATGGATTTTATTTATATAACGATATTTTGACTGCAAATATTTACAAAATGAATCTATTCACAATAAACTATAATACAAACGTACATTTATCACTGAAATTTTAATATTGAGTTATTTTCTTTCCAGGTTGCTTTGTCTTTGAAGTCTTCCACCATTGCTGGCCTTCGGCACAGTTCGAGTTGGATGAGCCCAGGCAGCCTCGCAGAAGGTTGACAACGCTTGCACAGGATGCACATTTCAAGACCGCGACATGCACTGCGAGGGCGACCAATGAAACGCATGCTAGATCCGTAAGTCAAACAGCTCCACAAACAGGGAATAAGAGCTAGGCGGCCATTCAGGGGTCTTATTCTGACACCACGTCACCGACAACAGCGGGGGCGATGGGCAAGTCGGCGTATGACACGGGCTGAGTGGTCAAATGTTTTGTTCACGGACGAGTGTCGGTTTAACTTGTACGACAACGTCGAACTGAAAGATTGAATGACGCGTGTGTGTTTCAACGAGACCAGTATCATTTACAGCATGAAAAGGAAAAGAAATTGCATTTCTGTTTGCCAAACTAACTTACTGGTTTAATTAAATAATCATTGGTGTGAATATATTAAGATATTTGAGAAAAATAACACACAAAATCCTTCATTTATATACTGCAGTTTGATAATTTCTTATGATATATTTTCATATGCGTGCAGTAACATAACCGTAGGCCGAAGCGTTCATCTGTTATCAATCGGAAACCGACTTTCTACTTGAGGTCAGTGACATTGACCTTTAACAACCGACCTCCAGATCTGTAGGGGTCATCCACCGATCACGACCAGTCTGTCTACCAAGTCTGAGGTTCTTATACGCTTAAGAGCTTGTCAGTCATCAGTCGGAAACGAAAAGGACAGACGGACGGTCGAACTACTATATGCCGCCCTTTTTGGAGATCGAGGTCATAACATATAATAAAACCAAACTTGAATATATTGTATGCAATGATGGTACACCATAAACACTTTATTATTTAATAAAGTGGTAGATCCTAGCTTAGAACAAATAGCACGCGCCAGAAATAAATGATACTGTGGTGCTCAGACCTTAAGCGATCTCACACAGATGAACAGGGTACAAAATGAATTGAAGTGGGAGTATCTATTTTTATAGGACATAACGAAACAGGAATGTTCATCGCTTTTCAAATCACTACAACCTCAGAAAATTTAAGATGCCAGTAATATTTATTTTTTTGTAATAATATGTTTTGAATAAATATTATAAATTCATATTTAACCAAAACTTTAAACTTTATCATAAAATTTACTTGAAAATATTAGTAGCTTGATGGACCCTCTCTAGAGCGGCAGCGAGTGTATTTTTTTCTTGTAAAGAGGATGTTGTTCTGAAGAGGTTAGTTAATCTAGAAACTTATCTAGCTGGAAACATCAGCCTCTATAAAGAAGTTTTAACTCTAAGAGGTGTTGCTAAGGAAAATATACTTGTGTGTATAGACACAGAAAAGAAAATAAAGTCAGAATTATGCACTGAAAACAAATACCATATAGTATCCTTTTCCCAAACATAAGGAACGTATTATTCATAACAAATACAAGCTAGTGCAATGTTTGTTTGTTTTCGATTCAGCGTGATTTTTAACTCATGTAACGGCGGACAGCAAACCTTGCCAGTGTTCTTGGATTCTGTACCAGTATTACCATGTCCGTGGCAAGTAATTGCCAACTTGCATCTATTTTCTATTAATTTAACAAATACAGATTTAAGTATAGACTCATCAATATTGCAATAAGTATTCTGTGAAAAACTACACCATCATTTTTTGAGAAAACTAAACCATGATTTACGTGAGCGACCTGCTTTGGCATCTGCCCGTAGTGCAATCCTTTTATTACAACACAATTTGTTAATACCCGAAAGACGTGACCAGTAATTAGCTAGCAATACTTTTCCATTGTCTTACAAGAGGAAGTTGCCAACCCCTTTCGCCAGACAAACTGATATCCATTTATTCATTATATCTATTATGGTTCTTTGTTAAAAGTATATATAGAGAATATTAGGTTACTGTCTTTCTTAACTTAAGTTTATCCACCGAGTTGGAGAAAGGTTTATCCGCCCGCGGCTTGCCGAGGGGGGATAAACCTTTCGGAGACGAGGTGGATAAACTTAAGTTTATCCTGCAGCCAATAAAATCTGTGTATAACATATATTTGCTTAAAAATGTTTTTCGATACAAAAATAATCCACACAGATTTTTACTCAATTGTAAATTCCTACGCCCTTGCTTGATTCAGTTACACACGATTCCTTACAATTAAACATTATACCTTACCTCATGCTTTGTTGTCTGTATATTTTAAATCATCGGTGCTAATGTTGTACCCAATCTAGGGATGTGCACAATCTCAAGATTGAGCAGGTACAATTTAAGGATCCTCAGTTAGTGTACGCAATCTCGAGATTGCTCAACAGATAAGACCCTGTTGTCGCCCATTGTCGGAGTATGGTGGCTGATTTATGCCATTTCGTTATTTCGTTCTGTCGCAGCGACACAATGACAAACGTCGTTATGGCGCCCCGCCGAACGTCGCCCCGTCTAGTGCCGCCCTGAGGAACGTCGCCCCGCAGAATGTCGTCCCCGGTTAGAATATTCAGGAAATAAAAAAGATCGGACCGTGTGCTTACACGCAGTTCTTTATCAAAGTTTTCTTAAAATATACACTTTATAAATTCTCAGAGTAATTTTCTTGAGAACTGATATGTCTCGCATCATGTATATGACGCTTATTTGATTTTATTGATATATTAATATTTTTCACAACTATATACTGCATGTTTTATACAGTTACGTAAGCTTTCTGTATATTCTTAACACTATTTAAATTGTTCAATTAGAATTTCAAACATATTTATATTTTCATTTTTTGTGTGTAAATATAGATATTTCTATGGCGGCATTTTACATAAAAATAAAAATGCATCTTAATTATTACCTTTCTTTATTACATATAAAATGTTGATAAATACCGTCTACAAATTTTGTTTGGAACCTAGTTTGATTAATTCTGTCATACATCATATTTGCTTAATAAATTCGCACATATAAACAATTAGATTACTTTTTCACGTTTATCAATAATATTTTGAAAAAATATAGTTATATTAGAGAATCCAATATCGGCCCGATGTCAATCCGACGTACGAAATAATTACACTGATTGATGTCGATCTACCGATTTCAATATTTTGCGGCACTTCAACGGCCCGACGTCGGCCCAACATCGGCACATTTTGCCGACATTCCGACATTATACCTATATCGGGCCGATATAGTCATGCTGGCTGGGTATTTCTATTAAAGACTTTCAGAAAATTATGCCATCGATATTACTGATCTGCCATCGATATTACTGATCTCTATCTTACTTAGTTCTACCTTCATGACATTTAACTTGCAACTGTCTTACCTCCTAACTACATGTTTCCAACTTTTAACTTTTAACTGCGACATGTTTAATATTAGCTTATTCTTGCATACCAGAAGGGGATTTCCGGTACTTTTACCGGTGCTGGAAAAATCCATCTTACACCCCGGGGTTGATGACGGCAAAACCTATCATATACAGCAGGCAGACACGTATACATAATAATCAGTGTATGCTACACATTGACAAGAAAAAAAAGCAAAAAAAAAAAAAGTTTAAATGAAGGTATACGACCATACCGTTTGAATACAAAATTTAATTTGCAATGTTCTGAAATATGTCACATCAGACGCTTACTAAACTAAAGATTCTAATTCTGTGTCAAAATAGCCAAGGAACGTTTTTTTATTGTGAATTGTCTTCCAAGCCGTTACACTTGTCATTCAGTGTTACTTTCTTTCCCGGAGGAAGTGGTACCGGTTACAGGTTGAGTTGTTGATACTGTTTCAGTCTTTGATACAAAATTAGTTTGTGGATATATTCCTCGTCCATGACTTGAAGAATCTAGTAAATGATTTAAAAACACCTGTAAAAGGTGCTTAACTACAGCACTATCTTGTAAAATAGCAGTCTTTTTATAACATACAGAAAACTCCATGAACGTTTCCTGGAAATGTGTTTGTACCGCGACAGCGTATTAATTTCAGTTTCGGACATGCCAAAACCTTTTTGTAAGATATTAAAGGTCACTTCTGACAACGTTTTTATTTACTTTGAAGTATTGGATTCTATAGCTTTCCTAAGTTGTGCACAATTTCCAAGTACATGGACTCGGGTATAGCAATAAATAAATGTGTTTCTTTATTCTGTCAATGTCATCAAGCTAATGTCCATAGAGGCGAGTGGAGAATCGGAATTCCAAAACAAAAGGTTTATATATTGAAAGCCTTTTCAAAAACATAATGTTTACACTTTAGTTTATATCGTACATGATTGGAAGTTCGCCTGGTAAAGATCTGGATCGGAGCATATATTTTCTGTTTAATCTTTGAATGTTATCGATTATAAGGGGACTTCTAATGTTATGACCATCACCTAAAACCATATTTTACACCTTCACCTTGCTATTACGACAAAATAATTGACTGCCTAATATGTATGAGTTCATAATTCAAGTCCTCAGATACAAAAAGTAAAATGATTTTCAGCTCACTTATGTTAATAATGGATTAGTCATAGTTAAAAGTTGATATTCGGCACTGTTCTGCACATTTCACATTGTAATAATGTATGACCAATGACGATGGAGCAGTATATGGACCCGCTCATTGTTCGAGCAGTTTTTTTTTGTGCACGAATGAATTCATACCTGAAAAATGACGGAATAAGGGATGTAACTATTCAAACTACTTGGTTACTCATAGCTCTCATAGCTGTATGGTCTGCAGAGTAGTCTCCCTTGAATATAGTCTTCAAGTTTTTATTACGTATGACATTGAGTTAAGTCTGGTCGAGGTATTCTCACGAATATAAATCAGGCCGATATTTACGTTTAGAAATCACTCATTCTGTTGACTTTTGTGAATCACTTCACATTTTAATAATGAAAGACACTGAAGATATTTTTCTAAATAAAATATGAAATATAATAGCATACAAAGTTGTCGTTCTTCCTCTTCCGTACGAGAGCATTCTGGGTAATTGTTCGTATAATGGGTCGTTCAAACTATGGTAGCAGAATGTCAGGTTTTGGATTTATAGCAAGTCGGTTGATACCGTCTTTCTTAGATTCGGCAGAAATCAACTTAACAGATTTAAAAGAAATAAAGCTTAAAGTAATTAGGTAAGTGTTTTGTACAACCCTTAAACGATTTCTGCCATTTAGAAGATTGTGTGGTCCATGCATAGCTAATAGTGAAACCATGGTCCGTGAAAATATGGGCCAATTTCCAAAATATTGACATATTTGTCCTAGTGGGAAAAAATAAGGGAAAAATAGGAGTCCATCAATGCACGGTGCATTGCACACAAACCTCCCGCGTACCTTTTCTGCGTAACAAAAGTACCTTTCAACCCCTTACTTTTTTTTCAGCACAGTCTTCTGTCGCTTTGACATTTGCATTTAGAGCTAGCAATTCGCATCTGACCAACTTCGGGACACTGATTCAGTTAAGGTCGGCTGAATGCGTGTATGAAGTTTGAAAAATGTTCATCCGAAAGTACCAAGGCACGAACTCCTCATTGAATATCATTTTAGAGAAAAACGGGACCTTCAGTTTTGAGACTTACCTTAATTGCAGCTAAGGCTGCTACCTATTGTGTGCAATACTGATATCTGATAATTTGTGTTGCTGTTTTCTACAGAGGAAAAACTGACATTGTTGTTATATACAAAGGGACCAGATGCAAATATTTTCTAGTTCAACAAATATTTAGCCGAATTTATTTGTAACTATGTTTTTGATTATGTTAAGCGTTGATAACATTTTAAACTTAGTACCATTTGTCTAAGTAAGTTTACGAATCAGCCAGTATACTGGGAGATTTTACAAATGCATGTCTACAAGCGGTTTGAAACACCGGAAACACAAATTTCTCATCATCATATGTGACAGACTGTTTGCGGTCATCTGCACAGCCTATTTCTTTCACAGAATGTAATGGAGAGCTTTTACAAAATCAGAAACATAAAGGGGAACACATTTTGCAACTTATCGTGTGTTTATTTCATTTCATTAATTCAGTTTAGTCTGTATGGGCTGTTACCTGGTTTTCAATTTTTCATTTTCAAAGAAGGTTTAAATGATATTCGATAATAAATCTAAAATCTGTGGATCCGTGTCATTGTGCTTTCGCTTTTCTGCAATGGAGGAATCTGAACCAGAATGCAAACGTATTAGCCCTATAACACATATTTCTTCTGTGACATTTCATTCAGTTCTGATGTATGAGCTTGCCGAGAATCGTGAACTAAGGTCTTACACTCGACTCCGATACAATAGAAATTATCTCCCTTGACTTTCGATAAGACCGTTAATAATGACCGTTGGATAATTTTTAAATTTAGGATATTTTACGTGCCTTCTCCCGTCACAAAAACATTCACTACATTATATATTATGATGTTCGATAGTGACCTCTTTTTGACGTTAACACAATGACGTTGCTTGTGACGTTATCGCTATAACGTCGTTAACGTCGTAGCAACAAGCTAACAACGCTCGAAATGGTTACAACTTAAAACTTTACGTACTAAAATCAAGGATTTTCTGTAGACTGTCGATAAATTAGCAGTTGAAATAACACATGCCGACGTCAAGCCAGATTTTGATATTGCAGAAGAAAATTCACGGCGTATCGATCTCAGGACGGTGTACGCAATGTATGTTCAAGGAGCCAGCAAAATGTCCCGTGGCATCGGTATACAGTTTACGTGGTTGCATGCCTTCGTGGATGCAATCTGTTACTGACCGTGATGCCGTGCAAATTCTTGGCAAGGAATCGGCACAATTGTTCAAATACCATAGTTTACCACGCGGTTTAACAAGTATTTTAACGCTAGACAATCTCAGCGGGCTTCTACAATGGCAAGCTCTAGGCGGGGAAGGAAGTCAAAGCCAATTTTCACCGCATGCATCAGTGTCCATGGTACAAAGGCGATGTAAGAGCTCACAAGCAACAGGAGTGCTTCGTAAACCCGAGCAGAGACCGAGGTCTGCAACTACAACACAATCTTCGAAAGTAGACGTGGACCCATTGGTGTTTGATTCCCTGATCAAACTCGGGTTCAGCAAATCAGGGCTTGTCAAAAGAGCAGATTGTGTTTTTGATGGAATATCAACGAGGAAGGCCGTAAAATCGAAACCTTTGGGCAGACCCAAGACCGCATCTTGTAGTCAAATCACCGATACCGAAGAAAAGAATGAAGTGTATGTATAAATTGTTTTTTTTTATGTTATCTCATAGATAATGTAGGCGATATTGATGACGATGATAATCTTATTGTTCGTGATATAGAAAATATAAACTTGATTTTTTTATGAGAAATGTTTAGATATGTAACCAAACAATACTGCGAAAACAATACACAAGTTTAAGAACTGCATCACATAGCTTAGAAATTGAAGCTGGCCGATATACAGGAATTGACAGACAAGATCCTGACTGTAGAATATGCTCTAGTCAGTTTGTTGAATCTGAATACCATTTTACCAGGGACGGACCGATTTCAAATGTTGGTAAAACTTGTGGTCCAACCCTTTTGTATTATCGCACATTCGCAAAGTTACTGAATACTTCCTAATGTACAGTAGTAATATATATGTCTTGTATAATGATAGTTTGCTATTGTATATATATATTTACATATGTATCTGTATAATAGTGTCTTGATGTACATTACCATAATGTCTTGTGTGATGATTACAATAAAATATGATTAAACTAAAAAAACTAAAAAATACCATTTTATGCTTTGCTGCAATAAGTATTCACAAATTAGACAGAAATGTTGTATTAATACAGCTTAGCCGTCTGTTAACAAATATATATATATCACTGTATGATGTCCTCTGCTCGCAAGAAAAGATTGATAAAAATGCGAAATATATAAGCGAACCTTTCAAACTATGTGAACAAAGTCTTGAAGATCTAACAGCTTCTTAGCCTGATCGTTTTGTAAATTTTAGCTGAATTTATGTATGCACAGTATTTATGTTTTATTGAAATATTATATTTTGTGTGTTTGTTTATATCATGTAATTAATGTATGTATATGTCTTGACCATATTGATTCAGCATATTGTAAATGGTCAAAGACATTTGTAAGGCCGGTTATGAAATGAAATGATGATAAAAACAATTACAAAAAATGATAGATTAATAAATAAATAGTTACGTAAATTATGATGATAAGTTGGGGCAAATAACATTGAAGTATTTAGAGGATTATGATAAAGGATGGAGAAGGTTGATAATCACAATAATCAGTCATTATCTTTGCCATGCTGGACATGATTGGTTCTGCCTTTGCGACCAGTGTATATCATGGTCAGTCTGCACATCCGTGCAGTCTGATCATGATCTGCACTGTTCGCTATTCAGTCAGTATCTTTTTGGTAAGCACCCCTTTTTAACAGTTAATGGTACTGTCCAAATCGGAAGATGGACAAGTTCATTATAGAAATTTAGCAGGGTGAAGTCAGTAAAAATCAGTACATGTGTCATTTTTACAAATAAGTCATAAGTTACAACACGTACTTTAAAACACGTAATATAAATATTTTAAAACACTTAATATACAGTAATAAGTAATAACTGACAATGTCCCAGGGAACTTCCGTACTTTAGTCAGTATTATTACAGACTATTAAGTAATTATAAGGTTTTTTTTCTTTTCGTTCAAAAATATAATTGAAATATAAGTGTGCAACGATCATTTGTCCTTTTGTAAGTTAAAGTCTGAATTGTGTCTATATCCAGTTAATTCAAACTTTTTATTAACTCCCCATAAATAAATATATACATTTGAATAGGGGTGATTTAAAAATCCTTGACTGTGGGCATACAATGGTCGTTCTTCCGTTTTGTTACCCGGACTATTTGATCAATGGATCAACGCGATATCAAATGTACAATTTTACATTGTAAATGCGGTAAAAATTTCAAAAGGATAAAGGGTTTGTTTTTCAAAGGATCAAATTAGCGGCACGGACAAATTTTATGTTTAAGAATCCGGTAGTTATCTTACAACTGCGAATTAAAATATGGATAAAGATAGCAATTTAATAATCATATTAAATCTAGAGGTTTAAATCGAAATATTGACTAACATTTTAGGTGGATAGGTATATTTCAGTGCTATTATGTAATGGGAATATTCATTACGGAAGGACTTTAGCCGCACGTAAGAAATTGAAATTGTTTTAAGTTTTTTTCAAATTTCATCGATTATTATTTAAAATTTTATGTATTTATTAACATGATCTTATCCTTTCTCTTCAGTAAAAGTTTGCTTAGATTTTGAAGTTTATTTTAATGTCAAATTTAGTCAATATTCAAATTGCAAACTTTTGTTAAGTTATGTCAACCTACTTGAAAGTAATACTGACCAAAGACGCGATCCTAAATTAATATTATTTTAATTACTTATTGACGAAACATAAATCTAAGGTTTTCATATCGTTATATCCTGTTCAGCGCTGTCAATTTAGTTTAAACTAATTTTTGAGGCTGTTATTCCATACGTGTACGCACATGTGTAGTTTGTTAAAACGTCTGTTTGTTAGTATTTTTTTTATTTTTTTATTTATTTATTTTTTTTTTGGTAAATCCACAGCTTGCAACACTGTTAACATTTTTGACATCTCAGACGCGTATTGAAGTAAAAAAGGAAATTCTAACACGTACGTTTAGCCGTGCAGGTATGAAATCGCAACTTCTCTTTTTTTGCGGACCCGAGCCGGATATCAAATTTTGTGATTTAGCAGGGTATAAGATATTGTACAAGTGCATGTATACCTTTAAAAAGGTCAATGGTTAACATAATTTGGCAAATTAAAGTAAATGACTATGCATCCTAATCAGGCATTGATCAAGAATAATTTTAATTCATTGGCAACTTCATCATTCAGTAATGGCCTCACTCTAAAAGAGTATATTCGCTATTTGCGATTTTATAGGATTAAAACTGTTTTGATTATAATGTTTAGCAATAATAAAAGAAGTACGGGAAGAAGATTATCGTGTACACGAAAATGAACTGATCCCCCACTACAGTTGGTTTTCTTTCATTTCTCTTGTATACGCATTTTTGTATATGACATTTTCAGTGCAGTCGTGCTTCTTCTGTGGTTCTACTCGTCGTAATTTTCGCTGATTTCTTATTACATATTTTTAAAGGAATGAACCTGTACAGAAATTGTATTTTGGAATTACCTTTATAATGCTATTTAAAGAGTATTTTGTTATTTAAAGAACAGGCGTCTTACACAAATAGTTGAAATAGTTCACCTTTTTCCATCTATATAATACCATATGTTTTAATATTTCGAACATGCTGTTTCAACAAATTATCAGATGTCAATACTAACATACAAATCATGTTTAAATGTTTGTTTTTTATGACAATTTTTTGTTTGCGATTTACTTCTTTACTTCTGCCATTATCTTCAGTTCGCCCGGGCTCGTGAAAAAAACTCATTTAAATTGTAGACTAATTGAGCTTGATGGTAGTCCACACTGTTATGCTGTTGTCTTCTTTCTTTCATTAAAACACATGTTTCGGTTGAAATCATTAGCATACCTCTGATAGTATGTACGATTTTACGGCGAATGTTTATTTTTAAAACTACACATGTAACATTGTTTTTATAGGAAATATCTACCTTGAACACAAAAATCTCCTTTCCATAACAATATATCGCGCTCAGACGTCTAATAGGCAAAAAATTATAGATAAAAAAAAAGAAGAAAGAGAAAAAAAAAAAAAAGAAGAAAAGAACTCATGGCCATATGTATTATCCTACCGTATATGTTTATATTTTCTGCTGTTCGCGATTTATTCGTTCTAGACATAACATCAGTGAAACTTAAAAATTTGAAGATGTTTTTAGTTTTCTTCACTAGAATTTAGTCTGTATTCTAACCGAGTATAGTAACGTGGGTCGTCAGAACTTATGATGAATTCTCCACAAATTTAGATGTGAATACATGATAAAAAATGAACATGCAACTGTTTTTAATCGGAAACAAATCAAACATACATATGAGCCGCACCATGAGGAAACCAACATAGTGCGTTTGCGACCAGCATGGATCCAGACAAGCCTACGCATCCGCGCAGTCTGGTCAGGATCCATGCTGTTCGCTTTCAAAGCCTTTTGCAATTAGAGAAACTGATAGCGAACAGCATGGATCCTGACCAGACTGCGCGGATGCGCAGGCTGGTCTGGAGCCATGTTGGTCGCAAACGCACTATGTTGGTTTTCTCATGGTGCGGCTCAATTATATAAAATATGCACGAATCTGAACTTTTTATTCAAAATACTTTGTTTCGTAAAACGTTCCTTCACAAAGGCAGGTCTACGTGCTCTGAAAACAGTTTTTCTTACAATCTTGAAGAATTTGATAAAATCTTTATTTTTCAAAACTAAGATAGATTCTATATTTAGAAAAAAAGATGGGATCGTAAGCTTGATATTTTTGCTAGACGGATTTGAAATGTTTTTACTGAAGCAAGCTTTAATAATAGGAGACTAAGGAAACAAAACAACATTTTTTATGCTTCCGCGAAAAGAAAATTTTCAAAAATGTAGGTGATCTACTGAAATGTATTACAATCTTGAATTAACATATGGTTTATAATATTGCCAAAGGTGCAAATGTATATGTCCGTATGCTTTTAGGTATTGCTTATTAAGAAAGAGATACGCGCATTTCAAGCTGATTTTTTATTATTCCACGTGTCAACATTTAAATGTACAAAATCTACATTGTCATATTTTATCTAAAGAAAGATAGTAACGATACCGTATATAAATTACACGGGTACTCCGTAATACACGCTAGTGCCAAATTCTCATATTATAAGTGAATAAATTTCATTGATAAGAACTGCCCTAAAACAATGGGTTATAAGATACCTGGATGAAAAGAAAAGTTATTTGAGGGCTTGCCTTTTTTCTAATAATCATAGCTGCTAAAAGGTGTAACATTTCACAACAATACTATGCGCAGTTGGCAATATAATGTCCAAAAATACAAAAATGTTCTTTATTCTTTTCCAGTGATAAGAAGAAAGAATTTGCATATGAACTTTCTGATTCCAGCAGCGAAAATGACGACTCCGAAGAGTTCAACCGTATAAAACCTTCAATGCACATGCGCAGAGACCGTCCCGACCCTAGGCCGCGGGCGGCCATCTTTAGTTTCCGCGACAATGAATACACTTCACACGCAGAGGTTAAATACTTAATAGAAACACAAATTGGTGTCAGGTGCAAATCAATTCAGTTTGATCCTCTGGATGTGCGGTCGGCCAAGCCAGGAGTACACAGCAGGTGGATAGTAGATTTTTTCACAGACTGGGATCTCCATCTAGCGTTGAAAAATTGCCTCACTGTCGGGAAGGATAAGCTTTTGTTCTATAAACACGATGACATTGCAAAACGCGAAGTGTCCTCATTTAAGTATTACATGACAGTACAAGAGGCTAAGAGGAAACTGAAAAGCAAATCAGTTACTAACAGGAGACCAAGTACAATAACAAGTGCTAAACGTGTCACAAAAGCAGCCAAGAGTGCAACATAATATATAATAGTTCTGATTGATAAGAGAAGAAACTCTGCAATAAATCAAATTAGAAACGTCTTACTAGTTATCTCCCCTCCCTCGTTTTACTGCATTAGCTATTGTGCACATGAACGCGTTAAAATGATTTGATTATTAAAAGGTCCTTTTTATCCAGTGATGAGACAGCAAGATATTCGTAGTCGTGTATCGCGTGTATGCGGCAATTGTGTCACACGCTCTAGCTCAGAAGTCTGGCTGTAGAATACAGAGGACATTTCTTTGCTGCATTCTAATATTAAAAAATGGTTTACCAACTGAACAACAGATTTATTTTTTTACGATTTGCATAGCCATGAGTTAAAATGTACGATATGGTGTTAATGAGTGAAGCTATTTGAACAAACATTTTATCTTGCATTTCTGTATTTCATATTGTCATTTACTTTAACCAAGATTTTTGACACCACAAAAATGATTTTTCACTCTGAAATGATCAAATAATATTTCTTTTACTATTTCTTTAATTCATTGAAGAACATTAATACATTACTATGCCTGATGCTGAAGAAAACAAACGTGTTTAACATATCTCACCTCTGGATACGTTTATTTTCTGACTCATGGATCTAATTCTTAAAGTTAGAAGAATTGAATTACATCCTATTCATGTAGAATTACAATGGATGTTTCTCATTACAGATCTGGTGCAGTCATTGTGCGCATATCACATATCATCGGAGCGCACGGCCAAAACAAACAAAAAACAACAACAACAACAACAAAAAACAAAAAACAAAAAACGCAAATTGTTGCATGTCCGCACGCATTTATTGTATAATATGTGTAATACACTGTCTAAAGGTTAGAATATATAGTATTACCATAGTGACAGAATATATACATTAAAGATACTCTTCGTTCCAATCGCTTGAATCTAGTATATACCGGAGTCTGGTATATATCACAGGCGCACCAGATACAAGTATATATAACTCTTAAAATATACTAAGTATTTAGAATTGAAGCTCAAACAAGAGCACTATTAGTGACAAACGCCCCCGAAGTGTGCCCAAGAGTTGTCTGCGCAAAATATGCCAGAATAGTTTAGGTATGACTCATTTTGTGACCAGATTAAAAAAGTAGAAGGTAACCTTGACCTTGGAGCTAGTGTCTGGGTCTTGAGCATGACACACCAACTCATTATAGGGAAGAATTGTGACAAGTAATTTTTGGTTGCGGGATTTATCCCGCTACCAAAGTTAAGTGTATTTCTGACAATCATGTAGTATCTTTATTTGATTCCAAATCACATCCAAAGGAATTTGTTCATGTGCTACACAAAGTAGTCCCATTCATGAACAACGCGGATGAATTATCAATGATCAAGCAGTTCTTATTCATCCTCTATCCATTCACACTGGCCATTTAGATTATATAAGATCTGGCAATGATTAGGTATTCCAGCTCATGGTTACATCACTGACTTACAGCTGTTCATGTAAGGTCAGGCAGAGTTTATCTTAGATATGAGGCACATTAGTATTTGTTTCTTATACATGTATATTTATAGATTGGCATTTAAAATGAAAATAACTATAGCAAAACCCGCAACCACCAGACATCTCAAGGCTTTGATTTATGAATGGCAGAGTTATTGAACGGACAAGAAACATACAATGATAACTTTTGACTTCTAAGTGTGACTTTGACCTTGAAGCTAGGGGTCTTGGGCGTGTGTCTGACACGTCATCTCAATATAGGGAACGTTTATGCCATGTAATTTTAAAATCTCTTCATCGATGGAAGAGTTATGGAACGGACAAGAAACACACCATGTAAACCGTTAACCTCTAAATGTGACATTGACCTTAGAGCTAGTGCTCTGGTTGTTATGCATGACACGTTTTCTTGTTATGGGGAATATCTATGCCAAGTAATTTCGAAATTCCTTGATGAATGACAGAGTTACGAACCGGACATGAAACAGACCCTATTAACCTTTGACTTGACTTCTAAGTGTAAACTTGATCTTGAAGCTAGGAGTCTGGGTCTTGCGCGTAACACATTGCTTCATTATGGTAAACATTTATGCTTAGTTGTTTCAAAATCCCATCATGGATAACAGAGTTATATATCGGACACGAAAAAGATCCTATTAACTTATGACTTCTAAGTATAACCTTGACCTTGGAGCAAGGGATCTGGGTCTTGCGCATGACACATTGTCTGATCACAGTTACCATTTATGCCAAGATATTTCAAATCCTTTCATGGATGGCAGAAATATGGACCTGACACAAATACAGACCCTGTTGACTGGTGCTAGGGGTCTGGGTCTTGCCCATGACACGTGTCATTAAATGATTAAAATACATCTTTAGACCTCTGTAGCAGCATATCGTCTATAAGAGTAAATAATGTGACCAGCCCCAATTTCGTGACGCCATCTTGGTTGTCCGTGTCAAGTTACCTAATTTGTACACTAGTCAGCAGTGTACATGTATTTAGATAAGTTACAACCATGCTTTACACGGAATGTCACGGATCAGAGGGACAGACTGGCTATATTCATCACTACAACCCGGCAAACTGAAGGGAATCTAAAGTGGTAGTATATTCATGGCATGTGTATTTAGTTACAATACAATCTTTATTTAAAGACCGTCGTGGTTTAGTCGAACCTCCATGAACGCACGGTAATGGTCGTCAACTTTGGTTCACCTACTGCTAACCACAATAGGCTCGAGCTTTACTTGGACATTTAGAGTCAAATTCCTGCATGCAAGGAAGTCATCCAACTGGTTTGCTAAGCCTGACATCTCCTTTTGCGATCCTCCGCAGTTAAAAAACTAGAACATCCACTCACTACGTTTTTTTTTGCGTCGGTGTAGTCCAGGCTCTAACGCAGTATAGATAGTATAAAATATACACCATATAGAGAAGTAGTGATCTAGTGTTTGAGGTTTCGGCCGCTCATCCTGGAGGTCGTTGGCTCGAGCCCCACTGGGGTACGACAATGCCTTTTCGTTGACACCAGTACTGCTTTTTACCAGGAAGCGGAATCGAGAGTTATTCAAACAATCGAGCTAAAATAAATTAGTATAAATTAGTGTATGAAGCATACAGTAAATAGGATAGCATGATCAATTTTACCTATATTATCGACAGTAGTGTGCGTGAATTAGTCCGTCTATTTACTATG
Source organism: Mercenaria mercenaria (assembly GCF_021730395.1). Classification (NCBI taxonomy): domain Eukaryota; kingdom Metazoa; phylum Mollusca; class Bivalvia; order Venerida; family Veneridae; genus Mercenaria; species Mercenaria mercenaria. The sequence continues at coordinate 22,454,509 of NC_069371.1, forward strand.
GAAGTTCGCACATCTTCACAAAGTCGATCAGTGATAGAGCGCTCGTTTCATGTGCGGGAGGTCATAGGTTAGCTCCTTGAGCACGTCATACCAAAAACTTGAGAACTGGTACCAGTGGCTCCGCTTAGCATTAAAAAGGCTCCTGTCAACGGATCGCATCAGGAATTTAGTGCTTAGAGTTGTAGAACGTGTTTCACTAAAGTAAGTTATTTCAAACTAATGTTTTATTTATGAACAGTGTCTGCGAATATCAGGATAAAGATTCTATAGGAAAGATTTATAAAGGAAGCGAATTGACAATCACGTAAAAGCTGTTGACCTTTATCATTGGCTGTCTATAGTCGGCAATCTGCTTAATTTAGATAAATGGCTATTTTGCATAGACTGTCGGTAATTCGTTGTGTTTTGAAAATGGATTTTCATTAGCCTAACCTTTTATGGTAACTATAACATTCTCGCAAACCATTCCCCAAATGAACTCGGGATTTTGATGAACCTCTGATGGGTGAGAATGAACTATAAGAACATTCATTGTTGGTTTGTTTATGCTGGAGATTGCTATGGGGCTAGTATAGTGAATACCAGTGTTGTATAGACATTTTCGTATGGATAATAGACTGTTGAAAATAGTATTGTAAAGTAAAATAAAAAACAAGGACAAATGTCCAAAAAGAAACACTATATTCATGCAGTCTCACATACCCACTCGACACGGACTTGTACGCACATGTACACTGCCAGTGTACACGTATAGGTCGCAGGCTCCTTACCGCTGTAGGTTTGAACCACGTTCGGTACTTTGATTCGAATTCCTGCATTACATTTTCATCACGAAGAAGCCCGTGTAAGAAATATCATGTAGTTCGCCTCTTACGACGCTGAAAAGTTGGCACGTGACATAAACTGAGACACCGTAGCTAACAACCTACATAAAACGCTATATAAGACAGAATGTATTTCTTACCTCTTTGACCTGACACAATAACAACAACAATCATTGTATAGTGATACAAACCTCGAATAAAACTGACAGATAAAAATATATACCTTTAAGTAGTTATAGTTATGGCAGAAAAGTAGTAAGAACTTGACATTCTGTGAATATATAATATCAAAACATTCGCATATCATTAAGCATGACATTTTGCTTTTCTGCTATTGTTTTTTTTTTTTTATATCTAAACAAAGTCAAAATAATATGTCTTGATCTCCATTTATTTGTTGGGTTCAACGGTAGCTGTAGGGTGATACTCATTGTCAGCCTACCTCCCTTCAGTTCAAGCAATACACATCCATTCATCATCGTTAACTTAGCAACATGCGACGTTATCAATACTGTATTCCTACGAAGTGTTGAAAGTTCCTGAAAGCTGTTTATAAGAAAAACAGATTATGAAGCATGCCAAAAGCTGTTAGGTGGTGCATAGTCAGCAGTCTGCTTAATTTAGATAAGTGTTCTTTTGTATATAAGATAACAAATAAAGTCTACGCATTTCCTAGTCGTGATAATGAAAAATAATTAGCTTTACATATTTTGAGAAAAGCTATGATCTTGCATTATTTCCGTTGGGGATTCACATTTAAATAATAAACGTGTCCTTCGTGCTGTCCGGACTTTTTGTCTTGAAACACGGCAAAGGTTCGATGCAGAAAACAGTCTAAATTAAACTTGATACACTTTTGTTGCCGAGTATATTGCAAGCTTGTAGTTGTATTACTATTGGCAACACTTAAGAATACATTTAAGAATATTTACGAAAAACCCTTTTTCATCAAATAGGGTATGAACAGACATTTTTACAGCAGGGTTATTTTACCAGGAGCTTGATCTGGGATGTGTTATTCGATTCGAGTGGGGTTGTGTTTGCCTTGGACCCCCCCCCCCACCCCCCAGGCGCGAAAACGCCGAGTGTGGTCAGGTCTAGTAGATTCAGGGAGAGCCAAATCATTACAGATCAAGCGACTGTTGTAATGGCCCTTTTTATCACATACATGCACCTAATATATAGATTCTATAGAATATATGGGTTTTGTTTCACAAATAAATACAAACAAGCAGAACACAAATTCCGTATTGCACTATGTTGAGTTCCGGTCCAGTATTACGCGTGTGTCCGGACTTCTTTCATTCCTATTCATGACCCGGTTCTGTAAATAGGTCAAACAAAGTAACACCTTTAAAAGCGAAATGCGATTCTTATAGATAATCCGTCACGATCCCGAATGAATTTGCAAACTACTAAGAATGAAATTTATTCTCTTATCTATTATGTTAAACAGTTTATTACGCCTTTCGACCAGTAAATCTCATATAGAAAAGAAGCGCAGGAATCTAATGTGCTTATAATAAATGACATAGTGACGTTTTAAAGGCGTACTAAATAAAATAGTTCCAATTTAAAATATCATCTCTAACATTACGTTGAGATTTCTTTTAGTACATGGAGTTATAGTTTAAATGCTTTTATTTTCACAGGGGAGAACACAACATCTCAGATCAAGCTACTGTCACTTTTTTATTATTTACCTCCCTGTATTTAAGTATTTTACTCAAAAACATACCGCGATGTTACTAATGATAGTTTAAATTGGAACACTTTCATTTAGTACGCCTTTGAAACGTCATGCCATCATTTTGTTCCTTCGCACGTAAGATCCCCGCATTTAGTTTACATATGAGATTTGTTTTTTGCTCGAAAAGCGTAATGGAAAAGAAAATGTCATTATCAATTATTAAAAGAGTCATGACGTAGAATCTTTGAGACTAGCCATTATTGCTTTAGGTTTATTTTCAGTTTTGACTAGTTAAAGCTAGTGGCGGGTAATTAATAAGCTAATATAGGTTAATACTATATAATAAGATAATAATAATAGGAGTGCAGATCTACGGATCGCGGGGTCGTCACGAAACGTATGCTGAATTCCCTGTGACGAATGATAAAATACATTGAGTCTGAAATCATTCGTCCTCCACCTGGTTCATGTGGGCAAGTTGGACGTTACTTGCAGAAAACAGGTTTGTACTGGTAAATAATGCATAAACACAAGTTATGTTAACTGTCCACCGTTAGATAACTTAACTACTGTTGAAAAAAATGGCACTATACCCAAAACAAACAAACAAATCAATATTCGAACAATAATACAGAATACATAGGAGAAGGGAAGTGTTGTGCTTCTTCTTTTAAGACAATAGTTCATGTATATATATATATTTATATATATATATATTTGTTTATTACTGATAAGCCGATACAGACAATTTTATCCAAAAGCATACCAGAATTTAGCATATGGCTTATCTATAAGATGGTAACACACCCTTATCAAAATTCGTAGTCAAATATATCCTTTTTTCAGGCTAATTCGTCATCTGAGCCGCGCCATGAGAAAACCAACATAGTGGCTTTGCGACCAGCATGGATGCAGACAAGCCTGCGCATCCGCGCAGTCTGGTCAGGATCCATGCTGTTCGCTAACAGTTTCTCTAATTGCAATACACTTTGAGAGCTAACAGCATGGATCCTGACCGGACTGCGCGGATGCGCAGGCTGGTCTGGATCCATGCTGGTCGCAAAGCCACTATGTTGGTTTTCTCATGGCGCGGCTCATTTTATAACATATGAGTATTTCAGTGTTGAAATCGTTTAGAATTTAGGATTTAGTGTTCACAAATTTCAAACTTTAACGGAGAGGACCTTTATACCCGCACTCTCCAGGAATGTGACAACACTTTCTATCACTAAAAGCAACATGACGATTTTATTTAAAAATGCTCTCAAACGCATAGACAACTTATGTAAATAACGATATTTACAATTTTTACAACTATATAAAGAAAGTAGTTGAGTCTAAAATTACTGCTTCGACTATAACCTTTTCTTTAACCCTTGGCAATGTGAAAACTTCAGTTTGTTATTTTCTAAACTCACCTGAATGCACGATTCAGCTTTCAAAATATAAACACTTTCTGGGGAAGGACCCTGCACCCCCAAATCTCCCATACTCTCCATCACCCTGGTCCCTATTATTCAATGCGAATACATCCAAGGGATACATTGTGTACACTAGCCTGGTCTGGGGCACGCTTAAAGCCGCTCTAAAACATCATATATTTCTGAACGCGTAAAATTGAAATTTCAGATCATTTAAGAAGATACTTCCTGCAGCTTCAGTAGTGATATATGGTATCAGTAGCATTTGTATGAAACAGTAGTCCAGCAGAGGAACTGTCTGATGATTTATGTTTCAATTATTATAATATAGGATAGTTTGCTTTTCGTCCCTTTCACTAACGCTCTTTGATTTTACTTTGATTTTATGTTAGAAAGACTCTTTATATCTTGCATTAGGTCTTGACAGATTTATGCAACTTATGATGCTTATTTTCCCAGTTAAATTTTATCGAACAATAACCACACAGGAGGTACCCATTATCGCAGATACCTATTAGGTCCAAAGACAGGCATATCTTATTTTTATATACCTCTCATAAATGTCCAATGCAAATTTCCAATTAGTTTAACTTGAATAATATATCATATTCCCCAGTGATTTTATTTCTCATGTGCAAAATCGTTATTTTCAATTTCTGCGCATGTGATGTGATCCATAATTTCATATCACATGCGCAACAGCGCTATTTCGTTTTTCTGTGCATGTGATATTATTTTTTTCATATCTCCCGTTGAGAGATTGATACTTTCGCATTGATTAAAAGTCTGAGAAGATAAATGTTCAGACGAGGCGCTTATATATACTTTAGGATTAAAGTACCTTTTCTGGTGTTCATGCATGTGTGAACCCGGTCGAATTTTCTTTTCTTAATGATTTGTTTTACTTTTTATCAAATATTGAATCGAAACTATCACCATCAGACTGGAAATGATCTAACTAAGAAAATGAGTGCTCACACTTATATGTTTCGTTTAGAAATAAGAAAGTTATCGCCGTGTTTCGTATTTTGAAATAAGAGTATAAATATAGAGGTCAGCGATATGTAAATCTATCAAAAAAGTTTTATTACACAGCAAAGTCGCCACAATTTTCGGATGCTAACAAGTAAAGACTCCCTAATTCTGTCTTCATTATTTGGTTAGTAATTGGTTTTTAATAAATCATTATGTTGATTTTCCAGTAAATATTTTGACCGTTATGTTTTTTCGGTATGATAAAATAAATATTGCATTTTTGAGGGGGTGATAGGAAAAATGTTCACCCATCGAAATATAATATATATGGCGCCTCGGTCGATATTCATATATCTCGTGGTGAACATTTTTCACATCACCCTCTCAGAAATACAATATTTATTTAATATTTTTGATTATAATTTGTATAATGTGTATTATATCTCCAAATATATGTCAAAATGCACTTGGAGCTATTCTACAATTTAAACCCTTTCAACGCATTTGTTCGTGGAAAGCTGTTTGTTACTGGCTCGCCCCTGATAGTCCAGTCACTTCGTAAAGCAACAAAAATTAATGATAAATAAAACTGAAACGCGTCTGTAAATTAATTTTAACTAAACACATTTTTGCGACATGCTAAGTAAGATATATAATATCGTGTATTTGAGAAAACTGATTATGGAATCTTTATCGTGCTTACTAGATTTTAAATAACAAAAGGATAACAGAGAGTATTTTGAAATATCAAATCCTTGGTTTACTCTGAAAAATAAAAAAAATCTTCAAGTTCTGAAAATATCTTACCTTTAAACAAAGATTAAAAGTCTTATCCAAGCCACCACAACCCTCAACCGAAGTTCAACTGATCGTGCCATACATGTTTACTTATAATGATAATCTTGTGTGGATAATTGCTAGAACGGCCTAAGGAAGCAGTTCCAAATCAAAACAATATTTAAAGAACGATTTCTGTTGTTAGCAAACAGTGAAAACATCAAAAAAAAAAAAAAGAAATATTGTCGGCCCGCCTCGGCGGGACGATATTACGATAAGAATTTTATATGAAAATCTACGTTTTAAGTCTCTCTCTAAAGTTGGGCTCAAACTCCGGAGCTCTCGGTCCGGAGGCGAATTCTCTACCATGGCACACGATTCCTCTTTCAGTGAAGTATTGTTGTCTAATGGAAGAGCGTTCGCTTCCGGTGCGAAAGGTCGCGGATGCGATCTCTAGTCGCGTACCAAGGAAGTGAAAAATGTTACCAGTTGCTCCCTTAATATGCTCAGCATTATGCGGATAGAACAGGATCTTCTCTCATACTCGTAATCCTGCATGAATGAGAAGTGGAGACAGATGTCTAAATTGGTAGTATTTGTTTCAGGATTCACCTTGAATTAAGTAATGTAACAAATAGTAATTTTGTTTCAGATATAGGATCCGATATACTATTTTCGTGCTGATTATACATGTAAAGTGGAGCAACCGTCTGACATGTTGTAATCGATGATAATTGGTAAATATTTCTGGTAAAATCAAGCAAATCCTCATATCTTAAAATAAGTAAACTATTCGGTAATTCCAAGTATCAGATAATAGCACTGTCAACAAGAAATTACTGAACATATCTTTATTTATAAGTTACAGGATATTAAAAAATGAGATTCAAAAATCTATACTTAGGAGAGAAACTCAGGATGAGACAGGACTTTGTGAAAAAGAACCTGAGCGCTCGGTTCTCTTGCTAAAATGATTAATAAGTTTTTTTTGCAATTATAATAATCGGAATAAATTTCAAATATACTAGCTAACGACATGAAATTGTTTTGTGAACATTTTACTACAGGGATAACGCATGTTTTTTTTTTTTTGTTATAATAGCTGTGGACTCCCGAGGGATCATTTTGGTGCCCGAGTTCGTTAGAGCGAGGGTACCAACGTATCCCTCGGGAGTCTGCAGATGCTATAACACGAAACGAATATGTGTTAACGCTATTCTAGCAACAGAACGTGAAATAAAGCGAAAAAAAGATAAAACGTCGACAAGCGTCATCGAACTAGGGCCGTTATATTTTCATGGTCAAAAGGTCAAGGCCGGATGAACGACTATGTTCCATCATGACTCTCTTTGAAATAATATTGTCCATTCGTCACAAAATATTCTTTTTGTAAATCACGAGATTATCATTAATATCGTTTTGCGTTGGATGTGTACATATCCAATTTGGTACTACGTTTTTGTAAACTACCACACTGCGTTGAGTGTAACGCATTTTGGTAGTGACTACCAAAATGCGTTGCTACCATTTTCAGGTGCAGTGCTTATTAGGAGGTAGATTTACCTAACTGAGACTTACAAGTTCTGCTTAAAAATAACGTAATTCTAAGTAGCAGTTTTTTCAGTCCTAAGTTGGAGATATTACGTTCTAGTTAGAAGATACATACTCGGGTTTTCTTTTACGCGTGTGGCACTAATACGCTCCCGTAGTTTGAAATAGGATTCTTACATTTATGAACTTTAACTAGCAGCATATGGCTCTTTTCTTAGATAATGTGCTCTTATAAGCTTCTCGTGGCATGTTGTTAAGTTATCCAATCCACTTACATAAGACGGACAGCTTTATAACTAGATAAATGGCTTTTAATCAAAATAAGTAGATCAGTCGTATATTTTTATTGACCATCGCTTCCCTCTATCTCTCCTTGGCTGTCAGTTTCTGGCATGATAGACCTCTCAATGTCAGCTATTAATTGTCTGAGGATAGATCGTATGCTGTTGCTGTAATTCAAACAAGCTTAGCTTTGTAAAAAAAGCTAGTATGCGACCCGTTGTTGATTTAATTCCGTGAAAATATTTACTTTAACATGTTTTAAACTTTTAGAAAATTCGTTCAAATGTAATTAGGAAGTTCTTAAAACAACTTTCATATAGTTTTGATTTTGTCTTAAGTTTACTAAGTGAAATAGCGCTTTCAATTTTCTCAGAATCAAACAAGAGTGCGAAACTGTCACAGAATACGTCCGTAATGCAGGAAGAATCACAAATACACATTAAAACTATCCTAAAGCTAAAGGGAAGTCATTTTTGCTGCTGGTTATCAAACTTGCGCGAGATATTATGCCCATAGATATTCTGACAATGTTTGGTGAACAGTGGGCAAAAAAAAAAACAACTGCTCACGTAATTAAGAGAGCGGAAACTGTCAACATTCGCAATTTTGAGTTATTCGATGGACCAACTCCAGAGCTACTGATATGATCTGACTGGTTATCGATCTTGGCCGAGATACATGTATAAGGACTGATTACACCATACAGGAAGTGACTACTCAGTGTTACATGTGAAGGAGTCCAAAATGTAATTCCATGTTGTTGATGGAATCTGGTATAATGAGTCAAATGAGGATGTTACAGTTATAATTTTGTCTTAGTTTTATTGCTTATTGTACTGAGAAAAGACCTAGACCATTTTCATTGTGAATTTCCAGGTATAAATTTTATTTTTTGAGAAAATGTCTACATACGCGTAACTGCTAAATGGCTATTTTCATGGGAGCATTTTTAGAGGGTGATGTTTCTCAGAACTGATTTTTTTCTTATATGTAACATAACATGTCAATATTTTTCTATATTTGATAAGAAGACATGTCATACTAAATGACTATACATGGTTATTATATCATTGAAATGCTATAAAGTGCTGAAAATGAGGTCTGAATATTTCATTGTTTATATGTAATAAAGAAGGAGCTGAATTGGTGGAATGTAATCTAGAATGCAAATCAGTATACTGACTAAGTTTGGTGGATATTGGATATGAACTGATCAAGTTAAAGAGCGGACGTTGTCAATATTTGCAATTTTGAGCAATTACAGGGACGTAACTCCAGAACTACTGGGACGATCCGGCTGATTATCGAACTCGTCCGAGATGTTAAGGCTGTATACCAATAAAAGAAATTGTTCTTTGTTTCATATAAAATTCAGCTACTTCAGAACAATTTTGTTACAGTTTCTAGATTTTCACTCCGTCGTAGACCTATTTTCCACAAGATATCTATACATTTGCTTCAAGAAAACGAAAAGAAAAAGGGGTGTTGAATAGTATGCAGTGAAATGCAAGTCAGCTGAAGTCAGGTACCCTCATATTGCCGCATTTCAGAAAGCGGTCCGCAGAATAAACACCCTACTTTCGTTTTCAAATAAGCAACTCGAAAACATGCGAATATTAGCATGAAAAGTGTCCTATTTTATGTAAAATTCATTCCACGAGGAGTGAAATAATGCCCATTTTGCCCCCGATTTACGCGCAGATGGAAAAATTAGGATCTATTTATTAGGGACTTCTTTCGAAAGCACATTTTTGACCGAATTACTGCATTATAACCTTAACATTTTGACCAAGTTTGGTGCACATTGGATAAAAACTGCTCATTGACAAGTTAGATAGCGAACAACTTTTGGAGCAGCCCGCCGCCCGCCGTCCGCAGGTGTTCTCATGATACGTCGTATACAAATGAAGAAAAAGCCCAAATCTCCGATAAATATTAGAGAAAATCATTCGCATTTATATAGGTAGCGAGATAATAAGTTACATGACATTGTATACCTTATTGCGGAAGAAGCTGCATTTCTGAGTAAATATTTCTTACCCATCTAAACACACAGAACCGACCATTTCCATGCGTTGTCCGGGAGGACCCCAAAATACCACTCGAATGTATACACCAATCTTATGACGGAAAGAATTTTAGTTCTTGGAAAATTATTCGAGTAAGCCCACACCCACATTTTACCATTCTTTTACGTTGTGTTTCAAAGATATCTGTAGTGGACTCTCGAAACCGTCCACCTTCAAAGAGAATAAAATCTTTTTTTGCCGGAAATATTTATCCAAGACCCATAAAACACGCACAGAATTCACCATTTTTGTTTATGTGGGATGTTTTAGAAAATATCTAGTTGGAGGAACCACTTGTCATCTTCACATTTATACTTCGTTTTACAGAACTCAACATTTTCGTGCTTTAAAAAATCTCTGTAGACTATCCATCTGACAACACTAGTACATTAAAACTACAAAACAATACAATGTTATTGCATAGGAAGCGTCATTTTGGTTGATTTATACGAAAACTATATCTCGGGAGGGGAACATCTGTGCAGTCTGATCATGGTCTGCACTATTCGCCATTCAGTCGGTATCTTTTTGGTAAGCACCCCTTATAACAGTGAATGGTACTGTCCAAATTGAAAGATGGACATGTTCATTATAGAAATTTAGAAGGGTGAAGTTAAATGTAGCCTCAATATTGATGAAAATTCAGTCTATGTTAGGTTCAACTTAAAAGAACACGATCACGATTTAAAAACAAAAAAAAATATGGTTATATGAAAACATAATGTTAATAACCACGTGTTTTATGATGACCATGTGTTACAACTCGAAGCGGTACTAACGCAATCACGATTCGACAGAATTTTGGTCGTATGAAAATACGTTGATAAGATTCATACAATTTATCAAGGAACATGGAATAAAAGGAGTGTTGGTGTATTTTTCGGCGACGCCGTCTAAATTCGTTTTCGTTACCTATGCCACATGACTTCAGTTTGCAAATCAATCTACTTGATAACGCATTATAGGTTAAAGGTCAGTAATTCAAATCCTTCTTTGTTTCATATAAAAACGACAACTTCAGGTCGTCTTTACGTATCCTTAGAGAACATCACTTTTTCCTACACCTATTTTTCACGGAAGTTCTATCACAAATTAACGAAAAAATGAAAAGAAAATAGGGGGTTATGTAGTTCCTAGTGAAATGCCAGTCAGTTGTGGTCTGCTTCCCTAAAAATGGCGCATATTTGCTCTCGTCCGCGCAATAAACACCTACTTCCGGTTTCGATCTGCAAAACTTGCCATGTGGGGTGTATGAACATGAAAACCGTCTCATTTCATGCAGAATGTATTCTAGTAGTGACAAATGGTGATTAAAGCACTCGTTCTACACGAATTTGCGCAAAAAATGGGAAAATTAGGATCTATTTATTATGGACTTCTTTCAACTACAGCACGGAAGCACATTTTCGACCGAATTACTGACCTTATTCCTATAATATAGATAATTTATCAAAATGGAAGAATTATGCAACACTCTGCCTGATTGGACGAGAGTGTCAATTTCTTTCACTCTGTTGATTGTGCTACGCTGAGTGAAATGTAGACAAAGCGTTTATCCTAGACGACGCTGTTTACAGTTTTAAAGCTAACTTTGGCTCAGTATATTTAGCAAGGATATTGATATATCTCAAAATGATAAGTAAGTTTAATAAATATGATAAAAACCTGTTCAAATACCAACATCAAATTAAAGAAAGAGTTAAATACGGTCTGCGTATCACATGAATAAGGGTGTGATAAGAGTCTTTTATGTAGAGAAGTGATTTTTAAAAGATTTTCCTTGTTACAACTGTCGTCTGTATATGAAAATATTTCTTGCTTTTGTGACTTATTCAGATTGCATATTAAAATGAATACTTGTTTGCTTTGATATATTTGTTATAAATTATTTAACTGATTTATTATATATGAATAGTTTTCTTTAGTATGATATGCAAATATTGAACTCAGTTGAAATCTGTTTTATTATATATATGCTATATAATGACTGAATCTCATTACACTGAAATGAAGGTACGCTGCATACAGTTTATCTATATGATATGACTACGGTCAAACTTTGCTTATGAAACAGAAATATTGAAATAATTACAATTGTATGTTTTGCTTGACCTTCACTTTTTTATAAGTGTGACGTCATTGTCCAAAGATTCATGAATAGCGAATATGCTATTTGTTCAAGCGGGATCAGTTGGCCTATTTTAGAAATGAATAAAAATAATAAATAAAAAAATCCTTTAATTGATTTTTTCTCACGTATTCTAATCAAACTTGATTTGTAGCATCGTTATTAGGCCCGCAGCCAACTTTGTTCAGCTGGGACATTTGACCCCTTTTAGGGGCTGCTAGAGCTAAAACTAGAAATGCCTTTATACAGCGTCTCATGAACAGCTTGGTGGATCTTTGTCATACCCGGTCTGGAGCATCATTATACGGTCCTCTTCCAAATTTATTTATATAGGAACTTGGGCCCCATTAGGGACCACTATAGCTAAAAGTAGATATGCCTTTCTTCGCATTAACCACTAAAATGTAATGGATTTTTATCAAACTCGATGTGTAACAATATCGTAAGATCTCCTGCTATTTTGTTACAAATGGGGATAGGGACCAGTTTAACTAAAATATAAACACGTTTAATGACCTCTTCTCATGAACCGCTTCATGAATCTTCATCAAACTACTGAGATAATTATTCGTGTACATAAACGAAACAAAATTGCAACCCTACGAAACCTTTGCGAAAAATTAAAAGAGAACCATTTAAATTGTTAAAGTGCGGTGTTAAGTTTTGCAATTTGAAAAATGTTAGATGAAAGATGAATGTTAGATAAAAAATTAATAAACTTCTTTCCTTATTACAATTCGCCGACCATCATTTTTAAAGATATTTCTTGTTTCCTATGTATTTAATGAATAGATTTATTATGGAGCCATATACCTGTCGCGCGATAGCTAGGTAGCTATTATGATAACATTGTAAACTTTCCAGGAAATGTGTGCTTTTTTTTCTGAAAATTTCAGCAAAATATATGATTTTCTAGGTATTTTCATTCATTTCATGAAAATGTTTATGTGCAAAATTTCGCGTTCATGCTTGGAACTGCAACGAGATGCCTTTTAGCTTTTTAGAAAATATTTTGAAATTTCCAGCAAAGTTATGCATTTTTTTTGAAAACATTTTGATCGCAATAAATTGTTTTTTCTAGATATGCTTTTTATTTGTATGAATCTTTAGGTTACTGAGATAAGCTTTCCAGAAAAGCTCGAAATATCAAGATAATTTCTGAAAATAGCAAAAAGGCTATCTTGCTATTAAATGGTTGCTGTGGGCACTTACACAAAAGGTATCATGGCAGAAATATGCCAACATAATTTATAAATAGACATTTTAGACTTAGTGTTTTCTTTTTAACAGATTGACATGTGTTTTACACAGCTGAGCACCTGATGTTTACTTGTTGATGCTGTCAACCTCACTTCTTCACCTAATCATACTGGAAAGAACGTGTATTCTAAGCAACTGCATGTCAATTTCCATCTTGATCAGGTCGGAGGGGATTCCATGACCGAGTGGTTAAGGTCACTGGTCACTTGCCCCTCACCGATGTGGGTTTGAGCAGACATATGGAGTCATGTGGCGAGAGTCACACTGCTTTCAAACAGACCATGGTTATTATCAGTTTTGACTCTGTTTGTAATAAATGATTACAGAACTTTGAATGTTTTGTCTCTAAGATATAACGAAAAATATACACCTTTCAATATACTGGGTCAAGATAAAACAGTTTTATAAAAACACTGCTTGTTTGTGGAAGAAAGTAATGGCTTTACGTTTGATCTATATCTGAAACCCTTAAAAGAAGTTTCTGAATACAATTCTGTATATTAGTTAGTCTCAGAAGGTCAGACTGTTTACTCCCTTCTATTGACAACTAACTGACATTCAAAAACGCCGGGAATGGGATTCTGTCATGGGAGAATCCAAACAATTGCTAAAAGTCTTGGAAATATAATGTGCGATACTTTTGTACAGTGCGCATTTGTAGTGCTACATGTTAATATTGTGAATGGAACAGGTTGGACAGGTTTGCAGTAACTCTTATTTCTAGCCAAAAATTTGATTTATGATCATTTATCAAGTTTGCTTCTTGGCATAACCCCTAATAATTGAGGTTATATTATTTCTTACAAAATAATGTTAATTACTTACTATAACTTAAATGATCGACAACGAGGCATTTTACTTGGCTTTTCTTCTCTTAGAACAGGTTTAGAGCCAGGTTTTGTCGGTTAGAAATTACAGTAGAAAGGTGACGCTAATTAGAAATCTATACCTGGTTTGGCTCAGCGTGATGGTAAACATTGAAAACAAGCAAACGGTTTTTGTATGAAAACGACATGTCCTCACATAATCAAGTTACACTGACATCGAATTTTCTCCGAGCAATGTCATTCTTGTCAGTGTCTGATATTCATGGAGAGATAAATGGCAATGATGGTCAATAAACAGACATGGCTGATTTGCTTTACTTGATTAAATGTCATTTATCTATTTATCATGTGTTCGTCTCAAGTAAGTGGATTGAATATTGAGAAACGTCTAACAGTCTATTGTCCAAGTGTTTCCATGTGCGCCAGGATCCATATTTAGCTAGTCATAATGTATAAATGCAATAACCTTGGAATGCTTCTTAGGATGTTTTTACCAAAACGTATTACTAACCTATTAAAACGACTTGCAATTAAAGATGTAGGTTGATAAGACTGGAGTTACAGTTATGTATCTAGAAATGATATATTTATCTGTAGTATCAGAAACATTTAGTCTAAAATTGACATTTGCCCTTACCATCATTACAGATGTTCACACTACGCTACACTATGAAGGCTGTTTTTGCAGCCTCTGTCGAACCTGCTCTGATAACCCATAAAGTAAAAATACTCACTTGTATTTCTGACACCGTTTTGTACGAAAATATCTTACAAATTATGCATAATAATTATTATAGGAAACGTTAAAAAAGTACTGTCGAAATAGAAATTACATATTAACAATTCTTAAAGGATCACACTTTACTAAACTTAGGAAATAAATACATTGTATATATTTTTACGAGCCAATTTCCTATGGCTATTCGTAACATTATTCTAAATATTTTTCTGTAGTCTTCTATTGATTGACAGAGGAAGGACACAGTACACTTCTCGCTCTGGTACACAGCCCTAGATTATATATAGTGAATATGAACTAGAGTGTAAATATTTATCACGTGACCTTTTTGTCTGCACCAAGTTTTACGTAGTCCGTACAAGTTCTAATTATTTGAGAACACTGCTCTGTTTCACTCCGTTGACTTAGATTGTGTTCTGGGTAGTCAAGGAACATTGTCCTAGCATCTACTCCGATACAAAACTGATAGCCGAGTTCCTGTACAAATGCCGGATAAAACCACCATGGGCGAGCGCCTTCTAGAATAAAAGATTATTAGAGTACTAAATGACGGAAAACAGGTAAAATTTATTTAACTATTTGGTAGCATGTCTCAGTCTGACACCAAAGAGCAAGTAGATCAGAAAATAGTTCCAGAAAACCATTGAAAATGCATTGCCAATTCCAGTGAAGGAGATAGATATACAAAAAATCAATTAAAAGCTTTGTATAAACAACAGTGTAAGGTTTAGGTAAAGTGTTCGTTCTCAATGGTGCAGGGCTGGCCATTATAACAGTTTAATGTCGCACCACACTGTCGAGTTTCCAGCTTTAATGGTGGAGGAAGACCCCGTGTGCATTATTTCATCACGAGCGGCCACCTTGGGTAGAACCACCGACCTTCCGTAAGCCAGCTGGATGACTTCCTCACATGAAGATTTTCAACGCCCCAAGTGAAGCTCGACCCACCATCGATGAATGGCAAGTGATTTGAAGTCAGCGACCTTAACCACTCGGCCACGGAGGCCCCATTCAAACCATTTTACGATGAAATCCCGTTTCTTTGTATACATCCAATTACTTAACAACTTCACCGTCGTGTACGAGGTATATTGGGAAGTAAACAGTAAAAGAATGACATTTTTGTTTTAGATTTTAGGGCCAGGAATATTACCAGTTCCCTCAGAGAAGTTATTGATGTTTTTCCACAAACAAATTGAGCTTGTTGAGGACCTGTCATGTCAGAAACTGACATTAAAGAGAAGATAGATGCTGATGGTCAATCAACGTCTACGATTGAATTACTTATCTTGATTCAATAACGTTTATCCAGTTATCAAGTGACCGTCTTTAAAACTGGATTTAATGACTGATTGGCTCAACGAAATGTCACAGAAAATATGATTACAACGGTATATTGTTTTTAAAGATTGTCCTTCAGGATCACGTTTGATTGTCTTTCGTTGCCTTCACAGGAAATGTGTCGATCATTTCACAACTGTTCTGTGATACATGCAATGCTTTTATATAATTTTTGTACAGCATTTACTGTTTCACCATTTTATGCAATAAGTAAAGTAAAAAACAACAGGGATAGAATGGTTGTTTAATTGAAACGGACCTAAGTGATATTAAAGGTAAATTGTGCAGCAGTCATCTCGTCTATATTTCCTTATTCAATGATCTTAAACACGTTCAAGCAGCTTAGATGTTTCGCTCACGACATTGCTGTTAACCTCTATAAACCGTACAAATAAAGAGTGAAATGTCGAATGTTTCCCACCATTTTGGCTTTAGACAGTTGTTAGTTTCACTAAATATCAATGTACAAAAACTAAAGATAAGCTTTACCGGTTCCCTTGGGTCATTCTAACTCATTGTGTATGCCTTGAATGCTTGGGTTTCATAGCCAAATGGTTATGGTGGCTTACATCATAAGCTTATAGCTGTGGCTTATATCCTAAGTCTATAGCTTACTCACCACAACTGTGGATTAGAATCCCGCTTGTGGTTCAAATTCTTCCGTGTGAGGAAGCTATCCAGATGGCTTACGAAAGGTCGATAGTTTTACCCAGGTATTCACCCTAGCGTAAACTAAAGATCTGAAGGGCACATCTAGGGCAGGCCTTCCTCCACTGTCGGAATCAAGGAATGTCGCCATATGGCCTTAATTTTTGTCAGTGTGACTCAGAATCAAACTGAATAAACAAATATGATTCGAATGCTGAAAACAAACTGTGTAATATAATGTACTTTCTTGGATATATAGACAAAATTGATAATTGCAATGGTCATCTTTACTACTTAATCAGTTTACTAAGCCTTGGTAGCCTGGTGGTAGAGCGTCCGCTTTGAGTGCGGAAGGTCATGGGTTCGATCCCCGGCCGCGTCATACCAAAGACGTATGAAATGGTAAAAAATGATACTAGTAGCTTCCTCGCTTGGCGCTCAGCATTAAGTGGGTAGTACTAGGACTGGTCAGCCCGATGTCAGTATAATGTGACTGGGTGGGGTATCATGTCACACGTCTACGGCATGATATTCCAGTGAGGCAGCACTTTAAAGTTGGGCATTGTGCTCACTGCTACAAGTAGACACCGTCGTTTATATGACTGAAAAAATGTTGAAAAAGACGTTAAACCCGAACACACACACACGCACGCAGACACACACAGAGACACACACACACAAAGCCAATAATATAATACACTTTAATCGATTGATGATTATAGCCCATGGATCATCTTCCTTAGTCTTACATTTCCTTTACTTGATATTGTAGAAACATATGATTCAGTGCCATACAAAAATAAAAGTTTAACAATTTTTCGAATGGTTTTATTGCTAAAAGTAAAACTAATTGATAAAAAAGAAGGAAATTTAGAGATGAACGTAAAACAGTAAATTAAGCCTCAAAACTTGCTCCTTTGGTCTTTATACGTCTTCGTTTTCGGAGTTGTGTGTTCCAGTTTTAAATTTTGATGACGGCAAACTAATTCATAAAGGTGCTTCCTTATTTGAGACAGACGTATGAACGGGACTTGTAACGCTGTCTACTGAAGTAAACTTCCGGTGTTTATCAGTAAACGTTTACAGGTGTCTGTCTTCCTTTAATGAGTTTCAAAACTACATTGTACATTTTTCCGTGGATTGCTGTCCGATACAATCTACAAAATAATTTTATCATACACATTTATAACTATCTACTGTAAAGCAACTGGCTTTGACAGATAATGACATTTGACATATTAAGATTGTTCAGACTGTCTCATTGAGAACTTTTGTAATTTATCATTGCCTGTTTGATGACTTATGCGTACGTGCACACAAAGAGCAACATGCTGGAAAGCAGAATGTGAGTAATTCAAATGACAGTGTTCTATGCGAGTGTGTTTTTAGCCTTAACAATTCTTAGTGCACTATTTGTCCATTCAAATGAATGATGGTTAGGAATCAAGTTTTAGTGTCATCATTTAGATTATACGCGGTGTGTTTGGACCCAAACTTATGGTGGCTGATTTCTGCCATTTCGTGTTTTCGCGTTTGCGGGGCGAAAACACGACAACTCGACAAAAACCTAATTTGTCGAGTTTTCATGTTTTCATGTTGTCGTGTCGGCGGGGCTAAAACACGAAAACACGACAGATTTTACGCGAAAGCCCGACGTTTAAAGGGCGCCGACACGACAAATTTATCTGTCGAGTTTTCGTGTTGGCGGGTATAAATATGTCATGTCGGCGCCCTTTATTTCTCGAGTTTTCATGTATATTCGTGTAATACCTATATATTCGTGACAACACGAAAACTCAACAAATAAAGTATTTGTCGTGTTTTCGTGTCGGCGGGACGAAAACACGACAGCACGAAAACACGACAAATACCTAATTTGTCGAGTTTTCGTGTCGGCGGGGCGTAAACACGAAAACACGACAAATAAAGGGCGCCGACACGACATATTTATACCTGCCAACATGAAAACTCGACAGATAAATTTGTCGTGTCGGCGCCCTTTAAACGTCGAGTTTTCGCGTTAAATCTATCGTGTTTTCGTGTTTTCGCCCCGCCGACACGACAACAGGGAAACACGAAAACTCGACAAATTAGGTTTTTGTCGAGTTTTTGTGCTTTCGTGTTTTCGCCCCGCCAACACGCCAACACGAAATGGCAGAAATCAGCCACCATACAAACTAGAAATATCGACATTTAGTTGACTATATAGCATGTGATCTTCCAAATTTACATTATGCTACTTTTATTTAGGGTTTCTCACAGCGGTGACGGACAAGTGGCATTATATTATAGACATTAATTACTCTACCATGGATAGAGCATCGTGATGCACGATACAATGAGCATTGTTCAGATAGATCAACATGTGAAAGAATAATCTTGTAATTTGTCTTGTGCTTCTGTGATTGACAAATATTCTGAGAGATAAACGAAAAAACACCATTGGACAATTTTCATTCTATTTGACTCTTAAAAAGGCTAGACTATAAACACTAATGCGTTAAACGACAACACTAAGTCTCCTGCTGCAGAAGCCCGTCCGTCTAGCTGCTCAGTAACGAGAGCGCAGATCTTCAAATTGTGGGGTTTTGAATTCAATCCTCGGTGATGCGTATGTTTTACCTTGTGGTTGGAAAACGACATTGTGTCAGAAATTATTTGTCCTCCGCGGGGAAGCTGGCACTTAATTTCGAAGGATAGGTCTGTACAGTCTCCATGAAATCTTTTAGGTTAACCTAAACCAAACAGCCAAAACACATTTTATCAAGCTTGATATCCTTTCAAAACTGAATGTATTGAACGAAATTTTATTTATTAAGTTGACCTTCCTATTTAGCAGACAGTTTCAGTTTTAGGACAACATCCTTTTTGCTCAATGAAATTAGCGATAGAGAATATTTTTTAATTGATGCCTGACTAGTTGAGAAGTGCATCATGACATGACATCAAAAATAATTTTCACAGAATAAGTTTTATATTTTTGACTTAAAAGCTAAATAGACATGTGTTGAATATAGACTTACCCTAAGCCCACTAAAAACAAAAGGCAACCAATCAATTTATAGAGTGAAGTGGTATAGAGACTTACCGTAAGCCTTCTTTACACAAGGGAAACAATTTTATATAGTGAAATTGTTGAGTGAACACAGTTTGTTAATCATAATCCTGTCCATGTTATATCAGTGCAATGGAATAGTAACCTGTCTATGTTTGCACAGTCATGCATCTAACAGTCCTGAAATTGATTTCTTTGATTTTCTCATATTTCTAGTTATGTTTCCCATACTTTTACGCATATATATGTATAGTAGAGATTGTTCTCTTTCCAGCAGTAGCCTTTTTCAACATATTTTACCTTGTGAAATTTTGTGGGTTTTGACTTTTTCAAAAAAATCCTCCCAAGAGCATTAACTTATTTGATCATTACATAGTTTTCTATGCAATTATGCATGCTTTTCCCTGCCTAGAGGTAAAAAGTGCATAGTTTGTATGAGGTACTGGTCTAATAGCCACTTAAGACTACCATAAAGTCTTAGCGGAGTTGTCTCCATTTTTTCTAAATATTTTACCCGGGATCATTTTTTTCAGTTCAAATAACTTTTTTTTTCAGAAAATGATATTTTAATATTTTTTTTTCAGTCTACGTACTTCGATGCAGTAAACTATACATCTATCTAAAATAGATAGTTCCTACTTGAAGTTTGTATTTTTAGTTCCACTGCCTAAATAGTAAACACCGTGTGTCAATCCTAATCCTGTCCAAGTTGTGTCAATGAATTGGAAAAGTAATTTATCTATTTTACCTGCTATACAGGACAAAACAGTCATGCGTCGAACAGTCCTAGAATTGTTTAGGTTGAATATCTCATATTCCAGATATTTTCCCCATACTTTGACACACACACGCACACGTAAACACGCACGCACGCGCACGCGCACGCGCACGCACACGCAGACACACACACACACACACACATAGGTACCGGAGATTGTTCTTTTTCCATCAGTACCTTTTCCAACACCTTCACCCTGTAGGTTTTATCGTTTTCTGAAAATCGTCAAAAGTGTCACACGTACCAAGGGCATTTCTTGTTTATTTTTTTCTTTACACAATTTGCTTTTCAAATCACTGACCACTGTAGTAATTATGTATGGCTTTTTTCATGCCTAGAGATAAAAGAACATGGTTTGCAGGAGATAATAGATACATAATCACTAAAGCCTACAATACAGTTTAAGCGGAGTTGTCTCCATTGTTTTTCAAACATTACCCAGGATCACTTTTTCAGCTCCAATAACTATTTTTCAGAAAGTAATACTTTCATTATTTTTCCAGACTGGGCACTTGGATGCAGTTAACAATACATATATCTAAAATAAGTAGTGCATACATGAAGTTTGTATTTTAGATCTACTGCCTATTACATAGTATAAACTATGGACCGTCCACTTATATAAGGAGTTATGTAATAATATATAACATTGCATATTTTAGTGGTTATATTTCTACTATAATCTCTCCATACTAGGTTGGTGAAACAGAAAATCTCGCCCACGTCGTTGCTTTTGACCTTTATCAATTTCATTAATAGTGTGCTTAATTTAGACAAATGGATAAGGTGAGTGGAATAGAAAGAAAGTCGTCGGATTTTATACAACAGATATGACAATTGAGAATAACTTGTATTACTTATTGAAAGTTTACTCGCTTTTGATTGAGATTTCTGCGGACGATACTGATAAACCGTGTTAGTCTTGATTTAATTTGCTATTGGAGATATATAGTTGTCTAAAAGTCTTGTTATTAAAAGTGAAGCAGGATTGATTGACACCTTTAGATTTAATATGATTTAGTGATTTAGGAAGTACAGACCAAAAATTTTGAAACAAAATATATACGTCATACTTCACATGCACTACGCAAATTACAGATGTAATTTCAATGATAAATTGACTTATAAGCTACAGGTCAACAATACAACATTTTATCTGATGAATTATTTATTCCAGATTTTCTCTCATCCAAGTATAATTAAAGAAAAGTGAAAGAAAGATGGTGGTATGTGTAAGTACAAAATGCTTCGAATTTACCATGAAACTCTGTTTACTGTTGCTTTATCTTTTGTTTTACATGGCAAATCTCTGTGGTTATTTTGATCAATATTTTTGTTGGCTATTTCAACATTTATTATAGCTAATCTATTTTCATTCAGGGAAAAGGACGTCTTTGGTACGAATACCACTTCATCTGACTCGGCAAATTATATACTTGGAGGACAGGATACAAATACAGCACCAAATGCCTGTCGAAATTAAAAGCCGATAGTTATGTGCATTGACCTGTCTGCTGCAAAAGAAATTTATCTTGAAGCGTCGATCACATATGTAAGGCTATGCAGTTTCGAATGATTCAATGTCAGCAATAACAATCAATATAGATCTAATTGGAATAATTTTGCATTCAGTCTGAAGACTATTCTGTTGACTTTCGTTAAATATTAAATAAAATAATTTATCCTGTCACTTGCAGTATTTTCGACCCGATATCAGGGTGCCGTATATCTTTCTTGATATACCGTCAGTTGATCATGTGACCAGTGATATACGGTCAGTTGATCATGTGACCTTATGATCGATATTGTTGTCATAAGAAATTTTGCAACGAAACCATCATTATTGTGTTGGAAATGTCCGAACTAAGAAAATGAGTGGTCAAATAATGAGTTTTTATTCAAAAACGAAGAAGTTATTGCGATTTTGCCGGTAATCACGTCTTTATATAAGTGACGTCATTACGAATATGACGTCATTAAAGCGGCGGTTGTCGCACACTTTTTTTTGTAAAATAAATTGCCAAATATCGGAAAATGAAGGTATGACAAGATAAATAGAATAATAGGTTAGTGCCTAAGATGGAGAAAGTTTATCTGGCTCGGCTCCGGACGTTATCAGGTTCGCCTTCGGCTCACCCGATAACCTCCTCCACCTCGCCAGATAAACTTTCTCATCTACGGCACTAACCTATTATTCTCTATATCTCTTCCCACGAAGTTACAGACCTCATAGAAGATGTTAATCACCTGTGAAATAAGGACTAAGGTGACCTAAGTGCATCTTTTATACACATATGGTACGTGAAACGACCGGACCCCATATTCACAAAACATTGTTCGGTCTCAGACTACAACTTCAAGATTAAATTCCAGATGAAACTGACCAAAACCACTCGAAAATAGTCACTGATTTAACACTTTATTTTAAACATGGATAGAAATAATAGATATAAATGACAGATAAACTTTCATTTTCATTTCATCATCAAACTCAGATGTGACTGAAAACGTTTTGTGAACATGAGACCATTATTACACACACACGCACACACACACACACAGAGAGAGAGAGAGAGAGAGAGAGAGAGAGCATCAAAAATGTACTTTCAAATTAATTTCATAATTCCTTAACTTATTGAATAATCAAACATATAAATATATAGAGGAAAGCAGTAACAACAGGAACACCTACGCACTGAAGTTGTTATAATCAGCGTGTTTGCAAAAACTTGAGATGGTAGATCTATACCATATACTTTAATAACTCTATATGCAAAGTGTATCTCGCGTTTGAACGGCTGGAAAGTGATGTAATCTGCTTTGGGTATAGGCCAATTCATCAGAAATAAAGCAATCATTAATTTGATCGTAGATTCCTCAGAGAATTTATGTATTACAATTTGTCTGATGAACAATCAATAAAGTTAGTCCTTTCATAACTCCTCTGGCGCATTAGTATCAAAACTGACTGTACCAGCTTGGCCAAGAATGGGTACATTTAATTCAAACAAATTGAACTTATATGATCTTGATTTGAGCCGTGCCATGGGAAAACCAACATAGTGGGTGTGCGACCAGCATAGATCCAGACCAGCCTGCGCATCCGCGCAGTCTGGTCAGGATCCATCCTGTTCGCTAACAGTTTCTCCAATTCCAATAGGCTTTAAAAGCGAACAGCATGGAGCCTGACCAGACTGCGCGGATGCGCAGGCTGGTCTGGATCCATGCTGGTCGCAAACCCACTATGTTGGTTTTCTCATGACATGGCTCATTTTGCAAAGACTTTTCCGAAATCTTTTGGGAAATCTTATTTGTCATTTGTCGATTTAGTTCATGTCGCCACATTGCATAATACTTTTGTAAATATTGTATAATAATGATAATGATAATATTATTAATGATACTACAACTACTGCTACTAATAATAGTGATTATAATAATAAAAGTAATTATAAGAGTAATAACTGATAAATATGCATGGCCCGGGAGTAAATGTTGTAGTTAAAACCCTTATATTACCTTTGTCATTAAAGGCAGGAGACGGAATCAACGATTATATATTATAATACTTCTGGCTTACTAAAACGGAATTGCAAATAAAGTAGGAAAAGTATTTCCTATACAAGAAAATTCCTCCTAATGACATTGACCTTGTAGCCGCGGGTAGTCCAGGCTACTCAAAACCTGGATTGTAATTAAAACGTTTCAAAACTGACATTGAAACTAATAATTTGACTGACACAGTAAAGTAGTTTTGGTGTTATAAAACTACTTTAGAAATCACTGGCTTCATTCCGTTTGTATGTCAAGAGTTGTACAGTACCGACAGTATTGCACGATCTTGTACTGAATATAAACTGGATTAGAAAATGTTTCCGGAAAAAACATTATGACAGGATTGCGATTTTTTTTCACGAACACGAACATTGTTTATGTAATATATTAGCTAAACATGAAAGGTTTGTAAAGGAAACTTATAAATGTTCATGATGCTTTAATTCTATTTCAACTGAATATAGTATGGTGGTAACAATTCCATCTGGATGGTTTTATTTGTTAATATAGAAAACCACTAATAAGCACTTATATTTATATTGACAACAAATTTTATCACATTTAAACATCGATTTCAACTAGTAATTTTCTTGCTTAAATCTTAACAATCGCTTAAATAATGATTCACTATAACCAAAAGTCACATAGTGAAAATCAAAGCCACAGAGAAATTTGAATATAATTTATTCTAGTTTAGATACTTATCTGGTTAATACAAAACATTTTGAAAGGCCAGATAACAACCGGATATATGATATCTGTTGAGTAAATTATCCATATTAAGATCAATTCTCTGTAAGAACCAAAAAAAGTTGGAAACTCATAGTCACAGATTTCCTTTAAACCGATTTTTTCTTGAAGAGGGTGCAAAATTAAGAAAATCCTGTTTTTCATTTTTTCAATATATGTCCCGGTTACCATGGAAACGAGGATGCAAATCCCCAACTTGCTGAATTTTCAAAAAAGTAGGGGAGCATGCCTATTTTGTTATCTGGAAAGTACTAGAAAGTGTCCTTTATTTTCGTACTTGCAAATTTTAAAGGCAAATGAACAAGGTTTCATACCAAACTAATATTCCCAATTATTTATTTGATTTTTGTATGATCTAGACTTTTATCTGCAAGAAAAAATATATTTATGGAGCAAAACATATGTTTATATTGTGTTCTACATCTTGAAAAGTGCACAGCTCTCAGCAGAAAAGTATATTTGTTTGTATAAAGGGAAGATGATATTTCAAAAAGAAACATAAATCGTAGTGGGTCATTCAGACACATTCTTGTAGATTTGGGCCAAAGTTTATGATTTGGGGCATTTTTCCTATTTTTATTACCTCCCCTTGATGCTCTTCATTTAGGAAATTACAAAGAGCTTATCTAAGTTTACTTCATGGATTATGCTGAATTCAGATTTCTACTCGGATTTTGCAAATTTTTAGTGTATAGATACAATGACAGTCAGAGATTTTATGCTAAATGGGTATGTGATGCTTGGATGTGTCCCTTCAAACCAAGTCCACGTTTAAAATTTGCTGAATAGCGACATTTTTGGGGAAAAATACTCTGGCAGAAAAGAGTCTAAACTGTGGATAGACATCCGAGTCTGTCATCTATCTGTTTATCTCCATAAGTGAAGTTTGTATCAACTGACTGAAGGATCAGAGTTAAAGGATAACACTACAATGAAAACAGGTGAGTCTCGTAATATTTTATGTTTTAATATGACATGCAAAAATTTCAAGCTAGATGCAAGGTATGTGCTCACTTCCTTCAACTGATTCAAAGACCATTTACCAAGATAAAACTTACAGGCATTTTTCCATCATTTTGGGAATACCATCCACCAACACCAGTGGAATTGGGAAAATGCTCTCAGAAATTGTCTAATGTGGAAATTTTCCAAAGTACCAAAATTTATTTAAAGATATTTTTGTGTAAAATATTATGGATATGTATTACATTTAGTAATTGTGCAATAACCAAATAAATATTACTTTAATAAACTCAAACCCATAAGTAGGATTTATATTAACAAAAATTTTCATTGGGATTACCTCTTTTATTGGAGGTAGATTTATAATGGAAAAAGCCCTGATTTTAGTTGTAAATGACCATTAGCATGCTTTTTATATTATTTGTAAAAAGCAGATAAAGACATATTTTCATTTCAAAATGTATATATTTTTGTAAATTTATTTGTTTTGTTTTTCAGCTGTGAGTTGTTTCTTTTGAAAATGCCTGCTTGATGATAAAGTTTCAAACAACTATGAAGTGAGTGGATGTTCTAGAGAGGTAATCATAATTTAGTCATTTGCAACAGTGTATGTGTTTGCCAAAGTACCTGTAGAAATATACACTTACTGAAGTAAAAACTCACTGAATGCTGAAAAATGAAAACATTTAATTGCATCCATTGCTACACATACAGCATGTTTTAATCTTCACATGCCTGCTTTACTGTTTTACAAGTACATACTGAATGTAAATGGTTTGTGTCAAAGTTAGTATGTTTTTTTTATATATATTTACACACCTGTATTTAAATAAAGAGTCACATGCCAATATTCATACAAGTATGAAATCTTGACCTCTCAGTCTATGATACAAGAATAGCTAGTAGGACTTCATATAACTTTAATTGACATACATTTGTAATGTGACTATGAATATTGATAAGTTTTTGAATTTTTAAAATATACTCTTTTTCAGAAAAGGAACCTCTGCACATGTATGAGAAACAGATTTTACCTTTAAAGTGGTCCATATAATGTTGAAAAGGATGAAATCCTGTATCTGTCAAAATGTAACAACATTAACAACCATTTTAGTTTGATTTGTGTTTATTCCAGACTAATTCTTCAAAGAATAAATGCTCATCATCATCCTTATATTGGAATAAAAGGAAGGAAGGTATCTACATTTTATTTATAGTTTGTCTTAGTGTCTGATCAGGTCTGATTTCAGATCTTTATAAATGCTTGACTGAATGTTATTTTTTGACAGAATATTTATGAACTTTGTTTCGAATTTCATGTATCTTAAATTCAATCAAAGTGTAGCAAAGTAAAAAGTATTTAATGTATTTCATACAATTGTTCCTTTCAAGGAGGGGGAGGTCTATGTGATAAATTATTTTCATTAAAAGAATAAAGGGAAGATGTATAAATTATATTATACATTTACTTATACAAAATTTATTAAATGATTGAAATAGTGAATGTAAATTTTATTCATTTACAAATATGTGAGAGGAAACCCTCCAACTGGCTTGTAGAAGATCAGTAGTTCTACCCAGTAACATGATGTCACAAATATTTTAACTGGAGAGCCCATCCCCATCCCACCACCACCCATAGTCAAATGAAAGACATTCAGATTGTTATTCTCTCACATCTCTATTTTTCAGTGACAGCTACAGTCATGGTAAAAGTAAATGCAGTCAGAAGACCTCTGATATCACCTGAAAAGTCAGCCTTCTCAAGATTCTGTATCAAATAAAAATAACAAGGACTGTTAAAAAGACTTTTTATAACTTGCAAATGTGCAGTCTGTGACATAACTGTCTGATCCAGGTAGTTAAGTGTTGACAAGATGACATTTCATCTCTATAGTAGAGGACACAAGTTTGAAATGCAGTATGTCATTGTGAAGGCAAAATGTTTATGAAAATAGTGTGTGTGTTTTCCAAATAGAGAGGCTGCAAGTGGGGACTCATCAATTAGTGTTTTTGGAATAAGTTATGGACATCTGAATAGTGAAGATCTGTCCCTTTTTTGGATTGCCACAGACCAAACTAATGATTGGTGCCTTTGACATAAATAGAAGAACTCACACTGGACACCCTGAAGATGGAATTATGTTGTTTGCATTAATGTTTCTTTTTCAGATTTATGGAAAAACATTAGAATGTCATTTCTTAAAAATGTTGATAGTTGTTTAACCAAAGGCCCTGTAACTGAAAAATATCTTTATTCTTGACTTTATATTAAAATTTTAAAAAATCTGATACTGTTTGATTACTTTAGCATGTATAACATTAAATTTGTTATATTTAAATTTGATAAAATTTAATGTATTTTGAAAAAGATGCACTAGAACATATCTAAATGGAATAAACACATGACAGTCTTTGAATATCTGTAAAAAAGCACATGTTTTGCAGTTCTCATCAGATTTGGTTACCAATTTACAGCATAATTATACATGAAGGCTTATTAATCAAACATATGCAGATCTAATTGTATATTTTCTACCATAGATAATTTTATTTCATATAGACTTTTTAAATCTTTAAAACATACTGAGAAAATATAGCAAACAATGGTTGAATTAGTATACTTGATTTTGTGAGACTGTTGAAATATTACAATTCTTTTTCCCTCTTAAGCCTGTATCATAAAATCATATTTTCTGATGAAATTTATTTTTTAAGAATGTTGCAATGCAGATTTTAATGAAAATTCATACATTTGTAAAGTTACCTATATTGTGTTAGGTAATAACTTAAGCCCATATATACTAATTGGCCAATGATTAAAGAGAACATCTGAGTTCCTAGCTGATTTTCTGACTAATTTAAGACCTCATTCATATAACAACATCTATTAATCTTCAGAAATCCAGTAAAATTGTCATCTGTAAAACAGGTTTCATTCTAAGATATACAAGGCATATAACATCCTATTTTACAAGCATGTATTTACTTTAATAAATAAAGTAGATTTAGTTGTGTATTTTGATAAATTTTGGAAAAAGCATTAGGAGATATGTCTGCAACTGCAGTTTGTATTAACTGAGTATTTACTGGCACTGAAATGTGCATGAACAGGGTTTTTCTGAATAAACTTAGTAAAGAATTAAATCTACATTGTCTATAGCTATCCGTAAAAAGTCTAGCCATTGTCTTGATAGTTTGAAAGAATTAAATACATTGAGCCGCGCAATGAGAAAACCAATATAGTGGCTTTGCGACCAGCATAGATCCAGAGCAGCCCGCACAGTCTGGTCAGGATCCATCCTGTTCGCTTTCAAAGCATATTGCAATTGGAGAAACTGTTAGTGAACAGCATGGATCCTGACTAGACTGCGCTGATGCACAGGCTGGTATGGATCCATGCTGGTCGCAAACGCACTATGTTGGTTTTCTCATGGCACGGCTCATTTAAAGTTGTATCTAGCAAAATATTGACTAAACTGTTCTGTACATAATTTGATTGTTAAAGGAAGAATGTGCATCATGATTGTTATTACATGAACATACTGTATTATTTTTAAATATCATGATATTTTTCAGTCTTGGATTACACTGTTATTTGTTCATACTTTTGAATTGTATTTAAAATGTATACATTAAATCAAATGGCGAAGTAGACATAATTTTGCTTTTACTACTATTTGTTTCCATGGCAACAAAATGATTTCCAAAGGTGAAAGGACACTGTCTTTACACCAACACACATAGATATTTTTATGCCGAATCTTTTCCTTAAATTCCTCGATTTCTCCCTAAATTCTTTGGATGGTCTCTTCTATCTAATATTTTGACCTAGGATGATCCCTGCTTTTTAATGCAGAATGAATGTTGTAACCATGGCAATTTGAAAAAAAAATTGGACAGTCATGATTAGTAACCATACAATATCTTAAAGGTCAGTATCAGTTGGTTATGAGTATTTCCAACTGCTTTGAACCTCAAAATTAGTTTACCCAAAAGAAAGAAAAGTGCATACAAGGTTGTTGAGAACTGACCTTGTGACAATGCTTTAAGTTTCATAGATCATTATTATGGTTGTATCCTTCTTAGTTCTGCCCAGTGCTTCAGGTGCGTTAGATGCATTGACAGTTTGCAGATGAACTTTTCTTGTTTCATAGAATACAAAATTGATACAGAAAGTGCTTTAAAAAGGTCTGAATTATAATTTTCTTGTACGTTGCCATGGTAACGGAACATTCTCCTTAATTTCTAGACAAAGTGTTGGACAGTATAACTTTGTAAATTGATTTTACATGAAATGCTTATGTTTTGCTACAATTCTGTATCTGGTTATGTAATATTATTTCAGGTTATTCTGTAATTTAGGCATAAATGAGTTTGCTGAAAACTCATTTTTTGTCAATTTTCAAATTTCTGTAAAAAGCTCAAATATGAATGACCCACTAAAATTCCTCGTTAAATTGAAATGGGTATCATAGCTCTGCTGAATCCATACAAGTATTATATTCAGATGCGTGCACTTTTTTTTCTATTAGAAGTTGAAAAATATACATGCAGACCAATTTTTAAAGATAATGTAAAATCTTAAAAGGGGGTATTTATAAAATTGTTGCTTCTAAAACTGTGAAAATGTTGAAAGACAATATTTGTTTTAAATAATTACTTCAGGTATGTATTTCAGGCAAATATGAAAATTAGTGCTTTATTTCAGACATAGAGACCATTATGTGTGAAGAAAATTGTAACATTTTAGTAAAATTTGACTCTCAGAAATTGCCATTTTTCGCAGAAAGTATAATGTTCTCGTTTCCATGGTAACCAGAGCTGGTTCATATCTTTTCACCCTTGATTCTTCATATATGGCTTGAATACTAAAAAGGGTGCAAATATGAAGTAATTCTGAGACTATGAGTTTCCGACCCCTTCTTTAATTTTTTGGTTCTTACAGAGAATTGGTCTTAACACGCGGAAATACAGATTGTAGAAATATGCTAGCAAAGTTCAGAGAGTTTCGCCGGCGTCGTTGCTTTTGACCTATATCAACACGTTGAATGCGCTTATTTACAACAAATAGAAGGTGTAAAAGAAAGCAAAGATGACGTCAATGGAATTTAAATATGACGTGGATATGTATTACTGTGTTATACGTCTTATGACACAGCTGAACAAGAAAAACAAATAAAGAATTTATGTATTTTTGGGTCGATTTGCGTGGATGTTTCTTAGGGACAGTGAAAGTTCGTAACCTGATTTTGATGTCGGAGCTTTAACAGTTTTTGGTGTCTTAAGTTATATCATATACAATGCAAATCTCCACAAATAAAGTTACAGACAGTTACTGTAAATCGGAGATTTCCTCAGAGATTTATGTATTCCAATTTGTCTGTTGGATTGCTATTAATAAAATCTATCATTGAGTACCCATTTATTTATACCAAGAGGCAAGTAATAATGATTTAGACACTTTGGAAGAGTGTCATTCTTATTTTTATATAACTAAACCGAAATATGAAGAATAAAGTTTCGCATATTCGACTTAGCTCATATTTTAAAAGAATATGCGCACAGATGCAAATAAATATGGAGATGTAATTATGGCTTTTCATTTGTCGTAGCATTCCTGTCAGTAATTCGATCTAGGAATTTCGTCACAATACTTTCAGGAATGACCATGCTTATTAGACTCTCATTTTGGATCGAAGAACTAAAAAGTTTTAAGTAATTAATAAGTAAAGACATAGAGTAGAAATTTCCAAATCACAACTTACATGTTCATAATGAGTTTGTTTAGAATGTTGCTGCTTTAATATGTATCAATTTCTTGTTAGATCCAACTTTCGGTAACAGCTTTCTCAAACATTGTCAAATGCTTGGATAGTAGAAAGTATTGTTGATCCATTGTTTCTGATTACCTCCCTTTATGATTCTGATTGTATAAGCACATGTGCATGATTGAAAGTAGTGTTTTTGTAGTCATGGCATTATGCATATTCCCTATTAAGACAGCTGCTTTATATGTTTTTAACATAAATTGTAAAATAAAAGGCTTATGAGACTTAAAAAGATATACACTGCAAATTACTTGTTTGAAATAAAATAGACTTAAAAAACAATAATGTTAGTGCTAGTGTGTGGAAGAAAATTAAATATTGGGGATTTATGGCGGGTCACGAACATAAAAGGTCATAGACTCATTTGTGTTCGTGCCTTGGCATTTGCCAGCACATTGTCTGTTTTTTAATTCATAGTATATATGAATAACATATTATACTTCCGATATATATCCGGAGTGTAATTTTTGTTTGTTTTCAACATGTTACCGAATTTCCGGAGTAAACAATTATATTACATTATTTCCGATAATTCCGGAATAAATATTCATATTGCATACTATTTCCGATTTTCCGGAATGTATACAAACTACAAACGTTTTCTATATTATTTCCGAATTTTCCGGAATTCTAACATGTCATTATTTCCGATTCTCCGGAATGAAAACTTTTTTTACAATTCTTTGAAGTTGTTAAAAGAACTATAAATGCCAAAACATTAAGATTTACATATTAATAAATTGTTTTAACTGAAGAAAGCTTAATGTTTTATGTAATACTCCCCTTTTCTAATAATACAGACTTTTAAAAAATATTGTTAGTGCTAGTGTGTGGAAGAAAACTATCCTGACGTTTCGCTTGATCTAGATTTAAAACCCTTAAAAGATACACATTGTAAATTACAATGTAGATATTTCAAATGAAATAGACTTTAAAAAAATATTGTTAGTGCTAATGTGTGGAAGAAAACTATCCTGACGTTTTGCTTGATCTAGATTTAAAACCCTTAAATAAAGTTTCCAAGTACGTTTCATTATACTAGACGTTCTGAAACAAATCGGAGTGTACTTCCTGTTGTACAGACAAATAAAATTACAGACGTCCAGTTGACATTCAAAAACGTAGGGAATGGCTTTCTGTCATGGCAGAATCCAATAAATTAGATAATTCGAGGTGAAATAATGTGTGCTAATCTGGGAATGACAGCATTATAGTGCTATATGTAAAATTGTGATTGGAACAGGACGAGAATTTTATTTTCCTACCCAGAGATTTGTCTGATGATCACTTATCTAGTTTTTTTGCTGAGAATGAAACACCGACAAAATCTATCAATGTGATAGTATACATTCTGCTTTATAAGCAGTAGCTTTCCAGTGTCAACAAGTAACTGCTACATTAACTAGATGCCCACGGGCAACATGTCGAGCCCGCCGGGGTCTGGGAGTTGCACGCGACACACTCTCCCATTGAGGCAAACATTTATGCCAAATAAAACAGATTGCTTTATGCATGTCAAAGTTACAGCCCGGACAAGCCTTAAAATGATATTTGACCCCCAACTGTGACCTTGACCTTTGAGATAGGAACCTTGGGTTTGCACATAGCTCTCCGTCTTATTGAGTTAAACATTCATGCCAAATATAAACAAGATTCCTCAATGCATGTCAAAGTTATGGGCCGGACAAAATCTGACATGATCTTTGACCTCCAATTGTGACCTTGACATTTGAGACAGGAACCCGGAGTTTGCGCATGATACTTTGTCTCACTGAAGTTAACATTCATGCCAAATGTAAACAAGATTGCTCCATGCATGTCAAAGTTATGGTCCGGAAAAAAAATACTGACGGACGCACGCACGCACGCACATACACCGAACAGGCATTTGGACGATTTGCGGGCTCGACAAAAACTATGTACAAAGTGTTTTACATGCCATGCTTTCTGTCGAGCGTACTTAGTTATAGATCATTAGATTTGGTTTAATAATTACTTAAGACAGGTCCCAATTGGTATTTTCCTATATTTTGGTTGTGGTGTCCTAGATGTTCTCTCCAGAATATAAAACAAAATGAGATATAGTATTGTCAAATATTTATAAGCACATGCAAAATGATAATAAGGGTTGTTTCCAAATTTATTGTAGTTGTTTTTTAAGATATCAATTACCATTTGGCAACCTACATTATATTTCGTGTTTGTTTGAAGTTAGCGCAGTTGGTCATCACAGTATTTTAGTTATTAACGGCGGGCAGTTAAACTAACCAGTGTTCCTGGATCGATTTCATATTAAATCGTCACCGGGAACATACGTCACGCCCAGGAATCAAACCTTAGACCCAACGACCCCTACATATGCGTTGTCCCTATTGAGCTTAGCTACCGGGCTCCACCTACATGACATGTTTTATTTGATGGGTAACATGTATGATATTGCATCTCCTGTCATTCTATTGTTCAATTTGTAATCTAACGAATCACCTGTAAGCTGCTATTTGTCGCGTATTAAAAGGTAAAGGTCTTGTTTATTATAGTGTCACCCCTATTGAAAGGGCCAGCCAATTTGGTTTATGAGACACCTTTTATTGTGCGTACCAATTAACTCCAAACTCCTACCACTATGCCAGGCGCCAGGCGGATAGAAATCGGTAACCATTCATCTAACTAGCTCGCGGCTCTCGAACCGGCCTTTTCGGAACAAGTCCCATGACAAACATCCTCCAGACGAACGCTCCCCATGGGGCTCGAACCTCCGACCTTCCGATCCCGAGGCGGACGCCTTAACCACTGGGCCACGGTGAACATTAGTATAGTTCTACGTAGTTTACGTTCTTCAATAGACGATTATCCGGATCTTACTTCGTCGAAGAAATATTACAAAACAAGAATATAAGGTAGAGAGTTGAGAATCAGGTAAAAACCAGACAATTAGATAGGTTTGAGAGTAAATGCTGCGCGTGAGGAATTCATCAAACTGGCAAAAAGGGTGCCCGTTTTCTCAAAAACGCTGTTCCTAAAATGACCACTTAAAAGCTAAACATCACCAGTTGATCATAACATTTATATGACTTGGAGCTTGACACAATACCGACAAAAATTCTAAATAGGCAGACATAAAGCAAATACAACACTGCGAGAGCTATGGCGTGATATGCATTGTCCGTATACATTTTTAGTCAATTAAGAATCCCGTATATTAGCTGAAAATGCGCATATCGTCTAAAAGTATTATCACACTTCCATCGTAGTTTACATAGCATTTAGCTATGTTTTAAATATTATGTTCATTACAGATGTTCAAGAATATCAGGACCATCCTCCGAGAATACAGAACCTGATAAAGTCTGTTTATAGAAAAACAAATTATCAATCATGCAAATGCTGTTGGTCCTCATCAGTGATCGTCTGCTTCACTTAGATAAGTGGCTCTTAGCATATAAAATAAGATAATAAGAGTAAGAGGAAATTGGTATTTCTTAGTAATAGCAATAGATAATCATTACCATTACCTTATAGGCATAGAAAGTATTTGTATTATTTACGTTTGCAATTGTTATTCAGATGAGAAGTCCTTAATTTAGTTTTACGTATTAAAATGAACAATGCATATAGTGTGGTAAAGACTTTTTATCATGAAACATGCCGAGTATTCAGCGTGGAAAAAAAAAACAACAGTTTACTTGATTCAGTTTTAGAGTAAAGTGAGTAAAATGCGTGCTCTAATAGTTTCCGAGTCTTCTGAGTTACCAAACCGAGTCTGGTAAGGTTGTTGTATTCTTTGCATTCTCTGCTTTCCAATGATCCTCTGATACACTTTATAATAAATGGTGTGATTCTATTTGGAATCACATTTCTATTCGTGTTGAAAACAAATATTTAACATGTACTTTTTACATGCATATTTTTGTTATCGACTGGGGTATGAAAACAAAACATTACCTTAGTTGATTCAGACATGAAATACAATTTATTATTCTATATCTATTTTATTTATCCGATCGTGAACGTTTATTTGCAACACGTGACCGTACAATATATTACCGTACTGGACGCACGTGCGTACAAAAAACTGTATTTTTCAGTATTTGGACGGTTCAACAGTCCCATGTTAAACATACGATAAAGTGGGAGAAATAGGCGCTCTATACATGGACAGAGTTTGATTATGCGTCTTGAAATCAGGATTATTTGTCGTTTGTTTCTAACACAAAATACGAAAGTGCAAGTCAAGGTTATGTTGTCCGATTTGGATATAAACACATTCATAAATGACCAAAACCCAAAAAGTACGATGAAAAAACATCATCAGATGTACGAAACATTCAGTGAATCACGTATATTTCTAAATGAATTAAAATAAATATAGAATAAAAAAGTTATTTAGGGCCTAATATTGTTTCGTATAATATATATTTGCACTCATACCAAGCTGGGAAAATGCAGAAAAGGCAGAAAAACAAAATTCAGTGAGTCATTTTTAATTTAAACTAAAATCAAATAGATAAAGAATAAAAATGTCATTTAACACTGTACTGTACAATATGAGATATATTTGGACTCGTACCCAGCTGGGAAAACCATATAGGACTCGCCAAAAGGCTTGTACAATATGGCTTTCTCAGCTGGGTACTCGTCCAAATATACCTCCGTATTGTACAGAACAATATTAAATAACCGAATATTGGTTTTAGTATCAGAAAACTATTAATGATAACGGTTTATTATATACTTTTTTCATGCGAGAAATACCGATAGAACAAAATGCATGTTATTACTGTATTTATTCTTCACTGCAGTGAGACAAAAATTTATTTTATGCTAACTGGTGAAATACTGAAAAATATCAGTGAGATATTTCTCTGTATCACTCACAGTGCCGAACTTCTTTGTTTTCAGATAAAATTATCTCCCTTGAAATATATTCTTTAATTAACTCCCTTTGTTGCCTTTATAATTGCTGTTATCCTATTATTATCCTACCATTCAAGCCATACACGAGACATGTACAGCTAGACAATCATATATAGGCCAAGCTAGCTATAATAAAATTTGCAGAAGAAATAATATAATTTATAGATCTAATGCTCTAGAAATGTTACCTTCAAAAGTGGTTGCTTGGCCTTGCCGTTAAATTAATAATGTAGCTATGGATACGTATTTCTCCACTTTTCATCGGTTCCTCACTATCGCATGGTAGATTATACTGGCGACAGCACATTTAGTTGGTTGTTGTCTTAGTTTATTATCACAAGACATCAACTCAACCTTACGTAATATGCCAGCTCTTTCCCACTCAGCCAGTTGTGTTCCAAATGCCATCCCTATTCGTTATGCTATACAGCTCCTAGACCAATATTTACATTAAATCCATGATGATATTTAATTCTGCAGCTTGATTTTCCAAGGACTTTCGGATATTCCCCAGTTGTTTACGTTTTTCGGGTTGTTTTTATTAATCTGACCTTCAGCGTTTGTAAACAAAGCAAGCTTCCGGTTATTTAACGAACTGACGGCATTGACCGAAAAGTTTAAATATGCTTACTTAACTACTGTCTGTTGGCCGCGGATTGTGCATCTGTTAACAAAATATTTTAAATGTAGTTTTTGTTTTCAAAAACAAAATGGCGTCGTGTTGATTTCACGGACCTAATCACCAATATTCGATATCAATGTGCCTGAGAGTCAATGCCATGGTAATTTAGCGGATGCATCATATGTAACACAGTAGCCTAAATAAATCCTAATATCATCATGAAGTATTGGTTTTATTTAAACATGTTAGCATGTAATAAACAGAAAATTCGTTGATCTTCATAAATTAGCATAAAATAAAAAGAAAATTTGTTTGTTTGCAGTGTGATATCGAAATATATCTTCACCGATAAGGGAGACAATTTTGATATTTTCACTCAGGCTCCGCCTTCGTGAAACTATTCAATTGTCTCCCTTATCGGTGAAGATATATTTCAATATCACACTGCAAACAAACAAATATCCTCTATATATTTTCACAGCCGTGAAACATATCTTTTATATTTTCACTGCTTTTCCGGAACTAGTTTAGAATCCTTGGGCAGTGATTTGGGGGATCATTTGAAGAAAAAAATGAATACTATAATAAAGTGTTTCTCTGTCGTACAAAAGTCAAGATATAAAATTAAAAATGATTGCTATCCATCTATGTCACTGTATATGAGTTCATGGCATTTAAACCTCTGCAAAGGTACACTACTCGGTAAACCGTTTCACCATTTGCAGAAAATAAACAACAGAAATATGTCAAAACTAACAAAAACTGCTAGTTGTACGCAACTCATACAGCTACACTTTAAAGTTATGTCATCATTGATGCTGTAACAGTAATGTAGCTCACATTTTCTAAATATAAGATTGATTTTACCTACAGAAAAGGGCATTGTTGTTGGTGTCGCTATTTCTAAATATAGACAAAGTTTTCGTCTTATATGAATATGGTTTTAATTTTCATCTCATGGTATGAAAAAATCATATTTCGCTCGAGGCTACGCCACTCGTGAAAATTTTTATTTTCATACCATTCGGTGATTCAGAAACTAAAAACCATATTAATGAAAAACTTCAATATCCTCTTTTTATTTATCCGTTTATTACAGATGGACTGCTTTTGAATCTTAAACTTGTGACAGTAACAAAAAACGAACAATTCACGATATCATTCTATAGAAGATTTAAGCTGTAATTTATATTTTATTACATAAAACCATAAAGCTCTATCACAACTCCCACAACTAGTTTAGACTAGGATTATATCTGTGGAGTTTTCACATCTCAGATGGCCAAGTGAACTTATTTTATCTGGCAGGTGAAATTGTACGTCGGAGAAGAAATTTTCAAGATTATCCAAAATGTATTAACTTTCGCCTGTAAGAAGTTTTCATACTTCGCCTATGATTTTTTTGGTGGGGGGGGGGGGGGGGGGGGGGGGGGGGGGGGGACGGAGTTGGGTTAATGTCACACTGACACAATTGTAGGTTTTTGATAGTGAAGGAAAAGCCCAGGTGCCCCTCTGTATGTTATTTCATCACAGGCGGGCACCTGGGTAGAACAATCGACCTTCCATAAGCCAGCTGGATGGCTTCCTCAGATGACGAATTCAACGCCCTGAGCAAGGCTCGAGCCCACATCGGTGCGGGCAAGTGATTTGGAGTCAGCACTCTTAACCGCTCGGCCATCGAGGCCCCACTATGCCTATGTAGGTTGTTTTTGTTATTTCTGTATTTGCTTTAAACCCACAAATAGTTCACTTTTAGATTTTCGAATTACGCAAAAAACGTGAAAAACAATACTCTCCCTTTCGCTTCACAAAAAATACATCATGATTAAGACTATTAAAAATACCGCATAAACCACCATAGGCGAATTGCATGGATGATAAATTTGATAAATGGAGTCTATTATAGTGAAAAAGGGTCACTGCACTATTTGGTTGCATTTCTGTCTATATCTTAACTGATACGTACATGTAAGTGCCGATAAAAATGACAATGCACTGAAAATTCTATTTAAGTAGTTCGAAACCAAAACATTCAACTGAGTTTATTACATAAACAACAGAGTATAACGTTTAAGCGTTTGTTATAGTGTAATACTGTATGACCATACGTTTTAACTTATGACATCCTGTTACATTCAACTACCGGTACGAAAATACTGACATTTCCTTTAATCTTTCGTTTCAGTGACGAGTTTCTTAAATACTAGGCCACAGTATTTAGAAGAAAGAATATGAACGGTTTTCTCAGACAAATATATTTATCTTTTTTCCACAGAGCCGCGGAGAGATTGGAAGCAGTGATGCTCAATCAACGTTTACGACCGACTTACTTATTTTGATTTAATAACGTTTATCCAGTTATCAAGTTTCTGTCTTAAGTTAGTGGAATGGATGACTGATCACGTTAACGCAATATCAGGAGAAATATAATTATAGGATAGTGTTGTAAATTTAGCAGCTAGTCTTATTAATGTTGATTTATTAATTGATTCTACTGATGTGAAACTTTGGCCTCTGCTACTAGAGATGTCATTCACCAGTTACCCTCATAAATTGCTTGGGACTGGAGTGTGTATCATTTTTCAGGGTATGTTGTCATCATGTACCATCGTAAGCATGTCTGATTTGTTAGAGTTAGAGGTGGCGCCGTATTTGGGATGGTACCATCAGTCAACGGTTATCCTCATAAATATTAGGGGTAATCTTTGTCTTTCATTACTATGATACACTCCAAATATGGGAGGGTACCTGCTTTTGTATATAAACCTAGGTCAGAACTTGGGAGGGGAATTCTTTACTTTTGGCTTGGACTTTGAAAATGACAGATCATAGAAACAAGAAATGAAATACTTTACGTTATAATTATAAGTGATTTTAGACCAGAGGAATGAGAGAATTATAAATTTGATGTCTATATTTACATCACTTAGACTATTTATCCATCACATAATAAACTGACGTAGAAAACTGGAATTTAAGTGTATTTCATCAATGGAGTATAAACCCCCACACCCGAATCTACGTTTTTCAACACTGGTGGCAGCGACGGAAATGGACTTATACACGTGCTTATAAGAAATTTGGACATATATTTCTATTCAATATATTTGTGGTGACAATTAAGTGACAACCGTGGGACCTAAAAATGAACAAGAAAAAGATTCTGTCACAATTGAAGATGATGATAGTCACGAACAATTGTTAGCTGAAGTTGAACTTTTGAGACAAAAACCTAAATCGGCAGAAGTTGATAACTTGACCTTAAGTGAGAGACTACGCAAAAATGAACAGGAAAGTACTTTACAAAGAGATGAATTAGTACGCAGTTACCAACAACGAATCAATGACATTTCTATGGAAAAAGACAATCAGATAAGAAATTTAGTCAATGAAAGGGACACAGCTTCGAATGAAAACAGCAATACATCAAGGCAGCAAAATCAACAGAGAGGCCGTGATAAATACGAGGTTCCTCTACCAAGGCAAATTATCTTTGATGGCAAATCATCCTTGGAGAGTTTCATTCACCCATTTGAAGCTATGGTTGATGCGTGCAAGTGGGACAATAGTGAACGTTTGTTCCGCCTTAAGAACAGTTTACGCGGTAATGCTGCAGAATACGCTTTCAAGCAGCTGGGAGCTGACGAATTGTCAAGTTATGCAAAGATAAAATCATCTATGGCGACGCGATTTCAGGAAAAGCGCTCCACTTCCTCCAGCTGACTGAGTTAGAAAACCGGAAATACAATAGGGAAAAAGAATCATTGGCTGAATATGTGGCAGAGGTTAAGAGGTTGGTAATAAAAGGTTACCCACAGCAAACAACGAGACGAGGGAAACGATAAACCTTCGGCACTTTCTTAAGGGACTTCAGGATTCTCAGGCGGCTTTGTTCATTGGGATGCAGGACCCAAAAACTATCGATCAGGCAAGAGAATTGCTCGACAACTATTCCAGCGTCAGAGATGATGTGAGAGGGGCGAGAATTAGGAACATTGACACGGACAGGGAACCTTATGTAACAGAAGCAAGACTGCAAGAATTTGGTAGGGATCTGAAATCCAACATAGGCAAAAAGATTGATCATCTTGCGAACCAGTTGAATGTTAAAAGTAGTAGATCAGACTCGGATCGTAAAGTAAATCAGCGCCCAAGAAAAGATGTGCAGTGTTTTAGATGCCAGCAATTTGGTCACTATGCGGATGAGTGCAAGGCAAACCTTCAGGAAGGTAACAAGTCGGAAAACTAGCTTCGACCAAGCCTAACGGCCCAGACTTGGTCAATAACAGTGAAGTTGAATTTAAGACTATTAAGTGTAGGAGTGCTAATACAGATGGTGTTTCCATTATATTGCCTGTAAATATTTTTCAAACTGTGCGCGCGAACTTAGTCATAGATACTGGTGCCTATACTACGATTTTTTTCTACTGCATTATATCATAGAATACCAGAGGATGTGCGACCTGAGTTGTGTAAAGTTGACCCTTCAATACGTCTTGAAGTTGCAGACGATGGTTTATTAGTCATAGATGGACAATGTGAATTTTCGTTTAGTGCATCGGGTCAAACTTTTAATTACACTATATTAATTGCACCTATTCATGAAGATGGACTAATTGGATTAGACTTCTTGTATGAAAATGATTACCAACTTAGTGCTAAAAAGGGATTAAAATTGAATGGGAGAATGTGTAGAACTCTTGTTGAAAAAGTTCCCTTGAGGGCAGTCAGAGTGACCACGAGGTCAAGAGTAACAATTCCAGCGAATTCAGAAACAGTAATACCTGGGGAGGCTATAAATTTCGGTGCAATTAATTCATCATTTGGCATCATTTACCCTTCAGAGAATAAACAACAATGTTTTGATGGGAAGTGTGCTCATAGCTCCAAAGAGAATTCGGGGTGATTCAATTCCCATTAGACTAGTTAACACCTCTGACAGAAAAGTGAAATTATCAAAAGGGTCATTATTGGGATATTTACATGAAACTAAACAGGAGGATTTATTGAGAGAATATGTTGATTTAAATGACTGTGAAATATTGGACAATAATACCAAAACAAGTGAAAATGACATTAAACATGACATAACTAAATGGAGTAGTGAGTTAAAGGACATGTACCATAGATCCTCAGAAAATCTCAATGAGTCACAAAAAGAAGCATTGAAGTGTCTATTGGAGAAACATAAAGAGGCTTTTTGCAGTTCCTCCACAGATTTAGGGCGTACTTCATTAGTGCGACATACAATTGAAGTGGCAGAAAATGTTTGACCTGTAAAAATACCACCTAAACGGGTGCCAAAAGCGTTCGAAGGCCAAGAAGAAAAAATTATTCAACAACAACTTGAAATGGGAATAATTGAAGAAAGTAAGAGTCCATGGTCTGCACCTTTATGCTTCGTAAGGAAAAAGGACCCACAGGGAGGAGTGCGTGTCGTTGTCGACTATAGAGGTTTAAATGATCTAAGTAAAAAA
Source organism: Mercenaria mercenaria (assembly GCF_021730395.1). Classification (NCBI taxonomy): domain Eukaryota; kingdom Metazoa; phylum Mollusca; class Bivalvia; order Venerida; family Veneridae; genus Mercenaria; species Mercenaria mercenaria. The sequence continues at coordinate 22,496,986 of NC_069371.1, forward strand.
TGTGCCTATCCATTGCCAAGAATTTACAGTTCTTTAGAAAGTTTGGGAGGGAATAATTATTACAGTTCATTAGATCTTTTGTCAGGATTTTACCAGATAGAATTAGACGAGAGAGATCGTGAAAAGACTGCATTTGGCACCAGCAGGGGCTGTCTGTATCAATATGTTACTATGCCGCAGGGCCTTACAGGGGCTCCACATACATTTCAGCGGTGTATGGAATTAGTGTTTAAGAACTTACAGTGGAGGACAATGATAATTTACATGGATGATATTTGTACTTGTGCTGAAACTTTTGATCAGGCATTGTTTAGGTTAGATGAAATTTTAACCAGATTGGAGAAAAACAACTTGAAATTAAAACCGAGCAAGTGCAATCTACTCCAAAGGCGCATAAATATATTAGGTCACACAATTGACAGTTCTGGAATACGTCCTTCAGAAGAGTAAGTTAAAGCTGTCAGAGAATGGCCTGTGCCGCGGAATTTAACCGAAATCAGAAGTTTTTTTTTTAGGTTTTTGTAGTTATTACAGACGTTTTATCAAGGGATTTAGTGCTAGGGCGTCACCACTTAATCGCTTAACAAAGGCCGGTCGAGCGTTTATCTGGGGACCTGAACAGAATAGTGCTTTTATGGATTTAAAATCTGCATTGACAGGCGAAGAAGTGTTAGCATATCGAAAAGAGGAAGGCTTATTCATAGTGGATACCGATAGTAGCAATTTTTCGTGCGGGGGTTGCTTGTCGCAAATGCAATGGTCAGATACAGCTCAGGATTATGTTGAAAAACCAATTATGTTTGCGAGTAAATCATTTGACAAAACACAGCGATGTTATTGTGCCACAAGAAGGGAGCTGTTGGGTGTTGTGACCTTTATAACCCGGTTTAGACACTTTCTGTTAGGTAGAGAATTTTTATTAAGGACTGACTGTTCCAGTTTAAGGTGGTTAATGTCGTTTAAGTCACCAACTGATCAAATGGCACGTTGGCTAGAGGTTTTGTCACAGTATAACTTTAAAATCGAACATCGTAGTGGGAAAAAGCATATCAGTGCTGATAGCCTGTCCAGAATTCCATGTGAACCAGAGGAGTGTCAGTGCTATGATGGGAATACAATACTTAAAAGTTTACCTTGTAAGGGGTGTCAGACTTGTTTAAAGAAACACGATTCCTGGTCGGATTTTGCACAATTCAATGATGTTGTACCATTATTCGATAAAAACATGAATATTGGGAATCAGAATAGGCCAGTCATATTACGAGTAAAGGCTCAAAATAGTGGGTTATGGAGCAGTATTTTTGTGCTCATGCAGCTGCAAATCATGAAATTCATAGTTTGTTTCAATACACTTTTCCATGGATTTAAACAGACTGGGAATTACTACCGAAATCGCGCTCAACGACTTCGATTCCATAATAGTCTGGATTTAAATGGTGTACAAAGTGGAAATAGCTTCAGCTTTGGTGACAATAACGAGGAGGTGTTGAACAAGGACGTAAATTCTATACTGGATGAACATGTTGCATTATCCGAGGATGCAGCGCAAACATCTAACTTAGGTTTTCTCAAACGGTTTAACACAGTTAAATGTTCACCTGTCAAAATGGCCAAATTACAGAGAGCAGACCCAGATTTAGGAATTGTGATACAGTGGCTTGAAGAAAACAGACGACCCCTGAGAGATAAGGTAGCTGGGAATTCACCAAGTGTGCGGAATTATTGACTAAATTATGACCTGTTAACTCTGATTGATGGAGTGTTATTCAAAAAGTACATTGTCAGTGCAAAGGACCATCGGCTTTTGTTGATAGTGCCTAGAGTACTATATAAGGAACTTTTGATATCTTGTCATGATTCAATTACTAGAGCACATTTAGGAATTTCAAAGACATATTCAAAATAACATCTCAAATATCACTGGTATAAAATGAAGGAATACGTCCAGTTGCATATCATAAGTTGTGAAGAGTGCATTCCGAAAAAGGCCGAAAAACATACCGAGGGCACCATTAACAGAGTACACAGTTGGCCATCGTATGGATCGTATACAAACGGACATAATGGGGCCACTTAATGAGACAGAATCCGGAAATCGGTACATTACAGTGCATCATGACAGATTGAAACCTTTTCATGGAAGTAAAATGACCCATTGGCAATCAAACATGGTTAAGTCTGAGGAAAATAACCATAAAGCAAAAATAAAGGGTACCAGCAAATTTCCAAATCCTGCCTGGACAGTACCAGTCAACAAGTGTGGAGAAGTTCAAGGAACAGGACCCAATACAGACCATACCAACATGGTACACGATAGTAATAAATATTAACAGTGTTAATTGTTTTGGATTAAGTTCATATTCCTTCTGGATTTAAAGTGTTAATTAATATTCATCCTGGATTATAAGGCCATACCAAATTGATTAATAGTTCTTCGGAAAATTTTCAAAAAAAATAGGAGCGGGCGAGCGAAATTTTTATTTTATTTTTTTTTCTCAATTTTAATTTTTTTTAGAGGCGGGTAGATTTTACATGGAGCGAGCGGGCTTTTTTTTATTTTTTTTTCCCAGCTTGAACCCTTGAGGAGGCGGTTATGATTATATATAAAGTTAACATTTCTTTAGAAATAACACAGAAATCAAACAATTACAGTGTGGGTAACACAGTATATAGCTTTTCTATATGTTTTAAAGACTACATGAATGATTTTGCAAATAAATTGTTGCCAAAACTCACTGAATCACTTTATTTTTTTTATTTTGTAATTTTAATTACTAAGGAATGAGTGTCTTATTTTTAATTTTGATTTTTCTACATTAATCTGAAGACATGCCTATTTAATGGCACAGGATGAGGAATATTTAAGACAAAACAGGCACATGATTGTGTGGAATAACATTTCTTCTGAAACACAGTTAGATGGCTTTGGCACATGAACAAATTTGTGCCCCTAGTGGAACTCCAACCCATAGAGGTGAGGGGAAGTAATAAACCACTTGACCAGTGAGACCAAACGGAGTTGGGCATACAGATGCTTCGACATTGCTCGAATCCCTTTGGAATAATTTCTTAACAGATCATGATCAGGCTAGCTTAAGCTTTTGTGGTAGAGATTCATTTCAGGCAAAAATAATAACAGACGGACAAAGAATGATCCCAATATGGCCACCCTTAAAAGTGTTGTTTGTTGTGCTTTGACTGAACTATAAATTTAGAGTTGGGAAAGTCTGTTTTTTTTTTTCAGTTTCGTTCGTTCAAGCAATTTACAGCCAATTTTAAATATATCCTGGCGTCATGTGTACAAACAGGCAAAACTGGGGTTACAAAAGGACATATTTTGTTAGAAATTATTTTCATATCAACACTACTTATTTGAAAAGCTAAACAATTTTTAAATTGACTAAATGTGTTTTGATAGAATATCTGACTGCTGTACTAAAGAAGTTACGTTCAAAAAGATTTGGGCCGAGACAATGTGATGGGTCGGTCAGGATCTGTGAACAAATATTTTTTTAAGATAGTAGTTGGCCTCAGCTTTGGGCTCTAGATTTAACATGCTGAATTAAACAGCTGATAACAAATGGTTTGAAAACTTTATATCTGAACAATATTTCCAAATATTTTTAACTGCATCCCCGTGCACGTCTTACAAGTCGGGCTTCATTCTTTTCACTGTATTAAACAAAAGTAGAATGTGCCTATTTCATTACCTACCGGCACATCGAAGGACACTCCAGATTTAAAACAAATGATGAACAACACCATAATTCCTGACTTTTTCAGTTTGGATCATCAGCTACATGACGCATGAAATCCGATCAATATCACTTTGACGCATTGAAACAGCGATAAAACCTGTTTTGCCGTTATTATTCCGGACCGCATAATCGAAAAAAAAATTTTTTTTTTCGGAGATTTTTATGTACGTGCGGGCGGGTAATTTTTATTTTTTTTCTCGGGAATGAAATTACTGATGCGGTAGTTCCGACGAACGACATATCAATTTGGTATGGCCTAAGTGTGTAATTATTAATGTCATTATTCTTTGTATGGATTTAATTAGTGGCTGCATTGGTAATAATAATCCCATTCAGCCTAAGTGTATTCAAATGGATTTATTATTCTTTGTATGGATTTAATTAGTGGCTGCATTGGTAATGATAATCCCATTCAGCCTTGGTGTATTCAAATGGATTTATTTGTGGGTTTCATTTTCAGATATGAAAATTTGTGCCATTTATTAAAATCATTTGTTGTACAATTAGATATTCTTGGCACACAGGACTTTGGTAGAGACGACTACCATAGCCATATAAATTAAACATTGTGCCTATTCCTTTTTTTCAAAATTAACTTAAATAAATTAAAGGCACCAGGACTTACATTAGTAAATGGTAATGACGGCTACCATATCAATGAAATTAATCAAAATTGTGCCTATTTCTATCATCATACTGTGTTAATTTTAAAATAAATGAAGGCATCAGGACTTTAACGTCGCACCGACACATGATAGGTCATATGGCGACTTTCCAGCTTTAATGGTGGAGGAAAACCCCAGGTGCCCCTCCGTGCATTATTTCATCACGAGCGGGCACCCGGGTAGAACCACCGACCTTCCGTAAGCCAGCTGGATGGCTTCCTCACATTAAGAATTCAACGCCCCGAGTGAGGCTCGAACCCACATCGATGAGGGGCAAGTGATTTAAAGTCAGCGACCTTAACCACTCGGCCACAGAGGCCCCAAAATAAACATTGTGTGAATGTTCTTACCAAATATATATTCACCTTATTAGATGAACCGAACTCAACACTGGATTTTAGTATTACATGTGTTTTACTAGGACAGTTGTGATGTTTTTTACGCTTTTAATGTTTCATACACACATTAGTATAATAGTCATATTACATGTATACTACTTTGAGAAGTATTTAGTCACGTAGTTCTTCCGAACTATAATCTTGAGTTTTATTAAAACACAGAGTATAGCATATTTGCTACTATTCATGACACTTAATCATTTATATTGAGGAGCAGTTTCAATGATATAATATTTTAGTTTATTCTTATGTATCTTCACATAGTATTTGAGAGTAAGAGTCTGGCTCAGTAGTCACTTATATTTTAATGTTAAAACTTAATTGGGGACAATTAAGAAGCTAAGGGTGGGGGAGTGTTGTAAATTTAGCAGCTAGTCTTATTAAAGTTGATTTATTAATTGATTTTACTGATGTGAAACTTTGGCCTCTGCTACTAGAGATGTCATTCACCTGTTACCCTCATAAATTGCTTGGGACTATGATACACTCCAAATATGGGAGGGTACCTGCTTTTGTATATAAACCTAGGTCAGAACTTGGGAGGGGAATTCTTTACTTTTGGCTTGGACTTTGAAAATGACAGATCATAGAAACAAGAAATGAAATACTTTACAGTTATAATTATAAGTGACTTTAGACCAGAGGAATGAGAGAATTATAAATTTGATGTCTATATTTACATCACTTAGACTATTTATCCATCACATAATAAACTGACGTAGAAAACTGGAATTTAAGCGTATTTCATCAATGGAGTATAAACCCCCACACCCGAATCTACGTTTTTCAACAATAGAATACTTTACTATGGTATTGTGGCATATTTCTGCATACGATAACCAGATAAGTTCCGCGAAAATGTATCGAGTTTTCACGAAAAACAGAAAAGTAATCGCGAAAACATAAAAGCTTTTCGCGAAAACATAAAAGATTTTCACGAAAAGAACTGCACATATTAAGTGGAAACAATTGTGTAAGTGCCAACTTTTGCATAAGAAAACAAGATAAGTTTCGCGAAAATGGACCAAACTTTCATGAAAAACGGTAAAGTTTTCGTGAAAATAAAACGTTATTTTCGCGAAAACATTTTATTTTCACGAAAACATTACCGTTTTTCATGAAAATTTGGTCTATTTTCGCCAAAACTTATCTGGTTTTCTTATGCAGAAGTGGGCACTAACGCAAATTGTTCCACTTAATATTTGCAGTTCTCTTCGTGAAAAGCTTTTATGTTTTCGCGAAAACTTTTCTGTTTTTCGTGAAAACTCGATACATTTTCGCGAAACTTATCTGGTTATCGTATGCAGAAATATGCCACCATACAACTATGGTGGCATATTTCTGCATACGATAACCAGATAAGTTTCGCGAAAATGTATCGAGTTTTCAAGAAAAACATAAAAAATTTCGCGAAAACATATAAGCTTTCCGCGAAAACATAAAAGCTTTTCTCGAAAGGAACTACAAATATTAAATGGATAAATTTGTGTTAGTGCCCACTTCTGCATAAGAAAACCAGATAAGTTTCGCGAAAATGGACCAAATTTTCATGAAAAACGGTAAAGTTTTCGTGAAAATAAAATATTATTTTCGCGAAAACATTTTATTATCACGAAAACTTCATGAAAGTTTAGTCCATTTTCGCGAAACTTATCTGGTTTTCCTATGCAGTAGTGGGCACTAACGCAATCTTTTTTCATTTAATATTTGCAGTTCTTTTCGTGAAAAGCTTTTACGTTTTCGTGAAAAAAATTTCTGTTTTTCGTGAAATCTCGATACATTTTCGCGAAACTTATCTGGTCATCGTATGCAGAAATATGCCACCATAGGGAACAAAAAGTTTGTTTTCCCGAAAATAAAAGATTTTCGCGAAAATTTTTATTTTACATGAAAACAGAAATTGTCTTTATAGAGTTATCTTTATGCAATACTGGGCACTATTTTGACATATATTTTAGATAACCAGATAATATTTTCACGAAAACGTTCTCCTAAATTTACGAATTTGCCAAAGTTTATTCAATTTTTTCGCGAAAATTATTTTTTTTCTCGAAATTTCATAAAATTTTTATGAAAATTTTATGATTTTCGTATGCAGAAATATGCCACCATATTTTTCAGTTTACAGACCAGTAATGTAAGTACCAATAATTGAGGCTACAGTGTTTCAAAACCTGAAAACAAAACTGCAATATTGTTAATTCCGGGACACATTTAAGCAACAGAACAACCTTAACAATAATCTATATTTCATGTGGGGAGAAACTGCAGCGACAGTGCAGCCTAAGCAATGAATTATTGTTCGTTTTGGAAGATATTTCATCGACTGAGCTCCGGCAGTTTCTGTGATCTGCAGGCGCCATTACCTCAAATCCCCTCTATATTCCAGTTTTGACCATTGTTTTCTCGTTTAGGGTAAGCCGGGACCATACATGGTTTTACATTGAATTGCACTCGGTGTACCATTAAAGGTTCCTTGTACATGGCCGTATATATACACCTGCGGGTGCCTTTAAGATTTATTTCGGAACTTGTTAACATGTGTACATGTTGAGTTCTGCTCAACACGGTGCTAGAGGGCGTGGACGGTAGCTTGCAGTTCCACTCCGGCCATGAACAGGCTCAAGGAAATCGAGCCTGCAACATTTATGTCGTGTTGGGAGACCTGTGGTTCTCCACTGTTTCTATTTAATTGTCACAGCAGCGTTGTGAGTGCCATGTGGCGGCCGTAAAATATGGTGGCTGATTTCTGCCATTTCGTGTTGGCGTGTTGGCGGGGCGAAAACCCGGCAGCACGAAAACACGATAATAAAAAGTCACCCCGTACTTCAATCAAATCTGTTATATTTCGATCTCTTCAGATCGTTCAGCACGGCATTTGTGTTTTGTTAGTGTACTGTTTAATTTTTCAACTTGAACATTTCGACTTTCAAATTGGTGGTTCCAATACTCCGGTTTTAATAGCTTTGAGTATTGTTTAACCATCATAGGCTACGTTGCTTGCTTCTTAGTTTTGTCTTTTGGCAGTTTCTGTGATATGCAGGCTCCATAACCCCAGATCGAGCCCTTTCTCATTATTCCAATTTGTTAAGTTCTGCCTTGTTTTCTCGTTTAGGGCAAGCCCATTATTTTAACTGGGAGTGATACGCCGTTTTACATGGAATTGAACTCAGTGTATTATTTCAGGTTCCATGTACAACACCTGCCTGCGAGTGTCTCTAAATTTTATTTTGGTACTTGGTAACATGATTGTGTAAATGTTGAGTTCTGCTTAACCCGGGGCTAGAGGGCGTGGACGGCAGCTTGCATTTCCAGTACCGACCATCAACAGACTCAAATAAACCGAGCCTGAAACATTTTTATTATTTTTTTTGCTACCTGTGATTTTTTACTTTTTCTATTTAATGGTGGTAATCTTTTAAATGATTGTGTTATGGTATTACAATACGACACAAGTGGAAAATATAGCAACTTTGCGCTTTTGATAGTTAAGGAAGGCCAAATCTGCACCTCCGAATAGAATATTATTTTAGACTTGCACGTCTTTCTGACTTGATAAAACAAATATCATCTACAAGCAAAATTGGTGTTATGACATTTCGAAACTATTGGTAATGCGTAATGTTTTTATCCTAACCGCTATGCCACTGGTGTCCCTTGTTCTTATGGGACTACATTATTTAAAACATTTGATACTGTTGGTTTAAGAAAGGGTAATCAAAAATCTTTCGAGCAACGTATGACAAAAGTAAACAAAAAAGCGGAATTGGCAATAAGCCAATGTTTCATCTATTCATCTAAATATAATTTGTCTTGCTCAACCAATTTAACTTTATTAAGCCTGCCTTTGTGTTATTTTAGTGACTTGCTGAGGCAATATTCATGTTAGTTCTCTTTTAATGCTTTCATAAGAAATGTGTCGATAATTTCAAGATATTGACGTTGCCAAAACGTTTCTTATACATTTTTTTTCATATACACATTTTCCTTTCGTTATCCGTGTTCGACCAGAACAACCATATAACAAACGTCTATCATTTACAAAATCATCTGTTTGATTTAAACAAATATATTACACGAATTTAATATGGAGTAACAACGTCGGGTCTGTCCCGAAATTCTGCTGTTAGTTCCAGAAAATGTGTTAAAGAGTTATAACCCAGGTAAAAGGTGTATTTATAAACGGAGAGACGGACGGATGAACAGACCGAAAGATTACTCTAAAGTTTTCACCATACGTTGGATAACGAAAGTATTGTTAAAGCCCTTGTTGTCAAGGCCGCCTGCGGAAGCGAAGACATAGTTGTCCAAATGGCTGTCCGATGTATGTGCGCTAGCGCGTCCGTCAAGATTTTTTTGTCTCGACAATAACTTTGACATACATGGAGCAATTTTGTTTATATTTGATATGAAGGTTATCTCAATTAGACAAAGTGTCATGCGCAAACACCAGGTTCCTATCTCAAAGTTCAAGGTCACAATTAAGGTCATTATAGAGCTTGTTCGGACTGTAACTTTGCCATGCTTAGAGCACTCTTTTTTATTCGGCGTAAATGTTTCTCTCAATGAGACAGATTGTCGTGCGCAACTCTCAGATCCCCAACTCAAAGGTCAAGGTCTCACTTAGGGGTCAAAGGTCATTTTAGAGATTGTTCGTGCCATAACAATGACATACATTGAACAATCTTTTCTTAGCAGAAATGACTGCCTTAATGAGACGGAGTGTCAAGTGCAAACTCAGGCCCCTATCTCAATGGTCAAAGCCACACTTAAGGGTCAAAGGTCAAATAAGATCTTAGGCCATAACTTTGACATTCATTTATCAATTCCTTTTTTTTGTTTGGCAGATTCCTTTTTGTAGACTTACATTTTTATTGAATAAAACCCCTTTGTTGTTACTATAAATTGGTTATGTTGTAACTTTTTTACTATGTATGGAAAAAACTAGACCACTTTTCTGTGGTACAACATGGAAGGTACCTCAAGTGTTTGGGTGTATTTTGACATATCTGTACCTGGTAAGGATTTTTTGTGGACTCATAATTACTTCCCTTTGTTGTCTCTATTAAAAGCTTATTTTGTATTTTTTATTTTTTTTTTTATTATTGGCCATACAGAAAACCCAACACTATTTTTCTGTGGTGCAACATGGATGGTACATCAAATGTTTAGTTGCATTTTGACCTATCTCTATAATGTAAAATTTTTATTGTGAGATTATTTTTTTTTTGATGTGTGAATGATCGTTTCTGTTAAATAAGTTTAGTTTGGGTCAAGATATGCAACTTGTTTGAATTGGCTGAAATGTTTGTCAGTCAGGCGGCATGTCAGCAAATAATGGGCTCGACATTGTTGCCCTTTGAGTTTCAACATTCAAGTACTAATTTAAACAATTTATGTCACTTCTCTTTATAATTGACTAGGTTTTAACCATTGTATGTATTTATTATTGCTGTTATGACAGATACTTATTTGTTAGTTAAAATCTGATCAATCGACGTATCGGTACGAGATACAATCGATATGGTCAGCATTACAACGTTTTACATTGACTGTCGCACTTGGTCTTGTAAATAAACATCGTATCCATTCATAATGTAAGAAATAAATGAAGGACCTTGGTGGTCGAGCGGTGAAGGTCACTGGCTTCGAATAACTACTGTCAGTTTAAAGTCTCTCTTCAGATGTAGGAAACTGTCTTGTCCAGACGCGGTTAATTCAGCTGGCTTATGAAAGTTCAATGGTTCTACCAGATGTTCACGGTGAAGAAATCATGCCCCGAGTAACACCTGGAGGTCTTCCTTCATCATCAAAGCTGGAAATTCACCATATGACTTATACTTGTGTCGGTATGGCATTAAAGCCAACAAAATCAACAAAAAACTTTGCAACATGATGATTATACTGGCGGAATTTAGTCTTCAAGCTATGAATATACAGGGAAAATTTGGAATATTATGTGATGCATTGGGCCATACCAAATTGATTAATAGTTCTTCGGAAAATTTTCAAAAAAAAATTGGAGCGGGCGAGCAAAATTTTTATTTTATTTTTTTTTCTCAATTTTGATTTTTTCAGAGGCGGGTAGATTTTACATGGAGCGAGCGGGCTTTTTTAATTTTGTTTCCCAGCTTGGACCCTTGAGGAGGCGGTTATGATTATACATGAAGTTAACATTTCTTTAGAAATAACACAGAAATCAAACATTTACAGTGTTGGTAACACAGTATATAGCTTTTCTATTATGTTTTAAAGACTACATGAATGATTTTGCAAATAAATTCTTGCCAAACCTCACTGAATCACTTTGTTTTTTTTAGTTATAATTTCTAAGGGATGAATGTCTTATCTTTAATTTTGATTTTTCTACATTAATCTGAAGGCCTGCCTATTTAAGACAAAACAGGCACATGTGTGGAATAACATTTCTTCTGAAGCACAGTTAGATGGCTTCGGCACATGAACAACTTTGTGCCCCTAGTGGAACTCCAACCCATAGAGGTGAAGGGAAGTAACAAACCACTTGACCAGTGAGACCAAACAGAGTTGGTCAAACAGATGCTTCGACATTGCTCGAATCCCTTTGGAATAATTTCTTAACAGATCCGCCTAGCTTATGTTTTTGTGGTGGAGATTCATTTCAGGCAAAAATGATAACATGAGTGACAAAGAATGATCTCAATATGGTCACCCTTAAAGTCTTATATGGCCATCCTTAAAGTGTTGTTTGTTTTGCTTTGACTGAACTAGAAATTTAGAGTTGGGGAGGTCTGTTTTTTCCAGTTTTTTTTTTCGTTCTATCAATTCACAGCCAAGTAATAGACAAACAGGCTAAATTGGGGTTACAAAAGGACATATTTTTTATCTACACTACTTATTTGAAAAGCTAAACAATTTTTAAATTGACTAAATGCGTTTCGATAGAATATCTGACTGCTGTACTAAAGAAGTTACGTTCAAAAAGATTTGGCCTAGACAATGTGATAGGTCGGTCAGGATCTGTGAACAAACATTTTTTTAAGATAGTAGTCGGCCTCAGCTTTGGGCTCTAGATATAACATACTGAACTAAACAACTGATAACAAATGGTTTGAAAACTATATCTGAACAATATTTCCAAATATTTTTAACTGCATCCCCGTGCACGTCTTACAAGTCGTGATTCGTTCCTTTCACTGTATTGAACAAAAGTAGAACGTACCTACTTCATTACCTACCGACACATCGAAGGCCATGTGTGGCACTAGCACAGACACTCCAGATTTAAAACAAATGATGAACAACACCATAATTCCTGACTTTTTGAGTTTTGGTCATCAGTAACATGTATTTTGGATGCATGAAATCCGATCAATATCACTTTGACGCATTAAAACAGCGATAAAACCTGCTTTGCCGTTATTATTCCGGACCGCGTAATCGGGAAAAAAATTTTTTCGGAGATTTTTATGTATGTGCGGGCGGGTGATTTTAATTTTTTTTTCTCGGGAATGAAATTATTGATGCGGTAGTTCCGACGAACGACATATCAATTTGGTATGGCCTTGCAATTTGAACAGACATTCCCTGAATGAACCCATTGATAAATATTCCTTAGGTGCTTTAACCTTTAGCTTGCTGGCGGCAAGTTATTCTGCCTTTGCGACCAGTGCAGACCGAGATCAGCCTGCACATCTGTGCAGTCTGATCATGGTCTGCACTGTTCGCTATTCAGTCAGTAAATTTTCAGTAAACACCCCTTCAAATGATAAATGGTACTGCTCAAATTGAATGATGGACCAGTCCATTATAGAAATTTAGCAGGCTAAAGGTTAAAAGAGAATCAATTGACGTTCAAACTAAAGCAGGCTCAGTATCATAAAACTCTTTTAAAAGTCTTTTTTGACAATACTTGTCCTTTCACAACAAATATGAGTGTGACTAAATTTAAGTTTTTAGTTTATACTTTATGAACGTTTTAATTACCATATCTACATATTATTGACGCAGTCGCCTTTTCATCTGTCATGACTTAAATTCGACCGGTGATGTTCGCACAGATAGTCCACATGTTTACCTGAAAATACGCCTAGGTGCAGCGCCACTAATATTATTCTTCATATTAGTCTACAGTATCACGTGTGCTATGATTATACCTTTACATAAACTATACAATTTTTTATGAGTAATTTTCAGGAATATTATATAATAGTTGCTAAATAATGACTTATAGTATGCAAGAAAAAAAAAAGAATTATCATTAGAAACTGAATACACATTGAATAAATGAACTTGTTTGTTTGTTTAGTATTTCCAATGTGCTAGATGAATAACTTATTTATGGAGTCACACTTGGACCAATATCATTTGCCTTTTTCTGGATAGAATAACCCAGATCTGCCAGATAGAGGAAGATATATATTCCTGTGTTGTATATTAAAGTACACTGATTAACTCGGTTCGATTACAAAGCATTATCCCATTAATACTGCTTTATCTAGATTTGATTGATTTAGTCAGTGAAACATCACCATAAATGTTCTCAAGCATATTACTGTGAAAGATTACAGCCACAGTTGGGCAACAGCTTGTTAGACATTTGGAGTGTAAATGTGCCGGAGGTATTTTGCTCTATTGGGTTTTCTCCTCACCTCATTGACATACCACACATCTTTGGACTCCCGAATGGACCTATTTGACCGTCTGGATCAAGACTGTCAATATAATCCTGTGATATATTCCACCAACTATACAATGTCCATGCGATTTTTTTCCTTTGCCCTGGTAGCATATTATACATGCTCGGATTCCCATCTTGGCCTTAGAGACTTTTTATACGGGGATTATTCCCATACCTCACTGACTTATAACACATGCCAGGAAGCCGACTGGTAGACCATCCATAGTTGATAATTGAATCTCATTAGCCTGTCCCTCATAAGAGGCCGGGAATGTTCTTAACCCGGCACAATAAAATTCTGGTGAAGTGTAGCCAATGGTGCATAAGGGTTTCTGTAACTATCCGGTTTTCCCACACATTCAGTTGTCGTAACAGAGAGTTGCCTTTCCTTAGTCTGACAATGAGGCATGTCATGTCCAGATGTACTGCAAAATCTAAACGCGTAACAAATGCATCTGTTATTCTTAGGTTTGGCATACGCTTAAATGCTACCAATCAAATAGTACTGTAAATGCAAACAAAAACTCACAAGTGGTTGAATCTTTGGAAGCTTGTGAAGGATACTCTCTGCCAATGGTAAAGAAGGAATAAACACCACAAATGTTTGGCAATTTTCATCCGATGCCAGTTATAACGACCAACACCGTTAAACTTACAAGCTCGGACGAGTATCTTCAATAAAATACAGAGAAATGGATTATTTGCTCTGTCATTTCCGCCGTCTGCCGACTGTGAAGCAAATTATACAGAGTCCAGTAACGAGAGACTTTTGGTGGTCTGAAGTTGTATTTTCTTATCTGGAACGTACGTTCATATTTGAAACAATTAACAGATTAATAAAGTTTAAGAAATAATAGATCTGCCATTGTTTCTGTTGTATTAATTTCCGGGGTAGTCGAGATTTTCAGCTTACTTTGACGCGGACTGCTGACTACGGACTGCGGACTTACATTAGGGGTTTTCTCAAACTGTATTTTTTCATATATCGTTAAATATATCATTAAACAGGGCCGGATCTAGCATGGGTAATGTAATATCTTATTACTGTGTATATGTAATTTCTTTCTTTTGTAGATTTTATATTAAGACGAAAACGATGATGTCAAATAATAAATTTTATTAACTCCGTTAACAAATAAATGGAGATTTTGTTTCACTCGTCTTCTTCAGAGCTACTCACTCCCAGCATTTGTAACAACTTGGGCACTTTTTTTTATGAAGCGGTTGTATTCCAGCTTGTTTTCACGTATGAGTGAAGCCAGAGGGCGTTTCCTCCTACGCACCTGTTGAGCAGCTGTCATTTCGGGTCTAGGTTGTTCATTTTGTACAGGAACTTCCCTCGCAGCGGGTTGTTCTCTTTGCTGACGAGGCACAGGTGCTGGTTGTTGTCGTTGCTGCTGTTGATGCTGCTGCTGAGGTTGAGGATCTTCTACCTCATTTTCGTCGTCGGACAAAGCCGCAACGACCTGGTCCCGCCTGTCGGGGATGTCTGGACGTGCGTTAGCATTACCTGCTTCAACTAAACGTCTTTCTTGCAGTTTAATGGCTTCTACTTCAGTCCTATAAAATGTCCAAATGTGTTTGCATTAAAACATGAAATGACTCTTATTGTAAACATCAATTTTACTTTTATTGTATTATTGTATTTTCAAGTTAATTAATGAATACAAAACGCCAAAAGGACCTGTATTGATCGCTTGTATTTTTTCTACTATTTTTTATCTCTCACACGCAGAAAAAGTGACTAATTTGTATTTACAGATTAGCAATAATGAGAGAAGTGTAAAGACAACATTTTATAATGACCATTCACGTGTGTGTTACATGTTATTACTTATTAATTTGTTGATGGTGATATCTATGGAAACTTAGCAGGGTCATTGCCGTGTCGTATTTCACCTGCACCGAGCGATGGTACAATGCAATATTGTGATACGAGGTTCCACGTATACGATACGTCAATCTTTTTATAGTTGGTTAGGTAGGGTGTAGAAATCACCATTATTGGTCAAATCAAGTTATACGTATGGCTTCATAGATATGATACATAAACTTAAAATATATTTTAGTACAATATACACTTTAAAGAAATACACAGAAAATCATTGTTGTAATGTCGCACCTAAATGTCACGTGTCCTCTTGTTCTGCTGTGCCTCGTGGTACAAAATGTAGCGCGCCGTATGATATTGTCGTGCGTTGTAGGTGAAAACGAAGCTACCGTGGCCATCATATGGTTCCATAGATATCAACATTTCAATTCCCAAATATGTATTTTGCAAATTTATATTTGAAAAAGAAAAATAAAGTACCGTATTTCTGGATCAGATATGTCGCCTGCTGGGATGGTCAGTAGTTTCCCAAACTTTGAGGACATCCTGTCTTTCCACTGCTTTAAACTTGCGGTCTCGTAAAGATGTCTGGCTTGTGGGGGTAACTGTTGGAGGTTCCCTTTAATATCATCTAATACATCACTCCACTTAGTTGGATTTGCTTGGTAAGCTCTTAAGATAAGAAGAGTTTCCGCTTTTGAGACTCTGGCAGTTTGTTTGCGCCTTTGCATAATAGTCCCTGTAAATAAATCATGTTTTTGTTTGTTTTTATTTTTTCAAATGCACCATTTTTAAAGACAGTTTATTCTAAACAGATTTTTAAAATGTACAATGTATCACTTCGTCCTTTTTTACTCCAAGGGGAGGCATATGAATCAACATCGATATACGCTCTTGCTTTTATTGTACAGCCACACGCTAAAATACATGAATAAGCACGTGGTGAAACCAACGGTTGGTGTCCGACGTGTAAATACTCTAAATGCATTATCGTTTCATTGTTTTTACTTAGGTAAGCCATTTACCATATTTACTTTCGAATCGTTTTAAAATATTTGTAGGAATAAAAAAAAAATTAGTTACATACCTCGATTCATTTTCTGATTTTGTTTCACGATGGGACTTGTACTCTATTTTGTACACGGAAAACATGTGCAACTGAAGGGCGATAATACTTGTTGTATCAACACTAATATAAATACATTATGTAGTATGTAGGCATTGTACACATACTTAGTTTGTTTATAGTCGCGAGAATTTTTTTTTGTGCCATTAAGCTATGATGTCCTTATATTTTTGCAGAAAAATGGATCGGAACACACGAAGGCTGATTTCAGCTGCTTTGCCTGCACTTTGTCAGCCACCACCAGATGTTACCGAATATTTACAGCTAGTCATTGGTGTTGTAATATCATTGATTCGCACACCACCTAGTCCATTGTTAGATATACGGAATAGACTATTTTCTGAAGATGTCAATGTGTACGAAGGAAGAGATCTTTTTCGCATTTTGAGCGAAAATCGTTTTCAGTTCTTTCAAATTACTGGAGAAACTCCTGAAAGATTTATTCAGTTAGTTAATTTTATCAATATTAGTTCTCTTCGAGGACACAAACTGTCCAATCGGAATAGATGT
The DNA here is from genome assembly GCF_021730395.1 of Mercenaria mercenaria. Classification (NCBI taxonomy): domain Eukaryota; kingdom Metazoa; phylum Mollusca; class Bivalvia; order Venerida; family Veneridae; genus Mercenaria; species Mercenaria mercenaria. Next base: position 22,513,933 of record NC_069371.1, read on the forward strand.
CTTCTGATTTTACTTTGGTTAAGATTATACCCATCTTACCATTTGCTATCTGCTCTATTTAATGTCGGAGTATCTACAATCTATAATGAATTACGCTGTTTGATACCTTTATTTGAGGAAAAACTTACTGGTTTTGTCAAATGGCCAACTATGGAAGAGTGGCGATCCATGAAAGGACAATGGGAGAAAATTCCGTGTGCAGTAGGTGCCATCGATGGGACCTCACAGGAAATCCGCAGACCCAGCAATGAACCACAAGAACAATATTACTCTGGGTATAGACACTTTCATTCATTACATACTCAAGTGATTGTGGATTGTGAGGGGAATATTGTTTATGTGTCGAGTGGGTATCTCGGACATATGAATGATGCACAGCAGTATGTTTTAATGAGGAGAATTGGTGTAGATATTGAATTCCCTCCAGAATGTAGTTTACTTGGGGATAAATTTTATCCTAATAGAAATCCTCTTCTGGCTCCCTTTTCTACTGCCCAGCTGGCACGGAAGGGAGACAGAGAACGCAGGAAATGCCGCAAGTTCAATAGATATGTTAGATTATACAGGGTATGTGTTGAACACGCTGTTGGTGAGTTAAAATGTTACAAAGTATTAAGCACAGTCTGGAGGCATCCTAGACATCTGTTAAGCGGAATAGTTAAATTATGCGCAGAACTGGTTTCAAGAAGAAAACAAATAGGTTTAATACATTAAAATGTTTTTGTGTTTGTGTGTGTTGTTTTTTTTAAATACGCTATTACATTGGCAGAGCATAACCTGTATGTATTTTAAGTTTGATTTTATGAAAACTCATGTACAGCGAAATAAAATTGACTGTGTTAGAGAGACATACACAGTAAACGTATATTTTCTGTCTTACTTATGTTTAAGTATTTTGAGAAAACCCCTACTGTAAGTCCACAGTCCGATGTCCGCAGTCAGCGTTGAAGTAAGTTGAAAATCTCTACTAGTAACGGCGTCTGGTCAATTCAATGAACATCCGATTTAATGTGACGAGCACACAATAATTTGATCGCATACAATAACGCCACACCTTCATGTTTCTATCGTTAATAGGAACACAACTGTTAGAATGTATAAGTAGTTAACGCTTGAAGATCTACAATATGTCTCATTTTACCTATATATATATGGTCTTTCTTTTGTTTTTAAAGACCCAATAACTTGAAAATTAGACCCAATAAGCAGGTAGAGACCCAACAGTACGGAATGAATCTCACTACAGACCCAACAACATGGCTATTTTGTTATGGTGATGATGATGGTGGTGATGATGATGATGATGATGATATAATAATAATAATAATAATAATAATAATAATAAACTCTTTATTTAAAGCGAGAAAAAATCATTAAGATTTATATTTGATTGCTCGGATATATTTCATATATGGAATAAGACACTAACATCAAAAAATCAAATAAAATTAGTTCTGCATGTTCGGATAAAAAATATTCTACAATGTAGAATCTCATAAAGCTCCGAACTTCAGAATAGACTTGGAATATTCGGCAAATAAAGGGATAGGTTCGTATGCTTGTTTTCTTTTTCATTTTTTTGCTCGACTGATTTTAAAAAGGTTGGAACTCACTCATGTTTTCATAATAAAGGCCTATGGGAAAATCACAATTTTGATAACAATTTTGCTACCAGACATTTTTTTATAATATGGTTTTTAATGAAACTTCTTACTTTCGTAAATAAACATAAGATCTATAATATGACGAAATATATTTTTGAAATATATGCTCTTATTTACGAGATCCGAACATTTCAAGTTGATTTAAAGATATTTGGAATTAATTAACGTGTGAAACGTTCAAAAGTCATATTTGGACTTAAAAAATATGAAAACGTTGCCGTTTTAGAAAATTCATACATGGGTTACCATGAATTCATTTCCGTATGCCGACTCCGGGATTTATTCTACGTTATCCGGAATAATGATGCAACTCCATTACATCCGGTTCGTTAGACATGCAATAGTACCTATATTCCAAAATGGTCCAGGGGGAGACACCCTGACCCTCCTAAAATGATGTAATTACCCCTCACGTACCTCAAAATATAGACAAAAATGCACAGAGACCACCATTTAATACTAGTTCCTATATTTCAAAACTTTCCAGGGAGAGACCTCTCTCCTCGGGTGGAGCGCCCTCACCTATACCTACCCCCACATACTTTCGTTGAAATATCAAATATTTCTGGATCCGGGCCTGATGTGTATTTATAATAAAAAAGAAGAGTTTTGCCTCGACTGCTCGCAGAATGACTTTATTGTCTAGTCAAATGCGATAACTAAATGTAGATATGTCGCATCTACTGTAATACTTCACAAATTTAGCGTCTGCTTTTTTAGACATTTGCGAATTAAGACGAAGTGGACTGTGGACACATAGGACGGTCGATATTTTAAGGGGGGCATCACATTAAAATGATACTATGTGCAGACGAAAATACATGCCCATAATAATGATGAGGTCTGTCTCATTATTCCCTGCCGAAGGCGAAAGGACTTTGTTCTGGCGTTGTCCGTCCGGATGTTCGTCCGTTCGTCCGTCCGTGTGTGTGAGCGTCCGTCCGAAATTGGATATGCTTATGATTCAAACTTTGTTTAAGCTAGAATTACCAAACTTCAAATGATTATAAATAAACACACGACCTTAGCTCATTCGTAGAATTCTCCCCACTTGACCCTCTAATAACAGATTCCCGCCCCCCACCCCTTGATTTGTTGATTTGTTTGAAAAAAAGGAAGAAAAAGAAAGAAAATGCTTATAATTCAAAAAGTATTCTAGCTAGAATAACCAAACCTTATATAGTTATCAATTAGCATATGACCTTTGCTTACGCGTAATATCGTCAGCCTTGACCCACTTTAAGCAGATATTTTCCCCTTGACGTGTCTGGAAAAAAACTGACAATGCTTATGATTCGAAAAGTATTATAACGTTTTATCTGGTAAAAGCAGAGTGTTTTCCCTTTGTTTGGTAAAAAATGAAAATGCTTATAATTCAATAAGTAGTTTTTCTAGAATCAACCTCACATAATAATAAATTAACACATGATCTTTGCTCACATATTGTATCACTCCCCTTTACCCTCTAGAAGTAGAGTATTTCCGTATGACTTGGGAAAATAGTGATTTTTTAAGGTATCTAAGTAACTATTGATGCAGACTTGTGGGACGTTCGCACGGCCCTATCACAGCTGCCGCAGGGTTGCCGCTCGCTTCCCGTGCAGTACCCGTGCAATCGCACGGATATTCAGCAGTCATCGTGCGGCAACCCTACGGCGGCCGCACCATTGCCGTGCAGCGGCCTTGATATGGGCAAAACATTTTTCAGATGGTTATATATATTGACCATCTCGTATCGTCTCTGTGCAGCCTCTGCACGGAAGCCGAACGGGCGTCGTGTGATTACCGCGGGAAGCTTGCGGAGGCTGCAAGGCAATTGCAATGAATTGCACGATTTTCGTATAATCATTATGGCCTTCCCCCGAGAGCCTGTACTAAAAAATGGCACGACGCTCGTATATAATGTGAACACATACGCCTTAGCCCGTAGCCACCTCCGATGCCCCTCAAACCGCAAGGAAAATCGTAGAGTAATTTATCGCACGACGCTCGGATCAAATGTAAATTAGGCATAACCTACATTTGATAAAGGCATTATTCTGATCCGGTTTCATAAGGTCCAGTAGAAAATATTGCCTCTACAGTATTAGCAATGTTTTATTTTCTATGATACAGCCTCGAGATCCCGTTTTTAATCACAGATAATCCGATGTCCAAACTATATCTAGACTTTATAAAGTCAAAATTTAATATTCTAACCAGGTTTTATAAAGATCGAAAATAAATCATGGCCTCTAGTGTGTTAATGATGTTTTCTATAACTTCACCTAATGACCTATATAATCTAGTTTTAAACTTGATGTAGATTTTATTAAGACAAATATTCTGACCAGGTCGTATATAGGTCCAGTAAAAAAATGGAATATTGAGTGTGAACAAGTTTTTTCTATGATCTGACTTTATTCACATAATGACCCAGGCTGAGTGTCAAACATTTTCTACACAATATTCTGACTACGTTTCATTACGATTGGACTAGAATCGCAACCTCTAGAGTGTTAACAGTGGAATTGTGAACGACACGACGACGAACTAAGAAGGACAACGAACACAGCGCTACAACAATTGCTAACTTTGTGCTCAGATGTTTTTAAATTTTGGGAGCGCAACTCTTATTGTTAAATAACATTCACACAAACTTTCCTGACGGTTGTTCAATACTTTTTGCGATATGTGTATTACAACTTTTCTCTGACGGACAGACAGACGGACGAACAGACCAAGCCAAATCTACATCCCTACTGCAAAGTGTTGGTATTACTAGAGCTATCACTAAAGGTGATGAATGTACCCCCCGCATGCACTGACACAGTACATTGCAATTTGACGCACACAAGATTGCATAATTATGTGGACTGTATGTATATAGACTGTATGTATACAGTATAGTAACAAAAAACAAAGTCCCATAACTATGCAGAATATTTATCTAAAAGAACGAAACATGCCCCATGCACAACTAGGGTTGGTACTGATCACTTGTGTGAAGTTTCATTAAATTGTGTGCAAGGATTCGGAAGATTAGGCGCGCACAAGATTGCATATGCAGACTGTATGTACATAGTATGTTAACAAGAAACAAAATACCATAACTCTGCAGATTTTGTTGTTGAAAGAACCTAACATGCCCCATGCACAACTACTGTTGTTACTGATCACTTGTGTGAAGATTCTTTAAATTATGTCAAGGGGATGAGGACAGATGGTGCGCACACGATTGTGTCTACGGACAGACAGACAGACAACCTTACAACTTTGTTGTCGGGGGTACAATAAGCCAGGCTTATCACCGTTTACTATCACACATAATATAATAAAATAATGCTGAAATGGTCCCCGTGAAAAATCAATCGTCACAGGTGTTCATACTCCACTTCGTCTTACTTCGCAAATGTCTATTACAAAAATGTGAACAAAATTAATCAATGCTTAGCGTTAATTGGAGATGATTTTAATCAGACGGACACCATCGTTTATGGCTGAAAAATTGTTGAAAAAGACGTTAAACCCGAACACACACTCTGAAGACAAATAGCCCTTGCTAACTTATACTATTGGACCATAACTGTAAACGGTGTGATTAAGTGCAATACTTTTGGCGTGCTACAAGTATCCAGTCTCTTAGGAAGTATAGAAAGTAAGTTTTCAAAATATCATTTTTCACAATGTTCTGTAACGTATGTAATATACGTTCTAGATTGTAAGCCTGAGGGCTGTCTCTTGAACAGAACATATTTCAAAAACACATTAGAAAGTTATTGCTCTTTGAAGTTCAAGCTTAAGATGGCGGCTACTTTGGATTAGTTGCAAATAAAGATGACATAATTATTGTATTTGATATAGATTCGACATCCTTTAAAGAATGAAATCTGTAAAACGATACTATGTAAGTTTGAATGCTACCAAGCAAATTAATAGCAAAATAGACTTAATTGAATCTGTTCAAGGGACGTAATGAAATGTCCTAAAGACTGGAATATAATATTACACAGAGTATAACTGAAGTTCCTGAATGCTGTTCTTAATTCCAGACAATCTCAAACTGGTGAACTTTTTTCACTATGTACACTGTAAACGAACTATCTTCGAGGACTGGCGTTCCAGTTGCTGGTAAACACATTTGAAACATTTTGCTTTGACAACGGGTGCGTCAGACTGACGTCCAAAAATGAAGACTTCTGACTTTTGAGAATCCTATAAAGGGACAAACAGGTAGTAATTAGATAATGTTCGCATTTGTAGTGATTCAGCCAGACATAAAAAGACATATTTTATACCTTAAATAGACATCTTTCATACTTAATTGTAGTGCGAAAAATGGAATTACTAATCACTTTGACATAAATAACCTATATTCTCCTTTGCAGTATTTTATCAAACAAACATTTTTACGCTTTTGTTATGAACATGGCAGTTCTAAAATGCATTAAATAAAAACTTTATAATGGAATACTTCAGACAGAAAAATGAGTTTAAATAACTCATGTTGACGTACTTTAAAAAACTATTTATTTCGGTCAGTTTTACTCTAATCTGTATTTCTAGTATTATACAGTTTCGTGAATATATTTGTACTAATTAATTAAACGCAATGTACTTTTATTGACAAGTCAAAATAAGGTTTCTCTTGCTTAAACAATTTATGTAGTTTTGTTTTGTTTCATAAACAGAACCAGAATGATTTTCATAAAGCAACAAAAATAATTTTTTAAAGACTGAAAAAATCCATATCAACACGTTCATTCTATAAACAATATAACGAAATCGACCTCGGTATGAGTTGATTCATAACATATAGCTCCTCGGATACGAAAATTTGGGAGGGATTTTACATTTTTGATATCAAATCAGTTCACCGTGATCAGGCCATTGGCGAAGGGAGGTTGTCTTTAATATACTAGAGACTACGATAACGGCGTGTTTTACCGACTTTTTAAAGGCATTTCTTTCTTGTATATTCACTTGTTTTATATTGTTGAGTTGGGATACATTTTTGCTGTGATTTAGTGTGTCATAAATATATGCCTTAGACAAAAATTATGACATATTAATAAATATTATTTGCTTTTCTGTACATTATACATGCTATTGCTTTTTCCAAGCACCACAATAACTTCAAAGCACAGAAATACCAGTTTTAACATGAAAAATCACTAATCAGAAAAGGTATAAATATGCGAATAGCGAACAAATGCAAAGAGCAAGCTCCCGCGACAATTCATAATATCTAAAAAAAAAAGAGTTACGTTTTAATAACAGTTACCTTGAAGAGTCACTTTAACATAACCATGCCAGACTGACAAAACTTAATTCTATGATATCAAAATGGAAACATATAAAGCAGGACTATTACAGTTAAGTATATGTAAAATGGTGAGCAAAATTTGCAACAAGACCGTAACTTGAACCGGGGGTTTCAGAATCCATTCCATTGCTCTACCGACTAAGCCTTGAAACATTTAATAATAATAATAATAATAATAATAACTTTATTTATAGAGGAAGGCACAGTTGGGGCTTGCCCAATCTTCCCTGTGGTCCTCTTTCAAACATAATTTACAAACAATATACACAAACAATATACATGACACAGAATATACAAAGACAAATTAAATTCTATAATAGATCTAAAAGTAGAAGATAGGTAATATGTTTAGCAATAAAATGAACACCATAGCTTCAACAATCAAACAGTATGTACAAGGACAAAATTTACTAGAAGGGTAATACTTAGATACAGAATTTGAGCAACTTCAGAAAATTTGTATACTGAGAGACATAGAGTGGGTATCTCGGACATATGAATGATGCACAGCAGTATGCTTTAATGAGGAGAATTGGTGTAGATAGTGAATTTCCTCCAGAATGTAGTTTACTTGGGGATAAAATTTATCCTAATAGAAATCCTCTTCTGACTCCCTTTTCTACTGGCCAGCTGGCACGGAAGGGAGACAGAGAACGCAGGAAATGCCGCAAGTTCAATAGATATGTTAGATCATACAGGGTATGTGTTGAACACGCTATTGGTGAGTTAAAATGTTACAAAGTATTAAGCACGGTCTGGAGGCATCCTAGACATCTGTTAAGCGGAATAGTTAAATTATGCGCAGAACTGGTTTCAAGAAGAAAACAAATAGGTTTAATACATTAAAATGTTTTTTGTGTGTGTGTGTGTTGTTTTTTTTTAAATACGCTATTACATTGGCAGAGCATAACCTGTATGTATTTTAAGTTTGATTTTATGAAAACTCATGTACAGCGAAATAAAACTGACTGTGTTCGAGAGACATACACAGTAAACGTATATTTTCTGTCTTACTTATGTTTAAGTACTTTGAGAAAACCCCTACTGTAAGTCCGCAGTCCGATGTCCGCAGTCAGCGTAGAAGTAAGTTGAAAATCTCTATTAGTAACGGCGTCTGGTCAATTCATTGAACATCCGATTTAATGGGACGAGCACACAATAATTTGATCGCATACAATAACGCCACACCTTCATGTTTCTATCGTTAATAGGAACACAACTGTTAGAATGTATAAGTAGTAAACGCTTGAAGATCTACAATATGTCTCATTTTACATATATATATATTTGGTCTTTCTTTTGTTTTTAAAGACCCAATAACTTGAAAATTAGACCCAATAAGCAGGTAGAGACCCAACAGTACGGAATGAATCTCACTATAGACCCAACAACATGGCTATTTTATTATGGTGATGATGATGGCGATAATGATGATGATGATGATGATGATAATAATAATAATAATAATAAACTCTTTATTTTAAGCGAGAAAAAATCATTAAGATTTATATTTGATTGCTCGGATATATTTCATATATGGAATAAGATACTAACATCAAAAAATCAAATAAAATTAGTTCTGCATGTTCGGATAAAAAATATTCTACAATGTAGAATCTCATTAAACCCCGAACTTCAGAATAGACTTGGAATATTCGGCAAATAAAGGGATAGGGTCGTATGCTTGTTTTCTTTTTCATTTTTTTTGCTCGACTGATTTTAAAAAGGTTGGAACTCACTCATATTTTCATAATAAAGGCCTATGGGAAAATCACAATTTTGATAACAATTTTGCTACCAGACATTTTTTTAATATGGTTTTTAATGAAACTTCTTACTTTCGTAAATAAACATAAGATCTATAATATGGCGAAATATATTTTTGAAATATATGCTCTTATTAACGAGATCCGAACATTTCAAGTTGATTTAAAGATATTTGGAATTAATTAACGTGTGAAACGTTCAAAAGTCATATTTGGACTTAAAAGGTATGAAAACTTTGCCGTTTTAGTAAATTCATACATGGGTTACCATGAATTCATTTCCGTATGCCGACTCCGGGATTTATTCTACGTTACCGGAATAATGATGCAACTCTATTACATCCGGTTCGTTAGACATGCAATAGTACCTATATTCCAAAATGGTCCAGGGGGAGACACCCTGACCCTCCTAAAATGATGTAATTACCCCTCACGTACCTCAAAATATAGACAAAAATGCACAGAGACCACCATTTAATACTAGTTCCTATATTTCAAAACTTTCCAGGGAGAGACCTCTCTCCTCGGGTGGAGCGCCCTCACCTATACCTACCCCCACATACTTTCGTTGAAAAATCAAATATTTCTGGATCCGGGCCTGATGTGTATTTATAATAATAAAGAAGAGTTTTGCCTCGACTGCTCGCAGAATGACTTTATTGTCTAGTCAAATGCGATAACTAAATGTAGATATGTCGCATCTACTGTAATACTTCACAAATTTAGCGTCTGCTTTTTTAGACATTTGCGAATTAAGACGAAGTGGACTGTGGACACATAGGACGGTCGATATTTTAAGGGGGGCATCACATTAAAATGATACTATGTGCAGACGAAAATACATGCCCATAATAATGATAAGGTCTGTCTCATTATCCCCTGCCGAAGGCGAAAGGACTTTGTTCTGGCGTTGTCCGTCCTGATGTTTGTCCGTTCGTCCGTCCGTGTGTGTGAGCGTCCGTCCGAAATTGGATATGCTTATGATTCAAACAGTGTTTAAGCTAGAATTACCAAACTTCAAATGATTATAAATATACACACGACCTTAGCTCATTCGTAGAATTCTCCCACTTGACCCTCTAATAACAGATCCCCCCCCCCCCCCTCTTGATTTGTTGATGCGTTTGAAAAAAAGGAAGAAAAAGAAAGAAAATGCTTATAATTCAAAAAGTATTCTAGCTAGAATAACCAAACCTTATATAGTTATCAATTAGCATATGACCTTTGCTTACGCATAATATCATCAGCCTTGATCCAGTTTAAGCAGATATTTTCCCCTTGACGTGTCTGGAAAAAAAACTGACAATGCTTATGATTCGAAAATCATTATAACGTTTTATCTGGTAAAAGCAGAGTGTTTTCCCTTTGTTTGGTAAAAAATGAAAATACTTATAATTCAGTAAGTAGTTTTTCTAGAATCAACCTCACATAATAATAAATTAACACATGATCTTTGCTCACATATTGTATCACTCCCCTTTACCCTCTAGAAGTAGAGTATTTCCGTATGACTTGGGAAAATAGTGATTTTTTAAGGTATCTAAGTAACTATTGATGCAGACTTGCGGGACGTTCGCACGGCCCTCGCACAGCTGCCGCAGGGTTGCCGCTCGCTTCCCGTGCAGTACCCGTGCAATCGCACGGATATTCAGCAGTCATCGTGCGGCAACCCTACGGCGGCCGCACCATTGCCGTGCAGCGGCCTTGATATGGGTAAAACATTTTTCAGATGGTTATATATATTGACCATCTCGTATCGTCTCTGTTCAGCCTCTACACGGAAGCCGAACGGGCGTCGTGTGATTACCGCGGGAAGCTTGCGGAGGCTGCAAGGCAACTGCACTGAATTGCACGATTTTCGTATAATCATTATGGCCTTCCCCCGAGAGCCTGTACTAAAAAATGGCACGACGCTCGTATATAATGTGAACACATACGTCTTAGCCCGTAACCACCTCCGATGCCCCTCAAACCGCAAGGAAAATCGTAGAGTAATTTATCGCACGACGCTCGGATCAAATGTAAATTAGGCATAACCTACATTTGATAAAGGCATTATTCTGATCCGGTTTCATAAGGTCCAGCAGAAAATATTGCCTCTACAGTATTAGCAATGTTTTATTTTCTATGATACAGCCTCGAGATCCCGTTTTTAATCACAGATAATCCGATGTCCAAACTATATCTAGACTTTATAAAGTCAAAATTTAATATTCTAAACAGGTTTTATAAAGATCGAAAATAAATCATGGCCTCTAGTGTGTTAATGATGTTTTCTATAACTTCATATAACTAATGACCTATATAATCTAGTTTTAAACTTGATGTAGATTTTATTAAGACAAATATTCTGACCAGGTCGTATATAGGTCCAGTAAAAAAATGGAATATTGAGTGTGAACAAGTATTTTCTATGATCTGACTTTATTCACATAATGACCCAGGCTGAGTGTCAAACATTTTCTACACAATATTCTGACTATGTTTCATTACGATTTGACTAGAATCGCAACCTCTAGAGTGTTAACAGTGGAATTGTGAACGACACGACGACGGACTAAGAAGGACAACGAACACAGCGCTACAACAATTGCTTACTTTGTGCTAAGATGTTTTTAAATCTTGGGAGCGCAACTCTTATTGTTAAATAACATTCACACAATCTTCCTTGACGGTTGTTCAATACTTTTGCGATATGTGTATTACAACTTTTCTCTGACGGACAGACAGACGGACGAACAGACCAAACCAAATCTACATCCCTACTGCAAAGTGTTGGTATTACTAGAGCTATCACTAAAGGTGATGAATGTACCCCCCGCATGCACTGACACAGTACATTGCAATTTGACGCACACAAGATTGCATAATTATGTGGACTGTATGTATATAGACTGTATGTATACAGTATAGTAACAAAAAACAAAGTCCCATAACTATGCAGAATATTTATCTAAAAGAACGTAACATGCCCCATGCACAACTAGGGTTGGTACTGATCACTTGTGTGAAGTTTCATTAAATTGTGTGCAAGGATGCGGAAGATTAGGCGCGCACAAGATTGCATATGCAGACTGTATGTACATAGTATGTTAACAAGAAACAAAAAACCATAACTCTGCAGATTTTGTTGTTGAAAGAACCTAACATGCCCCGTGCACAACTACTGTTGTTACTGATCACTTGTGCGAAGATTCATTAAATTGTGTCAAGGGGATGAGGAGAGATGGTGCGCACACGATTGTGTCTACGGACAGACAGACAGACAACCTTACAACTTTTTTGTCGGGGGGTACAATAAGCCAGGCTTATCACCGTTTACTATCACACATAATATAATAAAATAATGCTGAAATGGTCCCCGTGAAAAATCAATCGTCACAGGTGTTCATACTCCACTTCGTCTTACTTCGCAAATGTCTATTACAAAAATGTGAACAAAATTAATCAATGCTTAACGTTAATTGGAGATGATTTTAATCAGACGGACACCATCGTTTATGGCTGAAAAATTGTTGAAAAAGACGTTAAACCCGAACACACACTCTGAAGAAAAATAGCCCTTGCTAACTTATACTATTGGACCATAACTGTAAGTGCAATACTTTTGGCGTGCTACAAGTATCCAGTCTCTTAGGAAGTATAGAAAGTAAGTTTTCAAAATATCATTTTTCACAATGTTCTGTAACGTATGTAATATACGTTCTAGATTGTAAGCCTGAGGGCTGTCTCTTGAACAGAACATATTTCAAAAACACATAAGAAAGTAATTGCTCTTTGAAGTTCAAGCTTAAGATGGCGGCTACTTTGGATTAGTTGCAAATAAAGATGACATAATTATTGTATTTGATAGATTCGACATCCTTTAAAGAATGAAATCTGTAAAACGATACTATGTAAGTTTGAATGCTACCAAGCAAATTAATAGCAAAATAGACTTAATTGAATCTGTTCAAGGGACGTAATGAAATGTCCTAAAGACTAGAATATAATATTACACAGAGTATAACTGAAGTTCCTGAATGCTGTTCTTAATTCCAGACAATCTCAAACTGGGGAACTTTTTTCACTATGTACACTGTAAACGAACTATCTTCGAGGACTGGCGTTCCAGTTGCTGGTAATCACATTTGAAACATTTTGCTTTGACAACGGGTGCGTCAGACTGACGTCCAAAAATAAAGACTTCTGACTTTTGAGAATCCTATAAAGGGACAAACAGGTAGTAATTAGATAATGTTCGCATTTGTAGTGATTCAGCAAGACATAAAAAAGACATATTTTATACCTTAAATAGACATCTTTCATACTTAATTGTAGTGCGAAAAATGGAATTACTAATCACTTTGACATAAATAACCTATATTCTCCTTTGCAGTATTTTATCAAACAAACATTTTTACGCTTTTGTTATGAACATGGCAGTTCTAAAATGCATTAAATAAAAAACTTTATAATGGAATACTTCAGACAGAAAAATGAGTTTAAAAAACTCATGTTGACGTACTTTAAAAAACTATTTATTTCAGTCAGTTTTACTCTAATCTGTATTTCTAGTATTATACAGTTTCGTGAAAATATTTGTACTAATTAATCAAACGCAATGTACTTTCATTGACATGTCAAAATAAGGTTTCTCTTGCTTAAACAATTTATGTAGTTTTGTTTTGTTTCATAAACAGAACCAAAATGATTTTCATAAAGCAACAAAAATATTTTTTTAAAGACTGAAAAAATCCATATCAACACGTTCATTCTATAAACAATATAACGAAATCGACCTCGGTATGACTTGATTCATAACATATAGCTCCTCGGATACGAAAATTTGGGAGAGATTTTACATTTTTGATATGAAATCAGTTCACCGTGATCAGGCCATTGGCGAAGGGAGGTTGTCTTTAATATACTAGAGACTACGATAACGGCGTGTTTTACCGACTTTTTAAAGGCATTTCTTTCTTGTATATTCACTTGTTTTATATTGTTGAGTTGGGATACATTTTTGCTGTGATTTAGTGTGTCATAAATGTATGCCTTAGACAAAAATTATGACATATTAATAAATATTATTTGCTTTTCTGTACATTATACATGCTATTGCTTTTTCCAAGCACCACAATAACTTCAAAGCACAGAAGTACCAGTTTTAACATGAAAAATCACTAATCAGAAAAGGTATAAATATGCGAATAGCGAACAAATGCAAAGAGCAAGCTCCCGCGACAATTCATAATATCTAAAAAAAAAAAGAGTTACGTTATAATAACAGTTACCTTGAAGAGTAACTTAAACATAACCATGCCAGACTGACAAAACTTAATTCTATGATATCAAAATGGAAACATATAAATCAGGACTATTACAGTTAAGTATATGTAAAATGGTGAGCAAAATTTGCAACAAAACCGTAACTTGAACCGGGGGTCTCAGAATCCATTCCATTGCTCTACCGACTAAGCCTCAGGACCGCTTGAACATTTAATAATAATAATAACTTTATTTATAGAGGAAGGCACAGTTGGGGCTTGCCCAATTTTCCCTGTGGTCCTCTTTCAAACATAATTTACAAACAATATACACAAACAATATACATGACACAGAATATACAAAGACAAATTAAATTCTATAATAGATCTAAAAGTAGAAGATAGGTAATACGTTTAGCAATAAAATGAACACCATAGCTTCAACAATCAAACAGTATGTACAAGGACAAAATTTACTAGAAGGGTAATACTTAGATACAGAATTTGAGCAACTTCAGAAAATTTGTATACTGAGAGACATAGATAATAGATTTTCATTCATAATTAAGTTATAGATATTGCTTATATGTGTTATCTGAATCAGATCTATTATTCAGCCTCTGTTTATACTCTAGATAAATCTTTTTAAAACTGTTTACATTACCTGAGTGTTTTATTTGTTCCGGAAGAGAGTTTCAAAATTTTGATCCTGTACATGCAAAGGATTTTCGTAAAATTTCAAGGTTAGGTTTTGGGTACATATAAACTATTTTGATCGCTAGATCGAAAGGACTTACTATGAATTTCGGATACATAGGTGAAATTGTTTTATAGATAAGAGGGTGCAATATTGTGAACAACCTTGTACATCATTATTGATTTTTTGTTTTCTACTCTTTCATCAGAAGTCATCCAGTTTAATATCTTAAAAAGCTTTGCTGAAGGTGTTTCTATTGTTTCATCTAAAATAAGTCTTGCTACTCTTTTTTGAAAGGACATAAGTTTATTGGTTTGCTCTTGATTACAATTGCCCCAAACAGTACAGCAGTAGTCTAAGTGGGGGAGAATATATGAGTTATAGAATAGTTTACGCATGGGTATTGACAAGTAATATTTGATTCTTCCAAGTAAGTAAAGTAATGAGTTGCATTTTTTTCAGAATATTCTCCACTTGGTTTACCCAGGACAGTGTACTGTCAATTTGTACCCCTAACAACTTTTCTTGTCTAGAAATCTCTATATTTTCATTATTTAAGTGGAACATGAATTTGGTTGCATCAATATTCGTTTGTCTGTTATGGGATGTCATTATCATAGCTTTAGTTTTAGTTGCATTTAATTTCATTGCATTTGTAGAACACCAGGTACTTATTTCTTCTAGATCTTCATTTAGTGCATTTACTTCTTGTGAGATAGACTAAGAACTGTATGTAAGGGATGAATCGTCAGCAAACATATTTGTTGTAGAGTATTGAGTTGATAAAGGCATATCATTTATAAAGATGATAAACAGTAAAGGCCCGAGGACAGATCCCTGAGGAACTCCGCATGTTACTGGTTTCTCTTCAGATAGTGAATTTGCCATTTTGACTTTTTGAGTTCTGTCTATTAGGTAGGAGGTTAACCATTTTATTGTATCCTTATGACATTTGTAAGCTGTTAACTTTTTAACTAGTATTTTGTGGTTAATAAGGTCAAACGCTTTTGATAGATCCAAAAAGATAGTACCGGAATATTCATGATTATCGATTGCTTTTATCCAGTCATCAATCATGGCATTGAGAGCAGTTTCGCACGAATGGTTACTTCTAAAGCCAGATTGTCTGTCATGCAAGAGATTGTTGGATGTAAGAAAGGATTTAATATGATTGCTTACATGTCTTTCTAGTACCTTTGACAGGATTGGCAAGATGGAAATGGAGCGGTAATTGCTAACATCATCCTTCTGTCCTTTCTTGAAAATTGATATTACTTTTGATATTTTAAACTTTTTAGGGTGTATTCCTGTTTTAATACTGAGATTTAAAATTTTAGTAATGCTTTCATAAATTACATTAGAACTTATCCCTAGAAACTTAGCTGATAAACCATCAAGACCAGTAGACTTTATTTCAAACAAGGCATTTAATTTCTTCCTCACAAACTGGGCATCAAGTAAAGGTATTTGAAACTCTGATATTTCAGTATCATTTATTCTACTATTGATGAAGTTGCCCAGTCTCTCTTTGATTAAAGGGTTATTTTCATATTCCTCATAGCTGCCTTGCTGATGGATTTGGGGAACTGAAATAAAGTAATCATTAAATGCTAGATAATAGATTGCCATCTTCATCATTAACTTTTGGTTGATAATTTGTTTGACACTTGCTTGAAATAATGTTCAAGTTTTTCCATAGCTCTTTAGGGTTTTGCTTGTTGTCATTTATTGTTTTTTTTAGTTCGCAGCTAATGTAGCAAATCATAGTATGAACTAGACTGTACCGTTAATGATACAATTTTAAGCCATTATTGAGAATTATTTGATGTGACAATGGTTTGATATCATATTTTATCTTTCAAAAGATAGTTATGTTGTCATTTTAATAAATTTTCTCCCGGCTTGCATTTTTATATAATTTTCATTTCCGTATACCGAGTTCAGGCTTTATTCTACGTTATCTCAATAAATGACGATAAACCATTACTTCTGGTTTATCAAACATACAGAACTACCTTAATTGGACATTGGAGTGTCTGATACTAGTGGAATTGGATAAAAACCTTATCGCAGAAGAGACAGTTAATCTATAAAATGGCAACCACGTGTGCTTAATAAGTGACGGATGATTTGGAGCAAAGCATCGCGTTTCCCGGACCTTTAACAAATATTAATGAAATCGCCCGAGTCACAGGCGTCGACAAAATATATATATATGAGATTCGATTAAAAGTTTGAACTTAATGGTGATTGGCGTACAGAATGAAAATCGTCCACATGGCGCCTTTTAGTGATCTTCAGCAGGAATATCTTCATTTATTTTATTTTGTTGGGTTTAACGTCGCACCGATGCACTTATAGGTCACATGGCGACTTTCCAGCTTTGATGGTGGAGGAAGACCCCAGGTGCACCTCTGTGCACTATTTCATCACGAGCGGGCATCTGTGTAGAACCACCGACCTTCCGTAAGCCAGCTGGATGGCTTCATCACATGAAGAATTCACCTCGAGTGAAGCTGGAACCCACATCGATCAGGGGCAAGTGATTTGAAATCAGCGACCTTAACCACTCGGCCACGGAGGTCCCTGAAATATCGTCAGGAGAAAAACAACACACTGTACTAGCGGAAAGACTAATATGCACTATAAATATATTATTCTTGTACACTAGATTTTTTATGAACTTCAATATTGGTAGTTTCTGCTATACATTTCCGAATGAAAATCAACATGATCAAAATTCATATGCATCTGTGTTAACAATGTTTGCTTGCAAAGGACTTTACGACATTGTCAAATATCCTGTCTTTAAGTTAAAGAACACGAGTTGGATCTCACAATGTTTATAAAACGATGGCAGTTTAAATAAAACTAATACTGAGTGTTTATAACAAATTATCAACTAGCCGAATCAATCGAAATTTGTTTGGTTCTTTACCGTTAAAATAGATCAGAACATAGATACAGTTCTTGCCTTTACGGTAAGAAGACGATATGACTGATTGTAATAGTGCTAATGTACTAGATATCAATAAACAGAACTAGGGTCCAGATGAAAAGCATCTAGACAGTGAATGTGAATTTTCTCACTTTGTTCCTGTTGACCTTAAAGTTCATAGATTAGTTAATAACGTGCGTCCGTGTCCAGTTTTAACACTGTGTGACTAGGAAACCAAAGGTCTTTGTTTGATCCCCTGCTCATCAAATTAACATAACTAACAATATGACGTGTGTATGTGCTTAACACCCGACACGCCAAGGGAACAGACAAGCGTCTTGAATTGGGAACACCATATCATAAAAATAAGATACAGAACTTCATCGAAAGTATTATCAATTTTAAAGTATTCTACATTTGCACGGCAGGATAACATTGATTGTTTGCAGCTGTCTAAAAGAAGGTTTCATGTGATTAAATTGTTTTATATGAATAGTTTTCTTTACATATGGTGCAAAACACTCGGTTAGAGCATTAAGTAATGCATATAACTGTAAACCTAAAGGTAGCGAGTTTGCTTCATCGGCTGCGCTTATGAATTGACAGTTCGATTTCCAGTCCTGCTTCTTTAAATCGATATATATATATATGAACCGCACCACGAGAAAACCATCATAGTGCATTTGTGACCAGCATGGATTCAGACCAGCCTGCACATCCGCGCATTCTAGTCAGGATCCATGCTGTTCGCTTTCAAAGCCTATTGCAATTAGAAAAACCGTTAGCGAACAGCATGGATCCTGACCAGACTGCGCGGGTGTCCGGTCTGGTCTGAATCCATGCTGGTCGCAAATGCACTATGTTGGTTTTCTCGTGGCGCGGCTCAATTATAGACCAAGGAATAACGTTAAGGTTAACAGACCTCAGCTACATAGTAGTAGTTAAAATACTGCTGCAAAAATAACAAGTAAAACCAGCGGTAAAACCAGTATCAGTCCTCATATCAAATCTTATGAATTTCAATTCTTAATACAGCCGTTTTATGTAATTTATTTGCAATGTCTAGAATGCATCTGATATACATGTCTGAATGGTAAATCAATGTAACAGCCGATACAAATGGTGGAACACTGGACCATTATTCATTGTTGTGGTTATCGGCAATTGTAAATATGTAACAAGTTAATGATGGTATATCTCTTATAAATCATAACTTAACTTTAGATAAACTGAAAGTTTTCCATTTAGTTATCGTAAAGCATATTATTTTATTAAGAATATCTATGGAATTATGCCAATATGTCCGGGATAAGTTATGATTAATATTTAATGAGTTTCTGTTACATTATTTCTTGAATTTATTCAACAAAGTTTTCATTAATTCTGTATCTTCGCATTAATTTCTCTAATTTTTCTCTTTTTTTATCTTATTTATTAACATACAGCTCACATGTGTTTTGTCTAGACTAAAGTAAGTAGGTCGGATTAATCAGTATATACCTATTCTTCAGACTCTGAGAAATACCATAGTACCATACAGAGCAGGCATAGTCAAAGTGACATTTGATCAAGGACATGACTAACATTTTCTTGGTGTACAATGATAAAAACTTTTGCTTTCTAACTCAGACTTACTGAAGAATAGCAAAATTTAATTCTCTCCATAATGGTAGAATTATTAGTCGCCGGTAGGAACCGGCGACTATATTCCACACGCTTTAGGATTTTGCCACTAGTATAGACACGTTATTAAAATGTGGCAATGAAAAAAATGATATTGTTAAATAAAAGAAATATAAAGCAGGTATCGAAATGCTTACATAAAGGAATAAGGAGCTAAAAACTGCATAAGTGTTTTATTATTTCAAAAGATCATTTTGAGGAAAATAGGAAAAATGTATAAAGAACCTATCCCTATAAATAAATTAACGACTGCTAGAGATTTCCAGCCAATGATCGGCTGAGTCTGTACCTGTGTATCCATCACGCTGCATATATTTAGAATATACTACTGCAGACGAAAAACAAATCTACATGAGCGCATGTAAGACAAGGGAAGTAACACAGTCTAAGGGCATAATTTGTAACTGTCTCTTGTCTGTAGGAATAAGGTCAGTAATTCGGCCGAAAACGTGCTTCTGTGGTGTAGAACGAAGTCCATAGTAAATATTAGAATTCCATAGTAAATAGATCCTATTTTTCCCGTTTCTAGCGCAAATTCGTGTAAAACGACTGCTTTAATTACACTTTTTCACTGCTAGTATACATTCTGCATGAAATGAGACGGCTTTCATGTTTATACACCGCACATGACAAGTTCGAAACCGAAAGTAGGGGTTTATTGTGCGGACAAGAGCAAATATGCGCCATTTTTAGGGTAGCAGACCACAACTGACTGGCATTTCACAAGGAACTATTCAGCCCCCTATTTTCTTTTCATTTTTGTCGTTAATTTATGATAGAACTTTCTTGAAAAATAGGTGTAGGAAAAAGTGATGTTCTATAAAGGAACATAAAGACGACCTGAAGTTGTCGTTTTTTATATGAGACAAAATTGCTGACCTTCAACCTGTAAGAACAGTCTATAAATTTTGTGATTCTTCTTTACTTTATTGTCAAACTATTAGCCTTTCATTAGAAGATATATAATATATAATATAATTTGTTGAAATGTTTCAGTCACAAGAATTTTTTTGCATTCATTGTTTGAAAATCTGAAAAATATTTGCCATCGTAAATTTCCGTTCTTATTCGTGAGGATGCTGGCGCGTGGGTTTCAGAACGAGGCTTAGCGTGGGTTTTGTAAACAAAGAAAAAAGATTACGATGGTAGGAGGGTAACTGTTTTGAGGATGCGACGTTTTTCAGCCTTTCAACGGCATGCAATGCACCGCAACAGCAGTTATAGCTTTATTAGCCTTTTTTCCTAATCCAGTCTTCAAAATATTAGCCGACAGCATCAAAATTTTACTTGTAATAAACTGTTTAGAGAAATCGTTTTCCACCTCTGATTCAATTGTGAGGTGTTGTCAGATATTTACCGGTTTGTGTGTGTGTAGGGGGGGGGGGGGGGGGGGGGGGGGGAGTAGGGGGTAGTTTCAAATAATTAAATTCAAGCATTTAATCAGAGAATCTCAGATAGCTGAATGATCTCCATGATCTCAAAGGAAAAGAAAATATTATAATAAAAACTAAGTCACATTGTGTCCTCATTTTATAAACTGTTTTACACATTTTATAAATATTTCATTAACATAAGCGTTATGTTTAAATTTCTTAATTTTATAAACTACATCCACATAGTATGCGGAATGTGGAATGTGTAAGACCAAGTTTTAGAAGTGTTTTAAGTTTGTGTGATATTTCTTTAAAAGTTCGGACAACCTGTAGTAAATATTAGTGAAAGACTTCCGTAGTTTATGAAATCGGTAACCCTGTTGTAATAACTTTTAGGAAATATGAAGATTTCTTTCATAAAAATCCTCTTACTTTGAGCTCTTGCAAAACGAATTAGTTGTTAAATATAGACATCGTATGATGTCGCTCGAGGGACTTCACCATCAAGGTGGGTAAAGCTGACAATTTCAAAATTTAAATCGCTTCTTTTATTCTAAATTACTATTGTAAGTCAAAAATGAGGCTTCTTAATCTGAGGTTATTGCCTTGTTAAGCTGTAATTCTTTTGGATATATATGTTTCACCATTTCTGAAAAGAATAGAATAGGTTGTACATACTTAAAATAAAATCAAGGTACCTCGAGGATCCATTAAAAAATTCAATAATGTCAAACTGCGTCTTAATTGGCAAACTGATCATGAAACCTCGTTCATAACAGTATAAGAATAAGTCAGCAATGAGTGGGGCGCAGTCCACTTGTCTGTAAGTTTAATTGCCAAATTTCATAAAGAAACCTTAGCGCAAATGCTCCAGTGTCATTACGTGCCAAATGATTAACGTTTTCTCAAGCAAATATTTTCTCAATTAAAACTACCAATTTTTCTTTTATGCGATTATGTGGTAAATTATTATAAACAATAAACAAATAAAATACACTTATATTCAAACATTTGAAGAATTATTTAATAGCTTTTTGGTTACATATAGTAAGAGCAAAACAAATTAACACCCGAGTTCCCATATACCTTAGAGCAATACTTTTGTACGTGGTCTTTTAATGCAGTTAGACAATAATTTAATAGAAGAGAAATTTGTTTTTAGTGCTTAAGGTTGATTTTGCAATGAATTGAGATTTATATGGGGTTTGTTTAGTTTAGGGATCAAGTTAAGAGTAGGGAGCTTCAAATGAGTGTCGTCGTCTGGCATTAGAATTTATAAATTGATCTACATGACTTATAAAGTTATTCTCATCTTGTGGCGATAACTGATAAGTTTCGTTTGTTTCAATTCATTCGTTTAATGTTTCCGTGTAATAAATGCGTCATATAATGATAATATTATTTGAAGCTGTCTGCATGAGTTGAAACAAAATTCATATGCAATTTAGATTAAGCTTGTCTTTAAATTTCGAAGTGAGAACTTTGGATTAGAATTTAATGGCCAGGAAGACCTTTCACAGCCGCCATACGGCATAGTGATAGATAATAAAGTTTTAAAAAATAGTCCTAGGATGAAGCAAAAATGCCATTAAGTTGATTAACCTTTAATTGTAAATCAATAACAATGTTCAATTACTAATAGGATTGGGGAGAGGAGGGCGGGGATTCAAAAGGTTAAGCTAGGTCACATTTTGGACACGTCACATAGCATTTCGGGTGGGAAAATGTACATCGCTTTTAGGACGGATAAATAACATGAATCATTAACTGATTTTTCTTATAAAGTTTGTTCAAGGAACACAATATAACTAGATTGGTCGTGCCAACAAGATTTCTAATTTTGTCTTTTGACAGTTTCTGTGATATGCAGGCTCCATAACCTCAGATTCCCTCTCTATATTCCAGTTTGCTAAGTTCTGCCAATTGTTTTTTTCGTTTAGGGCTAGCCCATTATCTTAACTGGGGACCATACGCCGCTTTTCATGGAATTGCACACAAGTGTATCATTGACGGGTTCCATGTGCTCCGCCGTAAGAACACATCTGATTATGTCTCTAAATGTTTTTTGTACTTGTTACATGTGTAAGTGTTGTTGAGTTCTACTCAACCTGGGGCTAGAGGGTGTGGACGGTAACATCAATTTCCACAACCTTCAATGCACAGGCTTAATCAAACCGAGCTTGTAACATTTTCAATTTTGTCGTGTTGAGCGACCTGTGGAGTTTCCACTATTTCTATTTTATAGATTTACTGTTTCAAGGTGATCTGGCAAAACTCAGAGTTTGTAATTCTTTGTCCGGTTTTCCTTCTCTAAACTAACGAGCAGTTCTTATCCAGAGCAGGTTTGAAACATTCTTTGTGGTAGCTTTGTGGTAGCCTTTGTTGGAATTTCCTTGGCAATCAATCAGGCGAGGCAACAAGAGTGTTCTGTATGAAAAGTCCTGATTGTGAACTCTATACAATAAGTTACGTAGACGTTATTCCAGTAAGAGGTTTCAGATTAAGTATATCTAATTGTGCTAATGTTATAATTATATAAGTTATAATAAGAAACACTATAGTTTTGTGAACGAACAGCCTTAATCAGACCTAGCCTGTAGCTTTCTCAGATTTGTCGTGTAAGGCGACCTTTGGAGTTTCGACTTTTTTCTGTTCGATTGAATGTAAATTCTAAAGCATTCTACTTCATACTTTTGCCATCCATTCACTCGTTAGAAGTACTTACAGACCGAACGAATCATGAAGACAATATGCTGAATATGACCATTATTTCATTATTTTGGTAATCTATAAATAATAAATAAAATGTTTGTACCTTTATGTATACATGTACTATGTTTGAGTTTCAAATTTTCTCACCAACTCTAAAATTATTTTTAGGAAATCTCAATTAAAGATATTACATCAGTTTCCTATTAAATATTTTCGACATTTTACAAAACAATCGTACTTCACTGAAATCTTAGTGCAGCGTTATTAACTTAAATTCGAAAACGTAAGTTTTCAGTAGCATGTTTCGAAAGTACCTTAAAGAATATGATGTTTATGTTATTAACATGAAACAAACGAACGCAAAACATAAACAAGACGTTGTGCAAACCTATAATTCTTTCATCTTCAACTCTAATGTATCTATACATACGGTAAAAACACCAATAAACCATTCCGTGTAAAATACTTAGTCACGTCTTTCAGTCTGAAACGCTGATAAAAATGAAGACATGTGGTACATTTATCACATTACTGAGAGCAACATGTTGTTTATATTTATATTTTATGCAAATTCAATAGCCTAAGAGCACCTAAGGTTTCCCAAAGATGTCAGAAATTGCATCCTTTACATAGTTTTGCACGTACTTGTTTGATGAATTTGTAACTTGCAAGCAATCTAAATATCACGAAAGTTGTATAAATCCACACACATATCCGAGAATGTTTCACAATTTACAACAGTAATATGTATTTGGTCATGTAACTCTTCAGCCAAGTTATAATCAGAATATTGTAAAAACACATAATAGAAGACTGACTTTAGTTTAATAAACAAAAATGGCATACTGGTTTAATTGTTGGTATTTTTTTACGATTATACACAAATAAATGAAGCAGTATTGCGTGTAGAAAGGAATGAACATCTGAAATAACCTTTGGTGTTTTCTTGACATCATGTATGACCTAGCTTCGTAGGGTAGTTGTATTAACGTACCTGATATTATCATTTTTAGATGTTTGGAACATAACAGGTTATGTAGTCGTGATGTGTTCGGGGCTACAAACATGGCATGCTAGTGATATAAAATACAGATGATAAATGAACGCGGACTTTGGTCGGCGTCTAGCTTTTCTTACATATTGTACTTTTACATGTTTTGTGCCAGTAAATGCAAGTTCAGCGAACAGAAAATGCACTCTTTTCACAATAAAGCTATTTTTGTTCTAGACAGACATATGTATAATTGATGGCTGCAGCCAGTCATTTGTTTCAATAAACACATTTTCCCAACTTCTAACTTAATTTTATACTCCTTTTCTCGCACGACAAATGAGTTCAGAGAAAGACCTCTTACATCCACACATTTCAGTAAACGAACCTTTCACATTCGTAAAAAAGCTGAATTTCTAAATGAATAAGAAAACGGCGATTACGTAACGTATATTTTAATAGCCGTTGATTGCCGTTCCATATGCAGGTAAATGTATAAGCCTTTGTCATGGCAGTCAATACTTTTTCTTTCAGTTAGCATAACATTACTATAGTTTAAGTACAGATGTTAGACAATAATACATTGAACTACGATCATTGATGAAATAGCATCGAGTAAGGACGTAATAGGTGTAAAGTAAGTTCGTCATTATTGGCTGGGCCATTTTATAAGATCATTGAAGTGATAAAATTGCAAATATTACATGAATCAGGTAGTTGTCATAGTGGATAAAAAAAACCCTGAAAACTTGTTACTACTGAAAAACATCTCTCGGCAAGATCTTTGGGGAACAAATGCGTCCATTCAATACTTTTTCTCAGACTGAAACCTCAGTAAATTTGCTTCTATAGAGCAACAGTCGCTCAATAATACATTTTGTGTCATTCCGGTAGTCTTTGCCCTAGTGAGATCTTCTCTAGATCTTCTCTAAACATAAACGTCTTCGGAATAATGTATAGCAGATATTTAAAAACATGTTAAACTTTCATATATATGAATAGGTGACTTGCAAATCTCACAGGTGATCTAGCTGGGTAGGTAACTGAAAAAATACTGCATTTTGTGTAGCAAGCATGGAATTTGGCATGTATTCTCGTCTGAGCCTACTTTTTTTTCAAAAAGCCCGTTAACCACTTGAAAATTCATAATGGCGGCCATTTTTCAAGATGGCCGCCACAGGAAGTTGATTTTTGACTTGAACAAACCTATACAGAGATTATTTTTGTCAATTTTGAGAAAAAATATCTCTTAAGATGCTTTGCGTGTGCAAAACTTATTTTAGAGACACAAAAGACTAGTTTCAAAATCCAATATGGCGTCTTTTTTTCAAGATGGCCGCCGTTATATGTGAAAGAACTAATTTGCCATTAACACTGACGTTTCTAGTTAAATCAGTTTTAATATTATGGACAAATAACATATTAGAGTGTTGAAGGACAGTTTTGTCTCGCTTGCGTCTTTTAAAACTGAGGCGCAGCTTTTCCGACGGCGACGGCAATGATGACGGCGGCGGTGACGTCGACGTTAAGGTTGTATGTCAAGTTTTGTCTCAGAAACTACTCAGTTTATTGGATTGAAACTTCACACACGTCTTTGTAATCATTAGACGCTGTACAAAGACAAGTTCCATGACACACATTTTAACAAAATTATCCACCTTTTCAACTTAGAATTTTCAACGTTAAGTCTTCTAAGTCTCAGAAACTACTATTTTTATTTGGTTGAAACTTCACACATGTCTTCATGGTCATTAGGCACTGTACAAAGCCAAGTTTCATATTCTGACATGAATTTCAACAAAATTACCCCCTTTTAAAATTGGAAATTTTAACGATAAGATTTTGTCTCTGCATGGAATATATTTTAATTATGTCCCTTTATGGCCGCCACTGCTTGATTGGAATGTGTAGTCAAACTTTATATAAGGCAGACATTTTTAAAATTAAAGTGTATGTAGCGATCCACGTAGACACATTAATTTTGATAAACAGAAGATCTGCTTTGTGTCATAGGTGAAACAATGCAGATCTACTGTACTTGTTTCCTCTGGAAGGCAAGTCTCAAGACTTTATGTTTTGGCCAAATAGTTGTCACATTTGCAGCTGTATAGATCTGTACACAGGAGTCCAAAACCATTGAATTTGAACCTACCACAACATTCTGTTTTACATACACATTTGGTCAGTTCTTTACAGCTATTTGCAACTGGTGGATTGTTGTCCAGTGTATCCAAAGGTCACCATGTTTCTCCCGTCCCCATTCAGCAGGATTCTCGACTTCCATTTGGCTAAACAGTGCCTGTCCCCATATGCAACCAGCTTGGTATGCAGCACGCTTTGTGTGTTCGGCAAAGGCTGCTGGAGTTGGGAAAATAACATCATATGACCTCTGTTTTGGGGCAAACATGTCCAGTCTGACGCAATACAGATGACAAACTTTTCAAGAACCATCTTGTCCTCTTAAGTCATCACTGTCAGATATACTCGCAGGTTCTCAAAGACATCTGTCACTTCCCGGCAAACATTCCAAGTTCTACAAACAGCCTTTTAACCCTTTCCCCGGACACTACTGATTGACATGGCCGATTGATTGAATGACATCATGTATGGGAATCCAATTCAAATTCGTTCCCTGTTTGAAGGCTACCCACAGCTGTTCAAGGTCAAGCCCTTCCAGCTCAGAAAATACATGAAAAACGATGACAACAAAAACGAAATGAGGTCATGGCGCTAGACGAAGGGTTTCTAGCAGAGGAAAAATCTCACCCAATTGGTGCAGTTTCTTGGGGGATAATGATAACTAGACTGATTTTTTTTTCGGCCGACAGACATGTTGAAATGCACACACAAATAACTGCAATTTTGACCAGAGAGGAAAAGACTGTATGCAATCAGGAAAATAGTCTTGAAGGTCTGACGCCATGCAGTCATGATGAACTCGATATACGGATGTTTATGCATGCATGATGTTGTGGAGGGTCATAAACAGCTTGCCAGTAAAGCTACAGACACAGATTTAGTTGCCACCGCTATTCATGGCTATTCATGTATTTTCTCAGCTGAAAGATCTTAGCCTTCGGTAGCCTTCGGACAGGGAACAAATTTGGGATGGATTCCCATAAATGATGTCATTCAATCAATTGGTCATGAGAAAGCAAAAGGTATTGCTTTCTTTCATGCGTTTACAGGTTTTGATGTTTCCGGGGAAAAGGTAAAAAGACTGGAATGTTTGTTCGGAAGTGACAGATGTCTTTAAGAACTTTGCTGTATATCGGTCAGTGGTGAGGACAAGGGAGTTCGTGAAAAGCTTGTCATCTTTATGTAAGACAGGTCAAGTTTTATAGCAGATATTTATCGCGACAGAGTGGACATGTTTGCCCGAAAACAGACGGCATATGGTGCTGTTGGCCCGACAAAAGCAGCCCTTGTCAAACACACAAAGCGTGCTGCATACCAAGCTGGTTGTATATGGGGACAGGCATTGTTTGCCAAATAGAAGTCGAAAATTCTGCTGAATGGGATGGGAGAAACATGATGACCCTTGGCAGATGCACTGCACAACGTACAATCCACCAGTTGCAAATAGCTGTAAAGAACTGACCAAATGTACATGTAAAACAATGTTGTTCTTGGTGTAAATGCAATCGATTTGGACTCCAGTTTACAGATTTATACAGGTGCAAATGTGACAACTATTTGGTCAAAATATAAAGTCTTGAGACATGCCTTCCAGGAGAAACAAGTACAGTAGATCTGCATTGTTTCACCTATGACACAAAGCAGGTCTTCTGTTTATCAAAATTGATGTGTCTGCGTGGATTACTATATACACAATTTTAATTTTTTCTGCGTTATATAAAGCTGGACCACAAGTACGAATCAAGCAGTGACGGCCATAAAGGGAAATAATTGAATAACATTCCATGTAGAGACACAACAACTTAACGTTACAATTTCTAATTTTGAAAGGCGGATAATTTTGTTAACATTCATGTCAGAGTTATGGAACTTGGCTCATGAAGGCGTGTGTGAAGTTCAACCCAATAAACCTAATAGTTCTGAGAAAAATACTTAATACGAAGACCTAACGTTAAAAATTCTAAGTTAAAAAGGGAGATAATTTTGTTAAAATCTATGTCAGAGTTATGGACCTTGACCTGGTACAGCGCCTAATGGCCACATAGGCATGCGTGAAGTTTCAATCCAATAAACAGAGTAGTTTCTGAGAGAAGGACTTGACATTCAAACTTAACGTTGACGCCACCGCCGACGTCGTCATCATCGTCCCGCCGGAAAAGCTACGCCTTAGTCCGCTATCAGTTCCTAAAGACTCAGGCGAAGTAAATTTTATAACTGTCCTTTAACACTCTAAATATGTTTTTGACTATAACATTAAAATTGATTCAACTAGGAACGTCAGTATTAATGGCAAATTAGTTCTTTCACATAAAACGGCGGCCATCTTGAAAAAAAGACGCCACACTGGATTTTGAAACCAGTCTTTTTTTGTCTCAAAAATAGGTTTTGCACACTCAAAACATCTTAAAAGATATCTTTTCATCAAAATTGACAAAAAAGAACTCGGTTTAGGTCTGTTTAAGTCAAAACTCAACTTCCTGTGGCGGCCATCTTGAAAAATGGCCGTCATATTGAATTTTTAAGTGGCTAACGGGCTTTTTGAAAGGAGGAGGCTCAGCCGAGTAGGCATACCAAATTTCATCCTTGCATCACCAAATGCAGTATTTTTTTGAATATATGACTTAATCTGCCCAGCTAATCTTGAAAACCTGCATGTAGTGGACGTGATTTGTGAAGCAATCAATTATATCCCCAAACTTTAGAATATTTAGTTACCAACTGCTCTAATTTTCTTATAATTAGGAATTCATCTATGGATGAGACAGTGATATTTACAGACACTGTACATGAAGATAAACAGTGTCGAAAAGTATTTCTAGTTTTGTTCCTCATCAAATAATTTACTCTGAATTTTACATTGGTCAGTACTTCATGCGGGTCCAGCGGCCTCCACGGCAATTAATATAGCTATAGCGTTTATCTATAGGCCACTACGCTAAGCACGTTTCGTCGAAATGGAATGTGGCTGTGCAGGGAAAAAAATGTAGCCGATGATGTGAATATTATTCATTGCAATTGGTTACATAATAGTATAGTTACATAATAGTATAGTATGTCTAACAAATTATTGCATGTCTTATCTCTTATGAATTGTTATAGAATTTAGATAACAAAAAATGTTCCATTTACATATTATTTCACTGCTCACATTCATGGGTTATGCATAACTTTCGCTCTGATAGGACAAGTAAAGATCATAAACTATCTACTATATAAATCAAATGTGATATATTTATTGGCATCTAACAAAAAGACAAATTGTCTTTTCAAAATGTTGAGAAAATCGATCCCGAAGTTTAATGTGCTCTTATTTTACACATATCTATTGTTTTTGATGTAAAATATCAGTTTCTTCCTTTGATTTAGTAGATTTTGACCATGTAAGTTTCTGATCACCTTTTATTTACATTTTTTCTGCATTGTTTCTACTTTGGAAAAAAAGAAGTAAAAACTAATATTACAAAATAATTTGAAGGTCTACTGCGCTGTCATCAAATTTAATGGCAAATCTGCTCCTCTTTAAATGAGTTTAGAACAATTCTTGATTTATGATCTATGGACATAGAGCACTTCATTACGAATTATTACAATAGCATGATTTTAGTTATGGTGTGTGGTCTCGCCAATATTTATACCACTATAGTGTTGTAAGTCCTGGATATAAATATATTATAGAGTTATTAACGAGATAGTAAGAATAAGTAGTTTTACCAATCACAACTGTTCTTTTATAGTTCTTGGAGATATGAATAGCAGGATTGGCCAGTTAAATGATTTTGTTAACGGAGATGAATTAAATATACATTTGAGCTCATTTCTGCCAGAAAATTACCAGCCCGATATAGTTTTACCCAGAGCATAACAAGACTTTGTAACAAATCAAAACGGAACTCTACTGTTAGGCTTTTGCAAACAGCCGGGGCTTAGAATTCTTAACGGACAGGATAGGAAAAGATGCCAGTATCGGTAAATACACTTACGTTGGACCATTAGGTAGTAGCCTAGTAGACTATGTGCTAGCAAGTGAAAATATTATGGCATTGTTTAACTCTTTTGAAGTATTAGATCCGAATATATTATCTGATCATTGTGTAGTTTCTTTTAGCTTACAGGCATATACGTCGGATATAAATATTTCGGAAGTAAAAAACTGTAATAGCATTGAATATACTTATAAATGGAATTCTGATAAAATACATGATTATACACAGA
Source organism: Mercenaria mercenaria (assembly GCF_021730395.1). NCBI lineage: Eukaryota > Metazoa > Mollusca > Bivalvia > Venerida > Veneridae > Mercenaria > Mercenaria mercenaria. The sequence goes on from NC_069371.1 coordinate 22,544,662, forward strand.
AATTGACAGGTGACGTTGTTGTAAATGAATTAATAAATTTGACAAATAATTTCAATAATATTGCACATAGCAACAAGGTTGACGAACATATTTCTGTTTCTTTGAAATGGATGAAGTATGTTCACCTCTGTTTAAGCAGGTACCAAAAAGTACTGATAGTTTTAATAAAAGGCGGAATGAGGGATGGTTCGATGATGAATGTTCTTCAAAGCGTGACTTATTCTATAACTGTTTAAATTCATATAGAAACTGTAAAAGTGATATTAACAGACTAAATATGTACAGGGCACGGTCTCAGTTTAAGCATGTACTAAGAAATAAGCGTTATAAACATAGACAGAAAGAAACTAATAAGCTGATTAAAGCGAGAACAGATAATGCTAAGCAGTATTGGAAAATGTTGAAGGGATTAACTAGCTGTAGTTATCCTTACTCTTTTACACCGGATAATTTTGCTAGATATTTTAAAGCCATAAATAACCCTGGGGATATGCTTTATCAGGCAGATGAAGATGTTTTATTTTTTAAAGAAAGATATTTAAACGGGGAACTTCAAATAATGTTCACCGAATTAGATGAACATATTAGTCACACAGAAATACTGAAAGCAGTTAAGCAGTTGAAAAGTAATACGAGTGGAGGTCCAGATTTATTATTAAATGAATTTTTCAAACACAGAATAGATGTTTTATTACCATACTTGTCTCAGTTATTTAACAAATGTCTAAATATAGGTTATTTTCCAGACCCTTGGGGCGACGGTTTTATTGTTCCCATTTTTAAAAGTGGTAATATTAGAGAGCCAAGCAATTATAGAGGTATAACACTTTTAAGTGTTTTAGGTAAATTGTTCACCAGAATCTTAAACAACCGACTTACGGAGTGGGCAGAAAACTATCATGTTTATATTAAAGCGCAAGCTGGCTTTCGTAAACATATGAGCACAATAGATAATATCTTTGTGTTAAACAGCCTTATTTCTCATATATGTAATAGTAATGAAAAGCTTTTCTGTGCATTTGTTGATTTTCAGAAGGCTTTTGATTTCATTGTGAGAGACATTTTATGGAACAAACTTATTAGACAGGAGTAAGAGGGAAAATTTCAAATGTTATTAAGTCTATGTATGATAATATAAAATCAAAAGTTGAACTCTCTAATAATGTCAGTGATATTTTTGAATGTCATTTAGGGGTCAGACAAGGCGAATGCCTTTCTCCTTTCATTTTTAGCATGTTTTTAAACGACATAGAAGACACGTTCATAAACAAAGGTATAGAAGGTATTGATATTTGTACTATGAAACTCTGTCTTTTATTATATACTGATGATATTATGTTATTTTCTCAGTCTGCAGACGGTCTTCAGAACTCTTTAAATGTTTTGTATGATTATTGTTCTAAATGGAAGCTCACTGTTAATACGAAGAAAACAAAAATTATGATTTTAGAAAAGCTGGTCGGTTGCCAGATAATTTAGCATTTACTTATAATAATGAACATTTGAACCTAGGTGTTCTTTTTACGACAGGTGGTGCTTTTAACGAGATGGACAAAATGTTAGCAGGCCAAGCACTGAAACCCACCTTTCAACTTAATAAATATTTGTTCACATCTATCTCGCCAAAACATGTATTGAATCTTTATGATAAATTAGTTACACCGGTAATGAATTATGCCTCAGAGATATGGGGCTTTAACAAGGGTACACATATTGAAAGAGCCCATCTTTGTTTCTGTAAAAAGTTGTTTGGAGTTAAAGTTTGTTGTCAAAATGCTTTTGTATATGGTGAAACTGGAAGAGTGACATATATAACGCACAGGTATTTACATATAATAAAATACTGGTTAAAATTGTGTCAGTGCGAAGAGGTAAAATATGCACGACAGATGTATGTTCTATTAAAAAATGATATTGAATTACACCCTAGTCATATAAATTGGGTACACAGTGTTAGAAATTTATTTTCAATGTTAGGTTTTTATGAGATGTGGTTAAATCAAGGAGTTGGGGACATTAATATATTTTTACAAACCTTGAAGGTTCGTCTTTATGATATATTTAAACAAAATTGGAACGACAGCTTACAGGGATCCTCTCGTGCCTTATTTTACAGAACAATAGCTACTTTTACTTTTCAGAAATAAGTATGTCTCGACTAAGAATGTCATCACATAGACTAAAAATAGAAAGTGGCAGATGGAAAAAACCTGTAAGCGTCCCTTTGGATCAAAGAAAATGTTTATTTTGTAATGTATTGGAGGATGAATACCATTTTATTATTGAGTGCTGTCTATATTACAGATTTAAGGCATCAGTACATTAAAAGATACTATTGGTTTCATCCTAATTATATCAAATTTATGGAACTAATTAAAACTGAAAATATTACTGATTTAAGAAAACTTTAAGCGTATGTTTACAAGGCGTTTGAAAAACGAAACTTGATTTTTAATTCAATGTAGCAGTCAGATATATATGTTAAAAAGTCTCTATTATGATGTAACACTTGATATTTGTCATAATGTTAAATAATGCTCTCACAGTCTCTCCCTCTCTCAAAGATATAACATGCATTTGGTATGAAGTGTTCATCTTTTGATATGTTTATTGTCATCTTGCTTACACATCTTGTAAAGTTGCATTGTTATTTTTTCTGTGATTTAACAAAATAATATGTGCCTAATTTTATCAGTAATTAATATGGTCAGGTTCGGCATAGTAATAATTAAATCCACGAGTGACGTTAGACACGTGATTTAATATTCGCGTCCGAACGACTGCCCATATTTTATTAACTGATAAAATTATTGGAACATATTTATTATTTCAATTCTAACCACGCAAATTCTTCGCATTTTACAGCACTACATTTTAGCGCGATATGTCATTCGGTTGGCCATATGCTATTATAAAAACCTCCCCACGAATGGAAAGCGTTACATCAAACGGAATTTTCCGATATTCAATAAATTTTAATTAAATTATTAAGTAGTTATTGCCGTGAAAATGTTATTTTTAATAACATCTAAGGTCTGATATAGAAATCAGAGATAAATACTTAATGCAGAGTTTATATATGCAGTTTCTAAAAATAGTACACGTCACCTACATGATGGCACTGAAACATATACGCTAGGACATTGCGGCGGCATATAAACACGTAAACACTTGAGTCTGGAAGATTGGAACATGAATTATGATTTATTTACTGTCAAAGTAGAATCTAGTTGACATTTGTGGTGCCTAGCTACAACGCAGGAATTGTACACTACACACACGACCAGACATAGATGCACTGGTGTTGAAGTTGAAACTTACCGGGCTGAAACATTTTCTTACGGTAAAAATATCAACAAATAAATTCATCAGTTAGAAACTGTTTGTTTCAGAAAATTTGATGTACTTTTTATTACTACTAGCACTGAAAAATCGAATATTTAGTCGGTATTATACTGTATATAATGGAAGCAGAGTAGAATCTCACAGTCATGTTACAATCGTAGGGCGGAATGGAAGAGCTATATTTTATCGTAGATTCATGTATAGGCGAATTCGCTATATGTTTATAAAGCAGCTGCTGCGGATCGTGTTAGAATATGTTATATTGATGCATGTACATGGGCCAGAATTGGCTTAATACATAATAAAGTTATCTTCTTCTTTATAAAACACTTTATTTGCTACTGAAATATTCAAACAGAGGTCAAAGAGCAAACAAATGCGTTGAATCTTCTCGAAGGACGTCAAAATTTGTTTGCTTCCTATGAAGTTATAGAGCTCGTCAAGACCAACCCTATAATTTAAAAGATATGGAGATGGGGCTCTATATAAATCGCAGGCCGAAATACCTTATTTGTCGAATCAGTGCGTTTACTAGATGTCACTTTAGCGCCTCCGCGAATACGACAAATGTCTTTAATAATAAATACTTTAATTTCAAATTGTCCTAAGAAGCCATCTGTCATACGAACCCAGCTTGTGTCTTTCCCCTGACTGGCCGCTTAAAACAGATTTTACTCTTTAGTCCGATTTGTTCAAATAAGCTTAAATGTGTTCTTTTATTATCGAGATTGTTTTGCTGGAAACGATTTAAACCGTAATTTTGCAGTATTATAGTGTCACATGATTTCAAAGAATACTTTGTTAATGTTAACAGGAATTGTAAACCTACAAAGGCCTCACTTATAAACACATATGGACATAGCGTACTTCTTTACGAATAAGTTACAATCGCATGATTTTAGTTATTGTGTGTGACCTCGCCATTATTTATACCACTATAGTGTTCTAAGTCCTGGATATAAAGCACTTTATTTGCAACTGAAATATTCTAACAGAGGAAAAAGTGCAACTAACTTTAAAACAATCCTTGATATACCCCATGACATAATGTTGTATATAAGAACAGTAAAATAACAAATAATCATACGAAGTACACAAATATACCACTCCCTATAAAGAATATGACTCTCTCGCCGAAGCGCTGATCACAACTGAAAGGATTTTGGCATTTAGAGCTTATGTTTATCGCTATTTTGAAAATAATAGTTACTTCATGCAAATTTGATGGCCTAAACGTACCCTGATTATCCCTAAAAGATGACAGGATTTGCATTCGTTATATACTGTGCACGTAAATAATTGGAGATAAACAAATATTTGTTATGTGAAGACAATAAAACTGTCACAGGAATATTGCGGAAATACGCATACATATCCAAGCAAAATGTCATTTCAGTTCAGCAATATACGCTTGATTTAGAACTTATATGATATGCAACTCTAAAGACTTTAAAGACTGCAGCCATTGTTTTAAGAATATTGTGAAAACATGCGAGATTTTGTCTTTGTTTACACACTGTAACTGGTGCGCTACATAACGCTGTCTTGCCATCAAAATAGTGCATTTGTTTAAACACTGTAACAGGTATGTTGCAAAATGCTGTCATACTCTCAACAATCGTGCATTTGTTTACACCCAGTAATCGATGTATTGCGTAATCCTGCCATGCCCTCAACAATTGTGCATTTGTTTACTCACTGCAATCTATGTGCAGCATAAGGCTGTCATGCCCTCAACAATCGTGCATTTGTTTACTCACTGCAATCTATGTGCAGCATAAGGCTGTCATGCCCTCTACAAGCGTGCATTTGTTTACTCACTGCAATCTATGTGCAGCATAAGGCTGTCATGCCCTCAACAATCGTGCATTTGTTTACTCACTGCAATCTATGTGTAGCATACGGCTGTCATGCCCTCTACAATCGTGCATTTGTATACACAATGTGACTGATTAGCTGCGTACCGCTATCATGCCCTAATAGTCATGCATTTGTTTACACAATGTAACCGATGTGCTGCTTAACGAAGGCATGCCCTTAACAATACGCATATAAAGCTGTTCTAATTGATCTTACTGCTTTCCAGTTGAGATACAGTGCTTTTACATTGCTACAATAAAACGTTAATTAAAACCTCGAATAGCTTGTTATTCACTGGCAAGCGAAGCAGTGTTTTATTAAGGTATTGTATGACGACGGAATCGAAAACCAGTAAGTATTAAGTGATTGGTGTTTTCTTTTCACACTTCACTATGTAAGCATACCTTGGCAACATGTCTGACTTCATTATGCAAATATCTAACAGTCTAGAGTACATGTATACGCCCCACTCTTCATTTATGACACAAGCCCACATAATTTCCCAGAATGTTCAAACGTCCGATTCTATTATGGTATTGCTTTGATTTACATCCTGTGCGTCTTACGCACACACCGGGGAAAGCTGATATTCTAGAAGTTTTACTTACACCATTCGCATACTAATGATTTCTTGTTAAGCGATTCACCCCTTCGCGAGTATTCATATTTTTTTTTATTTCTTTATTTGTTTTTTTCCAATATGCTCGAACGGGATGCATTACAAAATTACAAAATGTATATGTTTTACTACATGTTTCATATATAGATGTGTTTGTACACCACGGGATACACAGGTTTTAAGGGGCTAAAAATATATGTAAATATATAAAGCCATTTTAGAGATACTCAAGTAACAAGAAACTAACTGCGAAACAATTGTAGTTACCTGTTTTGTGATCATTATGTTTCATGAATGGTAACATGTACAGACTCTGTTTCAACACATTGATGTCCTTGAAACTGTTTACTTCGGTGTACATATGATACTGTAACATCGTCAAGTATATGAAAGTTCAAAGAACAATAAAAGCGCACTTTTTTATGATAACGATATCAGACAGAAATGAGTATAACTGACGACCACGGTCTGACACTATCTTGATCAACAAATTTCTTTAACGTCTGTCTCCAACATAGATGCCATAAAATGCATCTTAAATGCAGATCTGCGGGGGATATGGCCGTTAAAAGATATTATTCTGCCAGAAGATGAAAGGCAATAAAGATATTTTTTTTATCATTCCGCCAGAAGATGAAAGGCCATAAAGATATTATTCTGCACGAAGTTGAAACGCAATAACTTCGCCCAGCGTCAGGTCTATTTACTATAACAGTTATTCATTCGATCTATCAGTGTTGAAATTTTTTATCTGTCTTTGTCATTAATTCTTAAAAGCCTCCAATACATATTGAGATTACTTCTCAACTGGCTCAGAACTTAACTTGCATCCACCTAAACCAAGATTTGAATTTTTTTCGAAAAAGCTTAGAATACTCTTAGCAAAAATCTGGAATACACTGCCAAATGATGCCCGTCAGGCAGAAAGTCTTGCAAGCTTTAAAAGTAAATACATAAGTCATTGGAGAATGTCTTCTGTAGGTCAAAGTTCATAAACAATAACATTTAAGTGTCGTATTCAAATTTTTGTAAAGTAATTCTAAATTTTGTTTATAATGACTTTATTTATGTTGTTGTCTTGCAAAGTCTTAGAAATTGTGAGATGTTATGTATATATCTATTTCCTTTGTTTAAAATATTGTCATGAAGCATCTCTGCATCTAAGATTGGTTTTGGTCTCTCTTTAATAAGATTGTTTACATATAAATACCATGTGATTGTCATTTTAAACCATTTTGTACCATGTTGTACATTATTGTAAATAATGTGTTTTGTATGAGGCTCACAGGGAAGATTGGGCTAGAACTAACTGTGTCGCATCTATTAATAAAGTCTTTATTATTATTATTATTTACAGCAATATTTGTGTTGAGTTGATATACCAGTGACAAACTGCTGCTTATAAATTATTAGGAAAGCATAAAGTTTTTATGAAATCTGCCTAACTCTTGAAAGGGAAAAATGTTACCAAGCCGGTAAATACTACTTTTGAATTACCTCCTACCCACTATGGAAGAATGGAGGCTTTGTCAAAGGCGTAAGCACAAATATTTAGTTTAAGATTCAGTAAAGTATTTTGCTCAAGTAGGATTCGTTGACGTGTTTTATTTCTGACATGCTTTAAGGGTTCCAAAATTGTCTTTTCGTCATTTTCTGCAGACCATCTTCACATTTTCTTATGACAATCATTGCATTTGTTCATCAAACCAGGAAGAAATAATTCCAAATATGATTTAAATAAATGAGTTGAAACGTTGTATATCGAAGTGATATTTACATTCATTATGTTACAGAAACGTGATAAATTTCTTTCCCCTTACCAATATGCATTATATATCTGTTTCCAAAATCTATGATATTTTTGTACTGACTCAGAGAGAGGCAAAACTGCCGTCAATTACCACCGGTTTGGAAAAAGATGGCTGCCGTCTCAAAAGAATCTCTCTAGGGTATAAAGACGTCAGTGTGGTTGAAATTGTTATTACTACACGATTACGCCATTTGAATTCCGCTACATTCATATGATTGGTCTGTAGGAAAGAAAGGCGGAGTAACATGTGCCGAAAAATAAGAAAGTTTCAACTGCTTAGTAATACATAAGTATCTATTTAATCTATATATCGACAAAAACAAGGATAAATATCAAATAGGGAAAGCCACATTAAAAACACGCAGCCTTCTCAAACTGCAACTCACAACACGTGGACGTGCACGCACAGCAAAACAATCACACTAGGACAAAATGAACATTATAAAGGAATAGAGTGGGGGTACAAATGGGGAGCTTAAACCGGTTAAAGGTGCACACCCTGCCTCACTCTTCAGTAAATAAACTAACATTTTAATGGTTTAAACACTGTTTACATATATTTGTATCATAACATTGTTATGGAATAACATATTAGTCCCGCAATTTTCGTTTCGTTTGTGTCATTGTACAAAATGTATATTTCATATTGCTATACAGAATGCGCGCGCAAATTAGAAACAAGTATATGAAAGCATCCTGTGTCCCGAATGTCTCATTATAGGAACAATTTGAAGCAAATAAAAAAGCATAAGACTGGCCATGACAAATCACATTTGTCACATTACAAAATGATATCATATAAATATAGCATTTTTGAGTGACAGAAAAATAAACAAAATCAAGCAAGAACATCATTGAAAAGATAATTCATTAATTGGATTTTCTTAAAGGTCTGAAAAGAAGAAATCATCACGTTACGTACAGAGCTTGTGATTTGATACGTATAAACAGGATAGGTATCAAACAAATACAAACACTTTGTGAAACATAGAGAAAACTCGCGTGTGTTTTTAGCATGGCGTAAACGACTTTTTGAAGTACCTTGCTATTGGAACTTGCATGACTTGAAAACTTATTGTCCAGTGTTTCTACAAGATCTAGATAATATAAAAAAGTCTACCTTCTTTTGCGTCAGTGCCTGTGGTCAGGGCCAATGATATGGGATCTCTCTGGCTACTTCTACTGAATAACTGTTGATATGCTATTTACTGTAGGTGTTTTGTTATATAAGTAGAAAGTACTAAGCCCGAAATCAAGTTTCTGAATCAGTCTGGAACATAAGATTTTACTTCCTGATACAGATGACAATTAGACTCATCCAGACAAGACAAAAGCGGTTTGATAGGCTTATTTGTGACACTTAAACACATTTGTAGTGCTTCATATAAAGATGGTAAATGGAAAAAGATGACAGTTTGATATATGTATGTATATACGTTTGACTAAAGATAATTACTAGGATAGTTTGTTTTTGTGGCGTCCTCTTTAATTTTTTGATAGACTAAAGTAAATACCATCATGTTGTAAAAGTTCCATTATATATGGTTAATTTGATGTGTATTGAAGATTTCAGCTCATTGAAATAATTCATTTTAAATATGAAGTACAAAATGGATTTCCAATGGTTAATTCGTGTTCAGTTCAACTAGACTAAGTGTATATTTAACAAAATCAATACAATGAGACCTTTCTTAAATCCGCGAAAGAAACACGGAATGGTATGTATAGGATGAGTTAATCCGGGTATTATCAATTAAATACTGAAGCTATTTTGTAGCGAAATGAATTGCTATATTTTTGGAAGACCCTAATTTTAAATGTCCAATAGTGCTGGCTGTCATTTAAGAAGGGACAGTATTCTTCCCAAATATCTATTATCTGTCACGTATACAATCTATGTACATGTACGTTCAGGTTTTAAAGTAAAAAAGAAAATATTTAATCAAATACGTTTAATGTCATATTACAATGTACCATATCATATGCTCGAAAGGGTTCGATTTTAAGATTAATTCTGATAAGCTGAAAAACATAATCAGGCTTAGAATGATAGCCCTTAAAATAAACTTGATCACACAGTTGTGCTTCTTCTCAGTACAGAATGACCAGTCCGTCTATGAAAATTAGCGTTTAAGTTAATTGAAATTAATAATAACAAACGCATTGCTTAAAAAATACGGGCGTTCAGCAAACACCCGAAATCGTCAGGAATAGGCTAGAGAATCCAATATAATAAAGTGATGAAAAAATCACAACATTATGATATTGTAGTGCTACAAGTTATGGTCGTTTACGGAACAAACTTGAAATATTTTAGTTATTTAATTTTTGAGTTAAACTTAGTAGAATGATTGTGTGTATATTATAATTCGAACAAAAATAACTCCTTTGATGTACATGTATTTTATATAGAAAGAAACAATAATATGAAATAAGGCACTGCCTCAATCAGGAATCGATCCGACTTCAACTCATCCCATAAACTTTGAAAAGAACAGTCTAATGACATCTCGGAAGGACACATTTTTTAATTCGATAGTAAATATCTCATTCTACCGTAGAGGGATCGATCCCGATTTTCGTCGCTACGCCTAGGATCGATTCCCTATCAATTTAAAGGTAGATTTTAGAATAAAAACAACACTACCCATATTGTATTGTATTGTATTGCAGGTAATTTCAGCCTCTTAGATAGGCGCACCCTCCGGAGAGGTATATTTGCTCTGGGAACGTACCGGAAGTACACATTTTTTAATTCGATAGTATATATCTCATTCAGTATATCGCATGTTACCGTAGAGGGATCGGTAGGATCGACTCCCTATCAACAAGAATATGCTATATGGCAACACGTACGCAGCTTTATGATATAATTCTTTAAAAAGAAAAATGAGCGTAAGTAATTATATAATTTCAATGTACTGTTGACCCATTTATTTCTCTATCTGCATTTCCAGTGTTTTATATTTCGTTACCAAAATTCCATCCATTCCAATCTTTTTAGAGTGGAACTACACCAAAATACAAGCACAGGTTGATTTACTTTGCAAATATGTATATCAGCTGTCAATAAAAGCATATTCCTTATATGGATTAAGACATGTATAATATGATAACAGAAAAAAAAAGAAAAACGTTATCATTCCGGGATTGGGTCAGCATTACGACATGTGTTCTGTTTGAATACAACGAAAAAGACCAAAAAGTTTGAATCCCATGGAGACTTTTTAACCTTGCTTTTTGTGCGAGCAATTGCATATCCGTCGTCAAGCTGAGAATCAGCTCTAGCAATGTATACCAAGAGACTATTTCTAAATGAAAGCTGATTCCTTTCTGTGTAACTCGCCGATGGTATACCACTGTATGTACTTGACAATTCTTTCAGTCTCAGTTATGTTGCATATTAGCAAAATAACGAGCCACTGACTACCTTTTCCAAAAAGTTAAGCTTGTCAACAATTTATTAGAATAACCTATAAAAATAATAAAAATTTGTAACAGGTTTGTCAATAAAATTATTTAAAAGGTTAGAACGTGTGCATATAAAGATATAAACATTTCTATTTCTTGGAAAATGTACTCAAATGTACAAATTTTTGTCATTTAGTGTGGCAGCTTTTTTTTTTCAAAAAGAGATCATTAAGTAATTACTACCTAACTAAAAGTGCCACATATTTCTTTTTCTAAATTATTCCAATGAATTCTACATTACATATTTGTTAATCTGTGTGTAACATAGATGGTTTAAATAGTAACTGTTGTTTTTCTTTGTAATGTTGCATTAATTCTACATTGTTGGTGATCTCTGAATATAATTTGCAGGTAATTATATAAACATTTAGATGCACCTACACATTGTTATCTTGCTTGTCTACCCTACAGGTAATGACACTATTAAATAGCTTTTAACATGAAATTTCCCTTTGTTTTGCTTGTTGTTGGGCAATGTCTGTTGTAAACTGATGTAACATAAAAGTAATGTCTTATAGCACACGCTAACTACTTGCCTACGTACATGACACAACTGAAGTTTATGCTATAACTTAAAAGGAAATAGTGCAAAAGGCAGTTTTACGAATCCCATATTTAAGACAAGTCTTAATTTTAGGTAATATCAGGACCGGGTCATTACAAAGGACCAATCTCAATATGAGCGACCGTCTATGTTATAATAGAAAGGTTGCAATTATATATGGTACGATAAGTCACGTGTCCGAAACCTTCACAGAATTATGTGTGCTAGAGAATCTGTCCGAAAACAAATAACCAAGATGAGCACCTAACATAAATCAACACATTTCAAAGACGAGTACTCATTGAACTTTTATGACTTAAATGTGAAAATGTAGGACTAACTTGGACATTATATAAAAAAAATAAATGTGCTGGGAGGTGGTTCGTATGGTTGGCGGCAATAGTGTTGCTCATGGAGATGCATATTCAAGCGCGTGATTTTTAATTTCAACATTTGGAAACTTATATAACATCTTTAAAATTTCTTTTTATATTACAAGCCAAGACTCAATAACATCTAAACACGTGCAATATTGATTATTTAGTTCTGTCAGTTTGAATGTGTTGACAGCGGTCGAGATAGGGATGCGAATTAGTTGATGACGTCAAGAACAATTCTAGTACTAAATATAGTTCCTTTCTTTTATTCACAAATTTTATTACTTGAATAGTGTTACGCATTGTCAGAAAATTTAATACTTATCTTTTAATTGATATAAAACAATTTGAAATTAGAGACGTTTCACATTTTACGGCAGATGACATGTAAAAATAAGCATTTTTATAGCCTGCAATATCTAGCACATCCAATATCGATGATGCAAAAAAGCAGCCCTGATGTTACCATTTCCCTCTTGTTGCCTGGAATAAATTCCGTCCTGCAATTTTCTTGCTTGACATTTTAGGCGATATCATTTATCAAATCTAATTGTCGAAAAGGATTGAATGATTCAGAAGTCGCAGAGAGAAGCTTGAGTTTGTCAGAATTATAAAGATTCATAAAGAAAGTAGCAGATTACAAACTGTATCTTGCAATTGATTTCAAAAAGTTTCACGGGAATGAAACATGCTATGAAAGATGATTTAATAGAGATAGATTTCACAATTATATTTCTGTGATGGAATGGATATCATGCTGTTCTGGAAGTTCCCGTATAGGAACCTATACTACTCCCGAACGGGTTTTACTACCTCCCGAACGGGAAACTCTATCCCGTTTCTTTTATTAAAAGGTTCGTTGCATAAGAACTTGCGTAGGACTAGTAAAGTCATAGTACTATTAAATAGAACGCCCCACAACCCAGTTAATCTGAGAGGTATTTCTAATTTTAACCAATAAAACTTTTGATCGTTAACAACTTTAATGTCTTTAAAAACATTTTATTTAACTTTAAAACTGTATTTGTAAATATATGGTTCAGTTTTTCAAATGGGAAGTTAAAACCTAACTTTGGGAAGCTTTGAAATTTATAAAGTATAAAGTTGAATAAAAAAATTACTACAACATTAAAACACTTGAACTGTAGACGTTTAGAACAAACTCTCGTATTTCCAATTGTGTATTTCGTGAAATGGTTCCAAGTGCATTGTTATGTACAGGGCCTCAAGGAAGAAACTGGTAAAGATTGGAGAATTCGCTTCCCAAATAAGAAGCATGTTACTGTATTTGATATCAAGTTTAACGTCCGGGAAGTAGGATAGAAACAGACTGTTTACCCTACCGTATACTCCCGACTTATTATTTTTGTTCATTTTTTATAAAATTTCTGAAATATCGCGGGAAAGTGAACACCGTTTCTATGTATCATTTTCCGTGCATTAAATAGAGTTAGAAACAAAACAATGTTTAAAGTAATAAATATAACAACAAAACAGGTTGTTACTTATATGAAAGATATAAACGAACAATAGCACGTTCCGTAGTATAAAAAAGTTTTTTGTGACTCATTTATTCTATATGAAGGCGTATCCATTATCTTAAACCAGAATGACATAGCGTTAAGAATAGCTTTCGTAAAATAGTATTATTAACCTTTACACTGCTAAATTTCTAAAATGGACTGGTCCATCATTCAATATGGGCAGTACCAATTATTATTCAAAGGTATGTTCACTGAAAATTCAGTGACTGAACAGCGAACAGCGCAGACCATGATCAGCCTGCATTGTTTAAAAATTCACTATATACTGTTGTTTATCGTAAGTCGTTTCACTTTCAGCCACAAGTCTTTTGTACAGTGTATACTGTAGAACTGATATATTTATGTGTAACATCAACTTCGCAATCAAAGTTTAACTGCATACATTTACGATATCATGTCAATCACATATAAGACAAGTTGTGCTTTGTTTCGCAGTTTGATGAAAAACACAGATAGTTGCGTTGTCAAAAGTAATATTTCAAAACCTAGTAGAATTGCGAAGTTAGCGTTGCAAATCAGTCACAATAGTTTTGAATTTGGGAGCCGTGACAGTGTTGATATTACTGTGTTAGTTGTAAACGGGTTTCTTTTCTTCATATATATATATCCTTTCCGCACCTGTAACGTTATAAAACGTATTGGTGTCTGATGGCCCTTTTATGCTTCCATAGAATCAACATTTATTAAACGAAAGTCATTTAGAAAATATTTCTGAAATACTCAGGTCTGCAGCTCTCAAATACGGAAATATCTGACATCTGAGACATAAACTGACACTTTTAGACATCAAAAAGACCTTTTGAACGATTTGACGAAGTTCCAAAAATCTTCAGATACCTTTTCTGCGTAATGAACCCCTGTGAGATTTGTGTTTTCTTCCGAGTGCGAATTGTTTCTTCATAGATGAAAAGCTGACATATCGTGCTAAAGGCCAGGTAGGTATTTTCAAATCGTAAAATTAAGTGAAACGTAACCCCCCAGTAGCAAAAAAAAAAAAAAAGAATAATAAAAAATAAAATAAAAAATCCACGGACATACTTTTAAAAGAGGTGACCCCTAAGTATGAACCCTGACTATAGATTAATACAAATGCGACTTTCGTTTTCATGTTAAGCCTGTGTACTTTTATTTTCTTTACTTCCGGGAAAAACTGAAGGCCGTCTGACGTAATTTTCTGTGTTGTCAAAAACATATATATTACGTATGTCTTGTGAGATTGTATAAAAATGTGTCAGGTGTCCTAAGGTTATGAAAAAAAAAAAACAAAAAAAAATATTGTTTTTCAATTAATAAAATTACATTAACAGTAACATGTGTAAGTAAAAAAGCTGAAGGTCCTTCATTACACAAATTGCGTAGCTTATCAGCTTTATTTTTCATTGATATCAAATCACATAAAAACAAAGGTCCTTAATTTTAGAAATATCTCATTAGGTACAGATCAAACTCTATATACATTGAACGTTGCATATTGCTTTTTATTTCGGAGCTGGTATATGGATTAACAGAGTTCCTGGTAGACAAATCAATATCACATCAACCTGTTTCGGAGAAGCACATTATTAACAATGTTTCGCACAAAAAACAAAGACAAATATCAAACAGGGAATGCCACGTACCAAAATCGCAGCCTCCCCAAAACAAAACCTACAGCACGCAGACGTGCACACCACAAACACACACACACATAAACGTGTACACACACAAAGACATTTTCACCACTAAACACTGTTGTAAACACGCTTATAAAGATAAAAGGTAAGTGTAGATTTATAACACTGATGTTTGTCGTAAATAGTGGAAGGTAATGAGACTGCAAACTCTACAAATGATGCGTGATAATTGGCAATATAGGAAGTATCAAGGCATAGAATCCTATATTTTCTTTTGCTTAGCACATCAAGGGTGCAACTTGTAATAAGGCGTTCTTTTAAGCAATGAAATATCTACATTTTTGGCCGCCGTCAATGCTTATTTATGTTACATGGGTGTTAAATCGCTTTTGTGAGTAAAGATTTAATTTAATGCTTTCTTTGTATTGAGTGCTCAAATTCAGCGTGCAGTGTCTGACAAAACGAGGACATTGAACTGATTACAGAACAGACAGTTTGCAACCAAGTATGTCTGAAAGTTGACAGGTTCCATTGATTCGGAGAAAGGCATCACGTTTCACGGAATTTGAGCAATACTAATGAAACGTCAGATTCATTAACATCAATATATTCTGTTAAGTTTTGGTTAAACTGTGATCTTTTTAGAGCACATACACAAAGTATCGTCGATAGAGCGTCTTTCACTTATCTTCAGCAGAAATATCTTCTGGAATAAAACAATTGCCGTAACGAAAAGAAAAAAAGAAAAAAAAAAATACTTGAAATTATTTGTAAGACTCTGTCCGAAATATTTTATAACCTTTAATATTTTAGATGTCGAGTTAAACTATTCTACAATTTATATGGAGGTTAAACGGAAGTTTAACGTCGATTAACCTCGAGAAATACCAGTACAATTTTGAACTTTCACAACAAATAGAAATAAAAGTTCTATATTTTAGAAATATCCCATTAGGTACAAACCAAGTATATTTTAGGTAAAAGCCAGAGCAACTACTGCCTTGCTTGTATTATTCAACGAGGATGTTTCTTTGGGCAAGTGTAAACGCAGATATTACGCGTGCGTCAATGTGCATAAATGTGTATCGAAATAGTTTGATTTTACTATCCATAATAACGAAATTTCAGAACACCTGACACAAAACTGAACAGGCATACTGTAAATCCGGTATTATTCGTGGTGTTTTAATTTTCGCTATTTTTCGCGAATCGGGGGCATCGCGAATTCATAAATCAGCTTAAATTTCCTTACATAGCATACAGACATATCCGAAAACAAATATCCGAAATACGGTCAAGTGCAGCAATGTATACTAGCCGCCTGTACACTATGTTTATTGAATGAACTTCAGTTTATTTCAATATATTATGAATAAGTATACTAAAACTCCTCGAAACTCCATGTAGAATATACTGCGTAAAGACAGAAATATGATTGGATTTACATGCAACTGGCAGGGATATATATAACATGATAACTTTGTTTTTAGCTCGACTATTCATAGAATAGTAGAGCTATTGGACTCGCACATGCGTCGGCGTCCGCGTCCGCGTCTGCGTCTGCGTCGGCGTCGGCGTCCGCGTCCCGATTTGGTTAAGGTTTTGTATGTCCATGTAAGCTGGTATCTCAGTAACCACTTGTGGGAATGGATTGAAACTTGACACACTTATTTACTGTGATAAACTGACTTACATTGCACAGGTTCCATAACTCTATTTTGTTTTTTTTACAAAATTATGCCCCTTTTTCGACTTAGAATTTTTTGGTTAAGGTTTTGTATGTAAGCTTGTATCTCAGTACTCACTGACTGGAATGGATTGAAACTTAACACACTTGTTCACTGTCATGATCTGACATGCACAAAGCAGATCCCATAACTTTATTTTGCTTTTTTTCAAAATTATGCCCCTTTTTCAACATAGAAATTTTTGTTTAAGTTTTTGTATGTAAGCTGGTATCTCAGTATCCACTAATGGGAAAGGATTGAAATTTCACACACTTGTTCACTGTCATGATATAACATGCAATGCAAAGGGTCAATAACTCAACTTTGCATTTTACAAAATTATGCCCCTGTTTCAACTTAGGAGTTTTTGGTTAAATTCCTATATGTAAGCTGATATCTCAGTACCTACTAATGGGAATGGATTGAAACTTCACACACTTGTCTACTGTCATGAGCTGGTAAGCACTATGCAGGTTCCATAACCATATTTTGCTTTTTTACTAAATTATGTCCCTTTTTCGACTTTCGTATTCATTCAGTCGACAAGGCTGTTGAATAGTCGAGCGTTGCTGTCCTCCGACAGCTCTTGTTTTAACCTTTTAACAGGTTACGGAGAGCATTTCCTTGATGCAATTTGTGTCAAACAAGCAGAGCGCATATTGCCTGAAGGGATGATCCATATCATCCTTTATCTTCTCGACAAACCTGAATTCTGTTACACATTTTGTTTAGATAACAATAGGGATTAGCGGACAGTTTATCACATCATTGTATTATATACTTGTACGTTACAATTATTTATGAAATGACAGTAACAAACTTTGAACAGTTTATCAGCTCTTAAATGTAATACGAATAACCGCCCGTAAAATGAATGAAGGATAAAAAGGCTCTTTTCAATCAATTTCAGTCGAACAAAAGCAATTTGTGTGAATAAAGTAACCAATTACTAATGCGGAATAACCGTTATGGACCATGTATTTAACGAGTCTTTGGCGTGCATAAATTCGGCACGGTACGTAATCACGACTTCCGGCATTGGAATTTCGCTAATGTAAGATAAGAACCTTCGCAAATTTAAATGTCTGACCCTCGCGTCGCGAATTTATAAATCTGTGAAATAATTCAGGGTGCGGGGAATTCGCGAAATAAAGATAACGCGAATATAAATTTATAGTATTAAGTTTGGAAACACGGCTAACGTTGTAGTTACCGTATAGTGATCCAAGTCATTATTTGAACTACTGAATTTCGAAAGAGACAAAGTTGATGTTAAGCATTTGCCGTAAATTGATAAGAAAATGCTAATTTGTCCTATGTAATCCGATATATTCGTCTACAACATCATTTTTTTTTAAAGAAGTGTCTAGATCCGATGCATAAAAATTTGCAGCGTTATAGAAATGTTGATGCAGCAATTCCAAAGAAGTGAGGTTTACTTATAGCGTTACTTTATGATGAGTTAGAATTTAAATGCATACAATAGAAAATGTAAATGTGCAACTTATTTTTGTTGCATCACCATCAATTTATCAGGTCAGCTTTTCTAAAAGTAGAATTGCAATTATAATAAAAGGAATGACAAGAAATGTGACTGTCTTGAAATGACTTTGGGCATCTAGAATAGGTGATATGTAATTCAAATGAAAGGCATAACAAACAAGTGTTTGCGCTATTATATGTTTTCATGACTGCCCTGTCAATACGAAAATAATGCACAGTGGGTAGGTTACATCAATGATATAATTATACTTTATTGATATTCTATGACACAATCTTTTCCCCATCCCATGTTCTTCAAATGAATTCGTTGTTTGTCCTTACTTATTTTCAGTCTTTTATCAATTTTTGAATCTAAATTATTGCAAGGAAATAAAGATCCGCTGACAAGGTCAATAATCTGACATTACTGGCTTCCGCTAAACAATTATGTGTTTAAAATCGACCCTTTTTTTCTATATATATATCGGATGACTTACACAACACATTGCAGTTTGTCATAGACCCCAGGTGCTCCTTCATGCATTATTTCTATTCCATAAGCCATATCGATGGCTTCTTCAAATGAAGAATCCAACGCCCAGAGGGAAGCTCGAACCCACTTTTGTGAGGATCAAGTGATTCGACGTCAGCGGCGTTGACCACTCGGTCATGGAGTCCCCTTGGATATTTTTTGAAATATTGCACCTAATACAAGTAAAAGTGCTTTTTTAATTTTCATACATTATATAGCTGTTCTAAATACAAATGTAGATGTATTTCTTACAATTAAAAATAGTTTTACTGTTATTTGAACCATGTCAGTAGTCAAGTGGTAGAGCATCGCTTCGGGTTCTCTACCTGCCCGCGCCTTACAAAAGACGTGAAACATGGTATTAGTGGCTTCCCCGCCGGTGTCAGTAAAATGTGTCTACGGCGTGGTATTCTAGTGAGGCAGCACTATAAAGTTAGACATACGCACAATACCTGCAATGGATGCACAAAAGTGCAAAATTTAGTAATAAATATTCTATTACATAATCAATAGTTAACAAAAGCACTTGCAAATTTTTCGTTTGGTATATTCTTTCCTAGCGTTTGTATGGTGTCAAGATACTTCATCGTTTTAGCGCTATTTTACTTTTGGGGACCCTTTCTGCGTAAATGCTGTGTGTTTATTCTACCGAAAACTTGAAGTCCATACCACTCTCTTAATATTAACTATGAAACATCCAAATCACTGTTCATGCGGCCATTACTTTTTTTTTACAATTGTAGTGGTATTCTGTACTGGTAAGACGCGTATTTAATGCCACTGTTACAGACCATCATTACTCTCTTGCAGACAATTTGTTAACAAACGACACAAAAGTCAGAAAACATGACCTTGTGACAATTGTCTTATGGAAATAGTAATTACCTACAGGATAAAACTGGGAAGATGTGTGACACATACTGTCTGTACTGCTGAAGTAATATGCATGAATTTCCTTTGAGAGGAAACAAATGACTTATCTACGAATTACCATGGTTATCCGTATCCCATATTCAGAGACTATAATTAGTTTAAACCCAGGGCGTCTCGTAAGTTTTAACATTTTCAGTTGGGATATATTTGTTATTTTAGTCAGTATTTTACTTTGACATATACCTTTTTGTACTTGGAATGTCTGCATAGTCATTATGGAAGCATGTTTTGGAATCAATGTAACATAACTCACGTGTCAGTTTTCTATCTCGAATTTTTTGTTTCTGTGACCGTGTGACTAAGGTCTCCGTCTTCGTCTTCGATCTACTTGTACCGTTCCTTTGTGTCTTTTTCCCATTGAAACTGAACAAGTTATAAACTACTGTTGAATTCTCATAATTGACCGTAGTCAATGAGTTAGGTTCCTATTATGACCATAATAATACACATTTTGAATCACCAGATTGCCTATTTAAAAATTTGTTTGCATCCAAATCATTACATGGAATTCCAAAATTAAAGAATGTAACAGAAAAGACTATTGGTTTTACACTAAAATGATGTGAATTTTTATTCAATGTATTAATTAATCATGCTATATATGTTCCAAAGCAAGAGCCCGTTACTAAATATACATGTAAATTTCCTTCCCAAAATGACGATCTATCAAGAAACCAAGAGTAATAAATGAAAATCTTGTAGCATTGCATTTTACTCGATGATATGAGATCTAACTACTCCTTTCTCTGACTCCTTTCTCTGTGTGTATCTCTGCAACCGCTGTCGGTACTCAAGGCGAGTGTTACATATCTAGAGCCGCATCGTTATCCACTTTAATACTTAAAGTAGGACGCTACTTTCCTCACGAATTCCGGCACCAACTCAGATCGTGATGATTTTCGGTACATGAACGGAAATGCATCCCCTTTCAAATGGCACATTTTTAAAATAAATATCTGACCAAATTTGACGTCGTTTTGCTCCCCCTGGCGGCAACAGTAAATGTGCGCCTTTTTTAGCGTTCAACGCTCATTTTTTTGACAATTTTTATCCGATTTTGCCGGTAAAACGTTCATTTTATTCAGCACACGTTCTATTTTATCACAGTATCTAGTTTTGAATGAACTGTTATAAACTAAACGATTATTCGGTGCAAGCAACCGCAAAACCCGTATTGACGTCGGAAAATTTTGCCACGTCCGTCAGATAAAATAGCAAAAAAGCAGGATTTTAAACGGTGATTTTTTTCATATTTCTATATTTTATGCAACATTTATAACAAAATGATAGGCGAAAAAATGGGGGTTAGTGCATAACATTATTTGCTATTGCTTTTCCAAACATAACAAACTGTCGTCATTTTTCGAAAATGTAACGTCAAAACTGAGTCGAATGATTTTGTCTTACGTTCTTTATGTTACATCATTAACAATTAACAAAATAATGCTGGTGAAAATATGAGCCAAATAATAGCCAAACAATAGCTCAAAAATGAATGTATTTCTCAGGATGAATCGTGTTTCTGCATCTGCCTTGCAAAAGAATGAAGAAAATATGTATATACATGTATGCAAAGTACTGTGATAAAATAGAACGTCTGCAGAATAAAATGAACGTTTTACCGGCAAAATCGGATAAAATTGTCAAAATAATGAGCGTTTAACGCTAAAATGCGCAAATTTACTGTTGCCACCAGGAGGCGCTTCGACGTCAAAATTTTATCAGATATTTATTTTAAAAATGCGTCATTTGAAAGGGAACGCATTTCCGTTCATGTATACCGGAAATCATCACGATCTGAGATGGTGCCGAAATTCGTGAAGAAAGTAGCGACCTAGCTTTAGGTGACAAACGAAGTCTTATATTTATCAAATAAATTACGAAAAATATTTTAAAGCCCGGACGTTAGAATAGCTTAAGTATACAGGAATTTTGAAATCAAAAGTATACAGTAATTTTGAAATCAAATGCTTCATATACTGTCAGAAATTTCAAAACCATTACAATGTAATTAAGGCGTCAGTTCAGACTGACTCCTACAGAACTAAGCAGCTAACAGGTAAGAGAAGATTCACGTTATAATACCCAGGTTTGTAACAATGTAATGTCCCTAGAGGCAGTCGTTGTCTTTACTTACACAGGGACACGTTTCGATGTCATTTATGTCTAAGGGTTTGCGGATGTTAATATATTAATAAAAGGTACGATGAACAGCTTGATTAAAATGTTACTGAACAAACTTTAAAAGGAACACGTCTGTGTTTATTATGTTTGAAAGTACAACACAGTTCGATAAATGTTTTACCAAGATGATAAACATGGTTGGTGATAAAGTCAAATCTTAGAGAGCAAAATGAGTTTTCTGACTGCACTTCGAAACAGGACTCTTTATTATTATTATTATTATTATTAATATTATTATCATCATCATTTTGACTACTGTATCGTATTGATATACATGTATACAATGGTAAGGCAGATAGCATATAAAATGCAAACAATTCAGAATGTGTGTTGCAAAACTTGCTTTAAACTATAATCGAAAGTTCTAAGCAAGCTCTTTACGGCCTGCCTTGGTTACCTACCAAAGCAAGGATCAAATATAGACTGCTCTCTTTAACGTGCGGTTGTTCTGTCGGAAATACATTAGTCTATTTGACTAATCTTTTGTCCGAATAGTTTCCAGGTTTGAGGTTTCAGACCGTACAGATGATGTAGTAAGTACTTTTTTCTTAAGAAATGAAATATATTTTGTTTCGGTGCTCATTGGAAATGAACGACTGAATAGGATCAGCAAATTTCCTTCCCATTTGTAAACAATGTTATATTATAAACTGCACACATTTTATTGCATTTATCATTAAAGTAAGCTTTGGCGCATTTCGTTTTGCTGTTCATACAATATAAACGTTATAATTTTCAATGGAAAAGAATAGGGCGAATGTAAATATTTCATAATTAATTCTAATATGAGTAGCAATACTTAAATCATCACAATGATATTACGTTGACGTCACGTCGACGTGATATCTAGCGATATCTATTTCAAATTTGATCGAGAAATTATTACGCCCGACGTTTAACCGCCAATCGTGTATAAATTAAGTTAAAACACGGTTTTGCTCTAAATCATTTCTTAAATTAAGAAACAAAAACGATTGCCTTAAACTTCTAATGAGGATATAGAAAAAGTATAATAAAGAACAAAACTTCGCAGCAATGAGGACACCATTGTTATATTGTCTTCGTTACAGTAAACCAATCAATTACCAGACACATAACTAGACCAGTTAGTACTAATTTATATGTAAGAAATGAAATGCTCTAGTCTCAAGACAAGAAAATATACCTTTATGAAATGCATTACAAGCATTCTTGTTGCTTTTTGGGTAAGCTAGAGAGACAATCACTGGTTAAAAGTCTTTCAGAGAGATCTCTTAGTGCACTCATAATGATCAGTTGCAAAAAAACATGTTTTTATCAGCTTACTGTTACACCTTTCTCGACCACAATCTCCTTGTCTTTGGTGCTCTGTATAAGTCAATAAATCATATTTGCTCACTTACATGCACAGATGGTTACGAAGACACATTGCAAGAGCTTATTTCAAGAGGTTCTGACAGAAGTGAAAAGTAAAATATTTTTCTTAAGATAAACCTTTCTGTTTCCTGTAAAAATAAAACGTTTCTGTTCTGTAACTTCCTAACAAAGTCAATTTGCTAACAAATGTTTTTTACAGTTTGTAACAGAAAACTCGTTTGTTTATATCATTCTATCCATAAATATTTAATCTACGTAATTTTGACATGATGAATTGTGATGTTTTCTATTAAACAAAACCATAAGGGAATGCATATGAGACTTGAATGTGAATAAATCGTTACCAATAAAAGTAGAAATAAATTATTTATGTGTTTTAGAACTTTCCCTGTACCTTTGGGGTCTTCAGTGAAATAAAGTATGCTTGACATCATCATTAGACTTGATGAATAGTTCCATAAAAATGTAACAGTTCGTTTCTGATTGCTGAGTCAGTTAAGGTTGAATATGTACAATTTAAAAAGGACAACGTAGACCCATCATTGTATTTGTTAGGTATAGTTTATGTTTCTGGTAAAGAGACATTTAAATGTAGTAAATGGTTTAGGAAAATTGCAACCGAACTATCATTCATGAACTAATATATCGCTGTTTAATATGTCATGGAACGACTGAATTTTAAATCTTTTTGGTTAAATTTGGTTAAATTTGGGTTCGTTTTATCTTCGCATTATAACGTTTGTTAGCCTTTATGTTGGCGCTTTCGTGTTTTCCGATACCAGAAGGGAAGGCAAATAAAACACTTATTAACCGTGTTCAAGATAAACCAACGTTCGGTGTGGGATTACGCTACTAGAGTATCGTCACATTAGACATAACCGTTTTGAAATAATGTGATATCTTACAAAATGTAATTTAAGTGAAACACGTTCAAAGGAACGAATGTCTGATGACAGGAAAGGTTATAACATAATCATAAAATTAAACAAATGTATCTTATCTTATGTTGATCGTGGAGAAAACTCATTCCATACTTACACTATGGAATACCAAAGAAAAGTATTGAATCCAAACTAAGTAAAAATAATCTGATTAAAAATTATGAAATGGTCAAAGTGCGAATGATGACACGCCAAAACAACATTTTTATTTTGAATACAACAAAAATGCGATGAATCATCCAACAAAATATACAACGTCCTTATTAGTTATGACAAAGGAATTTATATTGTTTTGCTTAAAGTGTAACATAGAAGATAGTGTTATCAAAGTAGCGAGTTTAAAGTGAACTCATTTTTCTCATTGATGATTCCGCTGTCGTTATCCTCTCTTGAGAATTATTCGTACTCCAAGCTAACTTATTATTGAGCTCTGTAAATGAATTTGTGTGAATTATCACGTTCGAATTACAATTATTTGTATATAAGGATATATATATATATCTATCCCCTAGATAATTTAATTGGAGGAATTGTCTGGACAATGTATTACTGTAACATATTTGTGTAATCGAAAATGTTATATAACATTGTGATATTAGATATTGTTTTATTGCATCGTCTTTTATCAAATTGATTAAAATTGTATGTTAACATTTTTACTAACTCACAGTGTAGTTCATAAAGCCATAATTGCAGGCTTAATTTTTGAAGTCGACTAAAGTTGTATCAAGGTATCCGTACGTAGTATGTATATATTATCTTATGTTGATCATGGAGAAAACTCATCTTTACTATAATATAATTACGCTTAAGCCGGTTCTATGTGGCATGGGAGGTGTTGCACAGTTCATTACCTTTCATGAATAGACATACCGTGTAGGCTTTTACGTTGCTTGATTGCGTGCTATGCTTCAAATGGGTATTTTCACAGATTTTATTGACTATCAGAACAGCGGTTTTTGAGTGCCGTATGGCGACTGTAAATAGTCTACCCGTACATGGACACAGTGTCGTTATATTTCTTGTTCTTTGGAAAACATCGCTCTTAGTAAAACACTATAAGTAACAAGTAGGTTTCTTTAAAAAAAAAAACAAGGAGAGATCCAGTGCTCCTTTTAAATTGTTATGTATGTCTCTGGTTGGGCTATAGTCTGGAAACTGTTTTCCTGGTCCAGGTCACTGTACCCACGACCTAATGATCTCAAAATCAGTAGGTTATCTTCAGGATATGATCAACCTCCGCCAATTCGATGACTGTAGACCCGAGCATTTCCTAGTTACTGAGTTTCATTTAAAATGTTCAAAAGCTACCGCTGCAATAATTGTACACTGAAAAGAAAAAAAAAACAAAGAAAAATATGAAACAAGGAATGCCATGTTCCAAAAACGCAGCCTCCCCAAAACGAAACCCACAACACGTAGACGTGCACACACACACACACACACACACACACACACACAGACACACACACACACACACACACACACTCGCATATAAAGCAAACACACGAGGACAAAACGAACAAATAAAGGAACACAGTGGGACACCGCCTTGGAACGGTCAGTGACAAAAACACCTCTTGGGAGCTAAAACCGGTTAATGGTGCGCACCCAACCTCACTCTAACCCCCACCATGTTCCAAAGACACGAGACAGTGTAAATAAAGGTAATCCCCTCGTGGTGAATCTCTAACACACGTAATGGAAACAAAAAGGCATAGCATGTAAAACACAAACATGTTCCTGTATAAATAGATAAAAAGCAAACCTTAAGAACCAAAAACGTACGTACTCAATGCCTTTGCAGAAGGCAGAGCAACAAGAGAAACATCCTAAAGGGCCCGACGAAACAGCCCAGAAGACAGACATCAAAACAGTTCAGTCCTGGTGGGATTTAAAAACTGCTTATCATAGAGTCCTCACCCTCTTCCGTCAGACACAATCAAAGAGGGAAGCGTAGTATCCAACTGTAAACGGGTTGAACACTAAACATGCGGCATGTCTCAAAACAGTTAGGTCGTACCCTCTTTTAATAAAACGTTTTATATTTTTTACCAAATGCAGTTGGAAAATTACCATTACCAAAGATCTTACGAAGTTTGTTAACAACATTCCCATAAAAACGGGCTCGCAGAAGTGTCTTTAAATTACTATTAAATTTTAAAACCAAATCAGAATTACGATAATTCAGCAAAATATTTACGCAATTTGTAATAACGGTAGCCTTGCTGAAGAAGTTTTTGGCTCCAAATGCGAACTTGGCCCTTGTTAAAGCTGCCAGATTGGCATTTTACCATTTTTGCGAGAATCTCACCTGACAAGCTTGTTTGTCAACTGCCCCGTTCGTTTGGGCCCAAGAGAATAGCTTTCGAGAAGCTTAGGAAAGCTTGGAAGAAAATCCCAATCGAACGGACGTCTGCCGGAAGTGAAAAAATATTTATTCTTTTCTTTTTATTGTTAATCAATCTGGTCACCTCGGCCTTTACGCCACGCAATAGTGTATTTACCGGAGAATAAGAAATTACCCGATGTTGACGATTGCTTGTTAATGTTCTATTTGAAAAAGAAATTCTAAACATTTTATTTGTTCTAGTTTATTATTCAGTTTGTAAGTTTTATATGTCGAATTGCTGCCTTGTTTTGATCATGTGATTAACATCTCTGCTACCTCTTCCGACTATCGGGTGGAACACACAGAAGATCTTCAAAAAAAAAAAAAAATAGAATAAACGCACAATCGAACATCTCCAAAGAGCTCTTCTTATTCCGGCAGATCTTCCGTGGCCCAAACGAACGGGGCAAACGAACCGCCAGTTAAACAATAAATTTAATTGAACAAAATATATTTTAACGTGATTCAATGCATATGCATATCTTTTGAATACTGCGAACAAAGAATACTAGTAAATATATATCTATATATTTTTCTATTAATAACCGAACCGTTTCCAACATTTGTAACAATAGTAATACACTATATGTCTTTATTTTAAACAAACAATTATTTTCGTCTTAGAGGATTTCAAAACTTACTTGTGCGCAAACGCACTGGGCCATTTTAGACTGGCTCACCATAATATGCGCTAAAAAGTGAAATCTAACGCCGTAAAATTTGTAGATTAGTCTAAATCCTCCTAGTCCTTGATAGACCTCTTCAATTACGTTTCATACTTCATGCCAGAATTATTATAGCGTTAACGGTAATCTGTTTCCTGATATGCATATAATAATATAGCAACTGCAAAATCTTTCGGGATACATTGGTTCCCTTGCCCTAACGGGCTAGGGCACCAGTCGGTCCCTCAGGATTATACAGATGCTATAACAAGGAAAACATGCGTTATCCATACAATATACAGGTAAGTTAACTCAGTTTTGTCCTTTTATTAAAAACTTTTATAATTGCAAATGTCCTTTGCTGATATATTTAAATGAGAATGTATATTAAAGATTTAGCCCTAAGATAACGAACATGGCTGAAGACAATTAAAGAAGATGCAAAAAGTAAAACGACATAAACAATTTATAATTTTACAAAAAATATTTGCGTTTTATTTTACATAAATTCCATAGATAAACAGTCATCTTGGCTTGTGCGTCTCAGCATGAGAAATAGGGGCTACAGTGAGATAACTACAACATTTTTTGATATTTTGTATCATATGTTGAATCGCGAATAAAACCGAAATTAGCCCGTCCAGAAGTTCCAGTATGCTATACGTATATGTAAAATTTGTCGGAACAGATCCTCAAACATTGAGTAAAGGGGACAATATAATGATAAGGAATTGTTTTCCCTTAAATTGGGCACACACGTTTCAATTTTAGTTGATTTACAATGATTGCTCCATATAAAATAGAGAAAAGTGGAAACTTCACAGGTCGCTCAACACGACAAAAACGAAAATGTTGCAGGCTCAGATTGATTGAGCCTGTTCATGGACGGTAGTGGAAATGCATGCTCCCGCCCACGCCCTCTAGCCCCGGGTTGAGCAGAAATCAACATTTACATATGCTAAAAGTATAAAAAGCAATTTAGAGACACCCGCAGATGTATTCAAACGGCGGTGAACATGGAACCTTCAATGATACACGTGTTGAGGCGTGTAATTCCATGAAGAGCGGCGTTTGGTCCCCAGATAAAATAATGGGTTTGCTTAAAGTTTATTTAAGTCACTTTAAGTTTATTTCTGTAGTTTGAAGAAAATGATATATTAGTTTGCATTTTAAGGATATTTTTCCATACAATCATAAATTTGGTTTTCATATGTCAAACTGTCACTTTAACTTTTAATTTGTACTGTCTGATATGTATATAATGATTTCTTGTATTAATTTTATGGCATTGTTTGTACAAATAGGTAATGTTTGTATAGCAGGTGGCAAAAACATAAATATTTACATTCAAGGATTCACATAATTCTGCTTTTGTGCTGTTTTTTAACACCTGTTGGCTAAAAGAGATGGAATTTTTGTCTGTCTACACTTAGTCTAGCTAAAGTGCTATTTTTGAACCCTGTAAAATATTATTTCACTGAAAACTACAGTTTTGATAACTCTGAAAATCTATATATTGCGTACCAGAAGTAGTCTCTGTCGATTTTTTTGCAATCAATACCTGTTTGTTGTGGCTGGCGTTACTCAGGTGGAACGAAATTGTCGTTTTATCATCAGTTGTGCATCTCATACATCAGTTAAGTTATGTGCACAACTATTTAAGTTTGATAAGTAATTACAGACACTTCTTAAGGATTAAAAATAATGACAAGTAGATTATATACTGCAAATTGGAATGGTTGCTTCAGGTATAACATTGAGACAGATAATTGATTAATTATAACAAAAAAACAAAAATCTACAAATAATAATTGAATAAGTAAATAATAATGATATAGTTATAATAACACTTAATATTGTTATAACAATAATAATAATAATAATAACAACAACAACAACATCAGTAATAATAAAAATTATTACACGTACTGCCAACTGGAATGGTTGCTTCTGGTATTACATAAAGACAGATATAAACAGATTAAATATAAAAAACTAATAATTTACAAATAATAATTGAAGAAGTAAATAATAACGATATACCGGTAGTAATAATAACACTTAATATTGTTATAATAATAATAATGATAATAATAATAATAATTATAACAACAACAACAATAATAATAATAATAATTATCATTATTATGATCATCATCATTATTATTATTGCTATTATCATAACACACTAATATAAATGCAAAGTTATCAAACAGGGAATTAGTGATATAATTGTCCGCCAGCGTTTCTCAGCGTTGCATTTTCTAAGAGACAATAATTCCTTACAGCGTGACCTGAATGTTCTTTTCAGTTGTCCCAATTAATCAATAAACGCCAATCTACCATATAGACCCTCTGTAATCACTGCAAATTGTGAATATCATAAATACTGATATACAATTAATAATTACCTCCTAGAGTAATTTAATGGTGCCATAAAGATTACTCGCTGACCCATCGTTGCTCGTTTATTACTCATATGACCCGTTGTTCTGAGAAATAGCTTAATTGAGGTAAATTGACAAAACCTTATCAATTACAAAACATTAATATCAATTCAGGAATATATTATTTACTTCCGTGTCTTCAAAACTGACAAATAAACAACATTACAGGTCGTATATCACACATCTTGTCAATGCATTGTTCTTATTTTGGTACGGGATAGCAGCTTTTACAAATGAAGTCTGTCATGTTGTTTTATATATCTGTCTTTTGATACTCAATAATCCTCAAACGAATAAATGAAAATGTGTCTATTGCATCAAATTGAATACGTAATCCAAATAATGAATTCTATTGAAGTCACGTAATTTATTCTTCCTTCGATATTTTCTGTTAAAGGTAGTTGATGTTGTATTGTTGACACTAGGATGGTAATAAATTCGAACATTTAACATAGCTAAAGGAAATCAAGACAAGAGGACACAAACGTTGGATTTCAAACAGGAAAGACTACAAACCATAGTGACTGAAAATTAAAATTGTGTTACGATGACCGATATGTATCCACGTAAGAACAAACATTGCATTTTAAGTTAAAGTATTCGGAAATTATTTGTGGAAGTCATGAAATGCATGTGGATTAAATACAAAAATAAAAAACACCCCCAAAACAACAACAAAAAAAAAACCAAACAACAATATACAGCGGACAATAAAGACATATTTTTATGAAATATAAAAACCTTGTATTCTGCATATTTTGATTTATTAGGTTAATAAAAATTACAACTTAGTCATATAATATTATAATTTAGCTCTAAAAATATACACGTGTTCGTGATGTCTGAAAATATATATTCTGCATCAACACATAGTATTTCGCAACACGCCAAAGAGAAAGTTTAGTGTCACTAATTTTGAAGCCCACCCGATTAGCCAATAGGGAGAGTTCAAATCTACAAATCGTAGGGTCGTGATGTCAATTCTGTTCTCAATGATGATTTGATAATAGGCATTGTTTTAGGAGTCATTTCGTTCTCCAGATGAAGTTTGCAAATCGTTAGTTCGTTCCGGTACAGAATCCATGAACACAGGTTATGTTAACTGTCCGCCGTTATATGATTTGTAATATATCCGACCGTTCAAAAGCATTAATTCTAGTGATTCCATGAAGCGATAAGTACTTTTCAATTGCAAGAACATTTTGATGCCCTGTCACATTTTCAATGATATGCAAGTTACCGCATCTTAATGATACACCAGAATTACTGGTCTTGTATTTGATAAAAATATTGTTTCATTAATTCATGAATTCATAAAACAGTGTTACTGAAATGCAGGATTTAAGCAGTCAAGAATAATTCTTCAGTCAACCGTCAATGTTCAACATTCTATAGTGCATGGATAAAAGTTATGTCTGCCAACAATATTCAAACTATTAGACATTTACGTATTCAAAGGAACTGGAGTGTGAACACCTGTGACAACGGCGGACACAGGGTTACCTTGACCACTTTGTCTCAGAGGCACAACTTCTAATGTTGAACATTTCAGTAAAGACTAAGTGTACCGGCATGTAGGTTAATTGCTTTTTGTAATATGTATAACACAAATTTTCTCTGACGTTCAGCAAAGTCAAATCTATTTTCCCCATTGGAAAGTGGCACGATAAGCCAGTCCTTACCACCGTTATGGACATGTCGGGCCCTTAAGGGTGTTTCTCTTGTTGCTCTGTCTTCTGAAAAGGCATTGAGTACATACGTTTTTGGTTCTTAAGGTTTGCTTTTTATATATTTATACACGAGCATTTTTGTGTTTTACATGCCATGCCTTTTTGTTTCCATTACGTGTGTTAGAGATTCACCTGGAGGGGATTACTTTTATTTACACTGTCCCATGTCTTTGGAACATGGTGGGGGTAAGAGTGAGGTTGGGTGCGCACCATAAACCGGTTTAAGCTCCCCAGTGGTGTTTTTGCCACTGGCCGTTCCTAGGCGGTGCCCCACTCTGTTCCTTTGTTTGTTCGTTTTGTCCTTATGTGTTGACTTTGTGTGCGCGCGTGTGTGTATGCTTATTGTTCGTCTTGTCCTTGTGTGTTGGCTTTGGATGTGTGCGTGTGTGTTGTTCGTTTTGTCCTGATGTGTAAGCTTTGAGTGTGTGTGTGTGTGGTGCACGCGTTTGCGTGCTGGGGGTTCGTTTTGAGGAGGCTGCGCTTTTGGTGCGTGGCTTTCCCTGTTTGATATTTTTCTTTGTTTTTATTACCGCACATGATATAACTAAATTATTTTGAGATGGTCCCCTTGAAATACCGATCGTCTTAGCTGTCCTCAGTCCATTTCGGCTTAATTCGCAAATGCCTATTACTAGCAATATTAGAATAAGTGTGCGGAAGGTAGCGGACTTTCTTAACAAACGTGAAATTACAAGTATAAAAATTTCGCAAAATTTATGTAATTAACATAGAAGGGAAATATCTTTGCATTACTGAAACTGTTAAATTGAATAAGTAACAACAGAGCAACCAAAACCATTGTATGGAAAAATGTCATGTTCTTGATTTTCCAAAACATTACCGAGTAAAACAATTGGGCTCTAACTATTAAATCAGACCTGTTTATACCGCAGAAAAATGGTGTATAAAGTCGGTTTTCAATTATACCTTTGTCCAAACAACTACTGAGCTATTTTATTATGTTCTTAGTGCGTATTTATTTAAAAGAAATAATGAATTCTTCCTGGTACAAGGAGGCTTTGGAATATGTTAATTATTGTAATAGTTACACTGCAAGCGAAACGAGCAAAACATATTTACTTCTAAATATAATTCTAATATATACGTATTATTCCCGAAATCGATGATAAATTGTCTATTTACGCTTACAGTTTATCTTTTCTATTGTCTGAGCTACAATATTATCATTTTTGTCTTCACGCAATCATCTGACAATTATTTCATGAATTGCCCGTCTGTATTGAATGAAAACTATATATTTCATAGTAATATTTGTGATACATGACACAATCAAAATTACCTTAACTTCTATTGTGTTTCATTTAGGTTTAATATATGAAAAGAATTACTAAAATCCAAATACCTGTGTTTACTGTAGCAATAATACATGTGTATATGTTATGAACAGAGCAGAACAGAACAGAATTTTATTTCTAGGATTTGAACATACATGTTCCTCATCCGTCACATGTATGGAAAAGAGTAAATCAAGGTCTACATACATACATATACAAACATATACGTGTACAATATACATATAAAGATGAAAAGGTGAGTGATCAAAATTTTTCAAGCTTCCAGCTGAACATTTAATAAAGAGTCTCTAATTTTTAATGCTTTCTGGATATAAGTCGAAAGCTTATTTGAAGTTTTGTTACATTTGGCACTAAATAGTTCAACCAGTTTCCACATACTTGGCAATCTGACTAAAGTGCATCTCCTATTACGCTACGCATAGGATCTGAGAACGAGCTATTGATATCCTCATTCTGACGACCCTTTCGCTAGCCAATCAGAGCTTAACTTACAACATTTTGCAAATCTCTGTTTAGCCTTGATTTTTGATATTTACAAATCTTATATCATAATGTGTCAGATAGCCGGTTAGCTCAGTCTGTAGGCCACTTGCTCTGTAAGCGTGGGGTACCGGGTTCGAGCCCTTGAATGACTAAACATTTTTCTTACTCTTTGACATTGGAACAAGTCATCTGATTGGTTCAAAATAAAAATAAATTTGCGGAAACAAAAATAGCATTATTGGAAATCCAAAATATAGAGAAGACGTATGTGAATAGGTCGTTCTCAGATCTTCGTTTAGAAGATCAAGTACTTAAGTCAGATTGACATACTTGGTCTCTTCCAGTAGTATTGTGGTATTAAAGGTTTTCTTAAATCAGCATATTTAGGACAAATCAAAGTAAAATGATGTTCATCCTCTACCAGCCTATTTTCACCACACACAAGACACAGTCTATCGCTTCTTTCAAGTCAATTACGTCCATATATACCGGTTTCCGCATGTAAACAATGCGCCGATACTCGCAATTTCGTTAAGGCATATCTATTTGATTTAGATTTCATTTTGTCCAGGTATTCTTCATATCCAAACTCTGGTTTTAAGTATTCATACACAGTCAGTACCTTATTTGCTTTTTTATATTCATTCCACTGTAAAAGAGTCAATCAGTCTCTGTTTAAATTCTGAAATTAATAACTTCGGTGATGTGCACTGCTGAGCTTCCCATATGTATCCAAAACAAAGTTTTAACACAACTAGCCTAATTTCTTTTACCTGACAATCTGACAAAGAACTTTTATACAATACATTTATAACACAGTTATTACTTTCTATTACTTTAAGCCAATTCTTAATTTTTCTCACAAATCTACTGACATACAAAGGATACCGCCCTAGCTCTCTGTATATACATGCGTTGCTAGTATTCAATTTAACATTTAAAACTCATTTACAGAATTTAAGGTGTATACGTTTTAGTTCTTTTGACTTAACAAAACACCATATTTCACTGGCATACTTAAGCACGGAAGTAAAAAACGAGTCAAACAGCTGACAATACATTTTTGGACTGAAATCGAACATTTTCAGATTGTACAATACTTTATTCATTGCTTTTATGCCTTTTCCGACAAGAGTACTTTGATTTAACTGAAAAGAGCCTGTTGCACTGTACACTACACCCAGATAGTTGAAATTATTCACCGTTTCTAACTGAATACCGTTGTAGAACCATTTTTCGTTTGGTTTTAAACGACCCCCTTTTTAAGGATAATCATGTTTGTCTTTCCGGTATTTACCTAGGTACCCCACCGGTCACAATATTGTTTTAAAAAATTTAAATATTCTTGCAAACATTCTGGTGGTTCCGCTGAAAAAGCGTACATAAATAGTATAAGTGATATTTCACAGATGGTGATGCAGTTAAGATATGCCTGGAGATACAACTCTAAATCTTCCATAAAAAGAGCAAAAAACAACGGTGAAGTTATGTCCTCTTGTTTCAAGCCAATTGCAATGTTTATGAAATCTGAATATTGTTCACAATGTTTTATTTTGGTTCTAACGTTCTCGTACATATCCCTAAATACCCGTAGCATTTTTCCTGATATTCCAAGTTTATACAGTTTATACATTTTGTACCATAAAGCGTTTCTGTCAATTGAATCAAATATCTTTTCATGTCAACCATTGCAGCATAGAGCCGTTTACCATTATTTTACATATGTTTGACCAAACTATGTAGACAAAATATTGCACTAACAGTTGAATAGCCGGCGCGAAACCCGAATTGTGTGTCTGAATTTATTCCATGCCTTTCACTCCAAACCATCAGCGGATGCGAATAGTTTTGCTATGCAGCTTATCAGAGTAATGCCCCTATAATTATTTGTGTCATTTTCATCTCCCTTCTTATAAAACGGTATGATTATTCCTTCCATCCATTTATCGGGAAAGTGGCCACTTTCGAATATTAAATTAAACAACTCAGATGGCCAAGAATAATACATGTATCACCCGCTTCGAGGAATTATTCGTTTATAATAGAGAGTTTGAGATTTCAACCTTTGCCTTCCCCTCCAACGTCTCTTGCGAAGTTAACGTATGAAGTTGAAGTTCGATTAAATTCCTTGAGATTTCAAACTTTAGAATGAACCTTACTTCTCTTAATCCGCCCAATCTGTAATCATGATTATGATCGTTTTTCTCGTGCATTTTGATATCAATTGTCCGAAAGTGCAGGACTTTTACAAGAGGTTTTAAAAATGAAAATTAAATAAAAACATTTCAATTAACGTAATCATCGCATGGATATTAGTGAGATTATCATTTTATGTAAAATGGTATCAGTATACAATGGTGCTCCGTGACTATTTGATAAACGACATTGTGTCTGAAATCATTAGTCCTCCACCTCTGATTCATGTGGGGAAGTTGGCAGTTACTTTCGGAGAACAGGTTTGTACTGGTACAGAATCCAGGAACACTGGTTAGGTTAACTGCCCGCCGTTAAATGACTGAAATACTGTTGAAAAACGGCGTTAAACCCAAAACAAACAAACAAAAGTATACAATGCACGATTGTAAATCATACATGAGAGGAAATAAAAATGATAATCATATCAACGTATTCTATTGCTAATGGACGCGTTTTACTTGTAGACTGACTGTACCTGTTGAAAATCTAACCTTTTAAAAGATATGTTGATAATATGAGCAAATATACACAATTTATGAATACATTTAACAAGCAATTTGAAACAAATGTAAGATACTCTCGCGATATCATACGTACTGGCATCATGACACTCAGTTTGATTCTGTATAATGCCAAACTCTCAGACAGCTCAATATAATCGTGCCAAGTCACCATGTGTCTAGCGAAACAGTCAAGAATTGCTAGGTGGAGACGAAAATTGTCGCACAAAATAACATGTGGGCATATACACGTATTTGTTTGAATATACTATTTCATAAGTAAAGCATGTGCAGCAGATCAAGGAATTTTGATTAGAGGGACACCAACTTTAAAGAGGGGTCACCCACTCATTGGGTTGGGGGGGGGGGGGGGGGGGGGGGGGGGGGGGGGGGGGGGTAGTCACACAGAGTTTCAAGACCGATTTTCTTTGTAAAATGTAAGAATCAAAGGGGGATTGACCCACAATGCCCCTCTGCCAGACTCTGGGTTCATGCATGTAAAGAACGGAATTATCCCATACGGCTAACAGGAAACTTCTCGCATCATGATATCATAGATCTGAAATTGTCTG
Source organism: Mercenaria mercenaria (assembly GCF_021730395.1). NCBI lineage: Eukaryota > Metazoa > Mollusca > Bivalvia > Venerida > Veneridae > Mercenaria > Mercenaria mercenaria. Next base: position 22,581,301 of record NC_069371.1, read on the forward strand.
ATACTTCAGAAATTTTTTTCCGTCTTACTAGTACCATTTTATGTTTATAATTAAAACGTAATTGTCTTATTAAGTGTCCGACAGAAACGAATTGATTTTATTTGGAAGTTAAAATAAAATGTTCCACCAAATGATAATCGCGTGTTATCATTCATTTTTCAAGTAAAATGACTGTCATGCCATGTGCCTCCATCCAGATTTCAGTCTTTGATACCGAGTATGTGGACAGAGTAGATGTACAAAGACTGAAGTTTTGACTTTCGTGATATCACATCTTCGGACGTTCAAAACTTCACTTCTTACGACAAAAAGGCCAGTTTGGTATAATAAATACCGCCTGAGGACACAAATACGAGGGGTGTTCCAAAAATAATGTCATTTGTGTTTTATTTCGCGGAAATCGTGTCATGTGTACACAAAACCACCTCGTGTCGATAGAATGATCACTGAATCGTAACATACCGTATAGCGGGTTATTTCTACGGGGGACATATTTCTGCGTTTTTGCGGTCTCTCGGTAGAATCGCAAAAATATTTCCAGCAGAATATTCATCCGGCAAAAATTTAAAACGCAAAAAATCTGCCTTATTTTTACCAACGTTGTTTCACGCTATGTTTCCCTAGGTAATCTGAATTTCAAAATAATATTTAGGTGTGATGGTCAATTAAAGTCCTAACTGTTAATCCCTCAGAAAACATTTTCTTTGGTGAATTAAATAAACTGAGTTAATTTCAGTTGTGTTGTTCTTATAAATCACTTGTGAAGATCTTCCGAATTATACTTTAGTAACCTTTATATAAGTGTAACCGTTATGCCGATATACGGTAGTTTGCAGTTGTTGTTTGTGCAATTGTTGTTGAACTATTTATAGTTTTTCGATTCACATGTTATTATATCCTACAATGTATTCATTAAATGCAAAGTTATTTTACAACAGTTACCGGTAATTTAGTTCATTGTTTTTATACGCTATAATTCTCACAACGCCCGATCATGTTAGGAATTACCTCCTCTTTGGCATCAAAAACGCAAAAATTTGTCTTCCTTTTATGTGAAAAAGCAGAAATTTAACACGCAGAAATTTGTTTCACAATTTCTGCCAAAACGCAGAATATTTTGACCGCAGAAATAACCCGCTATACGGTAGGTAAATATCTCGCTCACACGTTTACTGTCTTTTACATCTTCACTTACAAGAGTCCAATCATTCAAATTCCGGTACCAAAAGGCAGTACGGTCACAGGAAAAATCTATAAAAAAGTTGTACTAAGAAAATTGAAGAACTACTACAAAAGTCGACGCCCCAAAACAGGACTTAAGTACCTCCGACTTGTGCATGATAATGCACCCGTTCACAAGGCAAGCATTGTGACCGAGTTTTTGGAGTCAGAGAAGGTTACTGTCCTTCCACACCCTCCGTTTTCGCCAGACCTGGCCCCCTGCGACTACTTTCTGTTTCCCGAACTTAAATATCATCAGTCTGGAAAGAGATACAAATCGAGAAATGCCCTTGGATCTGCTGTTTATCAGTATCTGATGGGTGTTCCCATAGAAGAGTATGAACAATGCTTCCCAAAGAGGAATGACCGGCTCAAAAGGTGTTTTCAGGCTGACGGAGAGTAGTTTGAAGGGCAGAGCAAGTTAAAATGATCAGAACATTTGCAGTATTGGAGAACCGATGCAAGTGACATTACCTTTGGAACACCCCTCGTATGCCGTAGAAGTTAAAGTATGAACAAGATCTCAAAGTTTCTCAGGTTCAATTCGATGTATTTAGTTAAAATCATTAGCCAAACAAAACTTCATTATTCTTATACTTATTGATAGTGTTTCGCATCGAATTTAGTCCAGTTATACATATGGATAATCGAATAACTTAATAAGCAGAAATCCTGAAACTAAGCTTTTTATTTCACATAATAAAGCGAAGTCTTAGGCTTACTTGATATTATATGGCAAACTTTAGTAGCAACGTCTGATTTAAATAAAATACACGCATATCGGTGACGTTTTACCCCAAATATATATGAGAAACGTTGAAGGGGAAGGCGAAGGTTGAAATCTCAAACTCTCTAGTATTGTCAATCGAACCTGCCTTGCCCCTATTAAGTGATTTAATGGCTGACCGCACTTCATCGGCACTCACTCTACAATCCAATTCAATGAAAATGGGATCATCTGTATCTAACAGTCGCTCACAGAAGTGACTAGCTTCCTCATTTATCGTAATATTAATCTCTTCCGACAGAGATTTAAAATAGTCATATAAAATTTTTTGACCTTGTTTAACCTTTCTCTTAGAAAAATAGTTCCAGAAATCTTTAGGCCGTTAACTTCTCAAATTTGTAATCTCTGTCGATTTCCGCTGCTTGAACAAACGGTTTTTCTTGTTGATGAGCAGTTTATACTCGTGCTTCTTTTCGAATAGAGAGTGTCTATTTTCGACCGTTTTAGCAGCAATAAAATCACACAAAGCGTCCAAATACTGCATTTTCAAATTATAACATTCGTCATCAGACAATCAGCCCTACGTACCGGATTCAACTGACTCTCATTCATACATTATTTTTGGTACGCTTTTATAATGAGAAAACAGTGGCAATGCAGAACGGTTAATAGCATCCACCAATTGATTAACACCATCATTTATTGACTGTTTATCAAGGGGCGAAACTGCATTAAGTTCAGGCAGTATTGTAATTAGCGATCGTCTGAACTTCAACTTTTTCTTGTGGTCCCATAGAATGAATAGGCCACAGTCGCTTTCGTCCGACAAATCCGTCTGCACATTTAATCTATCGCACGTAATTGTATAGTGTAACGGGGCCTGATCCGAAAATGCACTGAACTTACTCACTTTGAGGTAATATATTGAAAATCACTATCTTTGCATAAAACATAATCAATTACGCTATTACCCTTGGGATTTATAAATGTATAAGCACTGTTACACTCAAGACGGCCGTTACAAATCCGTAAGCTGGTAGATTTACAAAGATCAATGAGTTGCAATCCTTGTGTATTGTGCACTCGGTCCATCGATACCCGCCGTAAAGCCTTATCTGGAACATAATTATTCCCCTGCATTAAGGACCTAATAAACGTATCATTATCGATCAAGACTTGTTTCAGTTCTACTCTCCCATTAAAATCTCCAGAGACGAATACTGTGCCTAACCCTTGAAAATAATTAATACCCGATTCTAAAATCTCAAACAGATTGCAGTTAACAATATTATAAGCCGGTGAACGTTCACCCCATATGTAAGCACCACATACAAAGATATCTTCCTTAAACGAAAAGAAGATTTTATTCAACTTTATCCACACAATAGAGTCAAAATGATTTCTAATGACTGATATTCCATTTTTCAAAGACGCTTTATATAACAGAACTATTCCACCATTATTACGCCGCACTTTTGTATTCTGAAACTACCTATAGAAATTATGTGACACATACCCGTTTACATTTATAATGCTGTTCTTGCCTGTCCATGATTCTAAAAGAAAAATAATGTCGAACGCAGATAAATAATTACGGAAATCCTCATCTTGAAGTTTGTATTCTGTTACACCATTACAATTTCACACACAGATTTGTAGGTCACCCTCCTGAAAAACTTATTCGACCTTTGCGTAAGGACCGTCGGTGTATATCTTGCCGTTAACAATCAACTTATTGTACTTAATGTAAGCCGTTTGGTTATCTTCCCTTGCTTTTTTCATTATGGGCACTATCTGTCTTTTCTGTGCTGCGACATCTGTGGGGTAATGGTAATGCATATAATAACCCGAATCTGCACTAATATTCTCTCGCTTTCCTTTTACTGATATTTTGTCTTTCAACTCTTTGAACACAACCACAATATTTCTATGGCTTCTGTTTTTTTTTCCGACTTATTCTATATGCACGCTCCATCTAAATTGCAGTCGCATCAATTTCCAAAATTTTTAGTGTGTCTTTCTTGAAAATGCGTACTAATTCCGTTTTATCAGGTTGTTTGTCATTTTCTTCAGTTATACCTCATAATTCCATGTGACTCTTTAAGTTGACTGTTCTGTTCTTGCAGTTTCTTCACCTCCTCTCTGGCCTTTTCAACATCGAAACCGTTAATGCTAACTCTTTATTCAATGGACGTTATTGATTCTGTGTTCCGTGCGACGCGTTTATCTAAATCGGTCCACAATCTATTCAGGTTTGAGTCGACTTCACTTACTGTCTTCTCCAAAAGTTCAAGCTTTTCTAGGCGTTTTGTGACTTCATCAAACTTCGCGCTCATAGAATTCATAATGCCTGCATTACTGATATTATTGTGGAAACCCGTACTCACATTTGCATGATGTCGCTGTTGCACTGGAAAAGGTTCATATATGTGACTTGTATAAGGAGTCGATGATTGGTAATCTTATCCTATATTTTGACCTGCCTGACCCATTTGTGCCGACGGCGACATCGTCACCGATGGCGATTGTTGCAACTGACTCATATTGCGAATCATGCTATTGTATGGTGTACCATTTATTTGATTAGTGAAAACCGTATCCGAAATTCCTGTATTCAAAAGTTGCAGAAAAGACCCGTCGGCGAAAGTACCGTTAATCTAATGTGGTGAACACTGATCTCGACATCCAAACGAATTTCCCGCAATTTTAGGTTCTTTGTTACCCTTTTGAGATTTAGACTGATCACTTTAACTACTGTTTTTTCTCTTTTCCCTTTTTTCTTTGTCATTATTTTCTGCCAACATTATCTTAAAACAATAATCCAACACCAGATTAAAAATTTCTCCAGATCCAATCACTTTAAATAAAATTATGTAAAAAATCCAGTTTCTTTGTCTCATGAAATTTTACACATCTGACTACTTTCGATTTGACCTTGACCTTAATATAAAGAGAATTATATCAAGATAGATAAGAAAGTTGCCTGTTACTGTACGGTCCATGTAGTACCAATAAGTGGATGACCCTAGAAAATTGATAATTGTCATATGCGCATCAGCACCACGAAACCCGAAAGGAACAGTGTACTGGAACTATTATTAATGATTGGGCTGTTAGGACGAAGCACTGTCAATAATATAATTATGAAGAATTGATATTGTTTGAACATAAATAACAAAACATGTTTTTACATTTTTTCGACATAATTTCACTTTAATACTTTTCTGAATCAGATATATGTAATATATATATTACCTCATGCTTATCCTTTGTTGATTCTTGAATCGCCTTTTAAATTGTTTCTGTCACAATGGTTTGTATTTGAAGCCTTGTATCTATTTTTAAACCGAAGAAAAATTCAAGAAAATTAAAGTAGGCTTAAAGGATTCCACAGAAGCACATTTACGGTAAAAAATTGTTTCCTTGTGGTATCATATTGATGACTGGTTGTTTAAAGTATTTTATTTATTTTGTTGAGTTTAATTTGGCACGTACACAGTTATAGGTCAAATGGCGACTTTCCAACTTTGATGGTGGAGGAAGAACTCAGGTGTCCCTCCGTGCATAATTTCATCTGCTAAAATTATCATATTAATTCATTTTGCTGTAAAAAAGGCTGTATTGTTTATCCCCTGTCTCCTTTTCCCGCGCAGATATTGTGCATCAACATTTCACTGTTTGTATTTTAGGGAAGATAAGTTAATCACAAAAAAGTTTACAACAACCTGAATTTTATTTTAAGCGTATTCTAATCGTGTAAGCCATTTTCCGATTTCTTTTCGACTTTCACTGTTACACTTGTATATCTGAATGCATGATACACAAAAAGCTAATCAAAATTTATACTTCTTATTAATCATTCTACTGCTCGTTCTCTCCTCCACAGATTAAAAAATCTGAAAATGTTCATGAAATGTTTTTGAATAAAATAAGGTTATAAAATTCTTTGACTACCAGGTTTATTTTCACAACGGTGCTATACAAATTGAGAATTTTAAGAACAGTTAAAATGGCTGGTTGCATTTAATTTATTAAATATTTTTTCTTATTTGGTTTAAGCGCGTTTCAACTGTTTCATAAATAATTAAATACAATTTTCTCCAGAACCGTCATCATTCGGTTCGACATGACGGGTGGGGTAATTTTTGAATGGGTGAATTAGACAAGATACTATTTTCTAAGTGTCTGTTGTATTTGAAGTTTAAAAACTGGAATTATTTTGAAATCTGATTTGCACATATTTGTTCAACACGGTTTAAAATTTACATTTAAAAGGATGAAAATTGACATTGTGAGAATGACTTTAAATGCCAATGTTGAAATTACTTGTAGCCCGACCCATTTTTGTTTTTGTTTTTTTCTTTCTGTGTTAAAAAGATATGTTTGTCCAATATGATTAAAATAAAAAAGTGAAGTTAGCAGTTAACTGTTAAAACGTAAAAGTTCATTGTTATCACTACCATCCCTTTTATTCATATAACATTTTACTGTTTTTAGCTCGACTATTCAAAGAATTCCATAACTCTAGATCTACTTCGCATTTTTACAAAATTATGCCCCTTTTTCGACTTAGCAGTTTTTTTATTAAGTTTTCGTATGTAAGCTGGTATCTCAGTATCCACTTATGGGAATGGATTGAAACTTCACATACGTTTTCACTGTCATGATCTGACATGCATCGCACAGATACCATGACTCTACTTTGCATTTTTACAAAAGTATGCCCCTTTTTTGAATTAGCAGTTTTTGGTTAAGTTTTTGTTTGTAAGCTGGTATCTCAGTACCTGCTGTTGAATATGAATACGGTCAAATGATGACAAAATCTTAGCCATATTTTTTACTCTAAACATAAATAATTTTATTTTTTGCTTCAAAGCGTTCATTCTAGGATAATATCAAATATATTTAAAGTGGGTAGTAGTTATATCCACTCCTTTTATATATACTACATGTAGACATTTAATTGTTTAGATATGACGAAAAACTTGATGCGGAATGAAATCTTTTACTTTTAACATTAGAACGCAAAGACGTGGCGTCGTCAAGCGTGATGTTGGACGTTCCGCAAGATGACGCTCTATGACGCCTTCTTGACCTTTCGAATTTCGGTTATCTCGAAACAAAACTATCGATCCATGGGAATTCGAAATACCGAGTTTTAAAATGTATCTTAATTTTTTATCGAATGGCTTACTGTAGCTTATCGTTTGATTTTCCCCTACATGTTTTAAATATAAAACAAAACAAGTGTTTATAAATGAAAAATAAAAGAAAAGCTCTGAATTAATGTATTTAATTTTCTGATTTTTTCCGGAGATGAAATGCATAAAAGCTATGAAAAATTTCATCAGTTTGCACAATAGTCAAGATACATAATGACATGAACATGTTAAGTGTAATTAATTAGTTAATAAATTAATTAGTCAGTTGGTTAATTAATTAATCAGTCAATTGATTAATTAATTATTATTATTTAATGGCAAATGACTGCTGTTGTATGAAAAATTTAAGAGACGTTCGCGGTAAGACATTAATCAAAAAGCGATATGAATGCTTATAATAAGAACGACCACGGAAACTGGCTGAATGATATCATATTGGCATTTACAATATTTTTTTTAAAAGATAGTCTTCATTCTTATGAAAGATAATAGAATACAAGTACCGATTAGTTTGAAAGCATTTTTCCATTAGCATGTAACAATTATCCTACTCAAGTCGTATAAGCATCCTTGAACGTATTGGCTACTGCAGTGTATGTTTAGAGCGCATGGTACATGTGTTCATTTTACGTGAAATACAGGAAATAGTTAATGTACATACTCAAAGAGCTGTACAGGCATAGTGCATTCGTATGAAGAGTTTGCCATTTTACGAAGGTATTATGGCAATGAAACAGAACATCTGGTCAGTACCACCTGCCGCCTGTTTAACTTATTTGAAAAAGGCTTATAAGTTTTTCTGCTATGTCGAGCTGACAATATCGTTTATAATAGTCTACTATTACCAGCCATTTTCCACAAAATTCCACTTCATATGAACATGTTTGAAAATATATGAATAAATACCTGTGGTTTCTACTAACTACTTATATCTACTGCAACTGACTCATCAGAGATGCTTAAATAAGGCAGTATATAATAAAATTTAGCTTCATGAAGTATCCGTGTTGAAATAATAAAATGTGGTATCTGCACTGATATAGTTGATTCAGTCCTTATGACAAATGATAAAATTTATTCGGGAATTTACAGAGCGGTTCTGCGATCTGTTCTCCTTGATTACCTATTTCTCATTGGTTTTTGGGGTTTCGTGCAGAGACTTGGGAATCCGTTCTTTTGCAATTGAAAAATTGACTCACCCAGTTGTAAGATTTAAAATAGCCGATTGTCCGTTTACATGCTTGGCTACCTCTGTTATCTTGGCGGATCACAAAATAGACTTTAGCGAAACTTTTGCCTATTACTTGTCAAAACAATCTTTGAAATATTTCAATAAAGAATCTATAGTTAGCCAAAAATTCTTGTTCATTTACTAAATATTTAAATCCCAGCACTGTATTGAATCAGGGTTCCAGCCTAAGTAATATCTTCTGATGAAAATAGTAAAGTTTCTTCAAATTCACTGACACGTAGCACAACCACCAATGTTCATTGATAGAACATAGCTGAATCTACAGAAATATCAAATTGATCCCAATTACAGCCTACAAAACAAATTTGTGGATATGTGCAGCGTTAACCTGATGTAACGTGAATTTATTTCGTAACTTCCTAATTTTTTAACATTACTTCAAGGGATAATTCTACCTGGCTGAGAAAAGTATTTATGACGGTGCACCGACTTTGGAAATTATACAGGTGATGTACTTAAATACCGTGGGTATTGCCACAGTAGGTTGATTTTGGAATGTGTCTTCTATTTTAGCAATTCTATCTATTTGTTTGGCTTTAACCCTGATCAGTTACAAATAATTGGTGATAAGGTTAAGGGAATAATCTATAAATGCTCAGTTACTACCTTTTACATACGTACTTTAATTTGTAACATATTTTCGCGTGTACAGGTTTATTATTTCGTATAAAGGGCATTATTTATAACCTAATGAATGAACATAAAACTGCAATAAGGAAGTTGCGAATATCTCGTGTATACCTTTCAGGGGTTAAAAACTCAAAATGTTCAATTATCAGTTCAACACCTCTCATATTTAATATTTTGATAACTGTCTTTAGAATATTAGCACACCGTACCATTTATATTTACATTTACATTTAACGTTATTGCAGCTGGAATTTTAACAAATTTTCATTGTAAACATTTCTAACGAATCTGCCCGCATTTCACGACTATTTTCGTTTAGAATACTTTTATCAGAGCAAATCTTAAACTGCCAAAGATATGCAATAACCTCTTTAGAAAATGCGTACAGTTAGATTACACCATATTTCCTAATTATGAAATTATCTAAATAAATGTACTTGTAAAGCTCCATTTTGATGTAAATAATGAGTACTTGCTAGGAGCTTAAATTGAAGCCTCCAATAACAATATGATAAACTGTCTCTGTCTGTGCGTATTGCTTTTTCAAAGAAACTTATGTATGAAAGAACGTTTTCTCTTATCTAATCACGAGACTGAATCTAGGAGAATTGCTACTTTCGATAAATAAAGATAATGGTAGGTTTTACTTTATATGATAACCAATATTTAGCTAGAAAGAAGAATTCGTATGGATAAGTAATCGTCATATACTAGTATTTTCTTTAGAGAGATGCGTAATAACAGATGTGCTATGAGAAAATGTCTCTGTAAATCACCATTGCCATAGAGATTCAAATTAGCATAACATTTCGAAATATCTAACCAAAATGAACTAGACAATTGTTTTTCACGATAAACGTTTATATCTCCCAAAAATTACCACTCAAATAAAGGGCCATAGCTCTAGGGAAAATCACTTAACCATAACATTCCAGCGATATGCACAACAACAAAACAAGAGGGCCACGATGGCCCTATATCGCTCTCCTGAGCAGAGTTGCTTGCTTGAACAAATTTCTTAGCTAAAGCTTTAAGATCTAGGCCTTCTGGTTTATTTTTAGCAAATTTATGAAGATTTCCCTATGTACAATCAAGTAACCCCTGGGGCTGGGTCAATTTGACCCTGGGGGTCAAGATTTGAACAAATTTTGTAGAGGTCCACTAGGCAATGCTACATGTCAAATATCTAAGCTCTAGGCCTTCTGGTTTATTTTTAGAAAATTTTTAAGATTTTTCTATGTACAATCAAGTAACCCCATGGGACGGGGTCAGTTTGATCCCGGGGGTCATGATTTGAACAAATTTTGTAGAAGTGTAATAGGCAATGCTACATATCAAATATCTAAGATTTTCCTATATAAAATCAAGTGACCCCTGGGGCGGGGGTCAATTTTGACCCCAGGGGTCATGATTTGAACAAATTTTGTAGAGGTCCACTAGGCAATGCTACATGTCAAATATCTAAGCTCTAGGCCTTCTGGTTTATTTTTAGAAAATTTTGAAGATTTTTCTATGTAAAATCAAGTAACCCCATGGGACGGGGTCAATTTGACCCTGGGGGTCATGATTTGAAAACTTTTGTAGAAGTCTATTAGGCAATGCTACATGTCAAATATCTAAGATCTAGGCCTACTGGTTTATTTTTAGAATATTTTTGAAGATTTTCCTGTATAAAATCAAGTGACCCCTGGGGCGGGGTAAATTTTGACCCCGGGGGTCATGATTTGAACAAATGTTGTAGAGGTCCACTAGGCAATGCTACATGTCAAATATCTAAGCTCTAGGCCTTCTGGTTTATTTTTTATTTATTTTTTGAAGATTTTCCTATAGAAATCTATGTAAAATCAAGTGACCCCTGGGGTGGGGTCAATTTTTATCCCGGGGTCATGATTTGAACAACTTTAGTAGAGGTCCACTAGGCAATGCTACATGTCAAATAACTAAGCTCTAGGGCTTCTGGTTTCTGAGAAGAAGATTTTTTAAGATTTTCCAATGTAAAATCAAGTGACCCCTGGGGCGGGGTCAATTTTGATCCTGGGGTCATGATTTGAACACACTTGGTAGAGGTCCACTAGGCAATGCTTCACACCAAATATCTAAGCTCTAGGGCTTCTGGTTTTTGAGAAGAAGATTTTTAAAGTTTTTCCTTTCGGTTGCCATGGCAACCAGAGTTCTGCATAGAATTCAATTCTTTGAACAATTTTTAAAGAAGACCATCCAAGGAACATCTCTGTGAAGTTTCATCAAAATTTGTCTTTTGGTTTAGGAGGAGATGTTGTTTAAAGAAAAGTGTGGACGGACGACGGACGGACGGACGGACGGAAGGACAGACGGACGGAAGGACGGACGGACGGACGCCGGACGGTGAGCGATCACAATACCTCACCCTGAGCACTTTGTGCTCAGGTGAGCTAAAAAAAAAAAGAATAATAGCAGACTCAGTTTGATTTGACAAATAAGAGAGGCATAACTCTCTAATAAGACTTGGCACGATCACTCCTGTAAGTTTTCGTGGAAATCCGCCCTATTATATAAGAGAAGTGGCTAAAACATCATGAAATTTTATTACTTCAGGGTCATAACTCAAACACACTGAACCTGAATATACCGATGATATCTAAAACTAGGCTTGGCAATGATCACTTCAATGCTGTTTGGTTAATTTTTTCCTGGTTGTTTCGGAGCAGTTGCCAAGGCAAGGTAAAATACGACAAATCGAGGGCCATAACTAGGAACATCACTGAACCGGAACATGCCCATGATATTTATAGCTAGGTTTGGCACTGCTCACTCAAATAAGGTTTGTTGGAAATCCGCCCGGTGATGTAAGAATAGTGGTTAAAACATCGTAAAATTTGATGAATCAATGGTTATAACTCTGGCAATAATCCCTCCCTCTTGAGAAGTTTGGTGTAAAACCACTCAGTGGTGTAGGAGGAGTTGTTCTGACACACTTTGAGAAATACAGACAGACAGATCAAATCAATATGTCCCCCTAATACCTTTGGGAGACATAATGACATGAACTTAAATGAAAACATATGCATACTTTAAAAACTCTGCTTTTATGCATTCAGTAAAATGTCAGTTATCTATTTTATTGATTCAGCGGAAATGTTCAAAACCCTATTTATTTCTGTTTCAAATACATTTTACATATACAGATCAGCTCACGCGGAAAACCTATTCTACTCGATACTCGGAGGATGGCCAAAACGAGTACTAAATTAATGCTCCAACTCGAAGTTTCTTCAAGTCAGCCATTTTCCGTCAAGGAATTACGCTATCTTACTCCGAGGATTTATGCGAAGTCACTCGAAGGAAATCCTTGGAGTGACTCGAGATGAAATCCAATTAGGGGAATACACACCTGTATTTGTTTCTTTAGTTTCCGAGTCGCTTGACGGAATTCTTTCGAGTGACTCCGCGACCAATTAATAATTACCTGTATAAATTTATTTAGATCTTCGAGTAACTTCGATGACAGATTTCAGATTGTATCTTTTATTTTACATTAAAAATAAACAGATTTCTCTGTTCACTAATTTTTCATGACTCCTTTAACAGATACGGCAGTAATTTCTTTCTCCTTTTTATAATTCCTTCCAAATGTATAAAAGAAACACCAACTTCATATTGAAAAATAAGCATTTCTCCTATAATTTACATTGTAAATATCACTATTCTTTAACGGCTTACATACCAAAGAATATTCCTGCGGCCAATAATCGATAGCGGTCAGATTTTACTAAATAGAAATGAGAAGAGCATGTACACATTTTGCATCATAACAAAATTACTAAAAATAAGGAACCTTAGGTACGAAAATAGTACCCGTGTTCAATATTTGATTCATCACATGCTATTTTCAAGATCAATTTTACTTTTCTTTTTGATTCATAAACATAATAAAATATATAATGCCATCATTTCGTCGTTTTTCCTTCCTTTTTCTATATAAAATATGTAAAAAATACTCAGATATGCGTTTATTCAAAGTATTTTTTTTGTATAACTTAATTGATATGAATATTTAGGTGCAAGTAATATCCTTCTCTCAATGAATATATTTTTGTATGATATATATTTCATTTTTGTGAAATAAAAGCCACAGACAGTTTATTTTGACTGATTTTGAAGAATAATTCACTTCAGCGCGAAGTTGTTGTTGTAGCGTCATGATTGTTTTAATGTAATTTTACTTCACGAATAATTCTTTATTGTCATGTTAATATCATAAATTTTACAACACAAGAAATTCAATTTTACCTTGTTTCATAATCATTTCAGTTATCATGAAAATCAAGGTAATTTTATTTACTTCATTATGAAGTTTTCAAAATTGACTGTACATGTTCAATTCAAAGCGATTTTACACGAAACCCGTTTCTTTAATAAATGAAACCTGACAGAAGTAATAAGATATTTTATACATCACGCGTATATCCTTTTTATTGGACCGGTAATAAAACTTGACAATTACCACTAAATAAGGGTCCGTTAAAACAACACAGCATGTACTACACTGATAAGGCTATAAATGCGTTGAAATTATGGGAAGTTGTTGGTAATTCTAAGATATAATTATAATGCCGTTTTAATTTTTGCATCATTTTTTAATTTGCAAAATGTTTGAATATATTGGTCAAAAATGTCTAATTATATTCATTGTATAAAGTCTGCTTAAATGCCTGTACCGCTGATTGCCAATATTTTTTTCTTAAAAGAAAGAGAAAATGATCAAGGGCGATACAATTTTCCCTTTAACTTATCTTACAAACATACCATAATTTTCGTTTCATTTAATGTCTTAAAAACGGGTAATAGCCGTAAAATTGATAAAATCGTATGACGAAAGTCACATTGTTCGATTTTTTGTATTAATTTGGATACTTAAGTCTTTTTTACATATCTTTCTTAAAGACAGCGTTATCTAAAACAAATGTAAAAATCAGATAATATTTCTTAAATATATATGTCACATTTGATTAATAACGCACACTGGTCATTTCTATTTGTGATGCTAATGAAATGTAAGTAAATGATATCAAGCTATTGTCTTTTCTGCCATATTGGTTATGAGGTCAATTCTTCCTCATGTCTAGTGTTAAAAAGTTTGGAGGGGATTACTTTTATTTACACTGTCCCGTGTCTTTGGAACATGGTGGGGGTAAGAGTGAGGTTGGGTGCGCACCATAAACCAGTTTAAGCTCCCCAGTGGTGTTTTTGCCACTGACCGTTCCAAGGCGGTGCCCCACTGTGTTCCTTTGTTTGTTCGTTTTGTCCTTACGTGTTGGCTTTGTGTGTGTATGTGTGTGTCTGTGTGTGTGTGTGTGTTCCTTTGTTTGTTCGTTTTGTCCTGGTGTGTTGGCTTCGTGCGTGTGTGTGTGGTGCACGCGTCTGCGTGCTGTGGGTTTCGTTTTGAGGAGGCTGCGTTTTTGGTGCGTGGCATTCCGTGTTTGATATTTGTCTTTGTTTTGTATTAGTCAATTCTGCATAAATCTAATTAAATTTAATTTACAATTTCAGAAAGTATTTCAAAATAATATTGAACACATCACTGTGATTTCGTGATTTTTTACCTAATTGTAAATTCAGTTTTCCGGCGATTTAATGCTCTGCATCAAAATTTTACTTGTATTTACTTTACAACAGCGGGTATTAAGTGCTTATTTACAACTATAAAAAGGTTTCATCAAAATCTACATTGTAGAAAAATTTTTATTCGCGAAAATATTATGAAAGTTATGATTTTCTCATAGACTGCCATTGTGAAAAATTGCACGAGGTCCAAATATTTAAAATCAGTCTAGCAAAAAATCAAGCACACTGCCCTATCTTTTTTATCTGCTGATATTTCTAACTATATTCTGAAGTTTTGAAAAATCAGTTTATTTAAATTCTACATTGTGGAAAAAATTTCGATCCAAACATGCAGAACTACCTTAATCTGACATGGTTGTAAACCCATTGTAAAGGCATTCTCTCTGCAGTGTAGTGAGAATATTTACCTGTTTCAGATCACGTGATAGGGCTATTGATTCTGAGTAACATAGGGATAAGTTCTATATACATTTTTCCTATTTTCCTAAAAAGCTATCTTTTGAAAAAATAAAAATCTTATGCAATTTTCAGCTCCTAATTCCTTTATGTAAGCCTTTCATTATCTACCTTATTTTTCTTTTAGGTTAAAAATATCATTTTTTCATTCTCACATTTCAATAACTTCTGCTACCAGCTGCAAAATCCAAAAGCGTATCAAATATAGCCGCCGGTTTCTACCGGCGATTAATAATCTGAAAAGTAGATCCTTCGTAAGGATGGAGAACAAGGCAAACAGTGAAAATTGCACACTCGGTTTGATTGAGTCTGTTCATGAGCAGTAATGGAAAATGCTACACTGCCCACGCCCCCTTGCACCAGCTGAAGCAGTATTTAATCTTCAAATCTAAATGAGTGGAACTCAATGATCCCGAAGGACCAGAAAATATAACAACACTGAGATGAAGTCGGGGCGACTTTTTACGGCCGCCACACAGCACTTAACACCCGCTGTTGTAAAGTTAATATAATCTGAATAGTAGATCCCTTGGAAGCACCGAGAACAAGGTAAAGAGTGAAAATGGCACACTCGGGTTGATTGAGTCTGTTCATGAGCAGTAATGGAAAATGCAACACTGCCCACGCCCGCTAGCACCGGCTGAAGCAGTATTCAGTCTTTAAATCTAAATGAGTTGTAATCAATGATCCTGAAGGACCAGAAACAACACTGAGATGAAGTCGGGGCGACTGTTTACTGCCGCCACACAGCACTTAACACCTAAGATACAACTGAAACATTATCTTCGCTTGTAGATGCAGGCGCTGGTCTGCATTTGCTTGGCAATAGGCAGTATGTAAGATTTATGGTTCTAGACGTTCCTGCTCAAGTACGGATGATAAAAATATATAGAGTTTCAAGGTTATAACTCTTATAATATTCAAGAGCAATGAACATAAAAACGCATACCAGAAAGTATATATGTAAAATGTTCAAAATGTTAATAATACTCAAAAAATGAAAGAAAGAGTTATGGTTACGACAGTACTTACTCATCTAAGATTAATAAATTTTACAGAAGTTTAGAAATATAAATTTTCTCACACTGAAAGGACAAAGTTCTAACAAAATACCAGATGGTAATGTTTCTTGGTCTACTTATGTATCTAAAAAACCCATTTGCACAAAGTAATAAAAATATAGCTAACATTAAGGTCAAGTGGACGTTAACAAAACGTTTGAAAAGAATTATATATTGACTAAAGCTAAAAGGACCCTCTTGGCAATAATAGTAGAGTTATGGTTATTGTTCTAATGATAATAAGTAAGTGTACACCATTTAAAAGCTAAAGCTCTTGTAGTATACAGAAAATTCAAAGTGGACTAAAATAAGAAAAGTCACCAACGCTAACACCGACCATCAATTGAGGAAAATACCACAATCGAACCACATGAAAAATGATATAATCTCTTGATTTTTTTTTCAGTTTTTATCAGATTTCCTTAAAGATAGTAGATGACCATCATTCACTATGCTATTTCATCTTTAGTTTTTTTTCTCGAAATGTAGAAAATGCTCATCAAATTATTTAACTTATATATATAATAACTAAATATATAAATTAATTTCTTATGTAGAGCTACGATTATAATTAAATGTTAAGCAGTAACAGTCTATCGTTGATGTATACAATATGTACTATTTTCAACCTAATCCATAGTACTGTTGATACACATATTATATATTTACATAAAGTGCAAGTAAGTAGTAAATGTTCATGTTTTCAGATAAGCAATTTGTGCCTAATATACCCTTAAAGATATATGTACCTGCAATTGTTTAACCACTAGAACAAAAATGGAGGGTTGAGTTCAGTACTGCCATAACTCTTCTTTATTTAATTGGAGTTACGGCAGTATTGCGCTCAACCCTTGATATATTAGTTATATATCAATACATTCGTTATCCAAGCATAAAAATGCCGTAATGGTCGTCTTTGAGGGTTGTATTGAAAGGAATGTGAAAGGAGATCACGTGTTGTTACCAGTTTGTTGTATATGCGCACACCATACAGACATGTAATGGTGCAACGGCCATTTAACGCATAACTGATACATGCTCAAGAGGCGACATTGTATTTCTATATTAGTCTTAACACATGCATGTTTTCTGTAGTTTCATTTGCAGAATGATTTCATAACACGAAAAACCATGCGTAATCTGTTCATATGAAAATGCATGTGTGATACCTAGCGTTTTCAGATATAGTCTCGTATATTCTCTTTAAAATCCGTTCACATTTTTCTAAATAGTTTTGATCAGTGAGATTGTATCTTGTCTAATCTGCCAGAATACAGATCTTCAAATGAAATCAAATTCTGCCAGACAAATTGAAATGTAAGAACAGAGACAAACTAATTAAGTCTTTTTATCAGATTTTGCCAAAATATAGATGATATCAATTGACTTTGTATTGGATCTTTTAAAGAATTTCGACACTATTCTTTATCGAATATCACAATATACGTTTTTGTTGTGTGTGACTCTTTAACCATTGAAATACATATCATTGTCAGTGCCATTCTGCTGATAATTGCCTATTGTTTTTTCCCAATAAATTATTTAATTCGTGTATTATTAGTTTTCGAACTGTTGCTTAACAGAAATATTACATGTTAAGTCTATGTCCTTTATGATAGTCCTGCACGTTTAGATATACAATATTCTACAATGCAAAATCAAATTTAACCCTGATTTTTCAAAACTTCATAATATATTTAGAACATTCAGCAAATAAGAAAGATTTTCTTTAAATGAATTTGGCTAGATTGATTTGAAAAATCACAATTTCGCAAATAAAAAATTCTACAAGGTAAATTTAAATAAAACTAAGGATTCTCGTGTTGTAAATGATGTCTAATAAACTATAAGTTTTGTTACAGAGTATACATTGATTATAAACTGGACAAAGGTCAAATACTTCGGTCGTTGCGTTTTGTTCCTTGGTGTATATTTCTCGATTAGGAAAGTAATAAATTACGGAAAACACATAACGTTACGTAACAATATCATAACTAAACATGAGTTCGACGGTGTTGTACGCCTTTGAAATTCCTTAAATAATTTCTTTTACGGAAGTTTCCTGCAATTTCTTAAAAAACAACGGTGCGATTTGAAAGTAGTTCCATTAAGAAAGCCTTTCGTTTTTCTATGTCTAGTTAGTACTAACCAATCTTCATCTACAACCAGGTGCATATTATATAATCTTGCAAAATGCTATAAAGCTGAATTTATTAGGTACAAAGTCTGGACTTATAAAACAACAGAAATTGTCTGAAATACACCGACAAGTGTGACTTCTGAAATGGGACATGCATATAAATCAAAATGGAAGACTTTCGTCAATAATGGGAAATGGGATTAACCATAAATTAATGTATTGTATGTTCATAACAGAAACTGTGGCAGCCACATTTTGAATAAAGGCATGATAAGTCTTTAATGTTCCTTACGTCAGATTCCATGACTAACAGCATAATTGTCTGTGATTTTGTTATAGAATATGATACAAGAAGAATGCTGTTTTGGCTGTATTATTTGTAATATTAACAAATTATGAATTCAGTAAGAAAATATATTTATGTTTAGGTACTATAATAGCGAAAGTAGGATGCTAGGATTGTAGGATAGTAGGATGATAAGATGATTGCGATTGTTGGGCAATAGAATAGCGATAATAGGATGCCAGGATTGTAGGATGGTAGAATGATAAGATGATAGCGATAATTAGGCAATAGAATATCGATAATAGGATGCCAGGATTGTAGGATAGTAGAATGATAAGATGATAGCGATAGTTGGGCAATAGAATAGCGATAATAGGATGCCAGGATTGTAGGATAGTAGGATGATAAGATGATAGCGATAGTTTGGCAATAGAATAGCGATAATAGGATGCCAGGATTGTAGGATAGTAGAATGATAAGATGATAGCGATAGTTGGGCAATAGAATAGCGATAATAGGATGCCAGGATTGTAGGATAGTAGAATGATAAGATGATAGCGATAGTTGGGCAATAGAATAGCGATAATAGGATGCCAGGATTGTAGGATAGTAGAATGATAAGATGATAGCGATAGTTGGGCAATAGAATAGCGATAATAGGATGCCAGGATTGTAGGATAGTAGAATGATAAGATGATAGCGATAGTTGGGCAATAGAATAGCGATAATAGGATAATATATGAAATATTATCCTATCACCCTGCCATCACTTCTTGCTATCGGTATCCTACTATCCTACAATTGCCTTCCTACCATCGTACATGTGTTCTATACTACCATCACTATCCTACGAGATAGCTGGGCGAAAAGCTATGGTAGGATATGTTCGTTTATTTCATAGTATGTACGAAGTTTAGATATGTCCTCAGTGTATGTTCTCAAAGACGTCTGAGTGCTATAAAGTAAGTTTTAATAGCTTGATTCCTAAGGTCATCATTTAGATTTCAATAAATATGCTTGAAAGTGAATTATTTTGTACATTTTTCGGAACGCAAAAAATATACCATGATGCTCATTGATTCATCGATGTAAGGGAAGCTCTAATTTTATAAAATAATGCACCATTCTTATAGAAATATATGCTTCCTATTAATTTGCATGACAGAATGTTCGAAGAACCCACTTTCACAGGTAAATATCATGATTTCACTTCTAAAATAAAGAAATTAAACATTTGTGCATGTGTACTTGTGTGCATTTTAACCACAGGTCGTTATTGTCAACAATAAGTTTGTCAATAACTTCTTTGCTTACAAAACTGTATTTGAAAAATAAAGTTCCATTTCGTTTAATTAAGATTACACAACAATACGAAAATACACCACGTTAATTAATACAAACCTTTTATCAAGTTTACCTGGGACATCATCGCATGAGTTTTCCTTATATTTCTTTGCTGAATATGAATTCCTATAAGGTCAGGCTATCTAGCTGCTCGTCGATTTGTCATGTGTGTCGTTGAAATGCATCGTACGAAGGACACTGCTTAGAAGTACATCAATTTTAGGAGATACGAGTATATCATATGCACACATTTTAGAAAGAGTCTGGCAGGCTCATGATCTCAATCATAAGAAAAACAGTCGCACATTTACTGACATAACTTTTAGTATTATCGTTCATTATACCTAAACGAATTTAAATGTTTGCGTTTTCGCAGGTTGCCCTTCTAAGACAAACTTTATGCCATGTAATGAATTTTCTACAATCTTTGTTTTCCGTTTCATTTCCGACTCCATCTAACGCAGATTATTCTGATACTTAAAAAGCATGATACGGCCTTTAATTGCGAGGTTATAAAAGATTATTAATTATGTAATCTCTTTGTAAAACGGATATTGTATAATTATTTATAAATACGAACAATATGCACCACTGTTTCGTGTTGAGACCACCGGTAAACTGTTTATATCCAATCAGAACAACTTTTGTATGAGGGGATCTTGATAACGTTAAATGTAAACGAAATATACGTAATAATGATAATAATAAATAATAATATTTTCTGAGTTTGTTTTCATTAGTATAATACAAAATGTAAGATATTTTTGTTATTTTATATATTTTTCTTCTAATTGCTTGAATAACGCGTTTTATCATTTTCCTACATGTTTACTGTTAAGACCTCATTGAATCTATTTGCATCTAATCTTATTCCTACCTTACTTGTACAATTATATGTATTTTCTAAATTTCAAAATAAATGACATCTATTGTTCAGAATAAAATAATGAAAGTGACTTAAAAGTAAAAATATCACCAAACAAGTGTCATTTTATACAAAAACATTCGAGAAAAAGGCTACCCAATTGAAAGTGAAAATATTATACAAAATAGATGCCACTCTACTCTTATACATATAACTATGAAGTCTGCAAATACTTAAAATAAATGGAAAATCATACTGCTGTTTTATTTTTAAGTTGTGTAGGAAGTGCTTCAGTTATTGTTTAAAGAGAAAGCAAACACAGACACAAAAATATACTTTAATTTTAGAATTACAAACCGCGTCAAATGTAAATCAGGAATGAAACGTATTAAAAACTAAGTGTTGCGGGTTAACAACATATGCGTTAAAACACTTGTATCAGCTCACTGATTATTGTTAGAAAAATATATATGTTATATTGTTAAATACCTCTCCTGATGATTTAGCATATAATTTTAAGTGTTAAATGCCTGTATAATGTTTACAGCGTATACTTGTAGAGACCCAATATGCATTAAACTAAAAGCGATAATATAATGTTATTAATCAAGCAATTTCATATTGGCCTTGTTATTTGTCCAAGGGTTGTCGTATTGGCCCGAGGCCGTAGGCCAATATGAAATCGCTTGATTAATGATAATATTATTATTAAACTTTCGACTGTTGGCGGTAACACCATAAGAACATATTGCAACTATGCACATTCAGGTGAAAAATCTTGACAAGTTGTTTAGACTTATTTTAGAAATCATATTCATTTTAGCCAGTAAAACAGAATGAGTTGTATGTAGGTACTTGAGAATAATTTTTAGAGATATTTTGGATGCAAAATAATCAAGAGTAAAGTTCTAGAGCTTACCTTTTTTTTGAATTCCTATTTATTTTCTGTAGTACCTTATCATTTGAACTGTTATAAAAACTGCTTTAAAAGTCATTTACTGTTAGGATGCAGACAACGAGACACAAAATTGTACACATATGTGTTGATCAATATAATACAACCAACCAAGCACACATTATACACTCCTATGCCTCGTTTAATTCTTATCCGAAATTGTTTGTAGTTTACAACCGACACTCGTGTTCGCCAATTTATTATTTTCATCCACTTTCCGGCATGTCAATCGCTATTTATCATTGCACAATAGTCCACACTACCAAAATGTCTATTAAAGACAAGTTTCATCCTTTTAATTAATCTGAGTTTCGCATATTTTCTCATTATTTTCCTTGAAAATTGCCAGAAATTCTGCAAGGAAACACTTGCTTGTACACTATACCGAATAAGCGAAACTATCGTTGTAATCTGTAAAGACCGTAAATCGACATCGTACGTCCGCTCAGTTATACTTGGTTAATACATGAACATGTTAGATGATTTTTTTTGGTCAAAAATGTGAAAAAAGTTATAATCTGAAACTCTAATGTAAAACAAAATGGCGTCATTTAAAAATCTAACGGAAGTGATTTCTCCGTATTGGCCCTCTCTTTCGAATCAATCAAAATGCTTGAATTCCGTATTGGCCTTTTTTTCTCGTATTGGGCCTGTTTTTCTCATATTGGCTCAGTTATGTTTTGTATTAGCTCTGTCTGTTTCATATGATGTTCGCAATTGGTCTAATACAGTGTGTAATATTGTACAGTTGAATAATAATAATTCATACATGTAAAACAATATAGATAACTAACGGCATAACAATAGGTTCCATGTTAATGGTTCGTACATATTACCATGACTAATCATTTTGACATGATAGTAGAATATTTATTGTGCAATTTTAAACATATCTCTATTAAAATGTCATAATTTTACGAAATAACTCAAATCGTATAAACGTTTATTGAGCATAAATATAGGGCTTTGTAATTTATATAGCACATTGGATTTACTTTTGGGTGATTTATAGGACATATATTGTGCATGTTTGAAATATGTTTCCGTAGAGAATTATGGAGAACTACTGTATGCTGCACCACCAGCATAGCTATATTCACAGGACATAGTGGATTACTTAAGCCTTTTTGGATGTTCAAAACAAGATACAGGTGTTTGACCACTGAATCATGAGATCTTTTATTGTTTCGTTGAATTGAATATATACCGAATATTAAATATTAGTTAAATGTTAATAGCGGATAAGATTTTTTTATACATAATACGCCCATCCATTCACCGGTTATATATTGAAAAACACAGAAAGCATACACAGTTTTTGAATAAGCGAACAATGAATGTTTACCAAGAGAGCTCCGTATGTACCGTCATAATGAGTAATGTAGTCTTTTGGTGCCAGAAGATTAATTTCAAACTCCTAAGACAAGTTAATACAGAGTTTTGCATTTTAGAAGTAGTATAGATACATTGTTTCTGTCATTCTGTCAGGAGGTTTACTCTTAGACTAGAAGATTTGTCATTATTGGTACATAATGGCTCACTGCACTATACATGATTATAAATTATTCAAAATAGGCCAAATTCGGATAATAGCCGATAAATTCGTACAAAGAACGGAAATGCCAACGTAGTTCTTGATCTAGATTTCTAGCAATGGCTTTGTTACGAGAAAATACGTCTGTAGTAGGGAAAACATCATCTCAATTCAAATAGGAGCGGATATCTAACAACATTATCTAAAAATGACAAAAAAAAAAAACAACAAAAAACGACGCGTTAATATCGTCCAGGTTGTTAGGTAAGACGCTACTAAATGTCTCCGAAATTATTTTCTAAATATTAAAAAAGTAACGATGTATAACTTTTTTCAGCATTTTCTGATTTCTACAGACAATCCTTGTCTTCAAAATATGTCTATAGCATAGTACAATATATTGTATTGTAGTGTAGTGCAGTGGAGTGGTGCAGAGTAGAGTGTTGGTGTAAGTGTGGTGTGGTATGGTATAGTATAAGTAAGTCAGCTGTAAGAATAAAGTATTATAAAATCATACTTTTATGCATATAGGTACCTTTACTGGGCTGCATGCGTGCTTCCCAAAAAAGGTACAATTTCGGGATATTGTACTTTATCCAAATGTTTTAAAATTAACAAAGGCGAATATAGGCGCCAGAAGCCAAATGATAGTATTGATAAGTACTGCGTATACGGGTAATGTATTATTATTTATTAAATGCGACTATAAGATACACAATAAATACCCTATCTTATTTTATCTACTTTTCGTTTACTCGTTTCCGAGATTACTGGTCAATGCTGTTGTGTCTTTTTACTTACTCTCCGTCTGATTACAGACCCTGAAATCACATAATTGATGTTTGACAGATTACTCATAGGAAGGAAGTAAACAAATTAATTATTTCTATTTAATTTGATTTGTCGAAGAAAGATATCAATGAAAACAATATAAATGTAAATAGATTGCCTTTACAATTTGTCAGTATTACTGTATCAAAATTTTTCTTAATTGTTCTGTATGAACGCTTTGTGAACGTGTAAACCCGTAAACATAAATAAGGTGTCCGCTATGCTGCGGGTAATTGTCTATCGTGTTCCTAAATGAAATATATTTTTGTCTGTTATATCAATGACCGTTGAGCTGTTTACAAACATGAAAAGGTGGCGAGTCGATTGATATTTATTTGTTTCGTCGTCATTAAATGTGATGCCAAGGTATATATGATTCATTTTCTGTCATTTAAATACGACACAATGTTCAACTGAAAACAGGAACGAAATTATTGAACATCAATGCTGTAAAGCAGATGTTCTTGGCGTAGCACTTCAGGCGATATCAATAAATAAATAAATTATAGAAAATATGAACGACGATAGACTCTGGTAGATGCGTCTCTTCCGTTGATTACAATACAGTTATTATAACAGTAGCTCGATCTTGGATGTTATTTTCGGTTCGAGTGGATTTTGCAAGCGCCGAGTGTGACCCGATCATGCAAAATTTACGAGAGCCAAATACAAAATCCCAGATTTAACTACTGTTACAATGACCTTTTTAATATATACCTCTACCTTTTTATCGGGTGTGTTTTGTCGATGTTAAGATAGAACTGAGTGAAGTTTTATGTGCCCTATTTATAGATCCGTGTCAGGTCATGCATATTGAATGAAAGCAGTCCGGCAACATACAATACAAAATGTACAATACACACTGTTGAAAAACGGCGTTAAAACCCAAAACAAACAAACATAATTTATTTCTGCCTTTTCGTATTTACTTGTAAAATAGATATATAATAAAAATGAATATTAAACTTGAAACAAGATTACTTACATGTACTGCTTCAATTATGCCTAGTCTCTGTACTACGAAACCTAGTGGTAAAGCGCCCACCTCAAGTGCAGGGGGTCGTAGGTTCGGTCCCTGGCCGCTTCATACCAAAGATGCGAAAAATGTTACTTCTAGCTCCTCATTTGGCACATAGCACTAAGAGAATAGTTCTAGGACTGGTTAGCCGGGTGTCAGTCAAATGTGACTGGGTTGGATGTACTTTAATAAATTATCTAATTCAAATAAACATATTGTTTCATAAGTAAGATAGACAATCAAAGTGCATTACGTAATCATCAGACACTTGTGACGCATTAGATATATAGACATAAATCAATGCAATGTCCAAATGCTTCGGCCTGATCATATTTCCGTAAAGAATATGAAGTGAAAACAATTCTGCCTTTCAAATATTAGAGTGCAATTATCAGAGATGGTTTATAAAGTATCAATCTTATAATGCGTTTTCAATTCGTCATGAGAAGATATACATGCCGTAACCTATTTGATACACAATCCCGTTTTCGTCTGTGTTATTGTATCTTCTCTGTTTACTTACTCTTTGAATACAGATCGAGAAATCATATAAATACTGCTTGACAGATGAAATTGTAAGAAGATCGCAAGCACATTAATTATTTCTTTTTTATCCAATTTTGCCAAGAGAGAGATCAATATAAACTATATATTACTGGAACTAAGATTGCTTTTTTCACAACAATACGTCAATATCACTTCATACAAAATAACAAAAATCATTATAATAAAAAATTGCTTATCGCTTTTTCCAAGTGTCGTTGTATCATAAACTATATTTTCTAACATAAGTAGTCTGCAAATGGATCACAGTTAATGTATATCAATGACATTAAATATAATATGTGATGTCAATACCGGATTCCATTTTTGTCATTTAAATAGAACAATTTTTATCACTGATGCTTTGTCAGATTATTGATAACGTTGACATTTGCAATAAAATAGAAAAAAGTGGAAACTCCACAGGTCGCTCAACACAACGAAGACGAAAATGTTGCAGGCTCGGTTTGATTGAGCTGTTCATGATCGGTAGTGGAAATGCATGCTACCGTCCTCGCCCTCTAGCCCCGGGTTGAGCAGAACTCAAGATTTACACATGCTAAATGTACAAACAAACAATTTAGAGACATCCGCAGATGTGTTCATTCGGCGGTGCACATGGAACCTTCAATGCTACACCGGTGTGTAATTCCATGAAAAGCGGCGTATGGTCCCAAGTTTAAATAATGGGTTTGCCCCAAACGAGAAAACAATGGGCAGAACTAAACAAACTGGAATTTAGAAAGGGAATCTGAGGTTATGGAGCCTGCATATCACAGAAACTGCCAAAAGACAAAATTAAAAAGCAGGCACCATATCCAAGGGGTGATTATACAAAGCTATGAAAGCGGGAGAACTTGAACCACCCAGGCCGAAATGTGCATGTTCAGAAACTAAACAGTACCAGTAACACGACATAAAAGTCGTGCTGAACGATCTGAGAAGATCGAAATATAACAGCCCTGATTGAATGTACGGGGAGACTTTTTACCACCGCCACACGGCACAAACAACGCTGCTGTGATAATAAAATAGAAAAAGTGGACACTCCACAGGTCGCTCAACACAACAAAAACGAAAATGTTGCAGGCTAGGTTTGATTGAGCCTGCTCATGGACGGTAGTGGAAATGCATGCTACCGTCCAGGCCCTCTAGCTCCACGCCCTCTAGCCCCGGGGTTGAGCAGAATTCAACATTTACATGCTAAAAGTACAAAAAACAATTTAGAGACAACCTGTTTTGAGAATAATCAATATATATATTATTATATATACTAGGCTTGGAAGTGTATATATAATAAAAGGTCGTAAGTAACAATTACGATCTAATATATTTGGGAGGTCGATATGTATAACTAGGCTTTGTATCGATAACTCCTGTAAAAATTGATAGAAATCTGCCAAATGGTGTAAGAGAAGTTGCCAAAATAACATAACCTGTCATAATTCTGATGTAAAGCACCGAACCACAACATGCTCATGAAATGTACAACAAGGCTTGGAAATGATCACTGTTGTGAAGTATGGTATAATTCCTCCTGGTGGTGTATGAGCAAGGTAAAATACAAAAAAAGGTCAAGAGCCATTACTCCATTACAAAATCACTGAATCGTAACTTGCCAACAATATGAACAATGAGGCTTGGCACAATTCACCCCTTTTAGATCTGATGGAAATCCGGCCAACATTGTAAAAGCAGTGACCAAAATATTATCAAATTTGATGAACCAAGGCCATAACTTTGTGAAAATCAAATTTAATCGTATTTTTTAATCAAACCCGAAAATACCAGATTTATGCATAACGAGACTTTGCACTAATCCCTTCCGATATTGTGGCCGAAATCTTCCAAATAACATAAGAGAAGTGGCCATCATAAAATTTGATGTATCATGGGCCATAACGCTGAAAATCATCAAACCTGAAAATGCCACCGACATGTACAACTAGTCTTGGCAGTGATCACTCTTTTAAAGTCTGATGCAAATCAACCATCCAGTGTTGTCGGATGAGTTCCCAGGACAAACTTTGTGACAGACGGACGGACGTTTCTACATATGGATATTTATGTGGCTACTCTTTTGTTCTCTCGATTGGCTGACGTTCATACATATGGATATTTATGTAGCTACTCTTTTGTTCTCTCGATTGTTCTTTTTAAATAGCCACGCAAAGGAAAAATAGCCACATAAAAGCCATAAATGACATCAAAGAAAAGGTACAGTTACCTATTGTTCCTATAGCCACCTAAATATGCAAATGTGGGCTCGGACAGACGAACAACACTGAATCAATATGTCTCCCCAACTAAATGTTATAATTACGTACCGCTTTCATTGTAATTATTGATTTGCTGTCCAAGCAATTAATGAAGCCTTTAAATATTGAAATGACTTGTAAATTGGTTTTATTTAGCATAATCTACAATAAATAAAGCGCTAAAGTTTAAATTTCGAAAGGATTCTAAACAATGAAATTCCCCAGTCTTGTCCGCTCAAACATCGGTCTTTTGCTAAGCCAGGGCGTTCAGTTGACCCAAGGTCCCGGATTTTGACCCGCGAAAATCGAGAAAACCTCGTATTTTACCCGCGTAAATTACGGCACGTGCGTCGGCTTGACTCGCGGAAATTTACTTAGATGCGTTCCAAGTTCGATAGTTCTGGCCCCTGTCAATCAAAATCCCAGTGAACTTCACTATTGTTCGCCGGCACAAGCGGAAATATGGCAGTAGGCGGAGCGTCGTATGTTAATTAGCTACCGACAGATGTCAGTCACGCCACGCGCCAAATGACACGTGCTTATCTCACGGTTTGTATTTAGTACAATATGCCTTGTCATTATCAAAGGTGTTTATTGATCAATGTTTACAAGCTAATTGATAAACAATGCAGCCTTAGATTATCGTGTTTGTACCATTATTTTGTGTGCTCGATACGATTACATGAGCCGGTCGGCCATTACGGTCTATAACAAACGACCTGCGCATATTCAATTTATCTTCGTTAATAGACAATCCTGAATGATTTACCGAAAACATCTATGAAATAAGTAAAGTTAATTTTAGATGTATTGCTTAATAATATTATCCAATATCTAATTTAATGTTTTTTTCCGTAATAAGTTGAAATTCAACGATGGATATATTTTTTCAAACAGTGAGATTTTTATGTTATAATTTTCGCTGTTGTGGAACTGAACTTGAACGGAAAAGAATGGAATACAGATAATTGGAAATTCTATCATAATTAAACATCAAGAGATAAACTAACAAAAATGGTCTTAAAATACCTTTTACATTCGTGAACACAAGATTGTAAATGATCTGACGTTCACTTTGTTAAAGATATTTCGATCTTGTAACGAAGAACAAAAATATTCTCTACATCCTCATGAAACATTATGTAAGCAATTTTATCTACCACATCACCTATACTATATCACGCGAATTGCTCATAATTTGTCTTCCAATAAACACATGGTTTGAGAAATTGTTTCCTCTAACAATAACATTGTTTGATATATGATAAATTTCTCAAATAATAAAATGGTTTATATTGTTTAAAGCCGATAGATTACACCTAAGCTTGTGAATTTATCATCGTTACAGTAAATACGAGTGTTAACGCTTAACTGCAACTGCTTATTGTACGAAAGATAAAAACAATTTAACACAGAAAACAGACATTTTTAGAGAATTTTTAATCAGTACCACATTCGCCAGTCATAACTTGAGTCATCAATGTCTTGCATGACTATTTGCTACATCATTTTCCATATACTATTTGAGAAATTTAGTTGTCTGTCCTTACACATTTTTTGGTTGGCTGTTTATCTCAGAAGACTAAATTTGTTCCGTGCTATGAAAAATAAATGTCTGTTATTATAATATATGTCTTATTTTTCTTATTAAATGTTCCTGCTGTGGCATTGCAGTTTTGTCGAGTTTGCTTATAACCGAAGTCTGCAGTTTTGACTTTCTGACGTATACATGTAGCAAGTAAGAAATACGAATTAACGAATTGTAATTTGATCGTAAAATTATTTCAATTTTGAAAAAGAAAAGAAAAAAAAGAACAACAACAACAACAACAGAGCTTCAAACTTGAAAGGAAACGGGTGTCTTTCGGTCAGTTCATACATTTTGTACTTCATTTAATTGATTAAAATTTAAAGTAACTTTTAAGTTTAAGGTTTAGAACAATACATTATAGGAGATATTTATTTTAAATGACTTTCATATCAAACTAATTGTTTCTTATACACCAGTAAATCGTTGAAAACAATATGCTATCAGCTAAAATGATTCACTGCTCCGTAGAGAGATTTCCACACTATATGAAATAATCGGTATTTCAGATTGAAGATAATTACATTTCTTTCAAAGCTGATCGTTGAAGTTCGCGTTTTCTTTTCAATTTTTTTTATCTTCCTAAACGTTTGACTGAAAAATTGTTGAAAAAGACGTTAAACCCGAACACACACACACACACACACACACACACACACACACTTATCGTTTCATATGAACGAATACGCTTATCACAATTTTCATATCAACTAGAAACTGCGAATTATATCAGGGTAAAATAACAACATTTTTAAAAATATCTAAATTTTGTAATGTTCATGATTTCTCTTGAATATTCATGATTTCACAAGCCAACCCAAATCACATGACACTTTAATAGATAATAACATAAAAAACACATTTATAGCAAATTGGTAAATGCGAAAAATACACATATTAACATTATCACGATTTTACTGAACTGATTTGGAAATTTCCACGTTTAAAAAGCTTCTTCAGCCCAAGCAATATATCTATTGTAGTGAAATACAAAACATATAACACATCGTAGAAATTTAAATCCTACAAAATGCTCGGTATTTAAGTCTTTTATCAGTTTACAAGAGAAGAAAATTCAACATTATTATCAAACTTCAAACTGTTTTTTTTTTTCAATTTGAACAAACTAAATGTGGGAATTTCCACGTAAAATTATTGTTTTTGTTTTGATTTTACCAATTTGACGTAGAAATTTTTAAAGAAGACGAAGTATGAAAGACAAAAAAGTATGGAAATTGCCTAGCTCAGTAGGTAGAGCGTTGGTCTACGGATCGCGGGGTCGTGAGTTCGATCCTCGGGCGGGGCGTATGTGCTCCGTGACTATTTAATAAACGACATTGTGTCATTAGTCCTCCACCTCTGATTCATGTGGTGAAGTTGGCAGATACGTGCGGAGAACAGGTTTATACTGGTACAGGAACACGAGTTAGGTTAACTGCCCGCCGTTATATGACTGAAATACTGTTGAAAAAAGGCGTTAAACCCAAAACAAACAAACAAATCAAACTTTCTGTTTCCCATTTAAATAACTTGAACGTTAAATATTCCATATTTTAGGGAATTCCTTTGGCCCATACAATGTATATACTGATTTTGAGACGGATCAATAAACTATAAAGTTGAAATTCCAGCAAATATATAAAATGTGTCGTATAATGCTGAAGAAAATGTACATTCTACATTAGGCATTTTTACTTATACTAGGTTCTAGTTATACTTGCTAACGTTTTTCCGGTAGAATACCTTTAACCCCAAACTATACAAGTATACATGAAAATTCCAGAATTTTACTACAATTTCGAAAAGGTCAATTCAAGCATGATTCAATATATTAATGAAATAATGTGAATTTGTAAAATATAGCTGAATAAATTCAAATTATTCAATTTGTAACAAATGGTGTCCTTTGTCGGAATGAAATACAAACAGTATGAACAAGTATAGCATTTAATCTATGGTTTAACATTAATTTTCATTACCTGGAAAATAGATTTCTATTGTAAGTTTATAGCAAAGACATATCGTGCCGCACACAATGCAATATTCAAGTTACTGTAATAAATAACATTGAGATAAACAGATGAGAAAGTAGTTTTTCAAAAGGACATCGTCATACATGCTCGCCAAAACAACTTACAGTTATTTTGTTCTGACCATCAATATCGAAACCAATCAAGAGAAAGCAAAAATACTGCCATTGCTTAATATTTCGTGTATGTATGTTGAATTTGTCACCCGAAACAATGACCCTTATACTGTCTATCACTTTCTTTCGTTCCGACATCTGCATCTGATTCTTATGACACAATCCTCTACATAGCGGTCTTTATACTCTGCAAGTGAAATAAGAATGATTTTGTAAAACTACTTACTGTATTTAGTCAATCAATTTCAAATATGAAAATGTTATCCGTTGTTAGATGTGAGATGATTTTGACATATGTAACAGAATATTCATCTCCCGTCAAACTCATGACCTCTCGATATAATATTTTGCAGAAATGTATGTATATAAAAATATCAATGCAACATTGAAGCTACTGATTTATAAAAAAAGTGAAACAAAGATACGTATTGTTTCAATTTCAATTCTGTAATATAAGTTTTTGTTTTCGCTACTTTTCGCAGTGATAGCGACACGCGAAACCAAAATCCTCCTGGATAACGAAGCGCATTATCTCAAACAAAATTTACGATTTGGAAGCGCGAATTCTGAATAACACTCCGTACTATTTGTTTCGATTTAATATCATTTTAGTCACTGACCGTTCCAAGGTAACGTCTCTATTTCAATTTGTCTATTTCCTGTTATATGTTATGTTTTGTAAACTTATGTGTTACTATCCATATTGCCCCGCCCCAAACTTCCTCTTTAATATAAATGAAGCTAGTTAGGAGCCCCCAGCTGATGGTTTTGCCAGCGGACGTCCCTGAGCGGCGCTTCATCGTGTTCATTTGTTTGTTTGTTTGTTTTCTCCTACTTATGTGTTTGTTTTGCTTTGTCTTTTTGTGCTTGGAAGCGTTGTCTTGTGCGCGCCCTTACTTACACTGATGTGGTTTGTGGTCTAGGGAGACTGCGTCTTAGAGCTAGGCGTTCCCTGTTGAATATCTGTCTCCCTATTTTGCTTCCCAAACACCACACTCCTTTTTTATCCAATTCCCATTTTTTGTATCTTGCAAATAAATAATATATGCTTGTTGTTGGATGTTTGAAGCAACCTGTCTGCTATATTTTTCCAATGCAGTTATTTATGGCGGTCGGATTTGCGATGTATGGCTCTGGCTGTGATTGCTGTACTTTGTGCTTCCGTGACGTCTACCCTTGCCCTTTTTTATTCGGATAATTACACCATAATTATAATCTGGTTAAATTTGTTGAGAAATTTGATAAATCACATTAAATTTCTTGTAAATCAGATATTGTACTTTTGGGACAATATTATTATCTTAAATTATCGCATAGTGCGGCAATTTTCCTTTGATCTTTGCAGCATGTTATACATAGTAACACACATTATTACTACAAAACTGTGCTGATATCTTACAAAACTGTTGCGATATATATCAACACGGAAATCTCTATGGAGTTTCATAAGAAAAAAAGTGTTCCGATATATATCAGCACAGTAAAACTGTTCCGATATATATCGGAACACTTTTTCTCTATTGAGGTCCTATCAAGGGAGTATAATTTTTTCCTTTCAAAGAAAAGATGATTTTAGCTCCAATTTACAGTTCACAGAGAAAGAATTGTCACAAACACCTACATTTATAAAGTAAAAGAATAAATAAACTAGAATATTTCAAAAACTTGATAGTTATTGCCAAATTCAAAAATACATGAAATATATGAAATTCTGAGATTTCTCAAATGTTTCTTTTTCTTTGATTTTTTTTACAAACAAAACAACAAGTTTTACAATATGTCTGGCCAATGAAATGCAAAGATTTAAAACCAATGCAGAAATTTGTTGGGTACTTTTATCTGGGGAACACATTTTCTAAAACAGAAGTTTTAGTGTTTCAGTCAGCGAGGCGCAGAAAGGGAATCAAAATAGTAAAAATAATAATAAACAAATTTAAATGAAAATAATATATAATTTTTTTTTGATAAACTATGCGATAAAACAGTTATAATATGTAGTGCTCGTGTGTTACCAGGATATATCAGAGCTAGGGGTAAATCTCGTTATTTTTCTCTTCACATATCTGTCTCGGCCTACCGGCCTCGACGATATGTGCAGAGAAAAATACCCTCGATGTACCCCTAGCTCTGATATATCCTGAAACACACTCTCACACATACTATAACTATTACTTATGGTACAGAGATGATAGTATGAATCACGTACGCTTCTGGTTAAATAAGGATAAAAACGAACAGTGAATGCATAACGTCATCAACGTTTTTAATTGTAAACATTATTCCCCTGATGAAGGCATTGAAAGCAGAAACTAGTTGGGAATAAATCTATCAACAGTTTGAAGTTGTTCTTCCATTTTCTATCATATAAGTGTTAAAACATTTAAAATATCAGCATTCATACATGTACCTACTATAATATTGTTCTCCTTTTTACAAGAGTATCCTTAAGTTTATAAATAGATAAAATATCGTAGTCTGTTTACTACTCGTCTGAAATGTGTATGCTTTTCAGTACTTTATGCTTTAACTGTCTTCTCAAAGCGTAGGTGGAAAATGCAGACACTTTATTATGTACTTTGTTATCAAGAAAATCCGTTTCCCCTAGTCGATCGTCATAACTGGCATTCATCAATCCTGTAAAAGACGTTTTATAACAGTCCTCGTGCATGTTAAGACAAATTAGCCAGATTTAACATATCTCCAGACACCAATTCTGTTCCAAGTAATGAATAAATTGCCTCTACCATATCTCTAGTTTTGCGTTTATAGCCGTGCTTTGTTACTAGATAGATATCATCATTTGTCATTAACTGAGTTGAATTACTTTCTAACATAATCTATATCTACATGGATAATTGTTATTACAATTCAATATGTTAGAGTTGTATACAACCATTATTTCCCGATAGTTTTAACATATTTTTAACCAGCGAAGGTTTGGAAGGCATTTACCTTGGTATGGACAATGGTTTAGATTTTGTTATTGAAACCGACTGTGTTCATCATTCATTGATATTTCTTGTGTAATAACGATACCGAAGCACCCGACCAAGGATATGGAAATAGTTGTGGAAATTCGGCGGATATACAATGTTTCGCTGCAATGTAATATTAATTGGACTTGATATACCTCATTCTGAACAAGTAAAATGTATAAAGTATCAACTTTCTCAATATTTCATGTAAAAACATATAGACAAATGCATTAGTTTCCAATAACTAGTTACATTAAAAAACCTTCCAAACAAATCCCAACAGCATTATGTATATAGATGTGTACATGATAGAAACGTGCACAAAAAATACAGGGAAGAAATAAAGTATACAAACAAAAGGAAACAAACTGACAAATAAAGGAAAACAATGGGACTATGACCTTGAAACGGTCGACAATTGAACACAACTTAAAGGTTGAAACCGAATTATGCACCAAACCAAGCTGGTAATGCTAACAGTGTTTCAAAGTAACAGGAAAATTTCTCTGCCTGGTGATTCCCGAACGCACGTAATATTAACAAAAAGTGTGATTTGTTGACTGTCTACAGAAGTGGTAATGTAAATATGTATGAAATGAAAACCCAGATATCCACACATTAGCTTAAAACAAATAAATAAGGGCGGAATGAAACAGAAGACAAATATCAATTCAGTTTGAAAGTAGTCCTGTTCCAACGAGCTTTAGGGAAATATTTTCATGGAGAAGAAAAAATTCTATCAGATATTTACATTTTCTGGACTTTCCGTCAATTGTTATCAAATACATATCCGCCCGAAGCAGAAGAACAACAAAACAAGAACCTTAAGCCTAGATGTAAGAAGGTTGTTTCAGGTCTCGATTATTTAATCAAATATTTGAATGGCGAAATTCTGCAGGGTGCAAAAATACACTATACTTATTATATCTAGATAAATATTCCAGTGAAACAAAAATAGAATAATTTTAACTGATGATTTCATTAACTACTGGCCATTACGCTCACGGATTATACTACTTAACCATACCACAAATATAAAATGTCTCTCAGTCTTAATGTATCTATTAATACTAGCACCTTTAATCCTAGAATACCTAATGTCATTATCCACACAAACTATAGGTGTACGAGTCTGGCATTAAGCTTAATAGAGAAACAAAAATATGAAAGAAAATTAATACACAGAAATAAAAGTCTTCTACAAGAAGTGATTTTCCTCATCTACGATTTATTTATGATGAAGGTCAAAAATCCAAACTTGATTGTTGTTTACCTGATTCAGTTACAAGGTAAACAATACAGTAAATCAATTTATTAATAAAACAAAAATATGTTAAAAACTCGTATTACACAAATAAAGAAATTCAATTACTGAATGAAGAACGTAATATCTTGATTTTTTGATAGTAAGATGTTGTTCATTATTTTCATTTCAGTGAACATTTGACATGTTAGAGCGCAATAATTATGTTATAATATCATGCATAAAATATCAAAAATAGTTTAGTATTTTTATACATGACAGTACCATGTAAGATCAAATATCCTTTATTGTGAACATCAGAATTTACATTTCTCTCTAAGCTATCCACATGTGAAAATATTGTTCATTATCTCTGTTCAGTTTTTAAAGTTCTGTATTTGTTTTGTTCTTTATTTATAGTTCATCTATTATATTTTGAGTTTTATGTTTTAAATTGTTACAGACGGAGTTCAGTATTTGCAGTTTGCCAGTTTACAACGGTGTTTGTTTCAATATACGTTTGTTCCTGTTCATCTGCACTTAATTATCCTCGGTCTTCAGATTTGGATGTAAGTTCAAATTATACAGAAAGTATACTTTATATTATTATTACAATAATATTTATAGTTGTCTTCAGTATGATAAATGGTAAACAGTATTTGCTACACCCTCTGTCAGTTATCTCTTTCTACTTTCAATTTTAGTAAAAGGAAATAATTGGATAGTATTTACTATAAACTTGCATTTTTAACCAGACATTTTAATAGTTTCTTTACAAATGATGAGAACAAGATGTGTGCTCTGGTTTAACTGACAGTGTAATCAAAATTATTACACATTGTAGGCACACACAAAAGCTGGGTTATTACCTGGAGTACACACAATAAGATATGCTGATAAATGTACCATCATCTGAAATGTCCCAGTTACCATCCACCAAACGTAGGAGCCTTATCCTGAAACACCACACCGAGGGTGTTATAGAAACTCTAGAAGGAGTGTCGTATCAATCAGGTACTTACAAAATCAATTATTATTTGTTTTTATTAGCTTCATTAACTTCAAAAGCCTAAATGAGAGAAGACTACAGTTGCAAATCAGCTTGATAGTATGTTTAACCATATTCCTCTGACTACTCCGAACATTCTGCAAACATCAAGCCAATGGAATGAAAATGAGTATTGTTCTGGAGAGTTTAAAATGTGCAGGTACTGTTCTAAATAAAAAGTTGGACCAGGTGTATAA
Organism: Mercenaria mercenaria; assembly: GCF_021730395.1. NCBI lineage: Eukaryota > Metazoa > Mollusca > Bivalvia > Venerida > Veneridae > Mercenaria > Mercenaria mercenaria. The sequence goes on from NC_069371.1 coordinate 22,618,385, forward strand.
GGAACATTCATGTGATAAATATTTATGCAATGGAAAGCAGGTGTTGCTTTCTACCCACTGGATAATCTCAATGTGACTGATTTGATTTACTGCAGTGTAAATAAATGTTGTAGTACTGTAGCTAATTGCATCGTTTGTTGTTTATATATTTTTGCATTCATTTATCTTTCAATTTCCTATTTAGGTATTTGTCAGGAACACTGATGCAGTTCCCCGGGGAGATTTCAAACCGGTGACCTGTAACCAACATGAGAAACCAACAATTGTTATGGGCGACTTGGAAACAACTGATCTAAGTGAGAATTACTTTATTTTACCAAGATTTTCTGAAAGTCGTGTTGACTGTCTAGGTATCGTAGTGAAGGACACAATTATATCAACAAAAGGAAGCAAGGTTGCAGGTTAGTTTTATATGAATTGTCAACAGATGGTTACATATCTAAATTTAGTACATTATCCTGTACCAAAACTGGCTTAATTTCCAGAAGAAACTGAGGAAGGAATGTATTAATATACATTTGTTTTCAGTGAACATATGCATATGTTATATAACATATCATAGAATTCAAACTTTTGAAGTCTGGCTCAGAACATATATTCACTCGCTGCAGCCAAATAAAGATTTAGAAATTATGTATTTACACAACTCCATATAGCAGTCGCCAGTCCATAGTTTGTGCTGTTGACCAGTCTATAGTTCGACACAAAAGTTTGCAGAGCTAAAGTCAAAACTTAAAGAAAAAAAAAATATTTCCATTGTCATGAAATAAAATAACAAAACTATTTGCTTTCAGTCATTTAGACCTAGGGCAATAGGTCTGACTATTGACAGGCAATCCATTCAATAAGTGTATATCATAATAAATGACTTTATATGAATCACCATTCGGTAGCTTGTACTATTGACTGATCTAGAGTTCCACGCTAGATTATGTTGGGCTAAATTGAAAATGTTAAAAAAAGTAAGAGAGTTTTTTTCTGGGATATGATATATAACTATTGACAAGAAAGTATTTCATTAAGTTTATATAATAATCGATTCATTTGTCATTTATCTCTTTATTTTGCACGATGTTTTATTCATTTTCAGTTCGTGGCAGTAGCACTTCTCATATTACGCACATTTCGGCATGAGACTATGATTCTGGTGATACTTTTGTTCAGTATGTGGTTCCAAAGATGCCAATCACAACAGCTGCTCAACAAGTGACTGGAATTATTATATGTGGTTCAAACATGACTGTTAATGGAATTCCAATACAACCGTTGCCTATAAAGGATACATTAGAACGGTTTTGTAAATGGCTGAAAAGAAACCAAATGTATTCCTTGAAGCTCATAATGGGAGGCGTTTCGACTTTCCTTTCTTGATATCAGTTTTAAAAACTGTTAACTTTCTTGAATACTTCTTTGATTGTGTTATTGGTCTGATTAACTCATTTCCAGTTTTCAAGAAGATATTTCCGGGACAGTAACATAAACAGAAAGATTTAGTGATTAGGCATCTTCAAACAACATATGGGGCACATGATGCAACTGAGGATGCTGTGTTTTTGAGATAGCTACTTCTGTTTACAAAGTTGTCAGTGCAGGAAATCATTTGTTTCAGTTTTTCACCTAAAGCTATGTTCAATTCAGTAGTGTTTCATAGAGAGAAAGCTAGAAATATCAGTAGTCTGGATGTGCTTATTTCTAAAAGCTGCGACTGCGGAGAACATACTATTAGCAGGGTCTAGTCCGATCTACAGAGAATGTACAGTCCTGCAAAAATAGTCAAGGTCAACCTAGCGTGACAAGTTCGAAACGTGTATTGGAAATTGTTTTCCCAAAACTGGTTGACTTCTTTAAAAACGAGAGTGACACAGGTACTTTAGTAAAAAAGTGCTAAAAATGTTAACCTTAAAAGACAAACACATTTAATGATACATCCTGATGGTTAGGATAATTGTAGAAGACAAGTTAAACATAAAATTGTTCCTATTTTGTATTTCAAAATGCTTCAGACTAAATTGTAAAACATGTTATGTCACCAATACCTTTTATGATTCTATCAGGAACTTGTGCAGAATTTTTTTGTTATTTTTTAATGTTGGGAAAATACTTAAATTCCTTCAATATTTTTGTACAAAATAATTTTAAATGATTTTAAAATTAACACAATAAATAAATATTTTAATGTTGTTCAAGTTTTAGGCGATTAAAAGATATGTTTTATATTATAATGCATGTAATATAATACAGATAAATTTGCTGTAATTTTTTTTGCTTGTCCCTTTCTTTATTTTTCATTTTTTAAATTCTTACTTGTGCGATTCGGAGACAAATTGTTTCGAAACTGCATATTTCATGATTGATAACCGGGTATTAAAGAAGTGAATATATTTCAATATTTGATTCTATTATCTTCGTTTTTGTATTATTATTAACTGGTGCCTGCTGCACTTAGAATTAGTAATAATTTGATTATGTTTTGATTTACAGAAAATGGATTATATGATATAAACATATGCTGGTCTTGGTCCATTTTATCCCCTCGGATTGCACATCAGGTTTCATGGCCAAAAGGTTTATATCTTTATGATTCACTATATGATCCAAATAATAAAGACAATGATTTCTAACCAAAGACTAATTAATTTTATTCATTTATTAAAAATGGAATTTCCCGTTTAGAAACAGACTGAAGGCCGGACTAACAGTCGGGGATGGATGGCAAACAATCAATCACCTCTAATGAAATACCAGTAAGGCACTAAATAAACGACTTGATTTGCTGAACAAATGTCATCGAACTGACATCTTTGACATTCCATAATTAGCTTTGTCTCCATATAAACTCGTAAGTATCAATTCTAACAAAACTTTCTATTCTAAACAGGTAACATAAGAAGTGAATTAATAATTCATTCACAATACGTTGAGGTGTCCATGAAATGCAGTTACATTATACAAATTGATTTATATGTGTCAGTTGTACATCCGGCTGACGAAGTAGTGTAATTTGTACTCTCCGTAGTCTATATGCAATGGTGTGTATGAGATTGGAACACGTGTCCTTAAAGGTGGTCAGTCACCAGCAACATGCTTTTAGTTTGGTGTAATTATTCTGTTAGTAGTAGCAACCACTGTATTATATAAATGTTCTGTAGTTCAAGAATAACAAATCTATTCTATGCAAAAAAGATTCTAGATCGTGTTAGTTATCTTCCACCTCCATTTAGGTAGCATCATGAAAAACATCTATCAAGAAATTGCAAAGTCAGTACATATACAAAAAACCTAAAGCTTTTTCCTTATCTATGATGGTTGTTCTGAGTTACTTGACATCCTTTGTCAGGTTTATGTTGCTCAGAAAGACATCAGAAAATTCCTATCAATATTATAAGATTGATTTACCGAACAATGCGTTAAATACACTCATTTCAGTCTTATAATCAGCTTTATGAACAACTTGTCAGTTTTGCTTTGAATATTTGTTTATCATTTCTATAATAAAAAGTATGTACAGTATAACTGACTGGTAAGTTGTATATGTATCAGTGCTCAGGTAAACGAAGAATAAGCTATTCATGCGAACGCATGTGTTCTGGTACACTACATTATATAATAGTTAAACATAGTTAAGCATTGATAGTTGTCTTGCTCATACAGTTAGTTGTCCGTTAGTCTAAGAATTTTTTTCTGTCGATTTATATTTTCAGATCTTATAAAGTCAAGTTAAACCTTTTTTTAAAGAGAACTGTAGAAAATATAAGACTATTCAGTTAGAAAACATGCTCCTCAATCAAATGAAACAGATTGCATCAGCAGAAAATAAACCAGTAAACGGAAAGTAGTGCCATTTATGAATAGAAAAGTTCAATTATAAACTAAACTGGCTATCAATTATTCAAAATTTCTGCCTTTCAACAAGACGTGTGTTGCAACATATCTGCAATTCAGGTAAGATGCATTTACTAATAAGAACTTAAAGATGTTTTTCACAATTATTTCTAGCGGACAGATTTTTCTGTAATTATTTTGCATTATAAACAGATTGATGTACCACTAGTTGAAATAGAAAAGAAATACAATAGGACCCGTGCTTTTTTAAAAATCAAAGTTTATTAGGAGCACCAAATTGGTATTTTTCTGTAGAAACAATCCATACATATCATAATAAAACAAGTGCAAACAGCTGTTTACTTTAAACTACATTCTGGTGTTACTGTTTTTACATCACAATAAATGAAACCACTATACCTATACATAAAAAGTCAGCATATAGATATATCAACACAGACAAAGTGCTCTTGAGTGATCTCGAAAATATCTGAAACTGAGAAAAAACCCTCCTAAATATATAAAAAAACTAGCGGACAGATTTTTTTTATGTAAACTAGAACTCGGACAAAAAAATAACTAAAAGAAATAATATCAACCCGTGCTTGTTTTCAAGACAAATTAACCAATGTTAACCCAACCCAGAAAAGTAAATTTTCGTTACTCTATCCACCTAAAACATTTTAAATCTTCTTACACAAAAATTGCACTATGTTATAAACAATTTCGTAATTAATTCTCTTACAATTCAATGATTGTCACATGCTTAATAATACACTGTTAAGGTTACATACCTCTAGGTTAAATACTTTGTGAGATATGTGCGACACAAACGTTCAGACCCTTTATACATATTATTTTGACTAAGTCAAGGGCCATTACTCTGGTCTAGGTGAATAAATTCCCAAACAAAACGCTCAACCTCACATGCTGAATGACATATCTAAAATGTTTCATTACCCTGGATCAAATATATTTTGAGATGCGTGTGACACAAACTTTCATACCATTTACGCATATTTTGACTAAATCAAGGACCATAAATCTGGATTTACTGAGTGAAACCTCTGATAAAATGGTCCGTGGGCCAAGGCCAAAAAATTTGAAAGTCGTAACCCAGAAATTAGGCAAAGGTTGAGCTATACCATGATGTTATACTATCATTCAGGAAACTTTTAAGGGTGGATGTCGGTCTGAACGACATGTCAGTAAAATTTAATGACGATTTTAAAAACGTTGGTGTCTAATAAATACGATTTAGCATTGCATAGGGATATCGCCGATTTGGATGGTAAAAGAGACATTTATGCGACATTTCTTATAACAAATCTTATCTTTTAATGTCTGAAATAATCAATAATTTATTTTTGTTGTCAAAGAATGCTACGATATGTATTATATACTGAATAAAATGTAAAAAGTAGGGGTTGATGTACCCCACCCACCACATTAGTACATATATATTTATGCGGTAAATCTTTAGAACTTTTAATCCTTTATAAAGGAACAGAATCCTAATGTTTACAGTAATGAAAACGAAGTGAATGAATAATTAACTAAAATTTCAGACACCTTTACACTTTAATATCAGGTGGCTAAACCTGTGGTTAATGTTTTATTTCTGGGCGAATTGCATACTGACAGACCTATTCTTTGCTAGTGCAGTAAAAATGATGAAAGTATTGCAAAAACTAAAACGACCGCAAACGTTTTATGGAAGTTCCCTATGGAGAACATCAAAATGGAAGCAGATCCAGCAATATAAGTCTTTATTCAAGATGATAGCTATTTCAAATTAATCCAAAATTATTATACATATGAGTTAATGCAACAAAAGTTTTTATATTTTGATGACTTTAGTTCTCTTCTAGCTTAGGTCTTCTTAGTAGTCATTTTGTACGTAGTTATTAAATCACCCAAAATTTATGTTTGTTAAACTACCAACAAATTAGGTTATTTAGTTACGCAGACTATACAAATTTAGACGGCCACCACTTTCCAAATTTCCAAATAACTGCTTTAAATTTGATCACACATGCACATATGAAAGAGGCGTAGCTCTTTAAAAGTCAAAACTATAACACGAATCACTTGATATTGATTGAAACATGTTACAGAGGATTTTACCGCTCACAAAATGACCACCTGAAATCAGCTACATGTACAAATATTGATGAGCTACTACTGTTTAGATATTCAGTATTATGAAACAAACCAAATAAGTTTCCAAGGATTGAAGTTTGGTTATCCAGATCAATCTAATAAAGATACTGTCCTCTCATTTTCAAACTGGTCGCAAACATACATATGGATAAGATTTAAGTAATCATTGCTGTAATAGAAGTTAAAATAATTTCAATTGAAAACTACGTTACCAATATGAACTACTTCTATTGTTTTAATCAAGATGGCGCCATTTTCAAAATGCGTACCGTAAAAGACATAACAGTAATGTGATTTAAATACTGCTTTTATTTCTTTTAAATCTAAACATGTTACTCTCAATTTTCATTCAAAGGATTTTGAATGTAGTTAAAATGTAATATTAATTTGTATCAGAATGGCTGCCTGATAGATGTTACATATACAGTGTATCCTAGTGGAATTATGAGAAATGGAGAATGGAACATATAATGAAATTGTCACTTTCTTCTGAGGTAGTGAAAAAGATCATTGTACAAACACTTATGTCTTTTTAAACATTTTAAAGGATTTATAATGTTCAATTGAAAACTACGTTACCAATATGAACTACTTCTATTGTTTTAATTAAGATGGCGCCATTTTCAAAATGCGTACCATAAAAGACATAATAGTAATATGATTTAAATACTGCTTTTATTTCTTTTAAAACTAAACATGTTACTCTCAATTTTCATTCAAAGGATTTTGAATGTAGCTAAAATGTAATATTAATTTGTATCCGAATGGCTGCCTGATAGATGTTACATATACAGTGTATCCTAGAAATGAGCATGTACAGTTCTAAACCTATCAAAGCAATTTAAGATGCATATATATTGATGTACCTTTAGGTTGTGCTTGAAAGTTTTATCTGTTTTGTTTGAAATAGAAATAGTCAGATATATCATACATCATTCAACAAAATCCTTTCAATGCGTATTCCTCTGAAATAGTGCCAAACTGTTATGAATATATCTGTAGTCATGCATTTGCTTGACATAATGGACAGGTAGTACAGAGCTTCGCAGCTATAAATTGAGCAAGTCCTGGAATCAAAAAGTCGTGTATCGTATCTGTTTTTTTTATTTGGTTGTATGAGCAATAATTATTGGTATTGTTGTAATTAATATTTAAAGTAACGCATGTTTTAATCCCTTTTAGGATGTAGCTTAATGATTTTACTACGGAATAAAGCACTTAACTAAAAAGAGTTTTTACAGATATGTCATGAAGATATCAAATTACCACTGGCATTTTCCAAGCAAATAGTACAGTAAGTATGTACATATGCATTTATACGTGTAGGATGAACTTATTCTGATACTGATACCGAAAAGTGACTTCCACGCAACCTCTCATATCAAAATTTAGAGTATATTTCTGTCATATGGTGTACATAGGTGTTATAATGTGTCCTCTTGTGTAGTTCTAAAACATACGTTACCGAAATTAGATTAAGGTAGTTACTAGACTTAATGGTTGAAACATAGTTACATACCAAGGTAATCTAAATGTACCAGTTGAAATACACCAATTTTTGAACGAACTAGTTTCTTTGTATTTGTTAATAGTTTTGAAAATAGAATATTGAATTTTAGTAAGAACGCAGAACTGACAATAATGATACCACAATCAGGATATGAACAAGGAGTCTTATCTATGTTTCCGTTAAGGGAATGTAATATGAATTCGTAGTTCAGTAATTCCGTCCCACATTTTAAGTGATATTTGAAAATCATCATGGTCAGAAACAGAACTATTTTAAAAAGCATGTTTTACAAAAAGTGTCATTTGTTTCACTACATGTACCCATGTTGTACTGTATATGTATGATGCTCCATAAGTTCAAAATGTGCCGTGTTTATTTACTTCAGGAATTATATCAGCAACTTTGAACACATAATGCATATAAACCGATAATTTCAGTGATGAATACAATCTTACCTTCCGTGAATATCAAAACAACGCATTAAAATATAAAATCCTCTGTCTTGAAACCGCCTAAGTCCATCGAAACCCCAAAACTATAATAGCTTTAATGTTACTTAATGTAGCTTTAATATTACTTAATGTTCTGTGTAATCTTGGTAACGTATGTTTCATAATATATTATTCATTTCATCTTTGTAATGCTGTAAAAACTGACCGAGTTGGTGCTTTGCGATGCCAGTAAGCATGATTTATGTATTAGCCTAGAATAATCATATACGAAATATAAAATTGAATAGGTGACCTTTAAAACCTAGGTAGGAGAGGTGGTCTAGTGGATAAGGTGCCGGCCGCTCAATCCAGTGGTTCTGGTTTCGAGCCTCACTAGGATCACGACCATGACCTCTCATATGGCACCAGTATTGGTTTCTCCAGGAATCGGACTCAAAGAGTGGTTTCAAAAGGCTTGAAGCTTTCATTACAATCGAGCTATAACAAATAAGTATAAACTAAAACCTAGGTAACGTACATTTGATTCTTAGATACCCATACGTTCTGTATTTATTTTGAATGAAAGACAAAAATATTCAGACTGCGTACAAACTGTAACCAAGTCTATTGTTAATTATCAATATGCTATCTTTTGAAGTAGAATCCATAAAATGCTATTAAATCTATGCTATCTTTACAGTGATGCTGAAAGAGGCACCGTTGTTTTACTGTAGTTTGTCAACATCCTATAATTGAGAATAGTTACAGGGTTAAGTCCAACAAAATCATAACGGTCATGTGTGCATAGTTTATTTTAATTAAAAGCATACAAATGCAATTGCTGGAGTATTTTCAATGTTGCTAATTCTTCAAGGTGGAAAATTTGAGTGGCGGCTGTTACGTATGTTACATTTAAAAGTATCTTTATCAAATAAAGGTTAAAATTATACATGTAAGCTTACTTTGGCATCTAAAATTGAAGAAAATTATTGGTACCCAAAACCTTTCTGAATGAAACACAAATAGGCTTGATTTATTGAGAAACAGCATGTGATTTATATGTATTACATTTGCATGCACGTTGTCTATAACCTAAAGTGATTGCAATATTTTATATTTTCTCATGAAAATATATAAAATTGTGAATCTTAACACAATTATTTGATGATGTCTTATTAAAAAATATAGTAAAATATGATAATTTATTGAGTTATTTAAAATGGCAAAAATGTAGCTCGGGTGGGTGGGGTATTTTGACCCCTAAATTTTGGTAGAAATCGTCAAAATTTGGAAAACTTTGTTACAGTGAAGCTTTAATTGATTTAGGACAGTTACATAAGCAAGACTCTAATATCTGAAAGTCAGTATTGAAACAATCTGTTAAGAATTCGTGTGTAGCCAACAATACTTTCAAAGAGAGAGAATTCCGCATTTTTCATACACAAGGTTTACTAAAATGTGTATAATTTTTATTTGACATACGGTAGAAAGCGACATCCGGTCTTAAACAATCCCGGAATGAATGTATTAATGGCTGAAGTGGATGAACCTTTGCCTAATTTCTGGGTTACGAAATCGAAAAACTAGAGGACTTTCAGAAACTGGCCCACAGACCAAAACCCCTGTGCACAGCTTCACATGCTGAAGTATATTCCTGTATGGTTTCATGACTCTAGGTGTTATACCTTTTTATATAAATACGGCACAAACGTTTAGGTCCTTTTTGTACAGTTTTGATTGTCAAGGGCCATAACTCTGTCTTACTTTTTGAAATCCAAAATAAAACGCCAGATGCATAACTTCTTAGTGCCCTCTCTCTCTCTCTCTCAAAAAAAAAAGAAAAGAAACCAGAGGATACTTTAAACTTAAGGATATACATTAAGATTGTCTGAAATTTTATGTGACTATGAGCCGGCTGAATAATGACTCGACAAAACAGTTGAACTTGGCTGTCAAAATGTTTTCGAATCGTGCAAGATGATTTCTTGGACACGAACTTCCTACGACTACTCTTCCCATAAAACACCATCACACCAACACCTTTACAAAGGCAAAATTTGCACAATCAAAAGTGTTAATATATAAACGGTATTTTTTGCACAAGGAACTCGCGAAAATTGCTTATTGCGGTTATCGCTTGCTGCGCGATTGAGTTGCGCACAAAATATTTTTGTTAATTCCTTTAATGCAAATTAGTAATTCAAAACATTATTGTCTGAGAGTTAACCCGTTGGAAGCGTGATAAAAATAATTTTACTGACAATGACTTTAATTTCTAAAATTTTATATATATCAGACCTGACAAACATGTATGGTCCTCAACACCATGATCTCAGATAGAATTCAAATACAATACATTTTATTAATATGTGTTGGTGTGTATTCTCTTATAAATATATATACATTACATTTAAGAGAATGGTTGAAATATTGGATTGAAATATCGGATTACTAGTAATTCATAGTACAAAAAATTTGGTTTACACCATTGAAAAATAAGAAATAAAACGAAAGCGTTTTGCTGTCATTTAAGACTCGTGAGTAGCAACTGTTCCATTCACTTTCCTCGGTAAATGCCACTAGTAAATGTATTGCATCTTTTACTGAAACAAACAAACATCTGCAACTTATAATGTTTGCTTCTTATGATGAATAATAGCATTTTAATGACAACAATATCTGTCACACAGATGAAGTCAGTCATTTGATTTGGATTCTAAAAATAAACTTCGAAACTCGATTTTTTATTAGATAAATCAAGAAAGGAAACATACAAACAAACAAACAAACAAACAAAAGTCAAGGTTATTTGCACACAGGTTAAGAAAATACACTTAAAATAGTTTTCAAAATATTTACGTTACATTGCAATGGCAAGGCAATCTAGTTGTGAAATATTTATGACGTATATTGAAGATAACTTTCCACTTGTAGCTGGAAAAAGTTTGTTGCATCGTAAATGTTCATATTTATCAGATATGAAAGTTTAACGAGCGTTCTTATCTAAATATTGCAGCCAGTCGACAAAATGTAATATAGATAATTGTTTGTAACTTTTGAGTATATTGGCTATTATTACGGTTTTATTTAGACATAGCTGTTTATTTCTTAGATATCAAACAGGTTATCTTTTATACGCTTTTGTTGAACTGGAAACTAGATTAACGCCTGCGGCAAACAACTGTTCCCGATTTTCTGAATTTACAATACGCATAAACTTTTACATAAATTTATTAGACACCTGTAAAAAATGCGGCTTATGTTGGTTGGTTGCGTTCTATCCTTCAAAAGGATCTTCTCACAGATTTTATTATCTCTCCCAACAGCAGACTTTATGTTCCCTGCGTCGACTGTAAAAAAGTCACCTCATAATTGGACTCAGTGCTGTTATATTTCATAGTCCTTTAGGATCATAGAATAAATTCTTTTTAACTGTAATAGAATTCCACTTAAGCTGTTGCTAGTGGGCGTGAGGGGTGTTTAACACTGCATAATCTTCCATGAACAGACTCAATCAAACCGAGACTGCTATAGAGTTGTTTGCTTTCGTTCTATGCTTCTAAAGGTTCTTCTCACAGATCTTATTGACAAGTAAATACGAGCAGGCAAAAAACAACACTTTCATATTCTACTATCATGTTTGGTGGGCCGATGGTCTAGTGGTAACACGTTTGACTGTCAATCCAGAGGTCCGAGGTTCGAATCCCGGTCCAGGAACTGGAAATTTCTGAGATGCTATTTAGAGTGTCCCACCTAACTAGAGGCCTGTACTGGTTCTTCCCAGGAAAGACGGCTTCGCGTGTATCGGTGCTATACACCGGGTACGTTAAAGAACCAGACTGTCTATTCGCAAGAGCTAGGCTAAGTTAGCCGGACATGTCTGTATTTAAAAAACGTTCTCTGTGTCTGTTCTGGGGTCTTTATCTCACTCTGTCCTTCTGGTCAGATGGCTCTGTGTCTGTACTAGTAGACATTGTCGGCTTAAGCTGATGTGGACAATGAACTGTGAATGTGCTGTAAATCCTGGGGGTCTTCTCAAGACATACTTGTATTTAATTCACTGTTACAGTACCTGACTTTGTTCATGACAGAACGTCATTCAAGTATTATATAAACAGACTGAATGAAACTGAGTCTTGGTAATGTTCTATGTTTGTATAGGAAGTAATTATTTGGGACAATTTAAATGAATGTTAGTAAAGGAATGTTCTCATAAGACACTAGAAAGTTACTTTAACCAAACACGAGTAAAGTTTTTTATCAAGAGCTCTCCAAAATATACATAAACTTAGAAGAAGATTTATTTAAAAAAAAAAATAGTAATTCTACAAAAGTTCCATCAACTATGTTTCCCATTTCATTTGATATATTGTGTTTCTGCCTTCGTCATATGTCCGTCTGTCCGTCTTCATATAGCCTGATCTAGCTTCTCAAAATCCTCTGCTAGGATTTAAACGGAACTTCACAGAAATGATATTATGAAGCCTTGTTGTGCGTATCCTCGTTTTTTTTTTGTAAAGTTAGGGTCACTTAAAAGTAGTTTTTGAATGAAATTTGTCCGAACTGCTATTAATTATTATTAGCAGGATTTGAAAACAATTTCATAGGAATGATCCGTTCAAATTCTAGCTGAGCATGTATTACGAGGTTCATATTAAATTAAATGATCTTGTGTACTGAGTAATGTCCCTTTGATTATCCTACATAAAGTCTTTGAAGAGATTTTTTCTGTAATTCACTCCAAATTTCATTGAAGCCTAAGGGATTTATTGAAATAAGATGTGCATATCGTTGGTACATACTGCTCGAAATATTTTTTCCGGATTTATGTCCATTATTCATTTTACGGAAAAAAATATTCGGACTTCTTCTCCTAGTATACTGTTTGTGTGCTTTGACTGAAACGTCTTAGGAATGATAGTTGCGGGTCTATATTATTCATAAGTTATGGAGTGTACGTTGAACGATTTGACGAATTAATTGTACCTCATTATTAGAAATAGAAATTATGTAGACAGATCCTCTTTCATCATTTTGGGAACGCCATCAACACCAGTGGAGTTAGGAAAATGTTCTAGAAAATTGTTTTATTTGAAAAAATTTGCAAATAAACAAAATCTGTGTAAAGATAGTTTTGTGTAAAATATTAATGTACTGCATTTCAGTAATTGTTCAACATTCTAACATGATCAGATTCATTTTCCTATTAAACAAAGAAGGCAGAAAACAGTGAATTATTATACAACAAATCACTGTTCTGACGTCACAATTATTACGTCATGGCGTCAAATGGCATAGCGGCGCGCTGGAAAAGAAACCGATTGAAAACGGGCAAATATTTAATGAATGTTGGCAAGGATGTATTTAAAAATCCTTGGTAACGTGCTAGAATCGAAATAATATACAGTCGAATACCGTAACCTCGATATTCAAGGGACTGTAAAAATTGCATCGACATATCCGAAGTTCGACGTAACGATATCGACTATCTGGGACTACTTTGTACTTGGGTCGGACGTCTATATTGTCATTATATCCAATGTATTTTCAAAGGGTTTGAAAGGGGAAAGAAATAATATAAAAAGTAAATACAATTTTAATTTTGACAAATAAAACACTCTATTTAAATAGCACATACATACATACAACTTTTTAATTTTTCCAAAAAAACACGTGTAAACATTAGCATTTTTATTCCTTCACTAAACAAGTCTGAATGTAGTGGTAATGTTCATAGATGAGTAGTCATTTTGACTGTGCTTCGATAACTAAATTTGCCAGTTAAATACGCTGTTGTTACTGACAACCCTTAATGGCAGATCTTTACTGCGTCAGACAGAAAAAATATTTCATCCAAATTAGTTGTTATATTGGACGCTGTTTTATAAGACTAATTATTGGGTATTAAATGCAAACTTCCTGACATTTAAATTGGATTAAAGATTAAATAACAAACAAAACACACAAACCAACTTCATTATGATTAATACATCGCCGGACAACAATACGTTGATTTTCACACCTTACAAATAACATGGATATTTTTTTTGACAAGCTGTGATATCGACGAAACCAGGTGTAAAAACAGTACAGGTAAGTTGACGGGACTGAAAAATCTCATCAAGCTAAACAAAATATCGAGCTAATCATATCGAGGTAATGATAAATTATAACATTGAAATATATAGGGAAAAATCGGGACCGACTAAAACACATCGTGCTAACCGGAGTATCGAGCTAACCGATATCGAGCTAACGATATTCAACTGTATCTCATTTAGTGACTTGCTCTTGAATAAATCATTGTTTGTCGTTCAGATGCGTATTATTATATCACGAGGGCGCATCTGAACTCCAAATAATGTTTTATTCAACGACAAATCACTGGGTGAGATATATTATTTCTTGAGTATAACTGTTTTTAATGACCAAAATAAACATACAAATTAGCGAAACTATTTTAAACCGGCAAAATTCCTAAAACGTAACACTAATTTGGGAATGTTAAATTAAGAATTGGGGAAAAATATTTTCTTTGCTTTGGGATTACCTCCTTTTACTGGAGGTAGATTTATAGGGAGAAAAGCCCTGCTAGAAATTTTTGTCAACGCTTCATTTAAAAATTCTAGTCCAGATTTCAATGATAGTAGAAAGTGCTTGGTATAAAGCCTTGTTGAGCATATCATTGGCACGTCCGCTCGAAATATTGTTTGCGGAGTTATTACGCTTAAAATCTTTTTCGAATAAAATGAGTAGCAAACCTAGGCACGGGTCCTGCCGCTAAACAATTTTTCACTGATATACGATCCTTGATTTTTACACTAAAGTTCACATAACACCGTTAAAATATTCACATATCACCGTTAAAAATGTAATAGTATTCAGTTACAAAGTTTACATTATTTATTTTACATCGTTTTTTAGAATTTAATGTAAATGTAAATGTAAACTGTCATTTTTATACATTTCATTCCTCTACTGTGAAAATGTAAATAGTTATACATAATCAGTTTCGCATAAAAGTAATGCTCTGACCTTTCTAAAAATCATATTCTATAATATAAAGAATCATCATCAGATTTTATAAAAAGGTTACAACGTCAATAATAGTAAATATAGGCAAGTTGGCGAGCGTAGCGGTCCGCAAAAAGGACATTCAAGGGTATTTTGATATAATGAAAAATGGAAGCTTTGCCGAAAAGAAAGTGCGATCGCACCCGATGCACCCCTCCTTTCCCCCCTCTGGCTACGCCCTTGCAGTATATGTTTCTTTGTTGTAGGTTAACATTAATTTCCCCGTTTTATTTTATCAGGAAGAGAGAAAAATCGTTTTTTAAATATCTCTCAAGCATGATTATAGATTGACGAGCACTTTAATGTATAAAAGAGACTGTCGAGAATATAATGTAAAAAAGAGGATAATTTGTTTAAGATTGCGCACTTTAAGCATATAATTGTAGTCACTGAAAATGAATGCACGGCTTCATCTATACTTGGGATACACATTTTGATAGTTTAAAAATCTCTACACTAGCTTAAAATGAACGTCAGATGATCATCAAACTGTAATTTCATGGTCTCCGACCAGTCTATTTTCAGTATCACAGTTAATGGGTTTGACTTGTCACTGTGTTAAAGCAACTTAAAAATAGTTTGCTCGTTACATTTTAACATTTTCCATGAAAAAACAGCAACAGTCACTTGCTGAGAAAGGGTAAACTTGTACCGGTAAACAATCCAGGAACACTGGTTAGGCCAACTGCCTGCCGTTACGTAACAGAAATACTATAAAAAACGGCGCTTACCAAAACTAAATGAATAAATGTGTTTTGAAACGCTCCCTAGACAGTCCGCATTCGGTGTTCATAGTCAGACTTCACATAAACCGACAATGTCTATTAGAGGATGAATTTCGCACCCTGTGTGGCTGCGTTTGCTATATGTAAAGCGCCTTTGAACGTGTTTATCATGAAAAGGGCGCTATATAAATCTGGTATAATAACAATAATAATAATGTTAAAATCGAATCTCGTATCTTTGTGCATCTGGACGTCTTAAATCAATATGCATGACCCGATTCTATAAGTAGCTCGAACACGTTGTTTTAAATAAAACGCGAAAATTACAGAATTTCTATCGCTTCTGTTGTAACATACAATTGCAAACTACAGAAAATGATTTTTTTTTTCTTTTTCATTTTGGGCATTTAATTAGTATGCATTTTGATAAATTAATCTCACTGGTAATCAAAGGGGAGCATATGAGCACGTCCAGTATACTCAGAGATTTCGGTCTGTATTAAATCAGAAAACAATAACTTCATTTGTATGCTTTATTCTGTAATATGGCAGTAATGTGTACTTCAAAATAACGCTATCAATTTAGACCTGTATGATCACCTTTAGAATCAAAAGCAGTAAAACCCACATTTTTTATAACTTCCAACAAAAACCATTCATTCGTTTGTGTATCTTAATATCTTTAATATAAATGGACCACCTTTTAATATAGATCAACCTTTAGGGTACAAAACCCTGCTAAGCAAAGTGACCATGACTGCGTTTTAGTAGAAAAATGAGGTCAAAGACACACTTACTATCATTTTGCTATAAAAACCTCACTTTTTCATTCAAGTCTGCCTCCAGTTATAATGACTCGCAAAATTTATGGATAGGTGAAGCCAAATAATCGCATCTGATATTTTACCTACATGCATGTATACACTGATTTTCTTTTTGAGAATTCTCTTTCAGTAATTGCAACTTTGATATAAATGTATATTGGAATAAAGTTACCCCAAATATTAAAACAAAATCGAAAATGATTCTCTGTCATCTAATAAAATGCGCGTAATTGCATTCAAAATTTACAATATATTATTCTAAATCTATTCTTTCTATCCAATCATAAACGTTTATTTGCAACACGTGACCGTACAATATATTACCTTACTGGACGCACGTGCGTACAAAAAAACCCTATATTTTTTCCGTATTTGGACGGTTCAAAAAGTCCCATGTTAAACATACGATAAAGCCCGAAACGCGTGAAAATGTTCCTAAAGTAGATGCTCTATGTACAGAGTTTGATAATGAGTCTTGAAATAAGGAAGGCAGAAATACAATTTTCAGTGAATCATTTAAATTAAACTAAAATAAAATAGATATAGAATAAAAAGGTTATTTAACATCGAACTGTACAATACGAGATATATTTGGACTCATACCCAGCTGAGAAAACCATATTTGACGAGCCGCTAGCTGAGTCCATTATGGTTTTTTCAGCTGGGTACTCGTCCAAATATATCTCCGTATTGTACAGAACAATGTTAAATAACCTAATATTATTTTTAAAAATACGTATTAGTTCATGGAAGGGTATAACTAAGAGATCGTTATATCAATAGCTTGATCTGGAAAGTTGCATTCCGTACGCACCTTAAGTGATCAAGGAATTGTCAAAACCCCATTCGTATTGAACAGAACAGCGTAGGCAAGGGTGCTGTTACAATACTCTATGCAACAATCCTACAGTAAAAGCCTTTTTCCTGTTCATCTTTATTACAGAATAAGCCAGTAGTTCATTTTTAGAATATCAAAGATGGTACTATTTGAAACACTCTTTATCTATCGGCAATATTATCTGCCCATGCAGCAGCATCAAGTAAAATCACTCAAAGACGTGTACTAATAACTTGATTAACACGGCACTAAATACCATTTCCTCCCTGGAAACTAAACATCTTCTTAAATGACAACCTTGGTGCGTTGGTCTATAGTTTTGACCGCTCAGGTCAAATACAAGAATGCACTTAAGTTAAGCACAATACGCACGCAAATCATAAATTATAAATTAATTGATATGCGGTCCGCATTTTAAGAAACCTATCTTTAACCCGATGCGCCGCAACAATTTCAGTTAATGCAAGACTGTGTTAATTGAAAATGAATTTCAGTTTTGAAATTTATAAGCGGCGATATAAACTTTCAATAAACATGTGCCTTCATACTGGCACTTTATAATACTTGATAGGTGGTCTTCTTGGCAATATATTATGTGATATGACGAGCAATGTGTTAAACAAGTTCGTATTGCCCGAAGAATGTTAAGCATTTATCATTTAATTATTTGAGGTTCAACTACAGAGTCAAATTTTATAACAATTCTGTATTTTTCCCAGCAAGTATGTTTATTTCATACAGATACCGGGCCAGTATAAAGAACTAGGTTTCCAGTCCTGGGTTTAAACAAAAGTCGTAGACGTCCTTCCAGTTTGGCTAAGAAATTAATTAGAATGAGCAATATGCATCATTTTGGATTACAGTCTAATTTTTTTTGCTCGAATTTGTCTCGTCTCTACAAGGGGATGTGTTGGCGATTCTTTCATAGATACTTTGTTCATAATTTAATAGAAATTCTGACAGATCACATTTTGCTCAATAACTTGTCAATAGCCTTTACTCTGATATAATAACATACAAGCACTGGTAAAGATCTGGTAAATTTAGCCTATGTAACAGGGTGAGAAAAATGTTCACCTAGACCTGGACTCGAACCCGGGGCCTCGGAATACCGTTCCGATGCTCTACAAACTGAGCTACCCGGCCCACTACACATTTTCTCCCCGTTTTAATATTCAAGTTCTATACCGTGACATAATTATTTCCCCACCATTTTTGAATTTTTTCCTCGAATTTCAGCGGGTACTTTATATAAATTATAAGCAATTACAGGCGTCGTAGACTAACCAGTGTAACGCCGTCACGGTCCCATGTTGGGCGCCAAATGTCACAGGGTGAGAAAAATGTGCAACCAGACCGGGACTCGAACCCGGGGCCTAGGAATACCGTTTCGATGCTCTACCGACTGAGCCATCCGGACGCCTACACATTTTGTCCCCTTT
The DNA here is from genome assembly GCF_021730395.1 of Mercenaria mercenaria. NCBI lineage: Eukaryota > Metazoa > Mollusca > Bivalvia > Venerida > Veneridae > Mercenaria > Mercenaria mercenaria. Next base: position 22,637,214 of record NC_069371.1, read on the forward strand.
TAATATTCAAGTTCTATACCGTGTCAATTTTTAAATGTACATACTTGTTGTTTTTATACATACTTATTTCTGATAAATAGTAGTTCATACTTACCTTAGGTAAATTGTAAACCAGGGGTCGTCAGTTCGATCCTCACTGGGGGCTCCACAAATGTCACAGGGTGAGAAAAATGTGCAGCCAGACCGGGACTCGAACCCGGGGCCTCGGAATACCGTTCCGATGCTCTACCGACTGAGCTACCCGGCCGCCTTCACACTTTCTCCCCGTCTTAATATTCAGGTTCTATACCATGACACATTTCTCCACCATTTTGAAATTCGTCCTCGAATTTCAGTGGGTACTTTATATATAAGCAATTACAGGCGTCGGAGACTAACCAGTGTAATGCCGTCACGGCCCCACGTTGGGCGCCAAATGTCACAGGGTAAGAAAAATGTGCAACCAGACCGGGACTCGAACCCGGGGCCTCGGACTACTCTTCCGATGCTCTACCGACTGAGCTACTCGGCCGCCTACACACTTTCTCCCCGTTTTAATATTCAAGTCTATACCGTGACACCTACATGGAGTGAAATAACTATTAATAAATTTTGAAGCGCTAACATTTTGGTTTCAAGGCTTATTGTTTGGTAATGGTAACAAATGAATTGTGTTGTCAAAATTTATAATTTCGCATTCTTGTTTATTTTTCGTATAGACAAAGGTGTCTTTAAAGCACAGGTGGCAGTAGCGTACATAGGTTTCAGTATAGGTCAACTAAGTAGGATTGAACCTTAAAATTTTTAGTCTTGTTGGTTTGCATTTAGCCTATTCTGGCTCTTGTAACGCTACTTTTAACCGACACGGTGTACTTGATGTGTTTTAGGGGGAAGACTGTGGTGCGGAAAATGCGTGGGATTTATTCGGATAGAAATTACTTTTTGGCATTTTTTTTCTTAGAAAACATAATAATTGTAATATATATAAGTGTATATGGATCATGGACCCATACTGTATCCTAGGTAAGCTACTGCCACCTGTGCTTTAAAGTATACGATTTGACTGATTTGCCGTCCAGGAGACAACATCTTCTCAGTGCAAGAAACAGACAAAACAATTCGTTTTTCAAAATGTATTGAACGAAAATATTAAGTCAATTATTTTGATATATAATAGAAACCTAACTCATCAAAGTGGTGTAACACTTTTGCTGAACGTGTGCACTCATACTATAGATTTTTTAACATAATAAACAAATATATTCTTTTACTTAAACGAATTTTGTAAATAATGATATTAAAAATTTCTTCTGAGTACATATTAAGTTGAAACAATGACATTATACTCATATATTCTATACTTACATATTCTGAAACTTTTATACGTCAAATATCCGAGTAGCGGAATGGCAGCGAAACACTTTGCTGAATTAGGTTTTGCGTTTCATAACATGATACCGTTGTAAGGGCATTGTGCAATATTCAATGAATTGTCTACTGCTATTTCTGTCTTTCCGTTAATGACACTTTTTGCTAAAGCTTGCGAACGATCTTACTTTGGAGGACACTTATTGAAGAGTCGGTGTATAAAACGAATGCTAAAGCTAAATTAAATATTGGACATCTTACCTTATAACTGAATTGATTGTCAGTGAAGTAAAAATACCGACAAAGAGCGCCAACTTTCTTCAGTGCATGTCTACTATTCTTATATTGAGGTATGTGTTACATGCAATATGTACGACAGTTCAATCATCTGATCATAGATGTAGACGATTATATAATCAAGATTGCAGAAAACCAAGCATAATTAGCTGATAATTGGTCATTTACAAATTAAGTTTGTGACGATATAGATTGAAGTAGTCGTAAGCAGAATTCTTTGATAACCTCTAGACCACTTATCGTAGGATCAGACATTTTATGCAGATAAAGGATATTCAGAAAGAATGATTATACTTCCTGACAAAATTACAACCGCTTGGATGCTTGTAGAATATTGTTTTCTACAGTATAAGAAAAACATTTTTTTTTGTATCTGCAAACTGATGTCTGCGTGTACCTCCATGTAGATAGCATCACTAAAGCAACTTAGCAATATATTGCAAGTACAGAAGTCCGACAAAGAAGCTTTTTTTGAAACTTAACAGACTATGTTAGTTGGTTAGACCTGTTTGCATTCAAATATATTGGAGATATGTTTACTGTAAAATACATGCCTCTCTTCTTATAGTTCAAAAGAATGTTTTATTTAGGTAAAGTGTAATCCATAACATTTATTTATTTAATTGATGATTATCACATGAGCCCGAAAGGCAAATAATTACCTTGTTTATTTTTCATAAGAATGCAAGACAATGCAGGTATACAAGATTCATATATATTTTATCGTCCAGTGACAACACTTTTGATATCCACATTTACATTTCTGCCTACATTTTACAAACATCCAACATGCAGCAAAGAAAAGTAGCCAAGAAAACACATTATATATAAAAAACCAATAAATGCCAAAATATTTTAAGAAAATCATTGTTTATATAATCAAGCCAGTGTCTGTATATTCCTAAAAAATTGGCTTAATTATGTGGAATTGTCTGGAAAATAGAAACATAGACCACCCTACAGTTTTTTATTTTCATCCCATGAATCTGTAATGATTTTTTCATAATCCAATACCACGTAATAAGTTAGATTAGGTGTTAATGATATCAGATTTGTCCATATACATAAAGTTGTTTGCGCAAGACTTCCAAAGGGCTTGTTTTGACAAGGTTGTTGAAAGAATGTGAAAACTGTTGTATTTTATGGGCACGCAACGTAGTCATTGACCTTTGATACAACGAAACAAAACGTAAACACCTAGTTGCCATCTTAACTGTGTTTTTATCGCATCGCATCAAAATATTTTCGCACCCTTAAAACATTGGTTATCGTTTCTGTCATTAAATGCTTGTAGGTGTTCCTAGAATAGATAGACAGTTTGATGATTAGCAATATCAAAATGGACAGTTTATACTATTGTTATAACCTTCATGTGTGTACAGTTAAACTCACGTACATGTATTTATAATGCACTATAATTGTAGATACTTGTTATACAAAAGTCAATTTAAGGTACGTTTTACGCTGTAATGCTTTACTTTGTGTTTGTCGTTTATGTACAAATTCATACATACATCGCTGTAGGGATTGGTTGCATTATTAGAATGCGTATATATCTTTTAAATCTTTTGTTTAATATACAACTACATATTTTAACGTGTTCTTGTAAAGAACAGAAACAAAATGAAATCAAAATCAAAACTCTAGCAACTCGACTATATTAAAAACAAAATCAGTTACGTGCTTTATTTATATACAGCAAAAACTTCATTAAAACAAACAGGAAACACGTTATTTAATCATATCTTTATACATTCGAGAAACACTACAGAACTTGTGCCAAACAGCAACATGGCTTTGGGAATCAAAATAAAAATATGTATCGCGTATATCAAAGGAAACGTGCTAATTCAAGCTTGAAAAACTATGTAACGAGCGTTCTTTTTTAATATTGAGGCCAGATGTTGAAATATATCACAGCTGTTGCAGTGTAATTATAGTGAGCTAATTACATATTTCTTAGATATCAAAGGATAAACTTTGATACACCTCTGTTGATGTTAACTGTATCGCTTGTTGAAAATCTATTCTTGAAAGTCTCAGAATTCTTAGGAATGTTGAAGGGCTGTCCTGTTTAATCAAAGATAATGGGAATAATGGGGGAAACTATGAGTGTTTAAATTATATTGTATTATATATTAAATGGAATGATTTATATAGGATCGATAAGAGGACAGGAAATCAGGACAAATAGAATATTTTATTTCGTATTGGTCTCGCATGCATTATATGTGATTCTAATAACTGCGGCCATATTCATTACGTGTTACTCAAATCACATAAACATAAGGTAAAATCATAGTTAATATGCAGTTTCGGACAAAATAAAAGCCATTTATATGGTAATAAATAATCTATAATTCAAGAATAAAAGATTTCTTTTGCGGAAAAAATGTCCGGATAGTTAAAGATACAATTTCTCTCTACTTAGATAGCATCAACAAAAGGCCCAAGAAATATAGTGTAATGTCATTACTAAGACAGAATATATAGAACGTCCCTCTAGCATGTTAGAACAATTTTACATATCAATACATCGGGGCATTATTCGCACCGATATTAGAAAGATTTACTGAAAATCTAATTAATCCAGTCGAATTTTTCTTACAATTAACTATCGTTATTACATGACTCTTCATGAAAACACCTGTCCATTGTTTTTGCTATATGATCGGCCTGTATTAAACACATGATTGCTAAGGAAATAAGTAACACAAAATAAAATAGATATGTGAAAATTAAATTCTGACTTCATGGATTGCTGGACAATAATCAAAACAATTAACCTCTATCCTTCGTTCATTTGGCAATATTTTTGACTTATGGCTTACAATGTACAAGTCATTCAGTAACTGTATTTTATACAACTCTCTATCTACAAACTTGAATGAATTTTAGAAATTGTTTATCTAAGTGAATTAACTGTATTAAGGGAGAAAATTTCGTTGTACCGCTAAAAGACACTCTAAGTTCTGAAAACACCGGAAGAAATGCTGAGGATATTGTAAGATATTTCTTCTTTGAATGAACAAAATTTGTTTATCAAAACATATTTCCCCATTACTGCTTGTCTGGGTAACTGTGTGTGTAAAGGTCTATTTATCACAGGTAGTGACCCTCCTTTCAAGCGTATGCTGGTCCTGGACTTCTATTATAGTTATAAAAGAGAAAACGTGTCAGTCTGAAGATTTCTGTAACATTGTTCTTTCATCTACTGACCCCAAATACAACGAGACCATCCATAGACCACATGCAATGTTCCTGCGTAACAGTCTAAATGTTCCTGTGAACTTGCCTTTTGACTAAATGATCCAAAAAAGTAATTTAGCGGCTATTATATCCATTGCATTATATTATGTTATATATTATTAAATAAAATTGTATTATATTATGTAATATAATATTATAATACGACAAATTTTGTGATAAAATATTTTCGACATTTTATAGAGCTGCTAATAAAACAGCTAATGCAAACAGAAAGTGTTTCAAAGGCACATACACGTCCCCACGGAGATAAACTGTCGACTGCAATTTCATATGTAATTATGCATCTGTCATGAATAAACACTTCCGATTGTATGTAGTGTTAAAATCAGACATTTCAAACACTAAAAGCATTTATTCAGTCGTTCAATGTTGTGTTATTTTAATTAAAACTACTTCTTAAGTATAGAGTGCAAATATGAATATTTGCTTAACATGCCTACTCCTTGTGTTGAATAACTCAAGAATACTTAGAAATATTTTAGATAAAATAATATTTCAAAAAGCTGACAAAATTATACAGTATTATGAAATGTTACGTTTGTATGTTTTGTTTATTAGTAGTTTGTATTTTAAAGTGTTTTTTTTTTGTTAAACGCATTCCTTGTATCAAGTAAAACGTTATTTTAATTACATAACCTAAAAGTCTGTTTTCCACTAACCTCTCCTTTGCTTATCCTGCCTGACATGTAGGTTTCGAAACAAATCGTCGGGACGCTTAACATAGATCCAATTTCGTATGGCCTCATCTGCTGAACACAGCTATAAATCTACGCGTTTTTAAGTTACTAAGCGGATATTGTTTTCAGTACGAGATCAGAGAGATATTGACCTTTCACCGATTGAATAGGTGTCCTCTACTGATCACATACCTGGAAGTCTAAGTTAAAAGGGGACTTCTTTCATGAAATATTTGTGCTAGGTTTAAAAACGTTGTGACATAAGATGTGGTTGATGATGCGGGAAAACTATTCTGAGTTTAAGATAAATCCATGCTGTAATAACAAGAGCATAGTGATAGGTCTTCAAAACTAACTTTATTCTGAAATTCTATTCTAGTTAAATAGGCGTAAGACTCATATCATGAGATATTAGAGCGGGAGGCATTATCCTTTTGTAATATAATATATCTTATGATGAGAAACAAGTGTTGAAAATCTTAATCGAATCTTTCAGTAATAACAGACGAAATAATTTAAGAAAGTATCTTCTCATATTTCGTGTTTCATTTAATCTTTTTACAACATTTAACAATCATTGCATTGCAGAATTCAGTATTATAGGCGGCAGCTCGAAACCACTCAGGTTACGGAAAAGTAAGTCGACAATCTTAAATTGACCCGAGAACGGAGTGTCGTTAAGGATCTTTTCCTTTTTATCGGAAGTACTTGTAACCAGATTTATACTGAAAATATAGTTTCACGTTGCATAATCAATGATCGCAATTGCTCATGTATTAAACGAGAATTAAGTATAAATATTTTTTTTTTCATAATTATATTTTCAAAGACATCTCTGCGCCCCTTTAATTTTTATATTGTGACAAACGCTTCCAATTACATTCATGTTTAACTTAAATCATATGCAGGTTTACTGGATACTATGTAGACAAATTTCAATTCGCAGGTGTTACTATCTCATCATAACCTGTCTACTTGGATTTTATTTCTAATGATGGACTTTACAAATGATCTATTATGAACAAAAATGCCAGCATTGTGTAAGCAAAAGTTTATTTGAGCATAAATAATTTTGTTTTAGATATGACATTTCAATATTTGACAATATTTTGATGTTAATATCTGTCTGCCATCACAGCATTTATATATGCCGCAATAATATTAATAACAATATTACATTACAATATGATTTAAAGGGAAAATAGTATGTGGATAAATTTAAATATCTGCAACGCTTGTGACATTTTTGTGTTTTTTCGCTACTGTAATTCGCGTTGTAGTAAGACTCCTTTCTGGAGCGTTGCTTTCAATGTTGAATATTCATTCTTGTTTTTTTCTTCATTCCCTAACACCCACACCCTTTTATGTACTCCTTACCAATTTTTGCATTTTGCATATCAAAAATTTACTTTTTGCTGGAGTTTTGAAGCAACCGATCTAGACACTTTCTTTTTGTTACGGGCCTACTTTTCGATGCATGTCGCTATGGCTGTGTTTGTGGTACTCTGTGCTTACAAGTTATCTACTCTTACCTTTAATTTCTTGCTATATTTAAACATATATACCGTCTTTCCTTTGGATTGTAAATTAATATATAATAAATGTATTATTGATACCTAACCCTAACAAACATCCTTTAAATATCTTTTACAGACAATTCGTTGTCAATCTTGAATCCATGTATCATTATATTTAGGTATAGGAATTTCCGTTCAGTAGATAAGGATTGTTTTGCGTTGTTTCTTAAAAACATAGACAGCCAATCTGCCTAATTCTATTTTAGCCTGGTATATATTGATATAAAATAATTTGTATAATAATGAGGAAATCCTGACACAACAGGAGAAACTAAGAATGTGAACATATATTGTTATTAAGATAATATGTTTTACTACCGCAAGAATATCAGGACTTTTTCTAGTTGTTAGAAACATTATTATAGTCTGTTTATAAATATCAATGTATGCATGCTGATGCAAGTTCAGTAACTTCTGCCAGTGTGGTCTTTCTTTTCTAACATTTACATGCCTTCTAAAATTAGTAAATCGAGAGAAAAGGCAAATATACATTTGTTGTCGACATCAAAAGCGAACATGTCATTCACTCTCTTAAGAGCTTATAAAATGGTACCCGGGTTGATGTAACTGACACGTTATTACACGTGAAAAAAACAGGTTATAACAAAGATTAGTTTTCGATCTTCGTTTTATTGTAACAGAAGTTATTTCTTTTGTATAATCTTTGCAACAGTTATTGAAAATAAAAACAAGAAATATCCATTTTAAGCATTCCAAGATAGGAAAACAAGACAAAGCTGAGTCGTTCAAATTGCCACAAGTGATACGACAATTCTCTATTATGTGCTAGTTTTATTTCTATCAATATATAACTTTGGAAGACAGATCGAAAAGACTACGGACACTACTTTCCACAGAGATAGGTATCTGTCAAACTTTTATTAGATCTTTGAGTTTAAGGTATCTTTGATATTCTGAATTGCAATGAACATATCCCTTCTGTCTATAGTACTGTAGCATATCTAGTACTCAAACATGCCTTACTTCTAAGTTCCCACTTGAGACAGTTTCAGAGATTGTGCTAGTTAGGTGCGGCATTTCCTGGTACCTTTAAACTGTCATACGCTACATGAACAAGACAAGTATATGGAAGCGTATTTGTTTGATGTACAAGCTCAATTCTAGTTTCTGTCGCATTTCTAAGCTTAGAAATTTTGCAATACCCGATTTCTGCTGTTCGATTACACAGATTTTTGTTTAGCCAATATCTGTAGTTTTTATATATGACTGATCACATAATGTCTTGAAAGTGCTTTAGATACTGCGAAATCACTTGAGACAAAATGATTTATCATAATTTATCTTTATGTATTACAGGTTACACTATCTATTGTAGATAGGCGTAATGGAAGGAAACATTTCAAATTGATTCTGATTACACACTCTTAAACAGATCGTAAATACCTGCTTTCAAACATGTGCCTGATTTCAACAATATTGGCACATTAACGCTTCGTAGTAAACAACGTTAACTTTATTGTCTAATCCACGCATTGTTAACAGGACCTGACCCTCTCTTTCCACAGACATTATGTCATTGTCATGAAAAAGAAATAAATGTGGTTGATACTGCAAAAAAAGGAAACGTTTTTTTTATAATAAATAACAAAATTGTCTATGTTTGAAATCAGCGTTTTATTTATGTATTTAATATTTATTATATTTTTGTAAGTTTGCTCCCCGTTGTATTGTATTTTCTGTAAGGCGTTGTCCTGATACTATGAGGAAAACATTGTAAACTACACTTCAAGATAACAATTTAGGCACCACCCAAATCACATTTATCATGATTTAACCGAATTATTTTCATCAAGATTTATTCAATGGTAGTATTGTTGTCTTATCGTATACGACAAAAACAAAATTAAGTAAAGTATTTTATTACAGTATAAGCCTTTTCATACATGTGCTAGAGTCATGGTTAATCTGTAAACATTTTTAACTTCATGCAGTTGGTGGTTCAACATGGGACGGCTTCCATTTGGATTTCAAACTATCACACGTAGCTTCCGAGGCCAAGATGTATTGCATGTAACTTAAAGTGAAGGGTTATTTTAGGATGAGTAAATCAAATGAGTTTCGAAAATATGTCTCAAAATGTTTGAGAAGTTGTAAAAAATATATTCAATAATATGCCAATGTTAAAAAAATATAGTACGTGTATCATATACTTCTGTAAGAGTTTGAGTGATGCAAAAGTGTATTTACCTTAGAGACATTGAGATTTATAATAAATTCAGTTTATTTACGTTTGAAAATGTTTATATAAATATCACGATATTTAAACATGTTGTGAAACACAGCCTACAAATTCAATAAACTGTCTTAAATGCTTAATTATCTACTGCGCTAATGAATGTAAGGTCAATTGTAATCCAGTTGTCTAAAATTGCATTGACAAATATATATTAAGCCGAAATTCATTTGAATGGCAAGTCTGTAGCTTTTATGTCGTTTAGTTAAGATTGTTGAAATACCCCGATTTAATCCAGATATCAGATGGAACTATAAAACTATAAATTATTTAGCGACTCGGCTTTCAAACAGTTTCATATTATAGGGAGTGAGATGCTATTACAACATTGTATAAAAGACAACGAATCACTAATAGTGATCTTACACTAAGTACTGATTCAGAACTGTTTTTTTCCTTTAACCTATCTCTAAGATATAAAAAAAGAAATCTGTCATAAGATGTTGTTTAAATGTGATTGACCACCTCTAAGTGTGGTGAAAACCCGCAGCATTAATGCATGCACGTGCATGTCTGAGCGAAGTACACGTCTAGTGATTTGACATCGAAATACTGCTTTTGTTTAATATAACCAAATTAAGTTCTATCAAATGGACAGTCACCAAAATAAATTAAAGACTAGCAACAGAAGTTTTCACAGTCTTTAACAAACTTAGTGACGGTTATATACTTTATTTGCTTACAGATGTAAGGAAAACAAATCATTGTTCAAGGTCATATGGTTTGGTCTACTATCATACCAAAAGCATGCTCAAATTATATGTTGATAGTTTCAGACTATAGCTTAATATTGTTTGTCTGATAGGAAATATCGACAGATAAGTGACATACGGAAACAGACGTACAATTATTTGCAGAGCATGCACTTAAGATAAATATCTTACTACATCCGAAGTCAAACTTACGAACACTTAATTACTTGAGAATAAAGCAGATGTCATCCGCTGTTTACACGACAATTGTTTTATAGAAATTTGAATTACAGTTAAACATCTTATCTAATCCTTCATGTGATGTACTATAACACTTGATCATGACGAGGATATTTTGCTAGGAAATTTTACAAATACTTATCTGGTATATTGCACTGTTAAATAGTGAGTAACAATTCTCTTTGTGTTGAGGTGGTAAACGTGGTAAATGGTCAGTTTTATATAAAAGTTCACAGACATGTGCCAGAACAGCACGTTTGGTTATAATACTAAAGGATAAGATTTGATACTGAGAGCAGTTTTCGTCATTTTTTCTCCCAACGATGGGTTTCCTTTTTGACTGTAAACTAATATATAAATGTATTATCGATACCGTGCCTCATATATATTTGCTAAATATCTGTCTAAGGTAAGAGTTTTTCGTCGTCTTTCCGATCTGTCTTCCATAGTAATGTATTGATATAAACAAAACTTTCACAATCACATAATAGAAAATTGTAGTATCATTTGTGGTAATTTGAATGACTCAGCCTTTGCCTAGTTTTCCTACCTTTTGAATGCTTAAAAGTGGATATTTCCTTTTTTTCTATTTTCACTGACTTGTTGCAAATACTATACAAAAGAAATAACTTCTATTACAATAAAACGAAGACAGAAAAAATGATCTTTGTTATTACCTATTTTCCGTGCAGCAACCTGTCAATTACATCAACTGGTGTACAATTTGATAAGCTCTTGTTTCCGTGTAAGACACACTGATCGTAAAAGAGTGAATGGCAACATGTTCACCTTTGATATTGACAACAAATGAACCATTGCTTTATCTCACGATTTACACAACTTTAGAAGGCATGTAAATGTTAGAAAAGAAATGCCCCTCCGTCAAGCATCAGCATGCAGACAAACTGATACACAGACGCATAGTTCTAGCCGTGTTCAAACAACTGCATAAAGTGGTGAGTTTGTGTAATTTCGTACAATGCATTTTGTCGTATAGTCTTGCGATAGTAAAAATCTTATTTGGTTATAGAGATCAAAAACAATACATGTTCACATTCTTAATAATGGTCAATTATTCAGGCTGACAATTTCAGGTCATTTCAGGACTTCCTAATTACTGTAAAAATCCTTTTACATCAATATAAACCAGGCTGAACTAGATTTGGGAAATTTGGTAGTATATCATTTATTTAGATACAACGCGGAAAAAAATAATAAATTAGCATAGGTACACCTTCGGCTCAGATACCCCTATACATAAAATAATGATACAGTGATTAAAGTTCTAAAACGAAATCTCTGTAAAGGCATACGTTAGGTAATTGTCAAACTTTTATCAAAGTTTTGAGGTTAAAGTATATTTGATAGTCTTTCTATTCTTACAATATCATATCAAAGACTTGATTTAAAATTGAACTTTAAGCTGTCTCAGGATATTTCTAATAAATACTTAATAATAGTGTGCCACGAACTTCTAATTAATGTGACAGGAACGGTCGTAAAAAGTATAATTTGGCACATTCCTGCATAAAAGAATTGGCAACGCTACGAAGGTGAAACCATTAATTGAATGACTTCTGACCGGATGTCATGATCTAACCAAACGTTATGTGAGGAGCTTATATTAAAAAGAAGTATAAAAATGATATCAAAACAAAGAAAAAGAAAAGAAAGAAAACAAATAGTAATATCTACGGTGGCACAGAGGTGACATCCGCAACACTTTATTTATATTGTGGCCACAACTTAGTAAATTGTGGCCACAATTTAGTAACTTGTGGCCACAATTTATTAAGTTGAGGCCACAACTTAGTAAATCGTGGCCACAATTTAGTACCACAACTTGGCTAATTGTGGCCACAAGTTAGTAAATTGTGGCCACAATTTATTAAGTTGAGGCCACAACTTAGTAAATCGTGGCCACAATTTAGTACCACAACTTAGCAAATTGTGGCCACGATTTACTCAGTTGTGGCCACAATTTACTAAGTTGTGGCCACAATTTAAATATAGTGTTGCGGATGTCACCTCTGTGCCACCGTAAATATCTGTTCTATGTAAGAAAAGAGAACTTTATTACTCATATTACATGTGTTAAAAATTTAAAGATAATACAATTGACTAGAAGAAAAACAAAAGATCCCTGGCTGGTTCGAGGCAAAGAACATTTTCGTATTTTCACCCGAGAACGTTTTCGAAGTAATATGACCTTTCTGAATAAAAGGGGTTGGGGGTTGGGGTCTGAATAAAAAGAGTAGACGCATTTTAAACGCATTTATGTTTAATTGGTCATTTATGATGTTTATTAAACTAAGCATTCCCAACAAATGAGTAATTGTTGTTTAAAATAAAGAACTACCTGAATCAAATTTTCTAGCTCCGTATGGACGGGCAGGTTTAAAAACTAATATTTGAGATGTTGAAGGTCAGTAAAAACTGAAATGTTCGAAAAAGTTAATAGTTATGAGACACTTTTCTTCACCAACATTGATTAGGTCTAGCCACCTGCTTTACATACAGACATGATCCTTAAACCAACCATTTGAAGAAAAGACGGACAGGTTTGTCTGGATGTTACGGTGGCACAGAGGTGACATCCGCAACACTTTATTTAACTTGTGGCCACAATTTACTAAGCTGAGGCCACAACTTAGTAAATTGTGGCCACAATTTAGTAAATCGTGGCCACAATTTAGTAACTTGTGGCCACAACTTAGTAAATTGTGGCCACAAGTAAGTAAATTGTGGCCACAACTTATTAAATTGTGGCCACAACTTAGTAGATCGTGGCCTCAATTTAGTAACTTGTGGCCACAACTTAGTAAATTGTGGCCACAATTTAGTATCTTGTGGCCACAACTTAATAAATTGTGGCCACAACTTATTAAATTGTGACCACAATTTAGTAAATCGTGGCCTCAATTTAGTAAATTGTGGCTACAATTTGATAAGTTGTGGCCACAATATAAAAACTCGTGACCACGACCTATATCAGCCAATCGAAACTACCTACTTACTTATTTGTCAGCACTTCCGGTCGTCTATCTATCTTCCATCCCAATCTTACCCTTTGCAGTGACATGGACATTTTATGCATCCATTTCGTATGATTGCTGATTTCTACCATTTTGCGTTATCTCCCTGGGACCTTTTTTGAGCGAAAACACGAGATTTAACGATTAAAATGCGTGGACGCAGGCTGAAAACTCTCTATTGAGTGGGGAAGCGGAGCGAAAGCACGATAATTACAGGGGCCACGGGGTGAGAATAAGTAGCTGGTATGTCAGGGGTGGGCGCTGCTTAAACATATTATTTCCGAACCGCGCCCCGACATCCAGTTACCAAATTTCACTCCGCGATCTTGTTAAACATCATGTTTCTGCTCCTTGCCCCCACTAAATAGCAAGTTATCACGCCGGACACCCACCATTTTAACTTATAAATTTCACGTGTTTTCACTGTGCGCGGTCACCAGGCGAAAACTCGTTATTAAACGTTTAAGCAGTGCTAATTATCGGGTTTTTTTTGCACCGCGCCCAAGATATACCAGTTACTAAATCGCCTTTGTGGGATTTCGGCCAGCGTTCTCAACATTTTAACTTGCTAATTCTCGTGTTTTCGCTCGACGGGCCCCGCTGGCTGAAAATATAATTTAATTGGGCTAATACGCGAATTGGCAGAATTTAGCATCCTTACAAAATGGTCGTGAATAAAAGTGTCTACGTCCCTGCAACGGGTTAGACAGGAATGGAAGATAGACAGACGGACAGAAAGACAATAAATAGGAAGATAGGGTAGGTACCATCCAATCCATCCGTCCGTCAATCCGTCTGTTCAGCGGTCTGTCCCTCCGTCGATCCATCCATATATCTACCTTTTATTCCTGTTTAACAATTGCTGGTACGTAAACACTTTTGTGCGCTCCTAGTTTGCACTCCTATACAGTAGCGAAGAAAAAACATTCGTTTCGATTGGCTAATTCTGTCATTCCGCGTTTTAGCCCAAAACACGATAATTAGCGCTGCTTTAACTTTTAATAGCGATTTATCGCCTGGTGACCCCGCCTGGCGAAAACACTTGAAATTTACAACTAATAATGGCAGGGGCTCGGGGTGATAACTCGCTTTATAGCGGGGATGAGGAGCGGAAACATGATAATTATCAAGATCGCGGGGTGAGATTTAGTAACTGGAATGTCGGGGCGTGGTTCGAGAACACTACGTTTAAGCAGTGCTTATCATCGTGTTTTCGCTCCCCATCCCCGGCATACCAGTTACTTATTCTCACCCAGCGACCCCTGTAATTATCGTGTTTTCGCTCCGCGTCCCTGCTAAAATAGAGTTTTCAACCTGCGTCCCCGCATTTTAACTTGTTAAATCTCGTGTTTTTGCTCGTCAGGTTTGCGGGGAGATAATGCAAAATTGCAGAAATCAGAAACCATACGAAATGAACGCACAAAAATGTCTACGTCACTGTAAAGTGTGATACAGGAAGGGAAGATAGACGGACAGAAGTACAAACAAATAAATTAGTAGGTAGGTACGTAGGTACCATCCAATCTATTCATCCGTCCGTCCGTCTATCCATCTTTTTATCGCTTCGATTGGCTAATAAGTCGTGGTCACTAAGTTGTGGCCACAATTTAATAAGTTAAGGCCACGATTTACTAAGTTGTGGCCACAATTTAATAAGTTGAGGCCACGATTAACTAAGTTGTGGCCACAATTTAATAAGTTGAGGCCAAGATTTACTAAGTTGTGGCCACAATTTAATAAATTGTGGCCACGATTTACTAACTTATGGCCACAATTTACTAAGTTGAGGCCACAATTTACTAACTTGTGGCTACAATTTACTAAGTTAAGGCCACAATTTACTACGTTGTGGCCACAATATAGTAACTTGTGGCCACAATTTACTTAGTTGTGGCCACGATTTACTAAGTTGTGGCCACAATTTAAATACAGTGTTGCGGATGTCACCTCTGTGCCACCGTAGGATGTGCAATATTGGGCAATTTTTGTCTTACAATTTAATGTACTGAAACCGATATTTGAATTGTTTCCATCGTTAAATCGACTAAATTAGCTGACTGAAAATGTATTACATTAGTACGGTGGCACAGAGGTGACATCCGCAACACTGTATTTAAATTGTGGCCACAACTTAGTAAATTGTGGCCACAACTTAGTAAATCGTGGCCTCAACTTAGTAAATTGAGGCCACAACTTAGTAAATCGTGGCCTCAACTTAGTAACTTGTGGCCACAACGTAGTAAATTGTGGCCACAAGTTAGTAAATTGTGGCGACATCTAAGTACATCGTGGCCTCAACTTAGTAAATTGTGGCCACAACTTAGTAAATTGTGGCCATAAGTTAGTAAATTATGGTTTCTGATTTCTGCCATTTTGCGTTATCTCCCCGCAAACCTGACGAGCGAAAACGCGAAATTTAACAAGTTAAAATGCGGGGACGCAGGTTGAAAACTCTATTTAGCAGAGACCCGGAGAGAAAACACGATAATTACAGGATCGCTGGTGAGAATATTAAAAACTGGTAATGTCGGGAATGTGAGCGAAAACACGATGATTAGCGCTGCTTAAACGTAGTGTTCTCGAACCGCGCCCCGACATTCCATACTAAATCTCACCCCGCGATCTTGATAATTATGATGTTTCCGCTCCTCGCCCCCGCTATAAAGCGAGTTATCACCCCGAGCCCCTGCAATTATTAGTTGTAAATTTCAAGTGTTTTCGCCAGGCGGGGTCACCAGGCGATAAATCGCTATTGGCCACAACTTAGTAAATCTTGGCCTCAACTTATTAAATTGTGGCCACAACTTAGTAAATCGTGGCCTCAACTTATTAAATTGTGGCCACAACTTAGTAAATTGTGGCCATAAGTTAGTAAATTATGGTTTCTGATTTCTGCCATTTTGCGTTATCTCCCCGCAAACCTGACGAGCGAAAACGCGAAATTTAACAAGTTAAAATGCGGGGACGCAGGTTGAAAACTCTATTTTAGCAGGGACCCGGAGAGAAAACACGATAATTACAGGAGTCGCTGGGTGAGAATAAGTAACTGGTATGTCGGGGATGGTGAGCGAAAACACGATGATTAGCGCTGCTTAAACGTAGTGTTCTCGAACCGCGCCCCGACATTCCAGTTACTAAATCTCACCCCGCGATCTTGATAATTATGATGTTTCCGCTCCTCGCCCCCGCTATAAAGCGAGTTATCACCCCGAGCCCCTGCCATTATTAGTTGTAAATTTCAAGTGTTTTCGCCAGGCGGGGTCACCAGGCGATAAATCGCTATTAAAAGTTTAAGCAGCGCTAATTATCGTGTTTTCGCCCCGCGCCCCAGACATACCAGTTACTAAATCTCCCTGGTGGGGTTTCGACCTGCTTTCTCGACATTTGAACTTGTTTATTCTCGTGTTTTCTCTCGACGTGGCTGCGAGACGAAAATATAATTTCATAGGGCTAAAAGGCGGAATGACAGAATAAGCCAATCGAAACGAATGTTTTTTCTTCGCTACTGTTTAGGAGTGCAAAATAGGAGCGCACAAAATGTCTACGTACCAGCAAATGTTTAACAGGAAAAAAAGGTAGATATATGGATGGATCGACGGAGGGACAGACCGATGGACAGATGGATTGGATGGTACCTACCTATTTATTTGTCTTTCTGTCCGTCCGTCTATCTTCCATTCCTGTCTAACCCGTTGCAGGGACGTAAACACTTTTATTCACGTCCATTTTGTAAGGATGCTACATTCTGTCAATTCACGTTTCAGCCCGAGTAAATTATATTTTCAGCCCGCGGGCCCGTCGAGCGAAAACACGAGAATTAGCAAGTTAAAATGTCGAGAACGCAGGTCGAAACCCCACAAGGGCGATTTAGTAACTGGTATGTCTGGGGCGCGGTGCAACAATACGATAATTAGCACTGCTTAAAAGTTTGATAATGAGTTTCCGCCTGGTGACCGCGCAAAGCGAAAACACGTGAAATTTATAAGTTAAAATGGTGGGTGTCCGGCGTGATAACTCGCTATTTAAAGGGGGCAAGGAGCAGAAACATGATGTTTAACAAGATCGCGGGGTGAAATTTGGTAACTGGATGTCGGGGCGCGGTTCGGAAATACTATGTTTAAGCAGCGCTAATTATCGTGTTTTCGCTCCCCACCCCTGACATACCAGCTACTAATTCCCACCCCGTGGTCCCGGTAATTATTGTGCTTTCGCTCCGCTTCCCCACTCAATACAGAGTTTTCAGCTGCGTCCACGCATTTAAATCGTTAAATCTCGTGTTTTCGCTCAAAAAGGGTCGCAGGTGGCAGAAATCAGCAACCATACGAAATGGACGCATAAAATGTCTACGTCACTGCAAAGGGTAAGACAGGAATGGAAGATAGATAGACGACCGGAAGTGCTGACAAATAAATAAGTAGGTAAGTACGTAGGTATCATTCAATCTATTCATCTGTTGTGGCCACGATTTACTAAATTGAGGCCACGATTTACTAAGTTGTGGCCACAATTTAGTAAGTTGTGGCCACAATTTAGTAAGTTGTGGCCATAATTTACTAAAATGTGGCCACAATTTACAAAGTTGTGGCCTCAACTTAGTACTTGTGGCCACAAGTTACTAAATTGTGGCCACAATTTACTAAGTTGTGGTCACAATATAAATAAAGTGTTGCGGATCATTCGCTCTATACTCCTCTGAAATTTCTCAAAATTGTATTTTCATGAATTTTCCCACACTGATATCTACCCATTTTTGCGAAATTTTCAAATTTATTATCCTCTGCCCACTATAAATCTAGGCTTTTTAATGTTATATCATGTTTTTTATTAACTTTGTGGGTTTCCACTTTTTCTGTTTTACTGAATGGTTACTGTTATTGGAAAATTGATTTAATTTAGTTTAACCTTTTAGAACGGAAATGAATGCGTTTAAGTTGGTTTTTGTATTGATTTGTTATTAGTCTATAAAGTACTTTTCTTCGCAATTAAAAACATGGAAGAATTTGATCGGACTCAACCAATTGTTAACTTGCAAATGTTACCATATGTATAAAAACAGCCTGTTGGATAAATTCAGTTGTATTGAAAAAAACCTTTTTTACTGAGATAGAAGGAAGTCATTCTTTATATTGTGTTAAGATACGAGTGACGTGCCTTTGTAAAAACAAAAGCTGGTGAGATTTATTTGTCCCTTACACAAATTCGTTCGCCTGAATTATTCACATACACAAGAATTTTAAATGATTTTAATTTTGAGCTCAGAATTTCTAGGGATCTTGCAATGTTTTAAATTAACAACATTCAGCTAATGATGTTCAGCTCAAACTCCTATAGGCTGGAACAACTATACATAAGTTGTCATAACGTTGTCTTATACAATGTCTTTGAATTAACAAACAACGAGTCCTATCGCAATGACGATCGGCCCATGAGTTCTTAATTGACGCTGTAGCTTAATATATTTGCCACGCACCTTGCCGCTCAACACTTATATGTAATAATATGTCAACTCCCATAAATGTATAACAAGGATGCCTTGGTTTTGTACTTTGCTAAAACGTTGAACCTTTTTCTGCCTGTAAGCTGGAACTCTCCTATTGTCCTAGTGGATTACCAAACTGTGTCTCTGCAACAGCTGCACGATGCGCACCCAAGATATGATATCGTCTATAGCACGCAACTACCATAAAGATATATTTTTTATGCGCTGGTCCTTATGCACATTCCGTGGTTAGGTTACTTCGTTTATCTATGAAGGTTAAACATCTTGTGACTTCAAGCTATACAATGGTTTCGATTATGTGATCCCCTAATGTTGTTTAGTGCAATAGGAGAAGCCGGGAAACAAAATCCAATCAAGAAGGAAAATATTATCGATTGATCAACATAACCTTTGCAGTCTTATGGAGGGTTCGGTTTCAACGACGCAGAAGACTAATAGTCCGCGCAGTCTGGTCAGGATCCATGCTGTTCACTTTCAAAGCATATTGGAATTAGAGAAACTGCTAGCGAAAAGCATGGATCCTGACTAGACTGCACGGATGCGTGTCGCATAGCCACTATGTTGGTTTTCTCATGGCGCGGCTCAAATTATTCTCAGTTATTGCTATTTTCGTGCAAGTTTATATGCAATTTCTAATTGTCAAGAGACTAGGTATTTGCAAAATCTTTACACCTTTAAATGTTTGCTAATCTGCTATTCTCATTCTGCTGGAGTTATTCTGCTATTCTGCTTTATTTATTCTGCTATTCTGCTTTTCTACCATTCTGCTGGAGTCATTCTGCTATTCCGTTATTCTGCCATTCTGCTAGGGTTATTCTGCTATTCTGCTAGAGTTATTCTGATATTCTGCTGGAATTATTCTGCTATTGTGCTATTCTGCCATTCTGCTGGAGTTATTCTGCTATTCTGCTATTCAGCTGGAGTTATTCTGCAATTCTGCTATTCTGCTAACTTCACACAGATAAAAAAATTTTAAAAGTTTAAAATCGAATTCGGTAATCGAAAGGAGGGTATACAGACAATAAAAAAAGACTTTAGGAATAAAAGAAAATTTAACACATATACATAGCTTTAATACAAAAGTCAGATACAATTTATTTTAAAGAGAAACATTACCTAGCAAACATTCCACGTCTCAAACAATTACGAAGTTACCATGCCTACATGGTATTCAGTTTAATAAACAGTGACCACGACTTATATCAGCCAATCGAAGGTCACGAGTCAACATCTATTAATCAAGATTTATAATATGCCAAGTTTAAATCAGTTTACTGAAAGTTCAGGAAATAAAGCTATATTTCCCATGCTGTAGCAAAACTCAAATGCGCAATGCTAAAATTAATTTGATGACTGAACAGCCATGCATATATTTACAAAGAATGGTTTCATCAATTTCCTCGAAGGAAATTACGATAAGGCAGGTTTTATGTTTCAAGAATTGGATGTTAACATTTGACAGATTGCTATTTCGCATGCGTACTGTTTTCAATTTCAGTCTTAAAGAAGCATATGCAAATGATATACTTTTCAAGCTTTGAATAAGGTCATCATGCCCTTCTGGGTGTGTATTTCTGACGTGATTTTCAAGCAACTGTAATATGTCTCCCACAGTATTGCAAGGCGTGTTTAGCTTTGACAAATGAATTTCTACTAGGCATGATGTGTTCTTCGAACAGCAATAAAAAGCTATTGTTTGCTCTTACATATTCTCGAAAGACATGTGTTCAATTACAAATATGTCTTTTTGTGAGAGTGTCATAAAATTACAAAGCGCCTCTAAAATTCAATTTAATTTAGACCAATTTGCAGACACTTTATCCAGTTACTCTGCAGGTACTGGTCCAAACACTCTTAAAGCATTTAACATAGTTTATTGCACGGCACTTCAGTATTAAAATGGAAATAAATGCCCGATTTAACTTTGTCTAACTTTGATACAATCCATAATAGCAAAAGTATGATGACTGATATTTCTGACAAACAAACTTCACACCACTAATCGTCTCTTCGCTAAAATGTTATGGCACCCTGCTAAATGTTACACCGTCATGTGTCGTATAGCGTACCACTGAAAGTTGCCCTGACAATTTTTTATTTGGTCACGCAATATATATATGGCCAAATTTCTCCTTTTTACACCTGAAATATATATATTAACATTATAAGAAGAAAGTAAATGTTTCTGACGGACAAATTTAAAATGTATAGGCAATTATTATACTGTTAGATACGGAAAATATATTTTGATGTAACACCTGTAAACAGCTGCGTTTCGAAATAAAATGTAAAATGTTGTCCAAATACTAACATATTACACTAAACAGTTAGATTTTGAAAAGGGAAGGAAAATTGTTTGAATAAAAAAACTTATTTATTAACTGACGTATTCGTATTTGTTTATAAAATGACTCTATTTTAAAACTTAACGTATTCGTTGTTAAATCTCAAACATGAAAATGATATCTCAGTTGCTTTACAAGTAATTGATGAATTTGGAAAACATTCTGGGTTACTACTAAATAAAGACAAAACAATTGGTCCATGGATAGGGAAGTCAAAAACGAAAATTATTAAGACTTTGAACCAAATAAAAATTACAAATCTACATGTTAAAGCTTTAGGAATTTATTTTGGAAATGACAAAAATGAAAGTGATAAATTAAATTGGGATGAAAAGTTAGCAGCGTGCCAGTCTCTTATTAACGCCTGGAACAAAAGAAATTTGACGATGTACGGTAACATCTTAATCATCAAGTCAATTTTATTACCCAAAATTACATATTTACTGCAAAATCTAATCCCTCCAAAGTCTGTTTTGAATGAATTCAATTCGTTATTTTTCAAGTTTCTATGGAAAGGCAAAAACGACAAAATCAAAAGAACAACAACAATCGGTCATAAATTAGAAGGAGGACTAGATATGATTGATATTTATTCCTATTACAAATCAATAACAGTTAAATGGGTTAAAAACTTAAAAGTATTAGACAATGCAAATTGGAAACTGATACCCAAATTTTTCTTAAACCAATATGGTAAAACTTTCCTAGTATTTAATATGAATACTGATTCTTCTAAAAGTTTACCAACAACAAGTTTGTCTATTCCATCATTTTACAAAAACCTCATTGAAATTTGGATAGAATTAAAACAAACCGACAAAGCAAATACAAAAACACTAAAAACATTTTATGACATAAGGAAACAAATCATTTGGGGGAATCGTTATATAAAACACAATGGAAAATGTTTGTTATTTCAATCATGGATTGACTCTGGCTTAATATTTATAAACGATATTATATTTGACAATGGTGAAATTAATACAAACAGTATATATCGAAAACTTATAAACAAACACAACTGGATTGCTGAGATTAGCATACTCAAAAAATCAATTCCTGGTCATTGGAAAGAAATTCTTACTTCTGAAGAGTCAATAAAATCGAAAGTAAAAAAATCTTTTAATATGTACGTCAAGCACAAATTAATCGAATATACAGTAAACAAAGACATATACAATTCTTTTTTCGATGCCAAATTTAACAAACCGTATATTCACAAATATTGGGAAGAGCTATTTTCAAATAATATCAAATGGGAATCCTTTTACTATGTATTAAATAAAGTTGTAGTAGATAATCGAATAAAGCAATTTAAATATGAGACAATACATAGAATAATAGCAACAAATGCTAATCTATTTAAGTGGAACATAGTAAATAGTCCATTATGTAAATATTGTAAGGAGTTTGAAGACTTTGATCACTTTTTCCTTGGTTGTAAATATTTAGATACCTTCTGGTCAAAAACTGAAGTTACATTTAATAGATGTGGTTTTAATAAATCATTTAGGAATCTGAAATGTTTGATTATTGGATACAAGATAGAACTCCGTGAATATGACAATATAAATTTATTACTAAATTGTATTTCATATTGCTTATACAAAACTTATTTTATGAGCGAAAGACGAACAAAAGTTTTAAACATTTGGAACATTTTATATTACGATATTTTAGTTTTTATCAGCTATTATGAAAATAGGAATATTAATCCGTATACTTTGAAAGCTTTTTTAAAGAATATGTGATTGTGTATTCAAGTTACTATATAATCAAGAAAGTATTGCTCAGATGTATATCTCATATATTGTCTCATACTCAAATATCAATGTATGTTATTATAATGTATATGTTGAAATGAAAGAATAAACGGGTTGTTCCACGTTTGTGAAACAATTCCAAAAAGAAAAAAAAAATCACAAAACTAATTATTTCGTATCTATAGACTAAGACGGGTGTGGTCGTTGTTTTGTAATGACTAGTTATAGGAAGAATAAAATGAAAGTGGAATACTGGAAAAACTGCCTAAATCAGATAGTTAAATGTTAAATCATTTTATGCCTACCTTTTTCTATTGTAACAACATTTTCAAAGGTATTAAAAATGACAATCCGCTCCTCCTTCACTAATACGCCATGATATGACGTTAAATAATTATGTCAATATACGTACGTGTAGCTAGGAGAATGGTAAGGGGATCTTCTGCTCGGATAACATTGTCTTTTATTGCAAGGTAGACAAGAACATAAGGCAGGGCCAATATGCATCAATATACCGATTGCTGAATCGGTTAAAGAAGGCAACGGTCATTGAAAATACAAAAGAGCTGCTACTCTGACGGCTTCATATTCTTCACTTACTTCGATTTTAATTTAAACAGCATATTTAACACAGTTGATTTTTCTTTCTCTAATCACCTAGTGTGAATATCTTAACAGGAAAGTAAACTCCTCCTGTTTTAATGCTAGAATTGAAATTGGTATATATTGTAGATTACTAGGATGAGTTTCGTTTTAATATTTTTTTGGATTATTTTCCCTCCTCTCTAAGGGACCAAATGGGTCATCGTTAGGATCTCATATAATATGTCCAAAAATTTGAAAAATTATTGTACTTTTTCACTTGTGTTATATTATTCTCAGACTAAGGTTCCCTATTCAAAAAATTATTATATATTGTAAATTACTAGGATGAGTTTCGTTTTAATATTTTTTGATTATTTTCCCTCCTTTCTAAGGGACCAAATGAGTCATCGTTAGGATCTCATATAATATGTCCAAAACCTTAAAAAATTATTGTACTTTTTCACTTGTGTTATATTATTCTCAGACTAAGGTTCCCTATTCCAAAAATTGTTATATATTGTAGATTACTAGGCTGAGTTTCGTTTTAATATTTTTTGATTATTTTCCCTCCTTTCTAAGGGACCAAATGAGTCATCGTTAGGATCGCATATAATATGTCCAAAACATTGAAAAATTATTGTACTTTTTCACTTGTGTTATATTATTCTCAGACTAAGGTTTCCTATTCCAAAAATCTAGATCTTGATAATGTACACAAACAAACATACAAATGAGAACATGTGTGGATTAAAGAACTGAAGCGGCCTTTTGAATGGCAGCGAATTTACTTCAATGTTCAATTTCAGTTGCTCCAACTACCCAAAAGAGGAAAATTGCGGGTACTGACAAATTCAGCTCGCTAATTGGTCAGTTGAAATAATTAATGTCTTGCTACAGGCACCAACCTCCTGACCGTACGATATCAAGTGACGGAGTATTGCAGTTGCAATGCAGAAGTCCCCTACTGGTATAAACGTTGTTAGTGTTCGTCCCTTATGGTTATTGTCAACAGTGTTAACACTAAAATGCTTCAAGGCATTTAGGAGCTAAAACAGAAACAAGTTTTACTTAAATTTCAAAGGTGACCTAGACCTACAAGCGTAGATTATGTGCACGACTGATTATCTCATCATCGGAAACATTTGTTTGATAATTCATCAATGCACATAAACATTATTGAGTAAAAACAAATTTTTACTTGACCTTTAATAGTGATAGTGACCTTTGACCGACAACCATGGGTCATGTGCACAACACAATAGTTTGATTATAGGAAATAAATCTGTGTTGTAATAAAAAATATTTCAAGGCAATTAAAAGTTATTGGGCAGAAACAAATTTTCACTTGACCTTAAACAGTGACCCTAACCTTTAACCGACAAGCATACATCAAGTGTTGACACATTTTCTCATCATCGGGGGAACGTTGCGGAGCGAAACAATTTTTACTTGACCTTCAATATTTTTGTAATAGTGACCTTAACTTTTGACCAGAACCTCCGTGGCCGAGTGGTTAAGGTCGCTGACTTCAAATCACTTGCCCCTCATCGATGTGGTTTCGAGCCTCACACGGGGCGTTGAATTCTTCATGTGAGGAAGCCATCCAGTTGGCTTGCGGAACGTCGGTGGTTCTACCTAGATGCCCGCTCGTGATGACATAATGCACGGAGAGGCACCTGGGGTCTTCCTCCACCATCAATGTTGGACAGTTGTAATATGACCTATAATTGTGTCGGTGCGACGTTAAATTAAACAAAAAAAAATAACCTTTGACCTACAAGACAAGCATAAGTCATGTACATGCATTATCTACATACTGCCCTCTGTACACATGTAGTGCTCTAATATACAATAAACTGACCCTTAAAGGGATAAGTAAGCAACGGACCGATATTGGAAGGCGTGGCTTATCAGTCTGTGTTTGCCAACAGCGCGGCAACTACATATCCCTCTTTGTTTACACTAACACTGTACATGAACTAATTTGATGAAAATACATAAATCAACTATCGTACGAACATGGGAGATGTAATTCGTCAAGTCACTTTGTTAAAACAAAACGTTCGCCGTGTAATCAGCAAAAGTCATAAAACGGAAATAAACATTTCATTTTGCTTTATAAATCTTTCTTCCAACACAAAATAAGGTTTGAAGAATGTCACTGTCGAAGTTTATATTTATTTCATATCTTTTGATTGAGATTTCCCGTCATTATATGTGATACATGTTGATTTTAACTTTCGGTGACCCACCCTAAGAGTTAGACTACAGAAATATCCATATTCGATGTGTCTAAAACAAGTGGCTAATGGCTTGATACCCATTTAGTGTTATTTTCGTGGAAAACTGATAAGCGTTGCCAGGCGAGGAATTAATTACGATATCCAGCAGAATTTCGGAAACTTCTTAGAAGTTAAGGAAACAAGTTATATGTAACAGATGTGCGGACAATAATTTTGCCGGCAAGACAAAAAATCCAAATCTAATAAAAGAGAAAAAGATATCAAAATAACATTTATCAGCTATGTTGTAATTTTGTTGTCAAATTTTGTAAACACATACTGTTTTACAATACACAATAAAATTTTCTGTTGCGCGCCGGACTTTGTGGAAGATATGAAATAAACTGACATTCGTCAAAATTTATTTTGTGTTAGAAAAAAGATTTATAAAGCAAAACGAAAAGGAATTGTTCTGCCTGTCGCTGTGCTTGAGTCTGCACGTGATTTGTATTTCTGTGAGCATATTTAAGAAATGAAACATATCTGGTGATATGTTTTTTTCTGCTATATTGTACGGTGATCATTGATCCTTTCCTGTTGACTACTCTAGCTGGTGTAGGGTCAAATGCAGACTGAAATTTGTTTGTTTTTGTACTTCCGTTTAACTAAAACTTAATCTTCAATTTTTAATCTGCATGGTTTTGCCTGACGCTTCTCGTCCACGTAGCGCTTGTTTTTTAGTTTCTGTGCATTGTCCCTAACCCGAACGTAAGTGTCCTTCACATTAATCGACAATTTCGGTAAGTTTGTCTGCAATTTTCTTCCAAACCTTTAGGTCTGCTAGAGCAAGGTTAGTTGATGGATCAGAGTGTTCTATTATTCAACAGAAATTTCGTGAGCTCAGCGTTGTGATTATTTCTAGAAGCTATGCAGACTTTTTAGCGGCTGCATATACCTTTCAGCTGGATTTGCCTGTGGATGCAATGGCGTTATTTTCTGATGTTCGAAACCTGCTTACTCGACAAATCCTCTAAACGCGTGTCCACTGAAAGGATGTCTGTAGTCTGTCCCTACGACAGAGACATATCTAAACTGAGAAAACAGCTTTTCCAAGCGGGAAATCACTGTTTCTTATTTTAATTACTTTAACCTTTCTACAAACGGATAATGACTGTAGTTATCCAGAACAAGCATGTGATAGTACCCATTCGGAAACATACCGCATCTCCGTCCAAAGCACATTTGGTAAAGGTCGACTTTTGATCGGGTCAGGCGATGTTTTGGTTGAGTTTGCCTAACATCATATGCAACTTCTGACGGTTTCGTCAACAAGTCTGTCCATGTTTGGAAACCAACACGTTTCGTGTAAAAGTGCTTTGCACTTGACACGTCCTTTGTGACCTTCATGAGCAAGGTTCACTACTTGAGTTTGCAAACTTTCTTGTATGCAAAGTCTGTAGCCGCACAATAAAACAGTACCTTCGTCCGTATGTACCACTGATAATTCATCCGCTAACTGTTCATAGCACCTGTATTCTTCTAGTTTACAACAGTTTTGTTTTCGCCACGTATTATCTTCAAGTGCTTTAATGACACAGGTAAAATGCAATCATAATTTGTAGCGGTAGCAACATCTCAAAGTCGTAATGCTAACGGAAGCGTGTGCCGGGTAATAAAATTCACATTATCCTGTGCTTCGTTAATTGAAGTATGGCTTTCAGTCGGATGTCTGCTGAGATAATCAGAGATCATGACAATTCTAAACCTATATTTCACTCTGAATGTGTATGTGAGTAATTTTATACGCCATCTTTAAATTTTGGCCATGAATTTGTTTTACGTTATTGAATATAGATTCCTAAGTGCGATGGTCAGTGATTAATGTGAATTCTTTTCCATACAAGTATAAATTGAAATGTTGACAGTCCCTAACGCAAGCAAGGGCTTCACGCTCTGTCTGATTGTATTTCATTTCAACGTCACTCAAAGATCTGCTTCCGTACGGGACAACTTTGTTTTGTTATATAAAATAAAAAAAAGATAAAATAGTTTCGTTCTCATCACTAGAAATGTAGAAATATATTATTTATACATGGGCTGAGTTCTAAATAAAGAACAAGATAAAATAGTTTCGCTCTCATCACTAGGAATGTAATAATATATTATTTATTATTTAGTAAACAGGTATTAATACTTTAAAGCGTATTATTTCAAAAGCTAAATTACGAAACTACTTTTTGCTTATACTATACTTGGGCCAAAATTCCTAATATACCGACTGGACTAGCATCTACCCATAGGTTTGTTTTCTTGTAAGGGTCAAAATATGTCACGACTATATCACTACTCAATACTTCTTTGAGACGGTTGAATACTTTCTCAAGTTCGTCCGTCCACTCGAATTTTGCATCAGATTTCAGCAGGCTGCGTAACGGCTCGGTGTTGAATAGTGATCAATTAATTTTGACAGGTAATTTGTCATACCCTTAAATGAGAACTTTTTCACTGCACTGACTCGTTCCGGATTTGAAGAAAATCCTTCACTTGAGAACACATACCCGTAATACGTTATTTTTGTCTGTCTGAACACACATGAGAGTAAAACTTTTCTCTCTGAGACGTCTCAATAACTCTTCAATGTTTTCGTCATGTTCCTCGCGGCTATGCTCATGAATAAGAATGTCACATATGTCACTTATGTTTAATACTCAAGAAAGCCCTAGGACTTGGATTGCGATTCGGATTATATTGGTGAAAATCTCAGAAGCCAACGTGACGCCTTAGTTCAATTGTGTACATCTTCTGAGACCAATGTGAGTTGCAAATGTGGTCGAATTTCGCGACTATTCGGCTATTTCGATTTTGTGAAAGCCTTGATATAAATCAACTTTTGAGAAATACTTTGAACCACTCTCCAAATGTATAACATCGTCAATTGTAGGCGACGGATGTCGTTCTCTTTTAATGACTTGATTCGCTTTGCGAATGTCGACACGGATTTCATCGGGAGACTTGGGCTTTGGT
This sequence comes from Mercenaria mercenaria, assembly GCF_021730395.1. Classification (NCBI taxonomy): domain Eukaryota; kingdom Metazoa; phylum Mollusca; class Bivalvia; order Venerida; family Veneridae; genus Mercenaria; species Mercenaria mercenaria. The sequence goes on from NC_069371.1 coordinate 22,666,042, forward strand.
GCCACAACCAAGGTGTTGGCCCGTCAACTTTCTTAATAACGCTTATGTTTTCTACTTTTTCTATCTCTGCTGCGATATTATCTCTGATGTGAAACGGTATGCGGCGTGGAGGTTGTGCGCTTTCATCGACATGAAATTTGATTTGTCTGTACTTAAGTTTTCCAAAACCGGTGTAAACATCTTTGTACCTCTCACACGAATTAGCGTAGGATTTCTTTCTTACGTACCTGCTATTATTTGAAAGTCCCCAGTCACAATTCTGTCTGCCGATTCAATTATACAAAGACATTCTCCTTTGATATTTAGTAGTTGGCTTTGTCCAAAAGCGTATGCCTTTGTTTTTGACCAGATATGGAATTGTTTTCATTTTCTTAAATACATTTTAATTAGCACGTTAATGCTACTTCCGGTCTCAATCAGATCCTCGGACGTTTTCTCAAATATCTAAGATTTGGCTTTTCAGCTAAAGTTATTATTTGTTCTCTATGATGATAAATTGGTATACAAAAAATTGATATTTTAAAATGAAAAATATATATCCAACGCTGAGAAATTAAAAAGACTGTTGTTATATTCATCATTTCAGCTAATCATTTTGAAAGTGCTTCTTATGCTTTACTCATTTTGAAGCATTTTTCTGACTGTTTAGGTGTTCTATGCTGCAAATAGTGTAACACAAAAAGCCACTGTCATCAAATGTGATAACAACATTTTAAGGTAGTGAATCAGTAATGAATCTCTAGAATTTCCGTGTAATTATGTATTTGTAAGCAATTCGATATTCTCCGGACGTAACTATAGCCTAACACGTTCATTGCTTTCCATAAAAAAGAAAAATGTTGAAAATGCGTTTGGAGAATAAGTAATTTGACGATTTTCGTTACCGGTCCACTACCTTATATAAACTATAAGGTGTTTTATATATCGTTGTAAACAGGGTACATGTAAGCAGGTAAATTCAGTTATTCACATTAGTAAAACATACTAAATTATCAAATTGAAATAAAATCTATTTAGACCTGTTTTAAATAAGTAAGCAGAATATTTCTTGTGGATGATTCTACCTTTACTAGTATTAACCCAAAACTTCCAAATGTTTACCTAATTTTGAAATCGCGAAACTATATAATTTACCGCTTTGCCTATTTCTAAATACCGGCGCACATTGTTGTATGCCGTATAAACACGGGCATTGCAGTTAAGCCATACGAACGCCTAGCCGGTTGCCCGCGGCGAAACGGCGTACACCGCAAAAGTGAAACGAATTGGCCCTGTATCTCAACAATCATCGCCTGAATTGAGTGCATTCATGATAACAGATTTTGTAGGAGTTTGTTTACATTATAAATAAAATCTTTAATAACTTCTTTTAGGTCAATTTTAGTAAGGTTTTGGTAAGCTGATAATAAATAGCATATCATTCTCTTTCACTCACATTTATTTTTTAGACTCTTTGCTAGTCTTAGATTTTGAATTTACAAAAAGACAAGAAAACGTTCAGTATGGGCTCTTCCAAAGTGTTGAAAGTAGACTAAAAAACGCTTTACTTATATATCAATTTAGCTGTAGTAACTTTTGATATAGAATATAATTTGGGAAATCCAAAAATCAACGAAAAACTGTCAAATTTGAATACAAAAGTTGTTCATTTTGTTTCAGATATTTTAGAAGGTCATTTTTTAAATATCAAATATTCTTAGTTTTACATGGAGAGGAGGAAAATCTAACAATAAATTTAGTAAATGTGTGCACTTAGCTATCACTCACACTGAAAAAAGCCCTGTAAATATGAATTTGAATTTTTTAGGCACCATCTCTACATGAAGTTATTTCTATATTTCTTAAGAAAGCTTTGAAAGATACGTTAATGACAGATTATATCTTATGGAAACAGATAAGAATTAGTTGTTTTAGTATTTTTTTCGTTCAAAGTTTCATTCATCGTGGGCTTTAGACTTCCGAATTCTTAGGGCTCGTGGATTCTTATTTCAACTTTGTTTCAAATTTCAAAACGTCGTTACTTATTAGCTTGTAGTAGATCACCTGAGAAGATTTCATGAGGTTTTAGGGTATTCACTATGTTTGTCCCATTACATTTGTAAATCATAAACAGTGGGAATAGCATGGAAATTAGTACGAGGCATTAATTCGCAAAATTTTCACAGTAATTTAACATGGCATTTAGGTATATACTAGATAACAATTACAAAAGCTGTGTATAACGTAATCCAACTCATTTTAGCTCAATATTACGTCCAACTCAGCCATGTCTGAAAACTGGCGTAGGCAATAGTGATCGCCAGTCGGATAATAATTGTGAGCTAAAGAATATAAGGAACGATTTTAACATTTGAATTTATTTGAGGTAATAAATCAATCTAGCATTTTAGCTTATTCTACATAAAACCTTTAAAAATCAACTTTTACATATATGCATGAACATGCGGCATTTAACACAGTGTAACTAGCTATATAAATGTAGTAATTTAAATAAAATATATGCAAACACGTTATGCGGGGTGTGCATAAAAAGAACAGGCAAATGAAAATTATAAGAAACAGACTGAGCTAGACCTCTCTTCGAAAATGTTTTATGTATTCAGATATTGTCATCAAATAACTGCTTCTTATAAAATACCAAAGCAGTTGCGCCATTGCACTTTAAAGTTGCCTAACGCGATATGCTTTCCAAAAACTGCTTTCCAACAAGAACGTGAAGCTCAAATGAAATGCGCCTACAGTAACATTATTTGTTATATAGGTCAGTGGAGGGCTTCCATCGGTAAACTGCGAAATGCTCATGACGTGGCATATAATGTGTTGTACACAAAACAAACGTAGGTGTAAATTGCTACTTGCAAGTACATTTTCTTTTGCCAATAAATCATCATTGTGTTAACAATCATGTCTGGAAAATTGGAGTACACCAACTACGCCATTTTTAAAGGACGTTGAACGGACTGCCTGGGGAGCTACTAGAATCACGAAATGGAACTAGATGCAGTCTAATAATGAAACAAACTTCAAGCTGTCTACTTATAAGCATTTACACGAAATTAATTCGCCCGGTGTTGAATCAGTCTTAAAAGGGGACAAACAAAAATAATAATCATACAGATGTCATGTAAATATTGAAACACATAATACGTACGTAGCTGGAGATCCAGCTGAAGTTTTACTTATTTATTCGAGAGAAAGACACTGCTTTAGGACAGAAGCGGAGCTTACATTAAACCCTAGACAGAATTTATTAATTGATATGTCGTCTAAAATGTTAGTTGGACGATTCCATGACAAGATGCTTTTAAATCAAGTGCCAGACTTTATACACCCCGTTCACTTAGCACTCATATAGACAGGTTGATATCACATTAAAAAGACGAAATAAAAAATTGCAAATGAGATATAATATTGCCTATTCATACAACATATTCTTGGATCTTTTGTCATTTATGATAAAACGGTCCTCAAAATGTCTGGAAACAGACAAATGAAATTTCCGTTTTCTCTGCCTTCCGGATATTCATTTGAAACATGCGTATATATGTCGCTAGGATAGGTTGCCTTCTTATGTATATTAGTTACTTAATATACATTTCGTCTTGAATTTTACAGAACATGTATTTTATTTACACTGTTTCCTTTGAAACTATATGTACTTCAATGAAGAGAGATGTCTGTTGCACCATCGCGTTGTTCAAATTTCTAGAATGAACACTTTTGGCAAGCATCTCACTTAAGTAGTTGGTCTTTATGCAGGGCATCAAAGATTGACGCCAGCATTGAATCATGGATTCTTAGTTTTCTCTATCGATCTTCGCTATCTTTGAACAATTCTGGGTCATTTGTGAATCGCTTGCACCACTTGAAGATCAAGACACTGATGACCTAACATTGTTGTGACGTCTGATTTATTAGTTTATAAATTTCAGTTCGTGTTTGTCAACATCTCCAAGTAACCTAACGACTGTTTGATTAGCTGTGCCAGCCAATGACGACATTACATACGTTAAGCACAACTTACATAGTTTAAACGTTGTTTACTTTCGCCTCCCACGTCCGAGTGGCGCAATACTTTAAGTGCATACCGCTTTGACGTGTTGCTGCACTTTTGCATATTTTCAGGTAAAAAAGTGGACTATTTTCGCGAACAATAGCGGTCGAATTCAAATAACGACAGATGAAAAAGCGACTGCGCCAGTTAAGTGTAGTTATGGTTATTAAGACGTTTCTCGCGTTTAACCTCTCAGCAAAAATGTTACAAAAATATATGAAAACATTGCATAAAGATTGCGAATTACAGTCATATATTTTTCATTCGGCTACATTCAATAGGCTGCATCCAACAGCAAAAATCTACGTTATTTGTGAATAGCCCTCGTATCCATATAATACGCTGCCGTATGTTAGTCTATTCTCATAACGTGAACTTTCGTCTTTGATCCTTTTCCTTGATCCTTCCATCTGCTCTTTGGACAATATTGTATTTCAAGGTCATATCAGAGACGCATTATAGACAATTCCGTTAATTCCTCTTCGTATATATGTTTACATTTTGAGAATATGTTTCTGTCTTACGGTGGTCGTGAATGCATTTTATACACTGTTAGGAAAGATGTCATTTTCTTGCGGTTACAGATTAACATCACACTAGACTTTAGCTGAAAAAGCAAAATAATGTTTAATGACATTTTATGAAATAACATAGCGGACAGAAGTTTCTGTAGTGAGCTGAAAATTGTTTAATATTCATAGTCTTTTTTTTTAATATGAAAGAGCTCTTGAGGATCATGTATATCAAACCTGTATGAATGTTAAGGGAAAGAGACAAACAAACATGAGATTTTAGGAGGTACAACGTTTATTTACACTAGCCAGAAGAAATAACTACAATATTAAAAAAGACACCTTAGTATAAAGATGGCACTTGGTGTTCCTGTTCAAATGCGGACGGCTGTTCTTTTATATACATCGTAAGGGTTACATTCTATGCATTATTTTTATCATTTCTTTGAATGAAGTTGAATTGTACCAATAAATACAATTATGTACAACTCATAACTATGATCTATAATTTTATAACACATCAATCCATCGTTCAAATTAGATGTTTAATTACAACAAATGAGACTATATAACACATACTTTTCATAGATTTATTACCAGATGCAGATGTAGCACCTGAAGGACCTATCGGCATGCGAGCGATTTATCAACTACATTATAATATATATTCTAAAATGGGTAGGTTTGATTGCTAGTTAAGCAAAGAAGAAAGTCAAGCTCTATGTATTCTGCGATAAACAATGGTTGACGCGCGGACCGGTACATTGTACGTAAGCATTATTGCGTCAATAGTGACGTGAAATTGCCTCTGGTTTATTATTCCTTAGATTAATGGAACCCAGTAAAATATTTATCAAAATATTGCACTGACCATTTAAGAATGAAAACAGTTAAGGTCTTCTTGTGGGTTGTCGTCTAATTTAACACGGTTCGTCGTTCTGGTGCTAAGAAAATCAGCCACTCGGGCCAACGCATCTGAACTGTGAAAAGTCAGGCGACAAACCACTCGAAGCTCTTGATTATTCCATAGATTTTCATGCACATGGACCTATGAACGTGCTAATTCAAGTATGCACTATTATTTTTCGAAAAACATGCCTATCAGCCAGTATTGTCAAATTGACAGGCAACTGACGGAAGTATTTGACATGGTATTCAATTTATTTCAGGTCAATATATTTTAACCAAATTTTTCAACATGTTTATTGATAATTACGTTTTGCAACCCTTTTATATGCTGTTATGCTTTAACAAATCTCATAAGCTGCACATTAAGGATATTTTCACAAGAACGTATCCAATAAATCACCCCAAGGAAATTAAGATTAAAAGTCTTAAAGCCTTCAAGACAAGCATGCCAACACTTGGAATTTTGCAGGTGCACAGCTGCACATATTTCAATAAAGTTTTTCAAAGCATACGGATACACTATACATTTCTAGTTTTGAATAATGCCAGCATGAACTTCTGTGCGTGTATTACTGAGAAGTTATAAAAACCTTCACACAACATGCAAGGCGTCTTTAAATTTGACAGGCGAATTCCGGTTAGGCATCCCGTCTTCTCTGAAAATCAATTTCAGAAATAAAAATTAATTGATACTGCCGGGCAATTTCATCTCCTCAAATTAAATAATATTTGACGTTTACGTCAATGGTTTCTATTTTCTGATATTTTATGTTTGGGACTGAAATCTTATGCCAATAAAACGGTAATTTCAATATCAATAACATTGCATTTATTGATTTTGTTGAAAAAAAACAAACAAGGAATGATTTATTCGGAAATGAGAATGACGAAACAATTTAATAGTCTCATTTGTTATTTTATCTCTAGTTTACTTTATATTTCAGAAAGCTTTGTAACTAAGCTGGGTGCTATATAGTCGAATATTGTTTCAAAATGTCAAGTGCTCGTGATGCCGATACATTTATTAAGACATAAGGCGTGGCGAAACACCAAGTTACAAAACAAAACATAACAGACATAACACAGCCTTCATTAAAGTTTATAAACACAAGGATTTTAATTTTGAATTCGCACATTCAAACTTAATAGCAAAACCGCACACAGATTCAACATTTTTTCATAAAAATAATTTTTTTTCAAAGTCAGATATAAAATATTGTCAAAATGATTGAGAAATATAACGGAGCAAAGAATATTAAGAAGGAAGAGAATATGTGAAGAATACCACTGTTTGTCTATTTGGAGTTGGCAAAGATTTTCAGCAATAAAGCGGTTTTATAACGGCGAGCAGTTAATCAATCTATTATATACAGTGATTTTATATTCTCTTCCCTACCTTTTCTCAGTTAAAAACTGTCACTGTCTCCATATGAGTTAGATGTGGAAGGAAAAGAAGAACGATACAATGCTTTTATTAAATCGTCACGGAGAACATAAATCTCCTGCCAGTACTCAGGACCCATGAATGTCATTAATTATCTTAAAATCATGTTAAAAACTGAAGTTTTCATACGCCGTTACGAAAAATATTTAGTTCGCATCCTTAGATTTCAATCTTAGACTAAGACTAATTGTCCGGGAGGAGGCAGAAAGCTCGTATTAAGATGTTGATCTAAAATTTGGTTGTGAAGATCACATACATAAAGCAGACTTGAGTGTAAACATTTTTATCTAGAAGTGTGAAAGCATCATGGCCCTATACTTATACAGTACGTTTTGGCGAAATTAATTAGTGATCAATACTGTAAAATCATCGTTTATTTATGAACACCACAAGGTAAAGTTTAACCTGTACGTGCAACGATTGCATCCGTTGCTCAGTCTATCTAAGAGTGAAGGAAAAAAGTTTATTGTTAATGTTTTACTAATAATAAATGATATTGAAACAAGGAAGAATATCCAAGAGGGAGTCCAGTATGCAAACCAGAATTTGTTTAACCCTTACCCTGCTAAATTTCTATAATGCATTTGTCCATCTTTCAATTTGGACAGTACCATTAACTGTTTAAAAGCGTGCTTACCAAGAGAAACTGACTGAATTGCGAACAGTGCAGATCTTGATCACACTGCACGGATGTGGAGTCGCAAAGGCAGAATCAAACGTGGGATTACTTTTAAGGCGATATCGGTAAAAATGTTAAGAAGATGGTTCAGTGACAAGAAGCTTTTTAAATCAGTCTCCATGATTTATACACCGGCGCCGGTAAATATGCTGTTTAATGGACCAACTGACGTCCCATTAAATGAAACCCGTAGAAAATATATTCAAATTAGGTATTATATTGCCTCTATATAAAATTTGGACTCTGAAATGTTGTCATTTATGATTTTAATAAACCTATGTCTAGGATCACATAGAATTGAAAATGAAGTTCTTTCTTCACATTCTGTTCTAACGGTCAAAGCCGAGACACGTTGAGGACAACATGTGCGAAACTATTAGATTTATATGTTAAGATTATGTTTCGTCTGCGATACTTGTCTCTAAAACAAGTAGATGTGTCATATTTTAGTTGAGTAAGAGACTAAGAGTATTCAACAAGTCTAAATATCTAAAGAATTTCACAAATTTAGTTCTAGTTTTAAATTTTGTTAAGAGTTAAGTAAAATAGCCTCCCTTTATTAAAATAATTACAGTTTTCGTAACTTTTGGGAAACAAAAAGAATTCACGTTAAGTGGGTACATTTTATTTACAATACGCATGCGGCAAACTAGTATTTTCGATCCAAAAATCAAATGCTGCCATATATGTCAAAAATATCTGTTTCTATAAAAAGTAGCGTGAACGAAGAATATGCCATGTGTTTCCCGTTAAAAAAATAAGATTTATTTAGTAGGAAATGGCGAGTTAAAAGTGTGATTTTGTTGAAAAAATGCGAAAGCGGTTTTCAATTCAGGGCTATTGTATCAACATCAACCGTACAAATTACTTTTGCTCTGAATGCATTATTCAACGAGTTATAGAAACTCAAACATGATATGGTCGGACAAAAGTGTGGCGGCATTGCACAGTTTAAAATTATTTGTGTGGCGAGGAAGAGCACTTGTGTGTCTTTTGCACTTTTACTTTAATTAATTGTTTAAATAGTCATATCAACTATCAAAAATTAACGTTTACCCCGTTTTTTAAATCTGACAACAGCAATTTGCACTAGCTTTATAAACAAACAGATGCAAGTTAGTACATTATTAAACATATAACTGTCCATAATTATGTTTTGTTGCGATGTGGTGCTATGATCCGATGCATTCCAATGTTTCTTTAAGGAGCACGATGCATTATGTACCTACTACTGTAACCATAGGTTTTGTGTGTTAAATAAAAGCAATTTTGTCTTGAATTTCATACAGGAAAAGAAGCATGTCGAACCAACACATTTGAATATGTCTCACATATTTTATCTGTTGATTAAAATTATCAGCAACACGTATCACTACTTGAAGAAACCAACTTTCAACAAATTCTTTTATATCTGAAGTAGTAATAGACAATCTAATACTAGACGTTAATGCAAGTGTGAAATGAAAGTATTATTTAGAGGCAATAGAAACATTTAAGGAATATAGAATATATGGTCAGTTAGAGTAATATAACAAGATTATTGCTATAGATGCAATGAATTCATTATGAGGTTAATAAGTGATCTATTACCTATTAATAGTGTAACAAGTTAAACTGTAGATAACCATTAGTTACCCCCATAGTTGCCAACTAAATGACCTACTTTGTAGGCTCACTAGTAGGAAGTCTGTAACCTTACATAATAATATAATTAGTGAGTCAAACATTTCCAAGATCTTTTGTAGTTGACTGGATGTTTAGGCTAGTTGAAGTATAAGACTTCTCAAATAAATTACAAGTCTATACTTTGAACGAAGCCCGCTCGCTTAGATCAGCGGAGAGAGCTACATGTATAGATCATGAGGTCGTGAGTTCGAGTCCACATACAAGATATATATTTCCTGTGTCTATTTGATAGAAGACAGTGTGTCTAAACTCTAAGATTATTCGTCCGTCAACTCTGATTCATGTGGAGAAGGAAGTTGGAAGTTTTATTTTCTGAGAACAGCGTCCTGGTACAGAACACAGAGACACATTTTTAATATGGCCCGCCGTGATATAACTAATATACTGTTGAGAAACGATGCTTACACGATGGCTTAACTCGAAACAAACAAACACAATCGAACAGTGTTCTATTTTCAACATGTATTTGCTTGACAAAATTTGAAAATGTTCTGCACAAATGTATGTCTGATGTCGTGTAATAAAGTTATAACTATTAGCCATCAAACTCAAATTATTCAGTAATTGTATTCTACTGACCGGCAAACCATCACATGGCAATACTAAAAACAACTTTTTGAACTTTTTATTTCAAAATATACTAGTCAAATAGCATCGTATTCTACATCAAAAAATGCATATGAAATACATAATGTCATCTCTGCTGTGCTTTGTGAACATTTTAGACAATAAATCCTTAGAAAGACATAATGTGCGTTGCTTTACTGTGGCTATTACAACTACGCAAATATATAGATAAAGATACTAAATTTAAGGCAAATGTTTGTCTAAATTATGACTCATTAAACAACTAAAGATAGTACTAATTGCTTATGTCAGATTTTAATGAGTTACAAGCTTGATATCACTATTTAGACAATTTAATAAAGACACTAAACTGCTCTTCCTCGCCACAAAAATAATTTTGAACTTTGCAATGTCCCTACACTTTTTTTCGACGATGTCATGTTTGAATGCATATAACTCTTCGATATTAAAAATTGGGCAATATTCAGAGCGAACATTTTGTTTACGGTTGACGTTGATAAAAAAAGACCTAAATAGAAAAGTGAATTGAAAATACCTCGATTAATGTTCATTTTCGCATTTTTTCAACAAAATCACACATTTAACTCGCCATAACTTACTGAATAAATCTCAGTTTTAAACGAGAAACAAATGGCACGTTCTTCGTTCGTGCTACTTTTTAAAGAACCCCATTTGAATCCAAGCAACAATCTTATACTCTATTTCAAACTATTACGACGCCATCTAAATTTCCGTTGTATATATAATATCCTTGTTGTTATATGTATCGTTTTATAAATGTTTCAAACACATAACGTTGTAAAACCGTTTGTTTTATCTATTACCGTAAGCCTTCTAATCCACAGACTTGTATTTACGTGCCACAACAGATGTTTAATACATAAGGCTTGGAATTCTTTATTTTGAAACTATATAAGAATGACCTGTACCTTTACAATAACCCACTGCAAATACCTCCACCTTTTCCTTTACAATGAAGGAAATGAAGTATCTTCATCAAATATCAGTATTCAAGTTAGATAATATTGTCTCAAGAAGGTTATATACTAGTAAGTAGAAATGTGCGGAAAACAGATTGTGTTACTTTATGCAAAAATGTCATGAACAAATGACTGCCCTATTTTTCTAAGTTAGAACATTAAAAATTCTCTGTCGTAAATATGCAATGCATGCATTCAAGTTACTATGCACGTCGTATTTTAAACAATCCACTGCATGTTTCTGTAATGCAGTCATTGTCGTCAGTCATTATACTGCCATAACACGTATAATGGCTTTCTAACAGAAATATGCATGCGAAATTGATGTAACGAATGTTTGTTGATATAAATATTTGCAAATTATTTTGACTCTCTGCATATTTATCAACTAATGTCAATGTGCATTTACCATGCGTTCATCTATTCTAAATACTTACACAACTGCAGAATTCAGCCAGTACACTAAAACCTCATTGAAAGACGTAACCAAGCATTACATAGACAATATATTCAATTTGTCTTTCTGAATGACAGTCTGCACATTTATCGACATCTTTTTCCTATTCCTTCCAGAATTCCATATTAGGTGTCACTCAAATATGCATGATTTCTGCAATGTTTGCAACTAAACATGAATCGTATGAATACATATTAAGTCTTTGTAATTCTTTTGTCGTTTCGATTGCCTCTTCATTTGTCAGTGAATGCAAAATAGTTCAGATAATGAATTGTCGCTATTTTTTCCTACATTTGAACAGATTTTATGTAGTACTTCAAATTGAAATTATTGACTGGTAAATTAGCGAAATCTTGAAATTATGTAACCCTTGTCATAATGTTTGTTACGGACTAGAATGTTTCTGAATAATTGGTCCAACGTCACTTATTGTAATATTGGGTAGCGAGGTAAATATAGAAAAGGCTTTCTGAGGCTTTTTTAAGGTCGCTACATTGTTATCATCAGTCGATGTGTTAAGAGCCCTGTTTTGGATTTATACAGTATGAAGGAGGCATCAATAGGGAGTAAAGAACTATAGAACGAACTAACCCGGGAAATATCCCTTTGCTTATTTCACAGACTACATCAGTATTTAAATGACAAATATTGCATGGCTAAACGTATTAACACTCAAGTTTAAGTTGTAGTTATTAAATTGCTAAAATTAAAAACATCTCTTTTTAAGAAAAAAAAAACAAAAAACAAAACAGAATCAGCTAAAGAAAAACAAATAAATAGAGACTGTGACCCATTATTATCAGTACACACAAAAAATCAATATGATTGGAACAATCTTTTCAAATAGTTCTAGTTTCCCCACTGATGTGATTAAATATCTTATAAACAAAATCTTTTATTCAAGTTAGTAGGCGTTGATGTTGTAGCTGAATTTTTGTTTTAAATCTTGTGTTTAAATAACAATGTGATTAAAGTCTTTATAGACAACACTTTTTATTCAAATTAGTAGGCGTTGAGAAAGAACTACTTCCTAGGATACATAACACAGAAGTTCTTCAATACCGGAGTAAAACTGAATTAATTTTGAACAACCTGTTGTATCAACACAAATCTTCTTTCTTCCTGTTTATCTCTTTTTCATTTAAATAGCTAAAGATTTTTAAAGTTTTATACAAGAATAGTTTTAAGATCAAATAGTAAAAAACAAGGTAAGTATTTTATCTTCATTCATTTACATTTAAACGCTACGACTGATATGCTGCAAACACCTTTACAGCAGACGATGCAAAACAGCAACGAAATCCAATTATTCTTCTGGGAAAAAATTCATTTCGTACAATTAGGTACATTCCTAATTCATATTTACACTGTTAGAGGTTTTTATATGAAAATCAAATATGTGTCAAATAGTTCATTTCATATACTTACTGTACGATACTAATCAAAACTGTAGTGGTGAAACATGTTGCAAATCTGAACCATAATACGGCAATAGTTATCTTTTAGTAGAAATGTATTAAATAATCAAACAAACTTGACTTGATGTTATAGCAAATAAATACTTACGAGGTAACGGTATTTAAATAAACTGTTTTGATAAATGAAAACGTTTAGAAATTATTTTTAATGTTTTCGTAGTTTATTACATGCTAAGATAATATTATGAAATTATATAGGAAAATTTGCCTTAAATTTTGTGCAAATACGTTAAAGGACGAATAAAAAGAAACAAGATTATACTCGTATAAGTTATTTATCCGCAATCATTATGGACAATCTAGCTAATGCGTTCCAGTTTTAACAACGTTCTTCAATTGCTTCATTTAGAAAGTAAACTGTGTTAGTTGTAAGCAATTAGAAATAGAAGAAAAAATTTAAAATAAAACACCAAGAGACCACGAGATACCAAAATACACCTCATGCTTTATGTTTCTCATTGAGGTCATATAATTGTATTTCTTCAAAAGAGTTAAGTTAATATTAAACTCACATATGTACTGAATTTAAAGCTGAAAACCTATTCAAATAATGCAAAGGAAATTTATGTACTTAGTCGTTCCGGTTAATTTATGTCTTTGCAATAAAACACTGAAACATGAGCAAAGTATTCTTTGGAAAATGGTACACGTAAAATTTATAATTCGCTGTTGTTGTCATCTTGAATAACTTTAAAACTTTTATTAGTATTTTTACACACATTTTTCTACAGTAGGTGCGTTTGATATAGTAAACACTTGGTAGTTAAGAACAAATCAGACAGCTATGCCGAAAATGAATGAGCACCTCCCTCCACCCTCCCTTCTTTAGGTTCAGTAGCACAAAGCTTACAGTTTCTTTTGTTCGATTTTACATAACATCACATCGATAGGTCTTAATTATTAAACGTATCAAAAGTAGCATTTCTCCAAAAGCTCCAAAAGTCGAAATCTTTTATCCTTACTTTAAACCAGTGTAAGAATTGAAACCATTCGATGTTCAGATGCTGCAGCAAAACTCATTAGCGCGTCGCCAAAAATATTTTTAGTGGATAGTACAGCGTATGATCACAAACAGGCTTCTTTATCAATCTCTTTGTCGAAATTTATATAAAAAAAGGGTTTAAAGCTACTAGATTTGCAATTACTGTTCAGAACTGTTCAGCATGACACGTGTGAAAAAGGTTTATATGTCTTTCAAAAATCAATTACATCATTACCATTTACATTTTATAAGCGTATAGGATTGAAAAGATGCAGCTCGGCGAGTCTGTCGTTATATTGCAGAATGGTTTTTGACAAACGGATATCTATAAGATAAGGCAAACCGTGTCCTTTTAGCAGCAGTTATATAAAAGGAAGACATTAAAACTGAAACAAGTTCAGTTACAGACGAGAGCAAACACGTCATGAAGTTCATAGCAGACATGTCAAAATAAATGCTTGCTGGTATAATTAAACTCATCCTCCAAAGAATAGTGCCACTGTGACAGTGGAGTTGGCCTTCCTTAGTTATGCCGTCGTGTAGTTGATGGTGTATGTGCAGTAAAGCGGGTCTCGTCCGTTGGTAAGATGAATAACTTTTAACTTCTCAGGTCAGTAACTGACATGAGCCACTCACGTTCAGTCAATATCATATTGGAGTTGTATGGCGTCTTTCTTGATCCTGATTTGTCTATACCTCATAAAATCATCGGTATAGAGTCGGACTGCTTGTTTGATTCTAGAAAGCGGGTCGTTTATTTAAACGACTAAGATAAAAAGGCCATGACTACTGCAATGTTGGACCCCTGATGTTACAAAGAAGACTTCTTAACTAGCACCATCATGGACAATTTGTTGTGCTAGACAATGCTGTCCCAGATTTGATGCTACTCCGTAGTGGTCCAGATTCTGTAGAGGGATGGGTCACTGTTGAATTTCAAGTCCCTTTCTCTTTCCCAGAATGCTCCGACCCCGACTAAAAATGCGGATGATGTTACGAGTGTTTGTATGTTATACAAGTAAGTACAATTAAATACATTTTATTGTCTGCATATCATTAAACAATTGTTCTATGTTGCATATATTATCATAATTGCAGAATTGTCATTCAGATCCAAATATACGAGATTCGGACCTGGGACAAAATATGACCAGAGTGATAAAAACCCTTTCTTTCCATCCAAAATGAAACATATAGAGTGAGCTTCGAGCCTGCGTGTAATTGGTTCACTTCCTAGGCCGTTGTGGAATGAATTCTCCAGAAAATTAAAAAACATCTATCACTATTTCACGTTTGTATTTATTTACAACACGAGACCAACTCCAAGTCTCAAGCCCTTCCCGTTCATGAAATATCTATCGGAAAACGAGTGCCTTTCTGCTGCATGTCCCAGGTAGACCGAAATGCGACACAAACAAACGGTACGCAAACATGGACTAACATATGTTTGTCAGCCGAGCACGGGTTCAATTCACTTTCAATTACTAACAAATATTACTAAAAATGTAAACTAAGGCCACTCACGACCGTCAGTAGCATCTACTTCTCGCGATATTACTACTTTATTTTTCCGTCGGTATTACGACGGTACGGTGGTATGTTTAGGACATGCAATTATTTGTTTAGATCTTATCTCGTGCGCTCGACATCTTATCTCGTGCGCTCGGCATCTTATCTCGTGCGCACGACATCTTATCTCAAGCGATCAACATTTTATCTCGTGCGCATGACATCTTGTCTCGAGCGATGGACAACTTATCTCGTGCGCACGACATCTTATCTCGTGCGCTCGACAACTTATCTCGTGCGCACGACATCTTATCTCGAGTGCACGACATCTTATCTTGTGCGCACGACATCTTATCTTGACCGGTCGACATCTTCTCTCGTGCGCACGACATCTTATCTCGAGCGATCGACATCTTATCTCGTCCTCACGACATCTTATCTGGAGTGATCGACATCTTATCTCGTGCGCTCGACTTCCTATCTCGTGCGGACGACATCTTATCTCGAGCGATCAACATCTTATCTCGTGCGCACGACATCTTATCTCGAGCGATCGACATCTTCTCTCGAGCGCACGACATTTATTATATTATTAAGGCTCTTTGTGTGTATTTAGATCCATCAGTAAACATACGACCAGTTGATAATTAGGCCCGCCTATTCCGACGCTGATTTAAATACCTCATAAACATCAGTTTATAAGTCATTTGTGGATGACATGAAATATGGTCTTATCTATCGATCAAAAATAAAGCCATAATGCAATGATGCTATGTTATTTAATAGCAACCACAAGGCATTTGTGACTAACAATTGCGCCAAAATGTTCTAACTGTATGCAGATCTGTAGAGGGAGGTCACGGAATTCTTTATCTATAAATGCTCGAGACTAGGATATCTTATTTTTTGTTATCAAGTAGACTTTCATTTTATTGTTGCATCAAACATTGTTCTTGTTTGCATTTTTATCAGATTGTATTTAAATATAACAGACGAACCTGGACAAAATTATACAGATATAAAATCACCAAAAGCAAAAAACGGTGAGCTCAGCTCGTAATGTTATTCCTACGATTGTGAAGAATGTCTCAGAAATTAAAAAAGATCTATCACATAATTTCGACGTCTGATTAGTTCAGACGGAACATATCAAGCTCAAATATCCGTCATGAAAATTCTATCGGAGAAAGAGTGCTTCGCGCATGAGGTTAGACTGATCGCTAAAAAAACGGTCGCAACGGATAAATATGTTGAGCGCCGGTTCAAATGTTCTGTCAACAGAATATAAATGTAAATAGCCTCGAGTCAGTAGCATCTACTCCGGATATACTATATGTTTTCCGTCGTATTACGACGGTAGGCGACGTTTAGACGCAATATTTTAGGCTTCCTCGGACAGATTATGTGCGCACGAGTCTTATTTCAACTCAAACAATAATTGATGCCTAAACATACCGACCCGTCAATCTATTCGTCGCTCACATTTATAGCCTCACATTTTAACTCTACCTCAATCTTATTTGTGCGACAAGTTCGGCGTTCTTCTCGAGTGACGCATTAACTCAGCAGAATTTATTTCCAGATCGGTACGACATTTATTTCGATGCGAGACTTATCACGATCGATCAACATATATCTCGTGAAGCTAATGACATGTTTACTCGATGTATTGGAGCAGTTTAGAAGTTAAGCAACTATATCAATGATTAGTGCATGTATAGGTGTCACGGGACTATTTACCCAGAGTCCAGGCTAATAATTCAGTTACGTTAGCAGTTTATTTCAAATATACTTTATATCACTGGAACATGGACCTTACTTTCTCCTGGGGAAATGCCATTGCAGTGTGCCAATAAATTGACAAGTGAAAGTTATCTAAGTTAGGATCTGAAAATAGACCATTATTGTGGAAGAAATGTTTGTCGGAAATGACATTCATTTATTATTTTGACGAATATGTCAAACATCAAATGATGAAAAATTGCAGCCCACCAAAAACTGTATACCACCCGTAAACAAGATCTTGAGGAATTTTAGCGTAGATATGACTTGGAAGGAGGATTTCACAGGAAACTGCTATGAACACTAAGATTTACTTGGCGCAAATGTACCTCGAAAGCGATAACTGCAAATTTAAAGGTCAGATATTATATTTTCAAGGATCAACTGTCTTCACTGCATCAATCATGTGAAAGAAGAGTATCGTATCGTACCATTGTATAACTTGATGACATTTGCGTTAATACTTCGCACACAGTGTAGAAATGCTGTCATGCTGTCAGCAAGGAGTTCTGCCGTAGGTTTCCAATCAATAACTGTGTTCACTGAGTATTCTTCACGCTCGCTATCTCTAATATAGATTTTATTCCTTCAGCAACGGTAGTGTTTAAAGTTTACTGTATTAGTAAAGACTATCTTTAGGAGATTAACTGTGACAACTCAACTTTCATAATAGACCGGAGACAAAGATAATAACACATTAGATGTTAATCTAGGTGGAAGTGATTCCCAATGCACCATATTGTTGCATTCAGCTTGATCGGAGCTCAATAAGATTTTTGCCAAGCCAAAATAAAATAAGTTTCAGTGTTGAAATATTTAATGCACACCTTAATATCAATGCAATACTGTTACTATACCTTACCTCCAGTTTGCATTTTTATCAATATACGGCAGAAAATGATCACAAAGCTTGAATGGCAAAGGTGCGTAGAATATGCCATTAGACAAAGAGAACCAGCATAGGTAGGTAGATAGATACAGAGGTGGCCAAAGACGTTAATAAAGTAATGCTGTAAACAATGAAGTCAATTATAATAGAAAATGCATTCCGGATTCAACTAGCAGCTGTAGCACAGTAAGTTAGTGCTGAGATACCACTGACGAAAACAATAATTCACTACCGCTTTAATGAATCGATAGACAGCGTTGACATATCAACAAGTTTATATCACATTGTAATTTTATGAAAATAAATATTTTGTTTGAAACATACAGTAACGACATACTAATACAGGCTCGATCTATCAACGGATTCTCCACCAAAACCACACACAGATATATCAAGCGCAATCGCATGCCCTACAAGATTAGTCTGTCTAATGCATTATATTAACTAAAATATTGTGTATATCTTTTAAAAAGCTTTCAACACTGATGTTATTGCTTGTCAATTTAAATGTTGCTAAACAGAAAACGCAATAATACTGTGTAGTACTGTACTTCCCAAGTTACCTGAGAATGTCGTAATGAGGTTTGCATTGTATCATGGGTTAGTTATATATTCAAAATACTTCGGTTGGCTGGCAAGTTTATTTTTGTTTATTACCGTTCTCACTTATCTTTGAAAGCACCGTTCTTATTATTTATGAAAACGTGGCAGTTGTGCAGATAAACACGTTTATTAATAATAACTGAGATAAATGTGAACACCTCTTCTTAATACAAAGATCTGTCAGTAAATTAAATGTTAACATTTGTTTTCTTAATAATTTGTTTGTACTCACATTTCAAATGAAAATATACTCATCAAATGAAATACACTTGACCGAACCTAATTATTGCCCTTCAACCTTTTAATAACAAATTTACCGTATTATTCCTCAGATCAAAGATTCTTTTTTTAGTATTTTCTTCAAAATTATTTTCCGACAAAACGGCTCAGCTTCATTATTAAAAGTATTTTGTATATCACTGTGTAAAATTGAAAACTATTTATAAACCTCTTCTACAGAGATAGAACTCCTTGATTTCAGAGCAGCCTCCAAAAACTGTTTTGTTCTGAAAGTCTTATTTTTTTCCTAATTATTTTACTTCTTCCCCTCAGACGATTTAATCTGTTTTATTACAGTTTTGAAACTTTCTTTGCATGTCACCAGAGTCCAGTGTAGTAATTCGTAGTTAGATCTGTAATATTCTTTCTCCAAGAATAAAATGAATATTTTATTGTGATTGGACAAAATATTAGGAAATCAAATCTCGATATTCTTTTTTATAACTTGAAATACAATCACGATGAAATACATTTTATGACATGAAAAGATTTACTTTGTTAATGTGTTGAATACACTATATAACAGAACACTACACATCTCTTAAATGTTGAGAACTATGATAAAACTTTCACATCTTGTCAGAAATACTTATCATAGATCTAAAATTCAAGAGTTCCGTACTTCATTTAATTGCGTTTTACAATTATATTTTTCTGCACCGAAACCAATAAATATATATTCGCGATGGTGTTGGTTACCACTGCTACAGTTTTAACTTATTCGTTTTACAAGAGCTTGCTCAAAGCTAGACTAGAGGAGTTTAAAGTTTAATCATAGAAGTCTTGAAATTACCAAACCGTTATTTCAGCAGGGTTACCGCCATCATAAACTTGAGAGGAAATTTACTAAATTTTACTACAAGATCAGCGGCACTTTAAAAGAAATATAATAAAAGCGTGAAACAACTTCTAAAACTTGATCTTCCATGACCAGTATTCTATGGAGATGCAGTATATAAATTACGGAAAATGATGACATAATCCTTATTTTATTCAAATATTTGTAAAATGTGTTAATAAATTTATCAATAGAGGATACAATACTTATATTTAAAGCAGAACTCTAGTGCATGTTTGGTGACTAACCCCCACTACAGTTAATCGCTACGCTTTCCTATTTGATAGTGTTATAACGAATAATGCGTAAGACTCCGTAATGCTTTTCTCTTTAATCCTACAAAAAACGAAAACAGGGATTGGAATTTTGTTTAGCAACTTGCTTAGTGGTGCTCTGACTTCAAACAAATTGTTGAGTACGTTTGTGTACGTATACCTCATATTGACCCTATTTATATGTTAATTTTAAAGTAGTATTTGTCCATTAATGTAAGAGCCTTTTTCAGCGGATAGTTGTTTCATTCATACTGTATTGCCTAACTGTTTAAAAATTTGGCATGTCATAAATGCGTTTACATTTTCAGTTAGCAACCATTCCATTTCAACTTGCAGTTTGTCCGTTTCGTATGTTACATTTATGTAGGCCCATATTGTTTTTTTAACGGTGATGGTACTGTCTATATTCCCAGTGAACCCTACTTTTACCCCTCCCCCCTCCTTTTACTATACCAAATACTGGTTGGAGCTCCTTACTGTTTGTTTGTTTGTTTGTGGCTTGTTTTGCCACCGACAGTCCCTAAGCGGAGCCCTTTTGTGTTTTGTATTGTCCTACTTGTATGGTTTACTTTCCAAATTAGCCATGTGTGGTCACATATGTGTATCAGTATGTGTTTTTGTTGATCTTGATCTTGATCGTGGTTTGTAGTCAAGGTGGATTGCGTTTTTGAACGTGGCCTTCTCTTTGGAATATTCACCCACCATTTTTTAACTCCCCCTACAACCAACGCATTTTTCATCCCTATCCCAATATCGCATCTTCCATATGATTAATTAAAATGTATTTGATATTGAATTTGAAAGCAAGTTGTCTGCTATATCGTTCTAATACAGTTTTCATTTGTTTCGGGCCTACTTTGCAATGCATGGCTCTAGCAGTCTTTGATGAGTTATATGCTTCCGGGAAATCAACCATTTAATTATGAAACATCACGCCCGTATAACGTTGCTATACCCAATATATTTTGAGAATGGAATGCATACTAAGAGTATTTTTACACTGACCTTAGAAGTAAACGAGTATTTTTCCACTGCAGTAAACTGATAACACATAGATACAATATCTGGTAACATTTCTCTTAACGTACTAGATAAGATAGCACTGGTGAAATATGTCGATAATATGATAAAATGTTTTATATTCAGTTTTATATATACTGTTCAGATTAACAACCCGTTTGATCCAAATGTAGCATACAGTAAAACTGCTGTCAATACATAATAAATAAAATATGTTAATGTTGTATAATCTCACAGTAACGTCATTGTTAGTCTGGCTACCAACCAGATAATCTTATATAATGTTTTAAAAAATGTTTCCATTGTTTTTACTATCTTTAAGTTATTAATTCCCCTCATAGCTCGTATCTTATTATCTATGTATTACCTAAAAGGTATGATTATGCAAAAATTGAGTAGCAGACTACGTCATTGCGTGTCGGGAGAGAAAAATATTTGTGGAAAAATAAGTATTTCAAAGTTAACTTGAATATATTTAGCAAATCAAATTTTCCAGTATTCATTCAAAATCGTGCTGCTTTTTTGTATTCACCCATGTTGAAATAACTGGACGTATAACAAATGATCTGATCACTTGAGCTAAGTGTACGCGCTATAGTTAGCATGTAAGTTTAATCATGAACATCCAGGCATCTAAGATAATATAGATTTATGAATATGAATGCATGTTATGTTTACTTTTCATCTTTCTAATGTAAGACGCCACTTTCTTTTGTCTTATGGCGCGTTAAGACTTATTCAATAATTTAATCATGACTATTTCATTTCAATATAATTTCTATATAAATTGGAATATTTCAGCAATCTGATCCAACAGGCAAGTTTTTTTAAACTGCTTATTAGATTTATACACATGCTAAAATAATTCTATCTTTGTTGGGCAACCAGGATATGAAAATCAAATTTTAAATATATCTTCAGTGAAATTTTAACATGTATTAAGATGTCATTGAACACAGATAGGTGTAAATAATCATTTGTTTGACCAAATCCGTTACTTGATCAGAATCTGATTTACCACCATTAAGCTTTGTCAAACTGTTCAATTCTTTCATATTAAAGGAAATTAATTACAAAATTTTATAATAGATAATAAAACATAGTATCCAAAAAAGATCTAGCTCTACGAAAAATGGACACTTCCGTTCCTTAAATAAATTTTTTACAGAATATACTGAGAATGAATAATGTTATAAAATGTTGCTTGAATGTGACTGACCACCTTTAAAAAGTATATCAGAGAATTTCATTTTTTATTTTATTTACATGAGTTTTATTTATATATTCATATTATATGACAATGATCCTCCGTAACGAATGAGGACGCCTGTTGCTGCAGCGAACAATCTAAGACGGCATCAAAAAGCTATAGCATATTTTCCCAATACTTTGATGTATATATGTAGGCAGTAGAAATTATTATCTTTCCAACAGTGGCTTTCTCATCAAATTCTACTTTGTAAATTTATATGGGTTTTAGATGATTTTAAATTTCACTACAAAACGTCACACATTCCCCATGGCATTTATTGTATTTTGCTTTACATAATACTGACTACTAATTAGAAGTAATTATGCATGCGTTTTACATGCCTAGAGGTTAAAAGTGCCTAAATGCAGTAGACAATAACTGCCTAATCACCTTAGCCTACAATAAAGTTTTAGGTTGTTTGTCTTCATTTTTTCCAAAATGTTCGGCCCAGGATCTTTTTTTTTCGGCTCAAATACCTTTTTCCAACAAATGATACTACAATTTACTTGAAGGTTATATTTTCAGTTCTACTGGCTATATTTGGCAAGTAAAGAAACTTGCCAAAACATTTCGGAAAAGCGTCGCCTATATCGATTATGTATTTCAGTTATTTTTTGTAAATACTCTGAAATTTAATTTGCAATATGTAACAAACTGCATAATAACGGTTTATAGTTTGTTAACTCTGTATCATATATTAATTTACACCTTGTATTACAACTCGTGTTGCTAACAGCCGCTGCAATATATTGGTTTATGGCTCAATACCGCTTTCCTATTATCTTGTCGTCCGATTTACCAGAATATTCATTTCCTATTTAATCTTTATTTGACAAATGCTGATACTTGTAGAAAGTAATCGCATATTATATCAGTTTAAGTATAGTGATATGCAACTGGGAGTTTAACCAGATCCTAGTTTTAACGAGTAGTTTAATGAAGTTACCAGAAATAACAGATATAAAATATATAATTATTGCTTAATATTGGTTATAATAGTTCTGAAATATTTTTAGTAACTAATATTTCCGAATTCGTAATTAAAATATTTAATTGAATATTTTCTCAATATCAACAATTTAAAAAATATATAAATGTGTTTGATCAAAATAGTGTTTAAATGGTTTTAATAAATATTATCTTTAGTTAATAATGATTATCTAGCACGATTTTCTACGAACATTTGATTTTCAGGGTGAATGGGTTTAAAGGGTACAACGATATTACAGTAAAATATTACCAGGAGCGAAATAAATGAACAGTAGACATTTGCTTGTTTCAGTGTAAGATATTACCAGTTGAGCATTCCCATACCTGTAAAGAACATATTTTCCAAAGTGAAAATACCTGTTAGTATTTATTACATTTTTCACTTTTAATTATTCAATAATTTATTAAGAAACATGTACTAAATTCTGTTTCGAACCGAAATAATGGTGAATGCTTGTTAGTAGTTTGTTGTAACTGTGTCTGTTAAATGTCGTATTTAACATGCTATCCATTATCTTTTGAGAAAATCGCCTAAGGCAATACGAGCTTCATTACGAAATAAGCGACCGGTTCTGAAGTCGGCAGATTTATATATTACTGTATACACTACCAATTTAACTGTCTTCATCTCAAATTGAAAGGTTGTCCTAGTTTCCATTTTGATACTGATTTTATAATTCTGTGTGAAAACTATATGTTTATATGATAATTGGAAATTATTGTTAATAGATCCACGTGTTTCTACTATATAAAAAGGATACTTAGGTATAGGTAAGAGAATTATATAAATTATATAAAACGGATTATATGAATTATCTTACTTTCTTGTTGACAACACGGTCCAAAGAAACTTCAATTACGAAAATGATACAAATGCTGATAAAACAAGCCGCAATATGAACCCCAACATTTTTTCCAGTAAAATTTAGGCTAGATGAATTTTGCTTGCCAGATTTATGTACAGAGTGTTTCAAAACAATGTATACTTTGTCATCAAAGTAGAGGATTGCTAGATATAAATTTAAATGTATAAAATGAGATAGGAATAATGAAATAGATACATATAGAGTTGAATGCACCCTTCATTTTAGAATACAAACAAATTGATGACAGGCAGGGCATTAATTAGTACTGATAAAAAAATCGAGACAAAATATACCTAGAGATTATATTATCCAAACAAAAGTCAATTCGACACTTAAACAGCACCAACTTTCAGGAACATATTTTTATTTTCTGTTTCCTTTAAAATTGTCGTTTCTATCTAATGAACCCACTTAGGATAAGAGGTTGACATGCCCTTAACGCGTTTAAACCCCCCAGTTTCCTTTATACAGGTAACCGACCGTTCCAAGGAAGTGCCCCTATTTTCAACTTGTCTCGGTTTTTTTGTGTTGCGTATGTTTTCTTGTTTGCTGTTATCGTTTCCTTCCCTTTTCTGCCCTATCCTTTCCCCTTGTATTTACGCTCCCTTACTTTTGTGCATCCTCTCTTTTTTACTTTGAGTTAGCGTGCCCACCGAAATTTTGACCGCCGGTCGTTCTTGGATAGTGTCCCACTTATTTCTTTCTGCTTTTGTGTATGTGTGTGTATCAATCTGACTAAAGTACATCTCCTATTACGCTACGCATAGGATCTGAAAACGACCTATTCATTGCCTCGTTCTGACGGCTCTTTCGCTAGCCAATCAGAGCCTAGCTTACAACATCTTGCAAATCTACATGTAGCATTGACTTTTGATATTTACAATTCTTATGTCGTAATGTATCAGATAGCCGGTTAGCTCAGTCGGTAGACCACTTGCTTTGTAAGCGAGGGGTCCCCGGTTCGAGTCCTGGAATAACCGCATATTTTTCTTATTCTTTGACAATCGAACAAGTCGTCTGATTGGATAACATAAAAATAGCAATAATGGAAATCCAAAATATACAGAAGACGAATGTGAATGGGTCGTTCTCAGATCTTCGTTTAGAAGATCAAGTACTTTAGTCAGATTGGTGTGTGTATATGATTGTGCGTGTGCATGCGTGTGTGTGTGTCTGTGCGTGTGCGTGTGTGTGTGTGTTTCTTGGGCGGTACCCCAATGTGCTGTTTGAAATTATTATATATACATCATGGTCGGGTTATAATCTCGGGGTTTCCACAGCAAATATAAATTTCGGTCATCAAAGTCGTCGAAAAAGACTGAGACATAATTGTTTAGTAATTCATATCCCAATATCCTTTCAGAAGATTGACATCGATAATGTCTTACGTCTTCCTTATCCTCACTCAAACTGGACTACAGCCACATCAGGCTTTATGCTGTCGTAATGAGAATGAAATGAGTTTTTCGAATATACAATCAATATTGCTGTCGGATCCAAATAAAGTTTAATCAATTGATGTTTCAGCCTAATGCTTTGAAGTTTCAGCTCAATGCTATGAGAATAACTAAGGAAAAACGGTTTTATTTTCACATTTTGATAGGTTTAACGGGGTATTGAGCGGCTAATTTAAAAAAAAACGAAGCAATTTAGACTCTTATCGGAATACTGACGTGAACCAGAAATGTGGTAGCGATTTTAGAATTTTTTTAAAGGTGGTTAAAATACACCATTAACATTTAATGAAAATGTCAAACACGCTGTTATCTCGTTTGCTATGACAGTTGATCAATTTAATAGTAATTATCATTTCTTGAAAAAGAGTGCCTGATAAAAGTGTAAGCGTCAAATTCTGCAGTAAAGATGTAGATGAAAATCATTGAAAAAAATAGCGCTCTTAAGTTGTTTTTTCAGGCTTTAATACCTTTAACCTTAAAATAACCCACCCATAGCTCTCACATAAACGCTTGCAGTATTATGATCGATCTAAACGTGTGCCAATGCCACAGTATGTTAAAATGTGAAACAAACGGCTGCACAGTACGTGGATGTTATCAAAATATACATCATTCGAAATTGCTGCCAAAGGCATTATAGAAGTTTCAATAATATGTACTTGTTGTTTGATGCTATTTGTTGAATAAACATTAAATTTAAAGACGATATGCGATTAATACACGTCGCTGCCCGTATTGCTTAACCAAAACAACTATAATAGAGATAGGCAGGCCTATCCACCGTACATACCACACTGATAGTAGTTGTTTATGAGTATTTCAACACTGTATATCATAAATCAAAATATAAAACATTTCCCTCCACGCTGAAGATATTGAGAAAGTTCTAATAATATTTGTTGAAAATATGATAATAATTTATTGTTTATATTTGTATTGTTACATATATTAATTATGGCAGACGAACCGTTTTGAATACCTCTTTAAAATATACCATAATGTCAAAATTCGCATTTATTTGTTTTAGCTGACTAGCGAATTACGAACAGTCATGAATATAAATCATCCATATGTCATAAACATGAGTACTCCCAATTTTCGTGAGTTCCTAACAACGCAGTGGTACCACGAAATACAGACGACGCAAAAATTAACGAATCTAAAACACTTGATTTTTAAAACTTCTTTGTAGTTTGTTCAATGATATTATAAAGACTCTAACCTTGAAAATCGACATATTTAAAAACAAATTGAGATATAATGTAAATAAAAATGAGTACTCGACTGAAATCCCGACATTGTGTGTAGTTTTTGTTCTTATATCTGCTATTTGTGTAGAATTTTCATAATAGCCGTTTTCTGTCACTGTGTAAAAAACCTGTTATGAAAACAGTCGGACTACAATTGCTTACTGCCAAATATGCATTATTTGGCCTACTCGGCCAGTAGTATGTATTGAAAAATAAGACACATTTACACACATTTTCATATAACAAATTGCCTCTTCACCTTTGTAATATGTAACAACTGAAGAGGAAAATTATTGTGGTGCAAATTATTTTTCAGTAAGCACAAAATAATCATATATTTTCCATTTTCTTGTAACTATACAATGCCGTCCAACATATACACATCTTTCTGGTAAAACATATATTAAATTTCAAAAACAAAAGTCAATTTTAGCTGCTGCTCTACAATCGGGCTCGTAAGTACAACGTTTTACATTTCGCTTGTAATTTGTTTAACACTCCACAACTGTTTTAAATCTGAAAAAAATGCATAATTTATAGAACCGAGATAGGATTTATATATCAAAGGAAAAAACGCTAGTATTGTTTTGCTTCATGCTACCCTTGAAAAAGGATAGGGTATTGTAATTGAACTTTTTACATTGTTTGAATATATATTTTTTCCTACTCGATATATTTCATTCTTAGGCTCTCTGGAATCCAGCATGTTTGAAACACATTTCGTTGTTGTTTTTTTCTTTATTTCCTCTCAATATATAATTATATAAACCCTGTTGAAAGAATCGTTTTCCATTTTACATGATCTACTATGACCGCCATAAGCAGTAAATTAAATTTAAACGTTTTATGAAAAGAGGTTATGACCCAACTGTTTTGAGACACACCGCATGTTTGGTGTTCAGCCCTTTTACAGTTGGTCGCTACGCTTTCCTCTTTGATTGTGTCTGACGGAACAGGTGGAGGACTCTAATGATTAGTAGTTCTTAAATCCAACCAGGACTGAGCTATTATGATTTTCGTCTGCTGGCCTGTTTCGTCGGACCCTTAAGGGTGTTTCCCTTGTTGTTCTGTCTTCTGCAAAGGCATTGAGTACATGCGTTTTAGGTTCTTAAGGATTGCATTTTTATACATATATATACAAGAGCATTTTTGTATTTTACATTATATGCCTTCTGTTGCCTTTACGTATGTTAGGGTTTCACCTGGCGGGGATAACTTTTATTTACCCTGTCGGATCAAGTATAGTATAAGCAAACAAGAAATATCTTTAAAAATGATGGTCGGCGAATTGTAATAAGGAAAGAAGTTTATGAATTTTTCATCTAACATTTATCTTTCATCAAACATTTTTCAAATTGCAAAACTAAACACCGCACTTTAACAATTTAAATGGTTCTCTTTTAATTTTTCGCAAATGTTTCGAAGGGTTGCAATTTTGTTTCGTTTATCCTTAGACGAATTATTACAGCAGTAGTTTGATGAAGATCCATGAAGCGGTTCATGAGAAGAGGTCATAAAACGTGTTTATATTTTAGCTAAATTGGTCCCTATCTACATTTGTAACAAAATAGCAGATAAAAATCCATTACATTTTAGTGGTTAATGCGAAGAAAGGCACATCTGCTTTTAGCTATAGTGGTCCCTAATAGGGCCCAAGTTCCTATGTAAATAAATTTTGAAGAAGACCTTATAATGATGCTCCAGACCAAGTATGACAAAGATCCACCAAGCTGTTCATGAGACGCTGTATAAAGGCATTTCTAGTTTTAGCTCTAGCAGCCCCTAAAAGGGGTTATCCCAGCTGAAAAAAGTTGGCTGCGAGCCTAATAAAGATGCTACAAATCAAGTTTGATACATGAGAAAAAAAATCAATTAAAGGATTTTTTAATTTATTATTTTTATTTATTTCTAAAATAGGCCAACTGATCCCGCTTTAACAAATGCATATCCGCTATTCATGAATCTTTGGACAATTACGTCACACCTATAAAAGAGTGAAGGTCAAGCAAAATATGCAATTGTAATTATTTCAATATTTCTGTTTCATAAGCAAAGTTTTACCGTAGTCATATCACATAGATAAACTGTATGCAGCGTACCTTCATTTTAGTGTAATGAGATTCAATCATTATATAGCATATATATAATAAAACAGATTTCAACTGAGTTCAATATTTGCATACCATACTAAAGAAAAATATTCATATATAATAAATCAGTTAAATACTTTATAACAAATATATTAAAGCAAACAAGTACTCATTCTAATATGCAGTCTGAATAAGTTAAAAAAGCAAGAAACCTTTTCATATACAGACGACAATTGTAACAAGGAAAATCTTTTAAAAAGCACTTCTCTACATAAAAGACTCTTATCACACCCTTATTCATGTGATACGCAGACCGTTTTTAGCTCTTTCTTTAATTTGATAAATGTTGGTATTTGAACAGGTTTTTATCATATTTATTAAACTTACTTATCATTTTGAGATATATCAATATTCTTGCTAAATATACGGAGCCAAAGTTAGCTTTAAAACTGTGAACAGCGTCGTTTAGGATAAACGCTTTGTCTACATTTCACTCAGCGTAGCACAATCAACAGAGTGAAAGAAATTGACACTCTCGTCCAATCAGGCAGAGCGTTGCATAAATCTTCCATTTTGATAAATTATCTATAATGACTTATCAAGTAGTTTGATTTGCAAACTAAAGTCACGTGGCAGAGGTAACGAAAACGAATTTAGACGGCGTCGCCGAAAAATAATTCTGTTGTAATAAATGAGTAATTTGGTTACTGGATTGTATTATAAGGCTATATACTTCAGAATACAAATAAATCTTATAGCCCTAATTCCTAATACTTTAAAGCGTATTATTTCAAAAACTAAATCACGAAACTACCTTTTGCTTATACTATACTTGGGCCACACTGTCTTGTGACTTTGGAACATGGTGGGGGAAAGAATGAGGTTAGGTGCACCATAAACCGGTTTTAAACTCCCCAGTGGTGGTTTTGCCACTGATTGTTCCAAGGCGGTGCCCCACTGTGTTACTGTATTTGTTTGTTTTGTCCTTGTGTGTTTATTGTGTGTGTGTGCGTGCGTGCGTGTGCGCGCGCGTG
Organism: Mercenaria mercenaria; assembly: GCF_021730395.1. Lineage (NCBI taxonomy): Eukaryota > Metazoa > Mollusca > Bivalvia > Venerida > Veneridae > Mercenaria > Mercenaria mercenaria. Next base: position 22,695,945 of record NC_069371.1, read on the forward strand.
TGTGTGTGTGTGTGTGTGTGTGTGTGTGTGTGCCTTTAGGGAGGCTGCGTTTTTGGAACGTGCCTTTCCCTGTTGGATATTCTTCCTTGTTATTAACATTTTATTTGTTTCCATAACTCCTCTGACCAATTGACGTATAGACCAATTTATTTCAACTTCCTATTAGAAATAATATGTCATTATATTTGTTTGCGTATCCCATACTCAACTGTGTTCGATTTTGTTGGAGAAGGTCAAGCATTCTGTGTTTACTTTTAGACAAATGATTACGTGTGCTGCAATCCAAACTGTAACTTAGTCCGAAAGACATTCAAGTCTGCAACGCGTGCGAAACAAAGTGCTCTGCTATATAATAAAACAAAACGCACTATTGATGCAAATAGAAAGCTTATCAGTTTGAGGGCTGTCAGGATTGTTATTTCATGCATTTTATTGCGATTCTTGATATAATCTAAAACCAAACATGAAAATATTTGATTTTCTGCGATAAGCTGTATTTTCGTATATATTTGCCATTTACTTTTACTTCTATTATCGTTTTTCATTGCCGTGCATATGGATATGCCAAATATGTTGAAAATGAATACGATGAGGTAATTCACTGCAACTTCGATCGTGTAATTAAATTTCAGGTTTGTTTCAACCGCATGTGCATGTATATATTCATTTGAGTTTAATATACAATTTAACATTAGATTTCATAAAACGTAACAAAATCAACATCAGTGTATATTTTCAATAATTTAAAACTGATGTTTTTACGGAATATTGTAGAACAGAAGAATTATTCTATTTTGAATATTAGCATCGCTTCATGTAATATAACTTAAACCATTTTACAGACGTCATCTTATTGTAGGTTGAATCCAATCCACCAATCCACGGTTGATTTACAAATATTTCTGTTATGACATTGGAATCTTAGTTTAACTACCGCGCTAGCAGAGTTTTACTGAAATCTGCATCAAAATATTTGTTATGGATTTAATCTATTTCTCGACACCTTGGTATATACACCTTTTTCCGCGGTTTAATATTAACCATAATTTGTTATTTCTTTTTCATATTTCCGTTTATTTTCAGTTTATGCTTTCTTCATTTCTGTGGCCATAGATTCTGTTTGACCTTTTGTTAATATTTTCACTCATAAAATGCATCTTCGGGAATTGAGACGGGTCTATCTATTATAATGAACTTAGAAATAATGACGACGCAATGTCTGTAATTATATCTAATCGGCTTGTTGTAAGCAGTATCACAATGTAAATAAGTCAGACGTTAATTACTGATTTCGATTGATTCAAATTTCCAGGAAAACTAGACAGAATGACGAAATCACAAGATTTTCCTTTACCATTATGAAGCCATTATTTAGCAGATGCATCTTGAATAATGATAATGTAAAATTAAAAAAAAAACGTGAGGAATTTATTTACAATGTGTTCGCCAACTTAATGTTGCAACTTTCGTTAGACTTTGATAAAGTAACTGGTCTAAACAATGCCACAATTTCTTTTATACAACAGAATGTTTGTCTGGGTCCGTGTTTTTATATGATTGTTGCAATTGTCAAATGTGTTGTACAACACGTATTTTCAAGATGGCGATCAATATAACAACCGAATTATTAAAACTACAAAATCAGCAAATGTGTTTGATAATGTGCTAATTTTAACTAGAAATATTCAATTTAAACAGCAATTTTACAATTTTATCAGATTTTATATTCTAGTAGTTATATAATTTGAAATACAACACTTTGTTTGCTAAGGGGAGGTTATAGATTATTTTTCTAATATTTACAACTGAAAATAGGCAAGGTCTATTAGTTTATTGTCTTTCTGAACTTAAGTTTATCTAGCAGGACGGTTTTGCCGAGAAGGATAAAATTTTTGGGGATGAGGTCAATAAACTTAAGTTTTTATAAAGAAAGTAACCTTATATTCTACAACCACAAAACCTGTTTCGAACAAAATAAATAATACAAATTGCTTATAAATCAAAACGTAATCTATTCAATTTTTCTTTTTTCCCACCCATTGTCTGATTCATAAAAACACTTTACTTCCATTCCTCAATAAAACATTTATCTTTTAACAAACAGTTTGATTTCTATGTAATATAAGTTATAGGTTCTAATCGGGTATTCGTATACAAAACAAGTAATGACGTTTCGACTCGGACAAAATACAGCCGAAAACGACTCTCATATTAAAAATAAATGCACGAGAACAAGGTGAAACTCCTTCAATTACGATCAGGGTTTTAGATGAGGCTTGACTAATTAACGTGAGACAACAGAAGGCGTCACAAATTATGTTATTGTTGCAGGATATTAATTTAATCAGACCACCACCAATATGTTTACATGATCAGGCAATAAACGTGTGTCAAACTTGATAAGATAATAACTGCACATATCAAAATAATAACTGCACATATTTTATAACTTTCATATTCCTCTCTTCAAGATATTACTCTATGTACATAACACTCAAGGAAAATTAAAACAGTAGATTCTTTTCATTTAATCGAATTTGATATAATTGTATAATATAATCACGGATAAATTTAAATCATGTCACTGGTGCCAATAATTTTGCGATCATTTTATCGACATGATACTAGTACCAAAATGGTTTTGTTCTGTTGAATAGAAGATAAAAAAGCAGCGCAACAAATTTCATACAAGTCTTGTTTATACTTGATTGTTGAAACGATTAAAGAAGGCAACGGTCATTGAGGATAAATAGGACTACTCTGTCGGCTTCAATTTCTCTCTTTATTTGGATTTAATTTAAACAGTGAATTTTACTTTCTCGAATATCTTAATGTGCATAGCAGTGACTATTTTAACAGGAAAGCAGAGTCCTCCTGTCTCAATGCTAGAACTTAAACTTGTATACATTGTATATTGATAGATTCACTTTCTTTCTAATATTCTTTGGATAATCTCCCCTTCCTTCTAAAATTTATGTTCTGAGTAAAAGAGAATGACATGCTCGTTATTATAAGTTTACCAAAACCTGACTTGAAAGAAGTTAATAAAGATTTTATAATGTAAACAAACCCCTACAACATTTTACTATTAATATTGTCAACTCATACAAGCACTCAATTCCGGCGATAATTGTTAGATATGGGGCCAATTGGTTTCCCTGTTGCGGGCATCCGGCTAGACGTTCGTTTGACTTCCCGGCACTGCCCGGGTTTACCATATGCTGTTTTACAAACTGTTTGACAAACTTGTCTATTTGATAACATTGACACATAATTAATTCGCCCGGGGTTGAATTAGTCTTGCAAGGGGACAAACAAAAATAAAAATCATACAGGTGTTTTGTGAATATTGAATGTATAATACCAAGCAGGAAATCCATCTTAAGTTTTTCTTATTTATCCGAGAGACAGAAACTGTTTTAGGACCGAAGTGGAGCTTACATTAAACATTAGACAGAATTTATTAATCGCTATATCGTCTAAAATGTTATTTGGAGTATTCCATAACAAGATGCTTTTAAATCAAGTGCCAGACTTAATAAATCGACCTCATTCACTGGGCGATCATACAGACAGGATGACGTCACATTAAAAAGACTGACTTAAAAATTGCAAATGAGATATAAGATAGCCTATCTATATAACATATTCGTGTATCATTTTGTCATTTATGATAAAACGGTCCTCAAGATGTCTGTGAGGAGACAGATGGAATTTCTTTTCTTTCTCTGCCTTCCGCATATTCATATGAAACATGCGTCTATATGTCGTTAGGATAGATTACCTTCATTTCTATACTGTGAGTACATCACATGTATTTCATTTACACTGTATCCTTGGAACATACATGTACTGCAATGAAGAGTGATATTTGTTGTACCATTACTTTGTTAAAATTTCTAGAACGAACACAAATGACAAGCATCTCGGACAGGATGCGCACCTTGAGTAGTTGGTCTTGATTCAGGGCGTCATAGATTGATGTAAGCGTCTAACCACTCTGTCAATCTTCGCTGTCTTTTGGCAGTTCTGGGTCATTTGTGAATCGTATGCACCACTTGAAGATCAAGACACTGATGACCAAACATTGTTGTGACGTCTGATTTATAAGTTTATAAATTTCAGTTCGTGTTTGTCAATATCTCAACATAACAACTGTCTGATAGCTATGCCAGCCATTGACGATATTACATACGTTATAAACAGCACTACTCACATTTTTGGAAAAGACGTTAAACCCGCACACACACACACACACACGCACGCACGCACGCACACACACACACACCCCCACACACACCCCCACACACATAAACAACACTACTCACATAGTTTAAACGTTGTTTACGTTCGCCTCCCAAGTCCAAATAATGCCATACCTTGGATGCACGCCGCCTATACATGTTGCTGCACTTTTGCGTATTTTAAGGTAAATAATTGGACTATCGGCGTAAACAATAGCGATTGAATTCAAATAATGACAGATGAAAAAGCGAGTGCGTCGGTGAAGCGTAGCTATGGTTATTAAAACGTTCCTCGCGCTTCGCCTCTCAGTAAAAATGTTACAAAAATGTATGAAAACATTGCACAAAGATTGCGAATTATAGTCATGTTTTTTACATTGCACTACATACAATAGGTGACATTTGACAGCAAAAGTCTACGTTATTTTTGATCAGCCTTCGTATCCATATACACGCTGCCGTAGGTTAGTCTATTCTCAGAACGAGAGATCATTGTCCTTGTTATTTACCTCCATCTGGTGTTTGCGGACAGTAATGTATTTCAAGGTCATATCAGAGACGCATTATAGACAATTCTGTATATTCGTCTTCGTTTACAATGTACTATATTTACATTTTGAGAATATTATTCTGTCTTACTATGGTCGTGAATGCATGTTTTGTCTTTTTTATAGGAAGAATGTCATTTTCTTGCGGTTACAGATTAACATCAGTAGACTTTAGCTAAAAAGGAAAATATTGTTTAATGACCTTTTAAAATTTAGTAAAATAACATAGGGATTAGGCGTATCTGTAGTGAGTTGAAAAGTGTTTAATATTCATATATGAAAAAGCTCTAGAGGGTCATGTATATCAAACCTGTAAAAATTGTAAGGGAAAGAAACAAACACACATGAGATTTTAGCATGTACAACATTTATTCATAAAAACTACAAGAAATAACTAGCTTACTCCCTCCTGGTTCAGTTCCAACGCATCTGAACTGTGAAAAATCAAGCGACAAAAACCACTCGAATACCTTGATTATTTGTTAAACATTCGTTGGATTGCACGCACAGGGTCCTTTGAACGTGCTAATTGAAGTATGCACTATCTAGCCAATGATATATATTTCGAAAAAAAAAACATGCTTATCGGTCAGTATTGTCAAATTGATAGGCAACTGAGGAAATATTTGACATGGTATTCAATTCATTTCATGGTAATAAATTTTAAGCAAAATATTGAAAATTGAATTTTGCAAGCCTTTTATATATTGTTATGCTATAACAAATCTCATAAAGGCAATACCAGAACTAATAAACTGGCTGCACATTAAGCATATTTTTACAAGAAAGTTTCCAACAAACCCAAGGAAATCAAGATTAAAAGTCTTAAAGCCTTCAAGACAAGCATGCTAACACTTGGCATTTTGCAGGTGCATAATTGCACATATTTCAATAAAGTTTTTCAAACCATATGAATACATTATACATCTCTAGTTTTAAATAATGTCAGCATGAGCTTCTGCGTGTGTATTACTGACAAGATTTCCAAACTATACACAACATGCAAGGCGTCTTTAGAATTGACAGCCGAATTCCGGTTAGGCATCCCTTCTTCTCTGAAAATCAATTTCAGAAATAAAAATTAATTGATACTGCTTGGCAATTTCATCTCCTCAAATTTGATAATATTTGACGTTTTATTTCAATGGTTCCTATTTTCTGAAATTTAATGTTTGGGACAGGAATTTAATGCCAGTGAAACGGTAATTTCAATTTCAATCCTATTGATAAAATTGCATTTATTGATTTTGTGAGGAAAAAATAAGGAATGATTAATTCGGAAATGAGAAGGACGAAACAACTTAAAAATCTCATTTGTTATTTTATTTCTAGTTTACTTTATATTTCAGAAAGGTTTGGAACTAAGTTGGTGCTATATAGTCGAAGATTATTCTGTTTCAAAATGTCAAGAGCTCGATATGCCGATATATTTACTTAGACATTAGGCGTGTAGAAACACAGAGTTAAAAAACAAATCATATAGATATAACAGAGCCTTCATTAAAGTTTATTACACCGATTTCAGTTTTGAATTTGCACATTCAAACTTAAAATCAAAGCCACACTCACATCCAACATCGTTTCATAAAAATAATTTTATTTCAAAATCAGATAAAAAATATTGTCAGAACGACTGAAAAATATAACGGAACAAAGAATATTAAGAAGGAAGAAAATATGTGAAGAATACCATTGTTTGTCTGTTTGGAGTTGGCAAAGAGTTTCAGCAAAAAAGCGGTTTTATAACGGCGAGCAGTTATCAATCTGTTATATACTGTGTAACAGTGATTTTACATTCTCTTCCAGTACCTACCTGTTCTAAGTTTTAAAACTGGCACCGTTTCCATATGAGTCGGAAGTGGAAGGGAAAGAAGAATGACACTGTGAACAATGCTTTTATTAAATCGTCACGGAGAATATAAATCTCCTGCAAGTACTCTCTCTCTCTCTCTCGAACTGACTTTGTCATTACAGAAATTATCAACGCACCAGTCTTAGTCTAAGAATGAAATCTAAAGATACAAACTTTTTATTATTATTATAGGGCACGGCTTGTGTAAAAAGAAATATAAAACTTCTATTATATATAAATATATTTTATAACGTATTAAAGCTGCATTAAGCTCTGTAAAAAATGTAAATATATGGATCGTAGTGTCGAAAGTGACGAGAGAGAGAGAGAGCGAGAGGAAGGCGAGCAATGGGAAGTTTATCGTATTATCGAGTCGATCGAGGTTGATCGACCGTCATACACATTGCAGCCATGTGAAGAACATGCCCTTAACTTTACAATTTTATTAAAATATTTGTTTAAATTTAGTTATTTAGTGTAAGTAACTGTTCGTTCTCTCTTATTTTTTATGCTATCATTTCTAAGTCTTGACCGATAATTGAATGATACAATTATTATCAAACTGACAGATGGTAAAAGAAAACCGTCCTTAGAAAAGAGTTTCCTTCAAGCTAGATTAAGTATGACGAAAAGGATAATTAATACAAAACAAAATGCAATCCGCTCAAAAACTTTGTTTTAGCATCATCCATATGGTAATCGTTGGAATACGACTAGTTATGGTAGGCGGAATCTTAGACAAAATGGGAAGCATCATGGTCCTATACTTATACAGTACGTTTTTGCAAAATGAATTAGTGATCAAGTACGGTCAAATCATCGTTTATTTATGAGCTTAACCTGTATGTGCACATTTTGCATCACGAATGAAGAAACAAAAATTATTGTAAATATTTTACTAATAAAAAAGTGACAGCGAGTCCAGTATGCAAACTAAAATTTGTTTACCCTTACCATGCTAAATTTCTAAAATGAACTAGTCCATCTTTCAATTTTGACATTTGGTGCTACCAGAATATACTGACTGAATGGCGAACAGTGCAGATCTTGACATCATGATCTTCAATGGTCGCAAAGGCAGAATCAATCGTGGGTTTACTTTTTAAGGCGATCTCGGTTATAAAAATGTTAAATCGATGGTGCAGTAACAAGAAGCTTTTAAAATCAGTCTCCATGGTGTATACACCGGCGCCGGTCAATATGCTGATTTATGGACCAACTGACGTCCCATTAAATGAAACCCGTAGGAAATATATTCAAATTAGGTATTATATTGCCTCTAAATAAAATTTTGACGCTGAAATGTTGTCATTTATGGTTTTAATAAAACTATGTCTGTGATCAAACAGAATTGAAAATGAATCCCATTATCGCATCTTACATATGATTTAAATGTACTTGTTGTTGAATTTGAAAGCAAGCCGTCTACTATATCTTTCCACTACAGTTTCTACTTGTTTCGGGCCTACTTTGCGATGCATGGCTCTAGCTGTGTTTGCTGTGCTGTATGCTTCCGGGAAAAGTAGCATTACCTTTTAATTCTTAAAACATCAAGCTCGTAAAACGTTGATATACCCAATATATTTTGAGAATGGAATGAATACCAAGAGTACTTTCACACTGACCTTAGATTTTAACGAGTATTTTTCCACTGCAGTAAGCTGATAATACATAGATATAATATCTGGTAACATTTCTCTTAAATTGCTAGATAAGATAGCACTGGTGAAATATGTCAATAATGTGATAAAATTGTTTATATTCATTTCTATATATACAGTTCAGAATAATAACCCGCTTGGATATTAATGTAGCATACAGTAAAACTGATGTCAATTCATAATAAATAAAATATGTAAATGTTGTATAATCTCACAGTACCGCCGTTGTTAGTCTGGCTACCAACCAGATAATCTTATATAATTAAAAAAAATGTTTTCCATTGCTTTTACTATCTTATTAAATTCCCTCATAGCTCTTATCTTATTATCTACGTATTACCTAAGAGGTATGATTATGCAAAATATGAGTAGCCTCAGGATACAGACTACGTCATTACGTGTCGAGAGAGAAGAATATTTATCGACAAATAAGTATTTCAGACCTGAATATATTTAGCATATCAAACTTTCGAGCATTCATTCACAGTCGTGCAGCATCTTTTTATTTTAATGGGAGTAACTAAATTAACTAAATTGTACAAGTTGAGCAGTTCCATACCAGATATTTTTCTCTTTTAATTATTCAACTGTTTCGAAGCGCTATAATGGTGAGTGCATTCTAGTAGTTTACTGTAACTGTTAAATGACGTAGGAAACATGCTATCCATTACTTTTGAGAAAAATGCCTACGGCAATACGAGCTGCACTACGAAGTCAGCGATTGTAAATGTAATTGCCGGTTTGGAATTTTTTTCTGTGGTAGGCAGATTTATATATAACTGTATGAATTTCACTTGCCAGTTTTATGTACAGAGTGTTTCAAAACAATGTATACATTGTCATCAAAATAGAGGATGGCTAGGAATAAATGTAAATTTAGATATAGAATTGAATGCACCCTTCATTATAGAATACCAAACAAATCTATAACAGGCAGGGCATTAATTAGTACTGATAAGAAAAAATCGAGACAAAATGTACCTAGAGATGATATTATCCAAAAATAAGCCAATTCGGCTCTTTAAACAGCACACACTTACAGGAACATATTTCTATTTTGTGTTGCCGTTTAGAATTGTCTTTTCTATCTAATGAACCCACTGACCTAATAAAGTGGATAAATTCCGAAAAGTGATTGGTTTTATCAAAACGAAAGCACTTTTCCACGGCCTGTACAATTAAATCTATCAATTATACAATTACCAATATACCCTGCTGTCAATAACAAGGTTTGTGAAAGATTTGTGAGTAATTTCAAACATTAGACCTAGTTATCTACTTACAAGTCACACCGCCAAGTATTTAAAGAAAACATATCCTGTATGGGTTTCCATGTTTGTCGCTTGGTGCGGAATTTCTATTGATCTTTACAACATGATAAACATGGTAACACATAGACAGATACTGTGCTGGTTTGTAACAGAACTCAGTCTGGTTGTTCGACTTCCTGTAGTATGAAAACGTTCCATAAAAATGTTTTAAATAGTGCTTGACACTACCTAAAAAGATAAACAATAAATATTTTAAATTTTGTTTCTATTTTATCTGTTCTAGAGAAAACAACAGTTTATTATATACATAGTTTAGATTCGGTTAGTTGGCAACTTATTTGTAAAAACACGAAAAGCTGTAAATACCATGCTAAGATATTCAAACGATTCGCTCGTGGACTTTATTCAAGAGTTAACATGAACTGAAAACATTTAAATTCGGAATACATGGAGTGTTCTGTAAAGTCAGGCTGGGTATGTTCACAGGCGGTCTGTAAAAACATTCTGGAGATGTTATCAAAAGCTACAAATGTTCGACTATAAGCACTTAACTGGTAAAGTTAATTGAGAAACCATTTGCTAGAGAAAATATGTAACAAGAAACGCGGCAATGCCACGAAACCAGGTTTTCAACACTTTTCATAAGAATAAAAAAGTATACTGAATCACAGTGCACCACTTTAAAGCACAACCCTAACCCTAACCCTAAACCCTAACCCTAACCCTATTTTTAATAACAATGACCTTGACCTTTATCCTAGAAACCCCAAAATCAATCCCAAGCTGCAACTTTAAGTTTTCTATACACCAAGTTTCATCATGATAGCTCATTCCTAAGTTAAGTTATTGACCGGAAACCCTTTTTCTATTTTAAGTAACAGTGACCTTGACCTTGACCCCAGAAACCCCAAAATCAATTCCAGCCTTTGTCTTGATATAAGCTACATACATACCAAGTTTTATTCAAATATCTTTACCGAAACAAAAGTTATTGACCGAAAACACCAGTTTGACGCCGCCCATCCGCCCGCCCGACCAACGACATACCCCAATCTTATAACTCAGGTTTTCGTTGAAAACCTGGTTAATAAAACTGTAGCATTTTTTCTAACAGTAACTTTAACAAATACACCCTGTTGAGTTGTGATCAGGTTTGTAAAGCGCTAATGTTTCAATTAGATAACATATTTATCAAATTTGGAAAATAAAACTATAGGCAAGTAATTGGTATCCCGATGGGGACTAACTGCGCCCACTCATAGCTGATTAATGAAAGAGATTTTATGCTCTGCTTGTCCACTGAGACACAATTTGATATTATTGCAGCTTTTAATGGAACCTCGAGGTACCTTGATGATATTTTTAAAAATGGAAAACCAATTTTTTTCAGAAACACATTTACCAGAAAGAGTTACAGCTTAAAAAGGCTAATACCTCAGATTGAGAAGCAGCATTTTAGGACTTAAATATAACGAGTGTGAATAGTAATTTTAAAATAATCACGATTTCAGCTTTACCTACCTTGATGATGATGTCCCTCGAGCGACATCATACGGGGTCAACTTATTCGTTTTGCAAGAGCTTGTTCTAAGTTAGATGATTGTAATGTTAGAAATTCTCACATCACCAAAAACGTATTACTACATTGTTACCAATAGCATAAACTAGGGAAGGCTTTCAATAAATTGTACTGCAGATCATCCGAATTTTTAAAGAAATATAACACAAACCTTAAAACACTTTTGAAGCTTAGTCTCACACACCCGGTGTATTATGTTGATGTAGGTTATAAAGGTCGTAAAATAAAATAAAATTCTAATCTTAATCAAAGATATTCAAAATGCGTAAAATGATTTATCAAAAGAGGATATGATGCGAAAATCGTTAAGCACAGTGCATGTTTGGTGATTGACCCCTCTATAGTTAGTCACTACGCTACGCTCTCCTATCTGATAGTGCGTTGATTAATAAAGTGTAAGATTCCTTAATGCTTTTTTCCTAAATCCTACAAAAACGGACGGAGGGAAAAGTCGTCGAAAAAAGGATATAATAATTGTTTAGTAATTTATATCTCAATATTCTTTCAGAAGATTGACATCGGGAATGACTTACGCCTTCCTTATCCTCTCTCAAACTGGACTAAAGCCACACCAGGCTTTATGCTATCGTAATGAGAATGAAAAATGAGAATCTACTATCAATATTGCTGTCGGATCCAAATAAAGTTAAATAAATTGATGTTTCAGCTCAATGTTTTGAGAATAACTATGGAAAACGGTTCATTTTTACATTTTGATAGGTTTAACGTGATAATGAATGGCTAACTCGAAAATCGAAAAAAAAAACTAAGCAATTTAGAGTCTTATCGAGGTACTGACATAGACCAGAAATGCGGTAGCGTGTTTTTGACTGTTTTAAAGGTATGGTTAAAATACACCATTAACATTTAATGAAAATATCAAACACAATGTGATCTCGTTTGATATGACAATTGATCAATGTAATAGTTATAATCATTTCTTGAAAAAGAGTGCCTGATAAAACTGTTAGCGTCAAATTCTGCAGCAAAGATGTAGATGAAAACCATTGAAAAAAAAACTAGTGCTCTTAAGTTTTTTTCAGGCTGTAATACCTTTAACCTTGAATTAACCCGTAGCTTTCACATAAACGCTTGCAGTATTATGATCGATCATCAAAACGTGTGCCAGTGTCACAGTAGGTTAAAATGTGAAACAAAGGGCTACACAGTACGTGGATGATATCAAAATATACACCATTTGAAATTGCTGCCAAAGGCTTTCATGCGATTTAGCTATTGACGTTTCAATAACATTTACTTGTTATTTGATGCTATTTTTGAAATAAACATTAAATTCAAAGACATCGTAAATAAGCGATTATTACACGTCGCTGCCCGTATTGCTTAGCTAAAACAAATATTTTTTAGAGATAGGTATGTCTATCTACCGTATATACAACACTGATCGTAGTTTTACACTATAGATCATAAATCCAAATATAAAACATTCCCCTCCATGCTGAAGATATTAATTAAGAAAGTTCCAATAAAATGTTGATAATATGCTAATATTGTTTATATTTATTTTTACGTATAAAACTATGGCAGACGAACCGTTTTGAATACCCCTTTAACATTTGTTTAATATATATCATAATGTAGACTAACAAACATTCGCATCTATTTGTTTTAGCTGACTAGAAAATTACGAACAGTCATGAATATATAACTTCCATATGTCATAAACATGAGAACTCCCAATTCGTGAATTTCTAACTAAACAGTGATATACGAAATACAGACGCAAAGATTAACGAATCTAAAATACTTGATTTTTAAAAAATTTTTGTAGTTTGCGCAGTAATATTATCAGGTCTATAACCTTGAAAATCGACTCCCGACATTGTACGTAGTTCGTGTTCTTATATCTGCTATTTGTCTAAAATACCATATTTTGTGAAATTGTGCAATTTCATAATAGCCGTTTTCTGTAACTGTGTCAAAAAAACGGTTATGAATATAGTCGGACTACAATTGCTTTTTGCCAAATATGCAGTATTTATTTAAACTCGGCCAGTAGTATAAATTTAACAATCAGACAGTTTTAAACTCATTTTCGTATAACAAATTGCCTCCTCACTTTTGTACTATGTAATAATTGAAGAGGAAACATATTGTGGTGCAAATTATTTTTCATTAAGCACAAAATAGTCGTACGTATATTTTTATTTTCATGTATACAATACCATCCCACATGTACACATATTACTGGTAAAACAGATATTAAATTCCAAAAACAAAATTAATGTGGATTTTAGCAGCTGCGCTACAACTGGACTCGTAAGTACAATTGTAATTTAATTTTTTACACTGTTTGAACATATACTTTTTCCTACTCTATAATTTCATTCTTTGGCTCTTGTATCCTTCTGGAATCCAACATGTTTAAAAAACATTTCGTTGGTGTATATTCTTTATTTCTTCTCAATATTTAATTAAATAAACCCTGGTGAAAGCAACGTTTTCCATTTTACACGATCTGCTCTGACCGCCATAAGTCATGAGTTCGATTTAACAGGGCAAAGTGTTAGTTTATTTGTTTCCATAACTCCTGACCAATTGGCGTATAAACACTGAAGGTAAACTATGATACAAACCAATTTATTTCAACTTCCTAAAATAATACGTTATTATATTTGTTAACGTATGCATAACTCATCTCTATTCGCTTTTGTTGGAGATGGTCAAGCATACTGTATTTACATTTAGACAAAAGATTACGTGTGCTGCAATCCAAACTGTAACTTAGTCCGGAAGATATTCAAAAAAAAAAAACAAAGAAAAATATCAAACAGGGAATGCCACGCACCAAGTCTGCAAAGCGTGCGAAACACAGTGCTCTGCTATATAATAAAACAAAATGCACTATTGATGCAAAGAAAGTTTGATGGCTGTCAAGATCTACCATTTTCTGCTGTTATTTCATGCATTTTATTGTGATTCTTGATGTAATCTGAAACCAAACACGAATATGTTTGATTTTTGCGATAAGCTGCATTTTCGAGCCATTTTAGCAATATCTAACATTTACTTTAACTCCTATTATTAGCTCCTCTGATTTTTTGAAAGAAACAGATGAGTTATTGTCATCACTTGATCTGCGTCGGCGTCTGTGTCGGCGTCGGCGTTGCCTGGTTACGTTATGTGTAGGTCAGCTTTTCTCCTAAACTATCAAAGTTATTGCTTTAAAACTTGCAACACTTGTTCACCATCAATAGCTGACTCTGTACCGCAAGAAACATAACTCCATCTTGCTATTTTAAAGAATTATGGCCTCTTTTGAACTTATAAAATGTCAGATTTCTTGGTTAAGTTTTATGTTAAGGTCAAGTTTTCTCCTAAACTATCATAGCTATTGCTTTAAAACTTGCAACACTTGTTCAACATCAATAGTTGACTCTGTACAGCAAGAAACATAACTTCTTCCTGCTCTTTGTAAGAACTACGATCCCTTTTGGAATTAGAAAATCAGATTTCTAGGTTAAGTTTTGTGTTTAGGTCAGATGTTCTCCTAAACTGTAAAAGCTATCGCTTTAAAACTTGCAACACTTGTTCTCCATCAAAAGCTGACTCTGTACAGCAAGAAACATAACTCCATCCTGCTATTTGCAAGAATAATGGCCACTTTTGGAAATATCAGTTTTCTTGGTTAAGTTTTGTGTTTAGGTCAACTTTTCTCCTTAATGGTCAAAGCTCTTGCTTTTAAACATGGAGCAGTTATTTGCCATTAAAAACTGACTCTGCACAGCAAGTACCGTAACTCCAAATTGCTTTTTGCAAGAATTATGGCCCCTTTTGTACTTAGAAAATGTTGGGTAGGTCAATATTTCTATTATACAGAGACAAAAAAAAATCAGATGAGCGTCTGCACCCGCTAGGTGGTGCTCTTGTCATTTTTCATTGCAGTGAATACGTATATGCCAAATATTGTTGTAGTAATTCACTGTAACTTTTGTGGAGTTGTCTTAACCACCTGCGGATGTTTCTGCTAAATTTTATATCGTGTAATTAAATTCCAAGTCTATTTTAATCACATATGCATGTATATATTCATTTGAGTTAAATAATTATACAACTTAACATTAGATTTCATAAAACGTAACAAAATCAACATCAGTGTATATTTTCAATAATTTTCAATTGATGATCTTTTACGGAATATTGTAGAACAGAAAAAAATATATTTTGAATTTTAGAACGCTTCTAATCTATATAACTTAAACCATTTTACAGACGTCATCTTATTGTTGTAACCGTTGGATTCCAATCCACAAATCCACAGTTGATTTACAAATGTTTTTGTTATGAAATTGGGATCTTAGTTTAACCTACCGCGCTAGCAGGGTTTTATTGAAATCAGCATCAAAATATTTGTTATGGATTTAATCTATTTCTCGACAACTTGGTATATACACCTATTACCGCTGTTTATTATTAGTCATTATTTGTTATTTCTTTTTCATATATTCGTTTATTTTCAGTTTATGCTTTCTTCCTATCTGTGGCCATCACGTTTACGGATATTTGCCAAAAGAAAATGGATGTAATGTGGTTTTGATTGTCATTATATTCTTTCTCAAAAGATGCTCGAAACGTAAAAAAGTTAGATTCTGTTTGACCTTTTGTAAATATTTTCACTCATAGAATGTATCTTCGGGAAATGAGATTAGTCTGTCTATTATAATGAACTTTGAAATAATCACGAATCAATGTCTGTAATTATATCTAATCGGTTTGTTGTAAGCAGTATCACACGCTACGTAAATAAGTCAGACGTTAATTAATGATTCCGTTTGAGTCAAATTTCCAGGCAAACTAGACAGGATTACGAAATTGGAAGAATTTGCTTTCCCATTATCAATCCATTATTCAGCAGATGGATTTTGAATAATGATACCGTAAAATCAGATAATTTCGCGAGGAATTTATTTACAATATTTTCGATAACGTAATGCTGCAACTTTCGTTAGATATCGATAAGTAATCTGTCTAAACAATGCCACAATATCTTTTATACAATAGAATGTTTTCCTGGGACCTTGTTTTTGATACTGATTGTTGCAGTTCTCAAATGTGTTGTACAATACGTATTTTCAAGATGGCGACCAAGATAGCAACCGAATTATTAAAACTACAAAATCAGCAAATGTGTTTGATAATGTGCTAATTTTAACTAGAAATATTGAGTTTAAACAACATTTGTACAGTTTTATCAGATTATAAATTCTAGTAGTTACAAAATTTGAAAAACAACAGATCGTTTGTTAAGGGAAGATTGTAGATAGTTTTCCAACATTTAAAACTAAAAATAAGCAGGGTTTATTAGTTTATTGTCGTTCTGAACTTGAATTGATCCAGCAGGACGGTGACCACCTTAGGCTTTGCCGAGAAGGATAAAATAATTATTCGGAGATAAGGTTTATAAACTTAAGTTTAGGAAAAAGTAACCTTATATTCTACAACCACAAATCAACCTGTTTAGAACAAAATAAATTTCAAAAATTGCTTATAAATAAAACATAATCTATTCAAATTTTCTTTTCTCCCGCCCATTCTCCGATTCATTAAAACACTTTTACTTCCATACCTCAATAAAACATTTATCTTTTAACTAACAGTTTGATTTCTGTGTAATATAAACAGTAGGTTCTAACCGGGTATTCATATACAAAACAAGCAATCACGTTTCGACTCGGAAAAATACAGCCGAAAACGACTCTTGTGTGGAAACAAATGCCCGAGAATTAGGTGAAACACCTTCAGTTACGATCATGGTTTTAGATGAGGCATGATTGATTATTTGAGGTAATGGAAGACGTCACAAATGATGTTATTGTTACAGAATATTCATTTACTCAGAAAAACACCAATACGTTTACATATTCATGCAATAAACGTGTGTCAAATGTGATAAGGTAATAATTGCACATATTTCATTTTCCTGTCTTTTCTATGTTACCCTATGTTCATAACACTCAAAGAAAATTAAAACAGTGGTGGATTCGTTTGATAAAATCGAACGGAATTTTGTACAATATAATCACGGATAAAATTATATCATGCCTCTGGTGCCAGTAATTTTGCGATCATATTAACGACATGTTACCAAAACGTTTCTGTTCTGCTGAATAAAAGATAAAAAGGCAGCTCAACAAATTTCATACAACTCGTGTTTATACTTGCGTGTTTTAATTACAATTATTTGCCTTCACTCCGTTGCAGAAACACAATCATACATTGTATGCAGAAATCATTAATTTGCTCTTCATAGCCTAAGCCTGTATAGCAATACTTGCAACGATTATAGGGGCTATATTTGTACGCATGTTTCTTAAATCAATACGTTGGTGTTACAAAAGATTTAACCCTTACCCTGCTACATTTCTTTGGACAGTATCGTTAACTTATAAAAGGGGTACATACCAAGAAAAACTGACTGAATGGCAGTGAACGTCATGATCAAACTGCACGGCTGAGCAAAGAGAGAAGCAATGGTGTCCAACATGATAAGGGTTTAAATACTTCCGCGCCTAGTGTTGTCCGACCTGGCAAGAACCACTCGAGTATAGTACAACTTTCCAAATCAAGTTTCTGTTATAATAACCCTATTATATCACTGTTTACATATGACAATTAAAACTACTTTTCATAAGAAGATGCTAACATGGTCTACACCAGATAACGACAAAATTAAGCTAAATACTATGCAATTATTTTCCAAATTTCTGGCTTAAAACATCTAATACGTTCAAAGTGCATAAACAACAGCATATCCGTTCTGTCAAATTAGCTGCGACTTTCTGAGATGGTCTGATTCAGTATAATTTCCGCTTTCGACTATTTTTATTACGTAATATAAATTGCTGAGTGACGAGATGGCCATTTTGGACGTATTTTACAGATATTTTAATACAGTCTCATGAGTCGTCATTTCTAGATACATCATGTTGTCCGCAATATGTATACGGCGTTTTATCTTCCCAGACGTTTTAAATCACCTGCAATCTCACGAAATAAACTGACGAAGATACTTCTTACGTCAGTTTAGCAATATCATGGAAATTATCAATAAAAAAGACATCATACCTGTCCACTAAATCACGAAATACCTTAATGTCTCTTTAAAAGGATATACTTCAAGATTTGTGTCATAATTCTTGACATTTAGACAGTTCTGTTATCTTTTACTGAAGAAGAAGTAAACATTATACGATTCAGTAAGTTATTGTAAGCTTTTGTTCATAAGATACTAGTACTCAAATAGTTTTAAAATATGTAGGGAGAATCTCCACTGAGTTAGAAAGGCAGTACAAGTTTGACGGTACACATATTACCTATTGAATAAAACAATATTAATTGCTGGCTTCGTTAGTAACCCTTCACGGTTAAATGTGGTGTTAGTATAATTACATGGAGAGGGGGAAGGTCAAGTCCCCATATTTATCATACAGCGTAGAGGACTTATTTTATGAAAAGCTGTCGGCCCTCTAGAGAAATATAGGGGTCAAAATGTGACCACCTTTCGAACTTTGAAAATGCTACTATTATTTTGGAAGTAAACATAACAAATGTAAATGGTTTCTATGATATCAAGTTACCCATATTGAAAACTACTGTAAAATAATTAGGATAGTTTGTTTATGTCTTGGATGCTCTCAATACGGCACAATGTATAATATTATGTACATAAATATCTCCGTAAACTAGATAATAATGAGATTTTAGCAGGTAATTGTAAGTGCTAAAACAAAGGCAGGAGCTGCATAACACTATGCTGAGAGCATGTACAGAGTGGAATCGACGTCCGAGCTCACATTTAACTCTAACAATCTAAGAGAATCATTCAGAAATATATCTTTGCGACGCGCCAAATGGAAGAGCTTTATTAAGATTGAAAACGCTTTTCCTCGAGCAAGAACGAGTACGTCGAAATCCACTGGTTTAACAGGGTATCAGTCTATTTCGCTCTATTTATTATCAGCTTAACATGTATACTGGAAAGAATATAAGGATCTTACGTGGTCGTCTGTGTAAGACAGGGTTTTTCCAAACCCGAGGAACAGCATGGAATTGAACACTAAACGCTAGAGAGATTTGTATCCATGCTGTTCATAGGACTGGGAAAAACTGCCTAAATAAGAAAGATATAGATAGATGATTTCCGGTCAATGGCGGGTAGTGGACGTGTTGTAAATCGAGCACCTATAAGTTTGAAAATATTGGAGTTAAATTGACTTTTTTGCTCATAACATCTGCGACAAAATGGCCTGTAGAGATACATCCCTTGATAGGACTATAACAAATCATCAAAATATTGATATAACTTTCACAAATGTCGAGACTAGAAATCAGTTTCAAGTGCTTAGTGGCTGTAATGGTTGTAATGGTGATAGTGATTTGGAGCGCGAGTGAATTTTGGAAGGCGGCTGTCGAAAATAAGAAAAAAAAAGAGAAGAGGAAATAGAAGAAGTGTTGAACTAAAGACCTTTCAAAGCATGATCACTGATGAAAAGCTAAATGCATTATTTTCGAAAATATGCAATGTTGAAAACGAACAGGTTAACATTACACATGTGCACGAAACCGTGGAGAAAACGTGTACCCGAGTAAACAAAAAAGAGGACGCTTTAGGCACATACGAACAACACATATTACAACTTACATACAGGCTTATCGACATGGAGGCACGAAGTCGTAAGTGTAAACTTATTATTTATGGCCTTGAAGAGCGTCCTGAAGGACAGCATGCCACATTGAACGAAATCAGGAATTTTTTATATGACTATCTCAATTTAGACTATGAAGAAATGAGTATTGAAAATGCAATCAGACTTTGTAGCAAACTGAAATTCCCAACCAGACAGGGTCAGCGCAGACTTAAGTGGGCGATTCTCGCCACACTTAGGTACGAGTCCAAAGTTAATCTCGCAATGAACCAGGCTGCATACTTGCGGAACACTAATTATGCAATCGATAGAGATTATCCGCCATGTATACAGGCAGCCAGGAAGAAGCTCTGGCCAGCCTTCAAGAGATAGAGGGCATTACCTAGGACAAATGTCAAAATGATCTTTCCGGCTGCATTACTTGTTAATGGAAAAATAGAGGAGAACGAATTCCCTGAATGTGACAGCATGTTAAATCAAACGTTAATTGCGACAATGCATTAAGTGGACGTTTTCAATGTTATTTAAGGGTTTGTCAAGGGGAGAGCTTATCCCCTTTTTTGTTCTCAATGTACCTATATATAGTAATTGACCTAGAAGATGAAGTATTGCTTAACGGTTTTGAGGGTGTTGATATTCGTTTTTTAAAACTACTTTTGTTAATGTATGCTGATGACATCGTTATATTTTCGCAATCACCGGAAGAACTTCAAAAAGCTTTAAATATTCTGCATTGAATTTTTTTTTTCTTTCTGATGTACTTCTCCCTTTCTGGAACTAAAATACATAGTCTCTTGTCACAGCTTTGCAATTGTTAGGAAAACTTTATTAGTACATATATATGTTTTAATTCCCGTTTACTTACAATGTAATTTTATACGTCAATATTTTTCTAATTGACATTTAAATTTCATATTGGTTTGTGACGTCATTTGTGACGACACTTTCATGTATGTCGACGCGTTAAAAAATTCCCTAACGACGATATTTTTAGTTTAACTCAGCTTAATATCAGAATTGTATCATCTATTTACTAGCTTTAAGCGTAGATGTGTATGTAATAAAAGATTGTTGGATTTGCATCGAGAAATATGCACTTGTTCTTTCGCGGAATAATATTGCGCTTCTATAAGATCACGCAGTATGTCCGCTGCAGAACTCGTGCATGTTTCTCGTTACAAATCTAATAACCCATGATTATTTGTCACAACGAGGTGTATTTTTATGCATGTAGTTAAACACTTCAAGCATATTTCCGCCATTGAAATCCTTTTCAGAATTTGTATTAATTGTCAACTTTTGATTTGATCATGGATCATGTTGACCTACATCAAATGTATCATGTAATACGTATTATTATGATGATTGTATGAATAAACTATATATATAAGATCTTACATAAATTGTTTGCCTACCTTTTATATTGTTTCAACATTTTCAAAGATATTAAAAATAGAAATCTGCTCCTACACTATGACGTAATAATATGATGTTAAATGATGATGTCAATATACGTACGTGCAGCTAGGAGAACGATATGGGGATCGCATGCCCGGATAATATTGTATTTTATTGAAAAGTAGACAAGAAGATGATGTCGGGCCAATATGCACCCGGAGTGTATGATAAATGATCGATTGTTGAAGCGATAAAAGAAGGCAACGGTCATTCAGGATAAAAAGGACTACTCTGTCGGCTTCAATTTCTTCATTTATTTGGATTTAATTTAAACAGTGAATTTTACTTTCCAAAGGGAAGGCCCGTAGGAAGCTTGCCATGATGCGCAAACTTGCTAGAACAACGTGGGGAGCAAATGAGCAAATACCCAAGACAGTATATCAGGGAACAGTGAGACCCCATGTAGAATATAGCTCACCTGCCTGGTCCACTACTGCCAAAACTAACCAACAGGTTTTTGACAAGGTTCAGAACTTATTGCGGATCATGACAGGTGCTACAAAGTCTACACCAATCTCCTTCATGGAGAAGCTAACAGGCACACAGCCGTTACAAGACAGAAGACATGCAAAGGTCCTGCTTCAAGCAGAGAAGTTCAGGTCTTTTCAAGACCATCCCATGAAAGCCAAGCTAGATGGCTACACCAAAAATCGGCTCAAACGTAGCAGCTTCGTTCATGAGGCAAAGAAACTCAACCGAGAGTTCAAAACTGAGCTGAACATACCAACGACTCCCCTAGGTAGTGAAGACATTATAAACCCACTAGCGAATGATCTGTCCTCGGTGACTGTGAGACTTGCTGTGCCTCGTCTTGACCGCGGGAAGCAAGACGATGACGGCATTCGGAAGAGCCTCACACTTGCTATGATCAATGAAGACTATCCTCCGGAATCATGGACTCATGTATACAGACGGATCAGCCACATGCGCCGTCAAAGATGGAGGAGCAGGTATTTTCATTCAATACCCAACTGGCAAGAGAGAAACACTACATGCAGCCACAGGAAAACACTGCAGCAAGTACAAGGTATAGACTGAAGCACTCACGAAGGCCGTCTCAATGGTTGAAGACTCGGCAGAAGAAAGCTACTCAGTCGTCTTTCTCACAGATGCACTGTCTGTTATGGAAGCTCTGATCAACAATAAAGCTCCGCAGCTAGCCAGGAGAACGCAGAGCCTGAGTATAACCTGCAAAGTAGCTCTTCAGTGAATTCCATCCCATTGTGGACTTGCAGGCAATGAAGAGACAGACAAACTGGCTAAGCTAGGAGCTCATTTAGAACAACTAACAGAACCTGTGAGTTACAAGGAGAAAGTCACCATCATTAAGGCACTAACGAGACTAAGCTCAATGCTCATATGTACAAGAAATACAGACTGACATCATCGCCAACTTTTCCATGTGGTGAGGAAGATCAGACTGCGGAGCATATACTTCAGAGATGTAAAAGGCATGACCAGGAGCGAGCTGCGACTTGGCCGATAGATACCTCAATCCACCAGAAACTGTATGGAGGCATTGAGGATCTGCGGCAAACCACAAGTTTCATCGAGGCTACTGGTCTGACTAGTCGCATACGAGAAGAAGAAGACTTTCTCGAATATCTTAGTTTTCATAGCTGTTAATAGCTTAACAGAAAAGCAAATTCCTCCTTTATCAAGACTAGATTGTATACATTGTAGATTAATAGGTTCACTTTCGTTTAATATTCTTATGATTATCTCCCCTTCCTTCTAAAAAATATATTCTGAGTAAAAGAGAATGACATGCTTTTTATTATAAGCTTACCAAAACCTGACCTGAAAGAAGTTAATGCAGATTTATAATGTAAACAAACACTTTCAATATTGTAACCTCATAAATGCACTCAATTCAGGCGATAACTGTTGGATATAGGGCCAACTCGTTTCACTTTTGAGGCGTACACCGTTTCATCGCAGGCAACTGACTAGGCGTTCGATTGGCTTCCCGGCACTGCCCGGGTTAACCATATGTTGTTTTACAAAACAAACTGTTTGACAAACTTGTCTTCTTGTTAACATTTACACAAAATTAATTCGCCCGGTGTTGAATCAAACTTACAAGGGGGCAAACAGAAATCAAAATGATACAGCTAGAAATCCATCTTAAGTTTTACTTATTTATTCGAGAGAAAGAAACTGTTTAGGACCGAAGTGGGGCTTACATTAAACCCTAGACAGAATGTATTAATTACTATATCGTCTTAAATGTTATTTGGATGATTCCATTACAAGATGTTTTTAAATCAAGTACCAGACTAAATACATCGATCCCATTCTCTTGGCAATTATATAGACTGGATGACGTCACATTAAAAAGACTAACTGAAAACATTGCGGATGAGATATAATATAGCCTATTTATACAACGCATTCTTGCATCATTTTGTCATTTATGATAAAACGGTCCTCAAGATGTCTGTGAACAGACAAATGAAATTTCTTTTTTTTATCTGCCTTCCGCATATTCATTTGAAACATGCGTCTTTATGTCGTTAGGATAATTTACCTTCGTTTCTATACTGTGATTACATTACATGTATTTCATTTACACTGTATCCGTGGAACATACATGCACTGCATTGAAGAGTGATGTTTGTTGCACCATCACTTTGTTCAAAGTTCTACGATGAACACTTATGGTAAGCATCTCAGACAGGATGCGCACCTTGAGTTTGTCTTTATGCAGGGCGTCAAAGATCGACGTAAGCGTCGAATCACACATTCTTTGTTTTCTCTCTCGATCTTCGCTGTCTTTTAGCAGTTCTGTGTCATTTTGTGAATCGTTTGCACCACTTGAAGATCAAGACACTGATGACCGAACATTGTTGTGACGTCTGATTCATTAGTTTAGAAATTACAGTTCGTGTTTGTCAATATCTCCAGATTAGAACTGTCTGATTAGCTCTGCCAGCCAATTCCGACATTCCATACGTTATAAACAGCACTACTCACATAGTTTAAACGTTGTTTACTTTCGCCTACCACGCCCGAGTGACGCCACACTTTCAATGCATGCTGCCTTGACAAGTTGCTGCCCTTTGCTGTATTTTAAGGTAAATACATATAATTGGACTATTAGTGGAGTAAGAGACTAAGAATAAACATCCAGTCAAAATATCTCATCTTATTTGAAAAATAATTCTCAAATTAGTAAAAAGTTATGTAAAATAGTCCACCTTTATCAAATCATTACTGTAACATTTCTCGTGAATTTGCTAACTTTTGGGAAACAGAAACAGTTAAAGTACAGGGTAAGTGGGTAAATTTTAACAACAATGCGCAGGCGGCAAATTTGCTTAAATTTTCATTATAGATAATCATAAACTTTACACACGCCATACTTTGTTT
The DNA here is from genome assembly GCF_021730395.1 of Mercenaria mercenaria. Classification (NCBI taxonomy): domain Eukaryota; kingdom Metazoa; phylum Mollusca; class Bivalvia; order Venerida; family Veneridae; genus Mercenaria; species Mercenaria mercenaria. The sequence goes on from NC_069371.1 coordinate 22,720,596, forward strand.
AGAAATATTTACAGCTACTTGCCTGCTACAACATTATTACTGACTCTTGTAAATTAGCAAAATCGGGAAATTTTGTAACCTTGTCATAATGTCTGTTACGCACTTTTGAATGTTTCTGAACAATTGGTCAAACGTCACTTATTATGATATTAGGTAGCGAGGTAAAAGTAGAAAAGACTCATTGAGACCCGTTTTAATGTCGCTACATTGTTGTCAACAGTCGATGTGTTAAGAGCCTTGTTTCGGATGGATTTATTCAGTATGAAGGAGGCATCAATTGGGAGTAAAATACTATAGAACTAACCCATGAGATATTCATTTTCTTATTTCACAGACTACATCAGTGTTTAAATAACTAATACTGTACTGTCAAACGTATTAATACTCTAGTTGTATGATGTATTTGTCAAGTTGCTAAATATCAAAACATTTTCTTCTAAGAACAAAGAAACATAATCAGCTAAAGAAAAACAAATAAATGAGGGCAACTGGACTCAATGTTATCAGTGCATGCAAGGAAAGTAATGCTATGCGAACAATCTTTTCAAATGGATACTATTTCCCTACGGATGTGATTAAATCTTTTATAAACAAAATGTTTTATTCAAATTAGTAGGCGTTGATTTTGTAGTTGAGTTTCGCATAGAAAAGTAGTCCAGCAAAAAAAAAAAAAAAAAAAAATTGTCAAAGACAACAGGATGACGAAAATCTTAAAGTTTCAATAAATAATTTGAAATTCAACCAATCAAAAGGGGAATGATTTCAAATTGAGGTAGTATGATTTCAAAGAACTAATTCCTAGGAAAAATAATCAGCTAAAGAAAAACAAATAAGGAGAGGATGGTACACAATATTATCAGTGCACACAAAGAAATTTATGCTATGCGAACAATATTTTCAAATAGATACTAGTTTCCCCACTGAATTGATTAAATTCTTTATAGACAAAACTTTTTTATTCAAATTAGTAGGCGTTGAAAAAGAACTACTTCCTAGGATACATGACACAGAAATTCAACGACCTGTTATATCAACACAAAAAATATCATTTCCTGTTTATCTTTTTTTTTCATTTAAATAGCTGTTTCTAATGTTTTATACAAAAAATATTTTAAGATCAAACAGTAAGAAAGCAAGGTAAGTATTTTATCTTCATTAATATCAATATACACGCTACGACTGATATGCTGCAAACACGTTTATAGCAAACGATGCAAAACAGCAACAAAATCCAATTATTCTACTTCAAGTTGGAAAAACTCATTTCGTACAATTAGGTACATTCCTAATTCATATTTACACTGTTAGAGGCTTTTATATGAAATTCAAACTGTACCTGTGTCAAATAGGTAATATGCTTACTGTACTGTACTGTACTAATCAAAACTATTATATATATTTGGAAGTGGTGAAACATGTTGAACATCTGAACCAAAATACAACAATAGTTATTATTTAGTAGACAATGCATAAAAAATCAAACAAACTTGATGTTATATCAAATAAATTACGTAAATAATATCATGATATTGTATAGGAAAATTTGCCTTAAATCTTGTGCAAATACGTTAACTTTAAAGACGAATAAAAGGAAACACGATTATACACGTGTATTAGTTATTTATCCGCAATGGACAATCTAGCTCAAGCATTCCAAAATGATTTATGCTTTTTTAACAACGTTTTGCTTCATTTAGAAAGTACACGGCATTGCCTGAAGCAAATAGGAATAGGAAATACACCAACAGACCACGAGACATCGGAATATACCTCATGTGTCTTTATACTTTTCATTGAGATTTAAAGCAAATGCTAACATTCATATAATTGTATATGTTTTAAGTCTAAAGATAAAGGTTAATATAAAACTCACATATGTACTTATTTTAAAGCTAGAAACCCATCCAAATAATGCGAAGGAAATTTATGTACTGAGTCGTTCTATTGACAGGATGTGGGTTTGTTTCGTTCTATGACACCAAACAGCTGAAACATAACCAAAGCATTCCTTGAAAAATGGAACACGTAAGATTTATAATTCGCTGTTATTGTCACCTGAACAACTTAAAAACTTTTTTAATTCGTTTTGTCAAACTTTTTTTCTACAGTGGATTTTGATACACCTGGGAATCAGACGGCCATGACGAACACAGCAACGAGAAAGAATACCACCTCCATGCCGCCTCCCTTCTTTAGGTCCAGTAGCACAAAGCTTGTGGATGCTTTTTTATATTTCAGAATGTTTATATTTTTGACAAACGGGTATCAATAAGGCAAACGTTTTCTTTGAGCAACATTTATATAAAAGGAAGATATAAAAAACTGAAAACAATTCAGTTACAGACGAGTGCAAACCCGTTATTCCAGTTCATTACATATGTCAAAGTATGTGCTCGCTGGTATTATAATAAAACTCATCCTTCAAGGAATAGTGCTATGGTAGAATTAGCCTTCCTTAGTGATGCCGGAAGTTTTCAGGCAGGATTTGTGTCTGTTCATGAGAGGTAATGAAATGTCCAAGATGCATTCAGTAAAGCAGAGAAGATTATCTTACGTTTAAAAAACACACTCCCAGCAACCTAGTGACGTATCTTTACCACATATAAACTTTACAATTTTATAGATTACGTATTTAAAAACCTATCTGAAAGAACGTATATCAAAATCCGTTTTTATGGAAATGTTAGTTACAAGATTCTTGGTCATGGAAATTTTCCAAATGTATTTGATAAAGCTATTATAAAAGAGGTTTTTGAGCATACCGCATGTTAAACCCTTTCGAGTGGGACGGTCATTGTGTTCAGGAACGTTTAAGACTTTATTATAGTTAGTTTTCTCATCCCAGCGGAACTACTTTGTTTTAATATTTTGCCTTACGTCTGTTTTCGTCGGGCACTTAAGAGAGTTTCTCTTGATACGCTGTCTTCTGCAAAGTCAATTGGTAAATGCGTCTTCGATTCTTACCATTACAGTCTTGTCAAAACATTTCAACAAGCTGAATCTCCTGACATAAAATATTTCTTCAAATCAATTATAATTTTATTATTATTATTGAAATTCCTGGTGAAAATTTATTTATTCTAAACAAATTCTGATACTATCTAAGTAGACAATGGTGATTATTGTCGGCCAAACATTCAAGTAAATGTTCCAAATTACTGTTCTAGAAATAATGAGCAGAAGTTCAAACAAACTAAACATGTCTGGACCATGGTCAGATTTCGTTATTTGAATCAGTAAGCTGCTCTTAATAAACATGCGAAGGCGAAGACTGCGATCTTTGCCCAGATTTCAACAATGATTTTCCAAAGGATTTCTACTCCACGTGTCGTTTGTTTAGATTTACTCGTTACCGGTGAACGAATAAATAACAGTTCATTACTAATATCAGAATACACGAAGAACTATGAATTATTCAAGGAAAGATTCATCGACTTTTTCAATACTCATCAGCTCTTCCAGTACCAGTTCTTTAAATACAACTTGCTCTTGAGTAGTTTAATAACTTGTTCTCGAACTTAGGTTCTTTAAGTGAACTAAAGGTTTTTAAATCATTGGAGCATGGATCTTACTTTTTTCCGTGGGAAATTTCATTCCATTGTGCCAATAATTTGACAGGCGAAAGTAATCTAAGTTAGGATCCACAATACAACACTTATGTGTATCAAAACTTTGTCCGACATGACATTCATTGATTATTTTTATGAATGCGTCATACTTAAAATTATGAAATTAACACCCACCTAAAAATGTAATTTACCCGTAGATAAGATCTTGAGGAATATTAGCGTACATAGGATTTGAAAGGAGGCAGGAGATGTAGTAGGGAATTGCTACAAAAACTGAGATTTACTTGGCGCAAATTTGCAAGGATACCAATCACTACAGATGGAAAGATCGGATATTATACTTTCGAGGATCTATTGTCTTCACAGCATCAATCATGTGAGAGAGGAGTATCGTACTAATGTCTAACTTGATGAGAATTGCGTTAATATGCCCAGTACATCTAGAAACGCAAAGTTTTTACCCTCGATTTTTTCATACTTTTCTTGTACATGTATATTTGAATTTTGTATATAAGTATTGTAAAATCGTGTAGAAATCTGACCAACATCCAAACCCAAAACAAAAAAATTCAAGTAAGTGCAGTTTCCTTGTCAATTATCAGGTTTAAAAATATTGACTGTAGACCAAGCGTTGCGTTTCTAGATATATTCAGTATATTTCACACACTGTTAAAATTCTGTCATAGCAAGGTATTTTGCCGTAGTTTTCCAGTCAATAACGGTGTTAACTGAGTATTCTACACGCCGGCTAACTCCAATACATCTTTTATTCCTTCAGCAACGGCAGACGTTTAGGTTTACAGTGCTAGTAACGACTATCTTTACGATATTAGCGGCGACAAAATTCATAAACAGACCAGAGAAAAGATTATACCACATTTTGAACCAAACTCAGTGATAGTGATTTCCAATGCTCCATATCATAGCTTTGATCGGAGCTCAAATACGAGTTTGGCTTCGTCGACATCAAATAATAGAGTAGAAAAAGATGAAACGTCACAGGTCGCTCAACACGAGAAAAAAAGAAAATGTTTCAGGCTCGGTTTGACTGAGCCTGTTCATGGACGGTAGTGGAAATGCATCCTACCGTCCACGCCCTCTAGCCCGGGTTTGTTTCAGTGATTAAATATTAGAGGCAATATCAATGCAAGACTGTAAATTTCATTCCAGTATGCAGTTTTCATCAATAATTTATGACAGAAAATGATCACCAAGACATCAAAGCTAGAATAGCACAGGCCCGTAAAATATGCTTTTAAACAAAGTCAAAGAGAACTAGCATCGATAGACAACATGAATTCAATGCCGCTATAAATGAATCAGTAGACAGCATTGACGTATCAACAGTTTTATGTCACATTGTAAATATTATGACAATAAGTATCTTATTTGAAACATACAATAACGACATACTGATACAGTCTCGATCTATCAACCGGATTCTCCACAAAAAACGAATATCTCAAGCGCATTCACATGCCTTACAAGTCTGATGCATCATAACTAAAAATAGTGTGTATATGTTTTAATAAGCGTTCAGCACTTGTCAATTTACATTACCGGCGATTGCACAGTGACTGTATCATGGGTTAGTTATAATTTCAAAATAATTTAATTGACTGGCTTTTTTTATTTATTACCGTTCTCACTTATCTTTGAAAGCACCGTTCTTTTCATTTATGAAAACAGAGCAATTGCGCAGATAGAAACACGTTAATTATTAATCACTGAGATAAATGTACACACCCCTTGTTACTTACAAAGATATGTCAGTGAATAAAATGTTAACATTTGTTTTCTTTATAAGCTGTTGGTACTCACATATCAACGCAGAATATACTCGTCAAATGAATTACAATTGGATTACCTGTTTCCTACTTGAAAAAAATTCAATTTGTTAAGTAATATTTCATGGTCGACAAGATCGAACGCCTTTATTAAATCAAAGAATATTGTTCCAATTCGTTTTCTTTTTTAAAAGCTTGGATCCAAGCATAAATTAATCTAATTAATGTTGTATTGCAAGAAGGATTTTTCCTAAACCCAGACTATCTGTCGTGTATTATACTGGTATTTTGAAAAAAAAATGAAGATGTGAGGCTATATGGCGCTCATATAATTTGGAAATGCTAGGTAGAATAAAATGTAGTGATAATTTTCTGCAAGTTCTTTACTTCCTGATTTACAAATAGGCAAGACACGAGCCTCTTTAAGTTTATCATTGAAAATCTCAGTATATATTATACTGTTATTATAATTGATGTAATGTATGGAATAATAATATCCCGAAACATTTAGGCCCTATTCCATCAAGACCTGTATATTTATGTGCATTTAGTTTAGAAATAATATTATTTTCACTTCAAGTGTTGTTATAAAGGGAATACTAAAGGCATAAGAGTGAATCAAGTGTCTCTTTCAGATCAGAGGAAATACTTTCAGAAAATGCAGTTCTTTTTATAATACTTGAAATATTTATGAAATGCTTAATAATATTTAACTCATTTATAATGTTTAAATCACTTTCAAGCACTTGATCAGTAGTTTCAAGTTTAGACGGATGGTGACATTTTTCCTTTGATTTAAGTTAGAAACTCTCCAAACGTAGCATGTATCTTTATTATTTTCAATGGCTTTATTCAAAGAAATTTTCTTGGTACTTGTTAGAAAGCCAGAAATAAGGAAGTGATAATATTTTTACGGAGTCAATCGCGCGTGCACAGTTAATGACATGCAGGAACTTCTCATGCTTCTACTTACTAAAAATACATTTTCTTTAATACTTCCTCTTTATTTTATTCTTCTTTTGCGTATTAACTTTTTATTGATGTTTTTTTTTTTTTTTTACTTAACATAATTATAACTAAATCGTTGCCATAATTAGTCGAGGACCCCATTGGAAATAAGTGCTCTTCAACCTACTTTCATGGGTTATCCTTGGTATAAGATCAGCGGAGAATAATTTAGGAAGCAGGACTAAACTTAAAATAACTTTTTTATGATTTATTATTATTATTAAATCATTGACTTTTTTTTATAACATTTATATCTATTCGTACTTTTATCTATGTTAAGCAATATTATGTGAATGTAAGTCACATGTTAGTTTTAGAAATTGTTTGCTTAGTTTTAAATATCTTGCAAAACATATCTTACTTAATGCGATTGTAACCAGGTTGGATTATTTACATAATCAAGTACTAGTTATCTCCCTTGGACCAACATTGGCAATTCTCCCGCCTTTTATTGTTGTTGAAAGCGTCACGTGAGATCAGTCCCTAGTCAGTTGTAGAGGAGGACGGACATGTTGAATTGGTTCCTCTGTTTAATTATTTATGGCAGTAATGGTCATTGTTACAGGTTAGGAATGCTTTGCTCTTGTTTTTATTTGTTTAAATATAGACTGCAAGCTTATTTCTGGTGTTTTATAAATAATGAAATATTTGGAATACATGTAATTGTACATGTATATAGTTTTCAAGATGGCGGCATTTTTAACTTTCTTACTTTCTATAATCTTATTCTTAAACCTAATTAATACCTATGCAGTAACAATAAAGGATCACAGTCTATGGTACTTAGTTGCACTCGTTGTTACTCTAATTTGCAGCATAACAGCACCTTCACGAGAGTGTGTGTTGGACAGAGTACAGAGCAGTTGTAGAGACGGTGTGTGTGTTGATTCGATCCACAATCGGTATGTAAAATGTTGTATTCATTATATATGATTGTAAAAGCTTATTTAAGGTAATGCTTGGATTGGCTACTTGATCATGTACATTGTATACTTTTAGAGTTATGAAATACGCATAATAATATGTTGTAAATATATGTATGAAACCAGATGCCTGATACGGAGTCGAACCTGACTTTTTCTTGTGAGAGTTATATTTAAAATTGGTGTAATACTCCCTGTTGGAGTATTATATTGAATAAGGAATAATCGTCTCCAATGCTGTCCAGATTGCTATTGTTTTAATTCATATTGCCGCTTATGTATATGTAAGCTCATATTAAGTATTTAGTGTAATTTATTGTTTACTTTCAGGGTCACAACATTGTCGATACTTACGATACTTGTATTAATATTTCGGTGTACCCTGCAACCTTATGCTATGAACTGTGAAGTAAATATGAATAAAATAATGAACTGTACCAGTGTTGTGGTTCAAGCATATTAGCTGTAATTATAGTTAGAAGTAGAAGAACCCAAAGGGTAACATTTGGCGCCCAACATGGGACAACGCACTGGAAGGTCTGTTGGGGACGCCGGAACTATCTACATGTGACGAGTGCTGAAATATTAGATCAGGACGCTTATGTTATTTTTGAAAGTGCTTTATTCAGATTCATTATCCAAAGTTAGTTAATAAACTTAATTGACTGGAAACATTTGTGTATACCGTTAACGAACAGTTTGGAACTTTCAGTTAATTTCTCAGACGCTGAATAATTTTTGTGAATACAGTTCAAAACCTTGTGGACTAACTCACATAATTTATTGTGGTGGACTAAGTTCAATGATTTGGAGAGCCTTGACTCATTATTACGAGAACTTACAATAAACAGTGTATAACACTAATTACGCGGTGATATTCTAGTGCAATTAAGACAGTGATGTTTAAGAGATAGAAATTTTTAGGAAGTTTGGACAGTGATGCTTGAAATCTTGCATACTATAAGTAATAATGCCTTTTACGGAAATGGAACTCTAAGATTATTACCAAGCTTCCAACAGAATTTCACGAAATCTTACTTCCGCAATTTCGGGGATACACATACAGTCGATGATTACCAGCCAGTGGGAACAGAGCGGACCAGTCTACAGAAGACCAGGATGACAGACTTTTAACTTTTTACAATTTTATCCTAGGACTTTGTCAGTAGTTTCTTTAAAAAATTTTAAGACATTGTGAAATAGTGTTTAGAGCTAGACTAGCTCCAGTGCTGAAAAGTGACACTATAAACCTTGTGCAGAACCAAGTTGGACAATTTTATATTCAAGTGGCCAGTCACTAGACACTCAAATATTATAGTCAGGAACGATTCAGTGGTTATAACAGTATAAAAGTATCAACAGAGAGCGTGAGTAAAATATTTTTTTACAAAATACACAGAAATTGCAGTAACAGTATCTGATATTCCATTAAGATAATATGTCACACCTTTCTGACATTTAATAAGTCTGTATACACCTAGGCATTTGTATTGTTTACTGCAGTTTTTGGTATTTTGACTGTGTGCCCATCATTGTAAGCCTGAAAGGAAAATGCACTTGCATGCTTCACATCCCTACCAAGCATTGGTGAAGGTTTCAAAAAAATAGGTGAAGGTTCTACACTAATTGACCCAAGTTTAATTGAGCATCTATACTCTCATTAATTTCATAAACTACAGAATTAATACTATAGTGCTGCTATCTTGAAAGCTATAAAGTGCTTCCAAATTCATACTTTTTACATTATTAATTCTCAAGGCAGTTTTCGGTGTCTGTTCATTAAAATTAGTCCTTGCAGTCTATCACTTTATTTACTTGGCCCAGAGGAATTTGCCCATTTCATTTATACTCAGTGTTGTTAATTGGTTGGCATTCATCAGTTGGCTGTTAATTATCTGTCTATTTACTCCTCAGACCATAATTTAGCCATTCTACAATTCTCAGGCCTGTAAAACCTGTTTTCATCCATCAAGTGTCATTGAACAGCATTTGTTTTGATAAACAGCTGATTTCATTTCAATTTGACCTTTGCCCTGTGGTTTCATAGTAAAACACACTGTTCAAGGCTTTTCATTGGTTGACTGGTATATGACCTTGATGACATCACAGACAAGTACCCTGTTGTAGCTATTCTTAGTTGTATAAGTTCTATTTTTAGGTACAAGTATTGTGTGGGAAAACCTTAGTCATACAAGTAGAGTAGAAGTAAAACAACTGTTCTTTTGCAGATATTAGAATTTAATTTTAAATTTGATTTCTTTTTTCAGCTAGTATTTAATAAGCTGTACATAAAAAGGTTAATTGAAATAGAAATTAATTTTCAGGTGAATTTTTTTCAGAAATTTGGATACATTGACACTTTAATTTACACTTAGATTAGAATTGATCTTTTTCAATTCATAAGTATAGTATATAAACAGCTTAGCCGCTTTTATTAAGAAATATCTTTCATTGACAGCTGACACCAGTGTTACATTTTTATTTACATGTATATTCATGTATTCTTATTTCAGCTATAAATAGAAATTATTGATGAGATAGTGTTTGAATTGAATTTTGGACTGGGTGTTATTTAGTTGATGAGCCTTGAAGGATAAAGTGTATATGAATTGAGTTGAGTGCAAAAGTCATTTATATTGCATCACAGTCAGAGGCAAACTGAGTTAACTTAGTATTATTCAGGATTAAAGTGAGATATCTGAATATTGTTGACTTACTGGGTTTAGACTTTTATGCAATATTAAAGTTGTCAGTAAGGTAAGTACCAGAGTGAATTATCGAACTTGTGTTTGATACATTAGTGTTGTATCTCAGTCTGCAAAGGGTAATAAGTGCACGGGTGATGTAACTTAATGTCCAGTGTCATATTGAATTTTTAAGGTGAATTGGTACTGTGTTGAGTTAGTGCTTTAATGTTGTAACTTAAATACTTGGTAATTTTGATGAGTGCTATACTGTATTATCAATAAGGTGAAGTGTATTGTGTATAGACTGATACATTTATATGTATGAATTTTGGTGTCACAAGGGAATAGTGTTTGAAGTTACAGGTGATTATTGCAGGAGTGCAAGTCTATTTCAGGAGAGAAATTTTTACAGAAAGCTCAACTTCACGTCCCATGGTATCTTTGTTTCAGAACAATGGTTATTAGAGAAAAGACACTTCATCAAAATAATAACAGATTGGCAATTGTGAGGAGTGCTATGGCACATAACATTACACTTGGACCAAACAAATCAGTTACCATCCTAGCATACACAGATAAAGAAATGGATTATCCTGATACTACAGCAATGCTACAGGAAACTGAAGACGCGTCAATGCCTGCATACGTAGACGTCACACCTGGACTTGTCAAATTCAATCGCAGCAATAAGAACACCTTCAATGTCACTCTAACAAACTTAACAACAAACACTGCTGTCATATCTCCCAAGGAAATCTTGTGTGAACTTCAACCAGTGGAGGTAACAGATGAAGTAATAGACAGGATAGAAGAAGAGGAGCGTGAAAAGAAGAGAAGGCAGATTGTTGAGGACTTGCTCATTGACGAAGATCATATACTTGAACCTGACCAACTACGTCAAGCAAAAGATCTTCTACTCAAACACAGGGATATTTTCTCTACAAGTGACACTGATATCGGACATTGCAACAACATTAAGCATCGTATTGACCTTCTTGATGAAACTCCATTCAAACAGAAACATCGGCGTATACCACCGTCCATGGTTGAGGAAGTTAGACGACACATTGAACAACTGTTAGCTTGTGGTATTATTCGTCCTTCCAAATCACCCTTTGCTTCGAACGTAGTATTAGTAAGGAAGAAAAACGGGACACTTCGATTATGTATCGATTACAGGCAATTAAATCTTAGGTCATCTAAGGATTCCTATGCACTTCCAAGGATAGAGGAAATTTTTGACTGTCTACATGGTGCAAAGATTTTTAGTACGATAGATCAGAAGTCTGGATACCATCAGGTTGAAATAGAGGAGACTCACAAAGAGAGAACAGGATTTACAGTAGGACCATTGGGATTCTGGGAGTTTAATCGGATGCCGTTTGGTTTAACGAACAGTCCAGCAACTTACCAGAGGCTAATGGAAGATTGCTTAGGAGATCTGAACATGAAAATCTGCTTTGTCTACCTCGATGATTTGATCATTTTTAGCAGTACATTTGAAGAGCATTTGGAACGCTTGGAACTTGTTATTCAACGCCTAAAGTCGTGCAATCTGAAACTAGCTCCAGAAAAATGTCATTTCTTCAGGCAAAGAATCAACTTTTTAGGACATGTGGTCAGCAGTGACGGAATAGAGACAGATCCAGCTAAAATTGACAAAATAAAGAACTGGCCCACACCAAGTAATCCAGATGAACTGCATTCATTCTTGTCTCTAGCAGGATATTACAGAAGATTTATCAAGGACTTTAGTAAAATCACGAGACCTCTAGCTCAATTGATTCCTCATCCGACATCGAAGAAGAAATCAAAGAAGAAATCAGAAACCGAATGGAAGTGGACCGACAAAGAACAGAAGATTTTTGAGGATATGAAAGTAATTCTAACTTCTCCACCAGTACTAGGCTATCCGGATTTCATGAAGCCATATGAGCTACATATTGACGCTTCGACACAGGGATTGGGAGCTGTGCTCTATCAACAGCAAAACGATCTCAAGAAAGTGATTGCTTATGCCAGCAGATCACTGTCAGCATCTGAAAAGCACTATTCCGCTTATAAGCTGGAATTTTTAGCTCTGAAGTGGGCTGTAACTGAAAAGTTTTCAGATTATTTGATAAAACAATTATTGTATGGTCTTTACCGACAATAATCCATTGACTTATGTGCTTTCTACTGCGAAATTGGACGCAACAGGCCAAAGATGGGCAGCAGCCCTTGGCGAATACAATTTTGACTTATTCTACAAGCCTGGAGTCAAGAATACTGATGCTGACATAATGAGTCGTTATCCTCATGAAAGATTTACACAGAATGATGAAGACATGATTAAGGTTGATAATGAAGTCATTAAAGCTGTTTGTAGCAGCATTACAGTGCCATTTTATGAGACACTTCCGGCCATGAGTATTAACATCGTTGAAGTCACTGAAGATCTTGGACAACCTATGGCACAGATAGAAATGCGAGAAATTCGTAGAGCGCAACGACAAGATCATATCATTGAGAAATGGAGAAGAGCCGTAATAGACAAGCAAATACCAGGAAGAAACTTCAGCAAAGAGGATCTTACTTTTAAAAGGACTTTTAATCATCTTAAAATGAAAAGAGGCATCTTGTTTAGAGAAATAGAAGAAAATGAAAGGAAGATAGAACAGTTAGTTATACCAAATATGTACAAGAAAGATATACTGACAGGTCTTCATAATGATGTGGGACATCCTGGAAAAGAAAGGACATTGAAACTCATTAGAGAAAGGTTTTATTGGCCAAACATGGCATCTGATGTAGACCGTTGGGTCGCAGGTTGTGACAGATGTTTACGTAGAAAATCTGGCACACATGAGAGAGCGCCTCTTGTTAATGTCACAACAACTTACCCACTTGAGTTGGTTTGCTGCGACTTCCTTACACTTGAACCATCCAAAGGAGGATTTGGTAACATTTTGGTTGTAACGGATCATTACACCAAATACGCATTGGCCATTCCGACAAAGAATCAGACCGCAAGAACAACAGCGGAAGCTTTATACAACAACTTTATTCTAAACTACGGAATACCAACAAGACTCCATTCCGATCAAGGACCAAATTTCGAGTCTGATCTAATCAAAGAACTCTGCAAGTTAACAAACATCAAGAAATCGCATACATCTATTTATCACCCACAAGGTAACGCTGGACCAGAGCGATTTAATAGAAGTCTTTTAGACATGTTAGGAACATTGGAAAATTCCCAGAAACCAGATTGGAAAAAGTACATCAACTCATTGGTTTATGCTTACAACTGTACGCCACATGAATCAACAAAAATAGCACCATTTGAATTGATGTTCGGCAGAAAGCCAAAACTCCCCATAGATACAATGTTTGACCAGGCTAGAGAAGATGATAAAACAAACAGAAGTGTGACAGACTACATAAAAGACCTGAAGGATCGAATGACAAAAACCAGGGAGATAGTAGAAAAACATGTCGGCAAAGCGAAAGAAAAACAAAAGAAGCAGTACGATAAGAAGGTCAGAGGAGTTAGATTGGAAATTGGTGATACGGTACTGGTAAAGATATTAGCACATGGAGAAGGAAAACATAAGATAGCAGATAAGTTCGAAGAAGAGTTGTACACAATTGTGGATCAGCCTCGCGAAGAATCCCTGTATTTAGATTAAGATCAGCAACTGGCAGAGAAAGAATTTTACATAGAAATCATTTGTTCCCGGTAGATTGCCAGGATACATTGCAAACAGAAATTACAGACGGCAAAGAAGAGATAAAGGTTGATAGAAACGAACCAGAGAGTGACAGGAAAGAGATAGAACAGAAAGTAAATGGCGACGTCGCAGAAGAAGACTCAGATGATGAACTTGACTTTGTTTTTGTTTCAGATACAAAGGCAGATGGGGACGCCCATGAAGTCAATGTGATTCATCCAGATGGAACAGAAATTAAAGACACAGAGCTTAAAGAAGTAGAGGTAGTGTCAAGAGATCTGCCATTAGATGGCATATCAGATGATCACAAGGATAGTTCTCACATTACAGCAAGAACTGAAGAAAGGGACACGGGTTTGGAGAGCCCAGTCATAGTACACAGGGAAGAGGATGAAGACAGGGACACAAACACAGATATGAGTGAGGTTGATGAAACAGTTAGAATTGCAGAGAACATGGAGACAAGAGATGACACATTAGAAGATGTACAAGATGATCACAGAGAGAAAGAAGAAGTTAGAATAGATGATAGTGAAGTTATACATGACATGGAGAAAGATACTACAGAACCAAAACAGATGGTAATTGGAGAAGAAGATACAAAAGAAAGGACAGGAGAGACGAGACCTAAGAAGGGACCAAGAAGACTACTGCAGAACCAGTTAGAAGACCGACCAGAGAAAAGAAAATGCCTAAACATCTAGAGGAGTATCAACTTTACAGTTGTACCAGACAGTATGAGCCTCGTTTCCATGCTTTGGAAGTTATGGTCAATTCAGGTACTTTAAACAGTATGGACGTTGATACAGCTAGACGTGTAATCTATGCCATTATGAAATAAATTTTTTGTGATAATACAGTATAGTATGTTATAGTTATTTATTTTGCAGTGTCACAATATATTAACTAAATGTTTTTATACACATTTTATTTGCAGGTCTATTTATGTATTTCAATTGATATAGAGCATTAATTTGATCTACTTGTTTGTTTTTCAGCAACTAGTGGAAATGAGACATTTCTTTTTAGGGCAGGGAGAAAGATGCTGTCGTTAATGAGATTTGATACCATTGTTACATTTTATTACATCATATTACATTTGCTATTACATGTTGGAAGCTGTAATAAGTATAATATGTCAATCACATAGTTATAAGAGTACTTGCAGGGGTACGCTTAGCATGTAAACATTTATAGATGTTTGAGGTAACAGTATGTATTGTAGTATTGTAGTGTTTGCTATATATGGTGGTATCAGTTGGTAATAATAGATATGAAGTCTGTTAGAGTTCATGCAGTCGTATACAGTACTGTAATGTATAGTATATAATAATGTATTATGATGTTCTGACAATGTACTGTACTGGTTTAATAGTTTACTGACAGTTTGGACGTAAATGACGGGACGTCATTTTGAAAGAGGGGAAGTATGTAACCAGGTTGGATTATTTACATAATCAAGTACTAGTTATCTCCCTTGGACCAACATTGGCAATTCTCCCGCCTTTTATTGTTGTTGAAAGCGTCACGTGAGATCAGTCCCCAGTCAGTTGTAGAGGAGGACGGACATGTTGAATTGGTTCCTCTGTTTAATTATTTATGGCAGTAATGGTCATTGTTACAGGTTAGGAATGCTTTGCTCTTGTTTTTATTTGTTTAAATATAGACTGCAAGCTTATTTCTGGTGTTTTATAAATAATGAAATATTTGGAATACATGTAATTGTACATGTATATAGTTTTCAAGATGGCGGCATTTTTAACTTTCTTACTTTCTATAATCTTATTCTTAAACCTAATTAATACCTATGCAGTAACAATAAAGGATCACAGTCTATGGTACTTAGTTGCACTCGTTGTTACTCTAATTTGCAGCATAACAGCACCTTCACGAGAGTGTGTGTTGGACAGAGTACAGAGCAGTTGTAGAGACGGTGTGTGTGTTGATTCGATCCACAATCGATATGTAAAATGTTGTATTCATTATATATGATTGTAAAAGCTTATTTAAGGTAATGCTTGGATTGGCTACTTGATCATGTACATTGTATACTTTTAGAGTTATGAAATACGCATAATAATATGTTGTAAATATATGTATGAAACCAGATGCCTGATACGGAGTCGAACCTGACTTTTTCTTGTGAGAGTTATATTTAAAATTGGTGTAATACTCCCTGTTGGAGTATTATATTGAATAAGGAATAATCGTCTCCAATGCTGTCCAGATTGCTATTGTTTTAATTCATATTGCCGCTTATGTATATGTAAGCTCATATTAAGTATTTAGTGTAATTTATTGTTTACTTTCAGGGTCACAACATTGTCGATACTTACGATACTTGTATTAATATTTCGGTGTACCCTGCAACCTTATGCTATGAACTGTGAAGTAAATATGAATAAAATAATGAACTGTACCAGTGTTGTGGTTCAAGCATATTAGCTGTAATTATAGTTAGAAGTAGAAGAACCCAAAGGGTAACACGATATTTGTACTTTTAAATTGTATATATGATCTTATACCTGAATCTATCTATCTATCTATCTCTGACGACTGCATATGTGTGACGACTCGTTGGCGCAGTGGTTAGAGCATTGGACTAACGCCTAAAAGACCCGAGTTCGAATCCCGCCACAGGCAATTGGGATTTTTTTGTCATACAAATTTTCGTGTAAACAATAGAAGTAGGACATGTCTGGTAATTGATATAGACCTCTTGAGTGATCTATAAGGTGTTTATAGACCTTGTCGAAACAAAGAAGCCTGTAGGTAATCTTTTTTATAACCTGAAATGCAATCATGATGAAATACATTTTATGATATTTATTTATTTTGTTAATGTGTTGAAAAGAATATAAAACAGAACACTAAGAATCTCTTTAATGTTGAGGACTATGATAAAACTTTCACATCCTGTATGAAATATAATCTATCTTGTATTAGAAATACTTATCATAAATCTAAAATTCAACAGTTCCGTACATCATTTAATTGTATTTTACTATTATATTTTTTCTGCACCGAAACCAATAAATATATATTCGCGATTGTGTTGCTTTTCACTGCTACAGTTTCAAAGCTAGGCTAGAGGATTTTAATCATAGAAATCTTCATATTACCAAAAACGTTATTAGAACAGGCTTACCGCTATCATAAACTAAGCAATACTTTGACTACATTTTATTACAAATCGTCCAAACTTTAAAGGAAATATACCTAAAACATTAAACACTTTTGAACTTGAGATTTTTGGAACTTCGTCAAATCGTTTAAAAGGTCCTTTTTGGCGTTGTCTAAAAGTGTCAGTATATGTCTCGGATGTCAGATATTTCCGTATAGGACCTAGACATTTCAGAACTATTTTCAAACTATTTTTGTGTCATAAACGCGTTTACACATTCAAATAGGTTAGCGACCATTCCATGGCGGTGCTCCTATTTCAACTTGCATTTTATCCATTTCGTATTACATGTTACATTTATGTATATTGTTTTTATGGTGATGTTGTTACTGTCTATATTCCCAAAGACCCCTACTTTTACCCCCTCTCATTTTACTATGAATAGGTAAGGAAACCATCAAATACTGACGTGAGCTACCGACTGCTTGTTTGATCGTTAGTTTGTGTTTGATTGCCACCGGCCGTCCCTGAGCTGTGCCCTATTGTGTTTGTTTTGTCCTACATGTTAGTTATTCTGTCACGTCTACATAGAGCTGCTTTTGGATAGAGGTTGCACCAGATCATATAGAAACTGGAAGATATGAAAGACTAGATATTAATGAAAGGCTTTGCCCATTTTGTAACGAAAACATTGAGAATGAAAAACATGCCATGGAATGTCAATTATATGGTGACCTTAGACAAGAATTATTCAGAAAAGCAAGTTCTATAGAATCAGAATTATTACTCTGAAAATGAAAAGTTTGTATTCATTTTTACAAATATAGCTCTTGTTCGTTTTACAGCCAAAAGCTGATTTCTTATTTCAAGAAGAAAAATGAATTTGTACATAAATAAAGTAGTTAATAAATGTACAAACAACACTTGTAGTTTAGGTAACATATGTGTTAGTTTAACGCATGTCAGTGTTAATCACTCATATCTCATGCAAAGTAATTTTCATGCAAAGTAATAAGTGTTTCTTTTTGTTTATTAGATATGTGTTTTCAACGTTGGGCAATGGTATTCACTGTACCTTTTTAAAATACTTTAAACAAAAACATATATTTTAAAAAAGTTTTTAACAGCAGTAATAATAGTAATTATCAAATATAAATAGCTTAACTATACCAATAGTACTGGCATTATGTTCTTCTTATATGTACCAATGTAGATATTCATGACAGTCTGTAAACAATTGTTCCATCTCTTGTTCACTATAAATATGACTTTTTCAAACTTTTAAATGACAATGCTTCAACACTTTTATGTCTAATTCCTAGACTTTAGACAGTAATGATAGAATTTTAAGTTATAATAATAATAGTAAAAATGAGTATATTTTAAAGTTATATCTAACTTTTTATAGTAGAAGACAATTTTATCTGTCGCAGTTTCTTATAATTCATAAATGAATGACATTGCACATTGTATTAATGTTTATGATGAATGTTCTAGATTGATGTACATTGAAGAGACTATAATAACTATAAGAAAGCACACACACACGCGCGCAGACACAGATACACGCACGCACACACATATATATATGTGTGTGTGTGTGTGTGTGTTTTACTTTGTCGATGTTGTACACATGTGTGTATGAATGTGTATTTTTGTTGGTCTTGAGCGTGGCTTGTGGTTGTGGAAGACTGCGTTTTTGAAGCGCGGCTTTCCCTTTGGAATATTCATCCTTGCTTTTTTCCACTCATCCCTACGCCCCATCCCTTTTGCTTCCCCATGCCATTTTCGCATCTTGCATACAACTGAAATGTACATGTTGTTGAATTTGCAAGCAACCCTTCTACTATGTTTCTATTTGTTTCGGGCCTACTTTGCGATACTCGGCTCTAGCTGCTTTTGCTGTGTTCTATTCTTCCGGGAAATGGAAATCCACCAATACCTTTAAATTCTTAAACATCACGCTCGTATAACGTTGCTATTCACAATATATTTTTAGAATGGAATGCATAGCAAGTGTTTTTGTTTCCACACTGATCTTAGATGTTAACGAGTATTTTGTCACTGCAGTAAGCTGATAATACATAGATACAATATCTGGTAACATTTCTCTTAACGTATTAGATAAGATAGCACTGGTGAAATATGTCGATAATATGATAACATTGTTTACATTCAGTTTCATATATACAACTCAGATGAAAAAAAAAACAATCTATTTTGATAGCAGACAGTATAACCGCTGCTAATTCATAAAATATATAAATATAATAAATGTGTGATCACTGACTTCTTAATGCATATTAACATCTCATTGTACATATTTTTTGAAATTTGAATTTCCTATCCTGGTTGTCCAACCAAGATAGAATGATTTTAGTATGTGTACAAATCTAATAAGCATACTATGCACAAGATTGTAAGAACTTCTGTACTATAGCTGTCAAATATAACATAAACAAAATTTACATTTAGCCTAGTCAACAGAAATACAACTTTGTAAGATTCTTATTACCTTCCTTTATGTATCTTGGATCCGCAACAGGATATAATTCTATAGCTACAACCTGTTTTAAAACTTGACCGTTGAAATATTCCAATATCTATCAAACGCAAACGTAAATATAGAAATTATATTCAGAAATCAAAATCAATAGTCCACTTTTTGAATACTTCCATATTAAAGGAGAATAATTACACAATTTTTTAAAAAACAAAACAAAAACATACTTATCTTATATGGATTTAACTCCACTCTGTAACGAATGAGGACGTCTGTTGTTGCAGCAAACCTTATAAGATAACATAAAAAAGCATATTTTCCATTATTATTATTATTAAACCATTAAGCATCAGATCAGGGACAGGTTAATGTATTATTTTCAGAAGAATGAATATACAAACACATTTAGTTTGTCATAAACGTTTTCGTTAATCGTCAAGTTTGCTTCCGGTTGGGCATGCGCACATAAAAAAGTTATACTACCTCCCTTAACAACACGCCGGTATGACGTTGCTATGCACAATATATTTTGGGAATGGAACGCATAAATGTATTTTCACACTGACCTTAGATATTAACGAGTATTTTTTTACTGCTGATAAGACATAATTATGATATCTGGTAACACTTCTCTTAACGTACAAGATAAGTTTAATCATATTTTATTGTATATATATATTCACACATGTATACATCACATTTAATACAAGCATTAAATTAAATACATACAAATGGGTTGGGCCAAAAGTTATTCCAACATTATCTAGGGCCCTCCCCAGAACAGTCAGTTTATAAGTAGCTGAAAAGTAATGTCTTAAGGGTGTGTGACTGGTTGTACAATTTCAAGATTTAAAGAAAGAATTTTGAAAAATATGCATCGAAAAAAAAAGTATTGAAAAGGAGTTTAATAAACATTTTGCTAGATATCAAACAAAATGTTAAAAAGAGTAAAAATGATAAAGAATTAAACAAACAGGAAGATATACCATTGTTAAGTTGCCGCTAGTACTGACACCACCGCCCCCAGTTTTCGCTAAATAAGTTTGCAGCAGTTACATGTTTTGGTGAACTCGAGGTAGCATTTTTATTATTTGAATCTTTTGCTCTCCTTAATATAAGTTTGTACTTCTTTGAACAGTATTTCATTCTGGGATTCTGTTAAAGTGTCAATGCCAAATGAAAGTTTCTTTGCGCTAAGAGGATGGAAGGCTCTAGTATTAATGAATAATGTTCGCCTCTGAAGTGTATATCGTTTGCAAATAAAAAAATAATGCTCAGCATTTTCATTCTCAGCACCACATTCACAGGACGGGCTCGGAAGGAGATGATTTTTATACAAATCAGAATTTAGATTACTGCAGTTATTTCTTATACGGGCATGATGAACGGCTGAAAATCTTTCGCCTTTAGTGAAAAAAGATGGAACTACTGGCGGTTGATATAGTTCTTTCAGTTTACTTTTAAAAGAAGATAGTGATTCTGATTCTCGAATATTTAACGGAAGATCATTCCAAAGTTTTAATGCTGATGGTAAGACAGACTTAGAATAAATTTCAGTTCTTCTTGTTACTGAAGCGTAGTCGGCATTATTTCTTAACCAGTAGTGATTGTCATAAGCTAAGTCAACTGTTGGCGGGAATAACTGTGTCAAGTACTGTGGTAATAATTGGTTTTTGGCTTTGTACATTAAAAGTAATTTTTGAATTTTTCTTCTGTCGGAGAGTGTTACCCAACCTATCTCATATAGTAATTTTTGTAGTGAAACAGATCTTGTTAGGCCAGTAACTACCCGAGCTGCCTCATATTGTAATTTTCTAAGGTATCTTTTTCATATTGTGTACAATTATCCCAAACTAAAGAAGCATATTCTAGCCGAGGTCGTAGATAAGAGATATATATGTGATTCATTGTTTTTCTTTGAACTTTAAATTTTAGCATTTTCATAGAACCAAGGATTTTTGATGCTTTAGATACAATATTTGAGATATGTTGGTGCCATGACCCGTCCTGACTGAATGTGACACCTAGATGCTTATGATGTTCGGCAAAGTTAAGTTGTACATTGTCAAAAAGTAATGATGGTCGATTTCTATTACAGAACGAGAAAAACCTAACTTCCGTTTTAGAAGGATTGAAGTTTACTAACCACTTTTTAGACCATGATGTAATTACCAACAGATCATTATTAAGCGTTTCTTCCATTAAAGCGATATCACTTGTTGATACGGATAAAGAACTATCATCTGCGAAAAGTCTAGTAATACTTGTAAGTGACTCTGCTATATCATTGACGTAAATGAGGAATAATAAAGGACCTAACACTGAGCCTTGAGGAACACCCCCATCTAGATAACTTGAATTTGAAAAGGTTGAAGCCACAAAAACTTTTTGAGATCTGTCTTTTAAATAATTACTTAACCATTTGATCAAATTTCCAAAAATTCCATACTGTTGAAGTTTGAAAACAAGACCTTTATGCCAAACCCTATCAAATGCTTTGGATATATCACAGAAAATGATGCAAGTAGAATCTCTGTTGTCTAAAGCTTTACAGATTTGATTATATATGTCAATAAGTTGATATACCGTGGAATGACCTGGAAGAAATCCAGACTGATTTTGAAATATTAAAGAATTGTCATGTAAGTGGTTATATATATGTTTAAATATAATACGTTCCATTACTTTGCCAACGCAGCTAATGAGAGAGATTGGTCTATAGTTTGATGGTTCGTGTTTATTTCCCTTCTTGAACAGGGGCATAACATGTGCTAGTTTCCAATTATTAGGATAAATACCCTCAGACAAGGAGCGATTAAAAAGTAAACAGAGTGGAACACAAAGTGTTGTTGATGTTTCTTTTAACATTTTATGGCTTATTTCATCTGGTCCAGATGCTTTGTTTGTAACTAAGTTTGCTAAGATATCTGTAACTTCCCGTTCTTGTATAATAAAGTCAAAGAGTCTCGCATTTGTTTTAAAAGTAAAATTTGGAAGATTCGTATTAGTGTCATCTACCTGAGATATTGATACAAAGAAATTATTCAGAGTGTTCGCTTTCTCTACATCAGACAGTGAGTAAGTATCGTTGTTGTTTTTTAATGGCGGTATACTTTCATTTTGACAAGAGTTCTCCTTTACTAACATTCTAACAATTTTCCAGTATTGACGCGGATTTGAAATATTCATATCATATAAAGAGAATTCTAAGTTGTTATAAAAAGTTTCTTTAGCATTTTTCATCATATTATTTACTCGATTTCTAAGTTTTTTGTATATAACCCAATCTATTGTTTTACCACTGTTCAGAGCTTTGTGAAATTGCCTATCTCTCTGTCGTGTACTCCTTCGGATATTGCTGTTGTACCAAAGTTTATCTTTTTGGCCTTACTAAAGCATAATGTGTTGGAATACACTGTTTTGCAAGATCCATAAATTTATTTGTAAAGTTAGAACAAGAATCGTCTACACTATTATCATGTATAAATGTCCAATCTGTATTTCTAATTAAAGAATTAAGTTTAACAAAGTCAGCCTTTTTATAATTCCAGACTCTCCTTTTAAAAGGTTTGTTAGAATCAAAATCAACTTTGAGGTAAACGTAGGTTCCGAAATGGTCACTAACTTCACTTTTTGTTTCAAAAGTACCCGAGTCAAAAACATGTATATTGTTAGTTACTGCTATTGGATCTAGTAATGTTTGCGTATTTTGCGTAATTCTTGTCGGTGTACTAATAATATTAGTCATGTTATTTACTAAAAGTACATCTTTAAGTTTATGATTATTTATATTTAATTGATCTTCATTTATATCTCCAACAATTATTACCTGATGCCTTAACTCTAACGCCATTTCAAGACAACTGTTCAGTTTATCCCAAAAATCGACCTTATAATGGGGTGGTCTATATACTGAACATAATAAATATGATTGCTTTTTATCTCTAATTTCCACCCAAATTGATTCTGGAAGTATACTTTCTAAGTTACATAATCTTTTCGGCCTTAAAAATGCGGATATATAATTTATACTAGGAAGCCCCCTGAATGACAAGAATTATCCTTTCTGAACATATATTCAAAGCCCGATAACTGCAGATCTATATCTTGTATATTTGAATCTAGTTTAGTTTCAGTGAAACATAATACATCCATTTCTAATAGGTTTTCTGTGATAAAGTCAAATTTATTCCGTATACTCCGAATATTTTGATGGAATATTGAAAGGCAGTGTTCTTTACTAATAATGGGACCCGGATTACTTTCAACATCACCAGACATAATTATCAAGTAAATAATATATAACATATAGTTCATATTCAAGAGATCATTTAACATTAAAGACTGATTATTCATGTAACTAACATGAGTGATTCTGTTTGATGAATTTTGTACGTGGCCTATAAGTAATATTATACTTGTTACGAAATTGAAATTCATATTTGCTCGACACAGATAATTCATTCCGAAAAGAGATAGGCGGCATAAAGAAAAAAGAAGAACAAACTTTTCTAAAATAAATCTAACAGGGTTCACAGTATATATAAAGTTTGCATTGGTCAACTGCTGACGGTTATCAAATGACCCCACCGATGCCCGCCATGACATCAGGTCATTACCCATTAGGGTATAAATATATCGTAAACAAGTACAAAGCGAGCAAAAATGGGGTCAGTATGTCATAAGTATTGAAAACGGGGCGAGGCGGCGGCGGCAATAAAAAGAGAGCAACATGACTTTGGTAATAAGACATCAAAGAGAAATAAAACAATAAACTACATTCTAGTAGCTGAAACATTACATAAGAGTATTCTAAAGGGCTTAACTTGATTTTTGATTTACAAAATCCATCTATTATCATATGGTATAACAGATACTGATTTATCAACCGTATAACTATCAATTTACAAAAAAAAAACAAAAAAAAAAAAAACAACAACACAAAAACCAAGCAAACAAACAAACAAACAAACACACACACACACACACACACACACACACACATAAATGCACTCCGGATAACATTATGACGTTAAAAATTCTAAACATTGAAACCGATTTTTGATTGGTTTTTCGGCAGACTAAATCCAATACTTCCCGTAAACATAATTTATGTTAATTTGCAAAAATATGTGAAACGACAAAAAGCCTATTCTACCCAATGTACTAAATAAATGTCAAATATATATGTCGGCAGTTTTGATAATCTAAATAATCATTGCGCGTTTATGTTATGAATTAAATAACTTTAATTGTGGATATACTTCTGTCAGATTGATATATTAACTTCAAATTTGATTTTCCCTTCAAAGGTCATTTACCTGTTAGTAGGGATTTTCTATAATTAAATTTTAGGGGTGCATAATGTTCGTTTATATGTATCAATAACGCGGTTAATCCTATAATCACAAGCGGTCTACCTGTAGTTAGAAATAAATCAATCTCCAATAATATGCGGGTGACCTTTGTCCCAGGTCATTAAAAGCAGACGAACATGATATACAAAAAATCGATTATGAAAACTTTGTTACACCATTAGAAAGAGATATACATATATATATATATATATATATATATATATATATATATATTCCTGATAAAATTTAGAGCGTAGATAACTGGCGATCGGTTATGCACTTTTGGTCTAAATTAACATTTGTATTTAATGATTTTCAAAAGATTTTTTGTACATAATATGTATTGCTTAACGTTACATTCCTTCTAACGTGAGTAAAAACTAAGAAAACGTTTAAAGAAGCTATATTGTATAACAAACAATATATACATAGTAAAATTTTCATATATTTCAAGTTCTCAAGTTTTGACCCGTCAGCCATATTCACCCGATACTGCTTAGGATACTATAATAAAATGTTAGAGATACGTACAAGATAAGATAGTACTAATCAAATATGTCGGTAATATGATCAAATTGTTTATATTCATTCTATACACACAGCTTATATAAACAAGCCGTTTTGAAAGCACACAGTATAACTGCTGACAATTCATAATGAATACTTATATATAAATGTGTTAACATCTCAAAGTGTTTAGCTATCAATCAGATAAACTTATGTCAGTTTTTTAGAAAAATTTTCGATCGCTTTTATTATCTTAGAAAATTCCCTCTTAGCTCTTATTATCTATGTTTAGAAGAAAAGAGGTCTAATTACGCAAAATGTGAATAGCTGTATTTTTTAACAAATCATTGGGTACGCCATTGCATAGCGGGAGAAAAAAATATTTCTAGACAGGGTAGTATTTTAAAACTGAATATATTTAGCATATCAAACTTTCGAGTATTAATTTACAGTTTTGCTGCATCTTTGCATCCACCCATGTTGAAATACCATTTGACATAAAACAAACAAATGATCTGGTCACTTGAGCTAAGTGAACGCGTCATAGTTAGCATGTAAGTTAAATCTTGAACATTCAGCCATTTAAATAACATAGGTGTATTAATACGAATATGAAATGCACACTATTTTTGTGTTCTCCTCTTACTATTGGGTGCTACATTTTTTGTCTTATGACGCGTTAATTAATACTTATTCATCTCTAAGGAGAATAGAACCCGTCCTATTTTTCCAATTAGGTAGTTTTCAGATCTTTGATAAGAAGATTTTGATATAACACATGAATTGTAGCTGTTTTATTCCTACAAAGTAGACTGCTTAATATAAAAAACATGTGTTACAATGAGTAGTGATACAACGCCCTTAATAAAAACAAATTCAGTTTAGATTAAAATTTTATATATATTAACTACTTTATTTTCCGATAGAAACGACCAAAAAATCTGAAGAAAATGAATGATGTCCATCATGACATTGATCCGTTAATTTTGTTTGCTATGCCATTCAATATTTTTATAGAAACTGGTTATATCTTGAAAATTCACAAGTTATGTACAGACATTCATACATGTATGTTACTACTGGCATTCCGTTTAAGGGGTCTGCGTACTTAGATAGTGACATTTCCTGAACAATAACAAAAATGCCATGAAAGAAAGATGTGTTGAATTACGTATAAAATATGATTGTTGCTTTTGTTAATGCAAGTATGAGTGGGGTTCAAAAAGATCCTATCCGGAGGTCCTAAATTTTATACACATACAGCTATTCATCTGAAAGTTAATAGAAAGAAGTCGTAAAGTCTATATAGATGTCATGCAATTATTTGTGGGATAGGACATTGTCAAACGTTTTACATTAGTCACTTAGTCCAGTAGGGCATTTAATTCAGTATCTGCCGACAACAATTTGGAACCATTCAAGAGAAAGGCAGATATTCTCTACTTCGTTAATCAGAAAACCACACTGTTTGTTAGTACGTATTCAATAGTTTGACAACGCTTAAAGGTGGTAAATCAAATTCCGAACAAGTAATGGATTTGGTCGAAACAAATGATTATTTACACATATGTGTTCACTGACTTCTTAATACATGTCAACATGTCACTGTAGATATTAGTTTTAAAATTTGAATTTCCTATCCTGGTGGCCTAACCAAAATAGAATGATTTTAGCATGTGTATAAATCTAATAAGCATACTATACCTAAGAAATCACATGAGTGTAAGAACTGTTGTATTATATTTGCAAAATATTTACATTCACAAAATATACATTTAGCCAAAAGTCATTAGAAATGCAACATTGTAAAATTCTTATTACCTCCTTATACGTATCTTTAATCCACAACCAGGACAGAATGGAAATAAATGAATTCTATAGCTACACACTGTTTTACAACTTGCCTGTTGGGTCAGATTGTTGAAATATTCCAATACCAAATGCAAACGTAAATATTGAAATTATACTGAAATCAAAAGCAATAGTCCACCATTTGAATACTTTCATATTAAAGGAGAATAATTACACCATTTCATAGCAAATAACAAAACATACTTATCTTATAAAGATGTAACTCTACGAAATGGGTCTTTTTGTTCCTTAAATTAATTTCTGACAGAATATACTGAAAATGAAAAGTGTCATAAAATGCTGCTCAAATGTGAATTACTACCTTTACGATATATCGCAGAATTTCATTTTCTAAAAGATTTATTGCATGATTTGCGTTTATCAATTCAAATTGTAAGACAATTATCCTCTGTAACGGATGAGGACGTCTGTTGCTGCAGCGAACAGTCTAAGATAGCATCAAATAGCATACTTCCCCATACTTTAATGTATATATTTAGGCAGCAGCAAAAATTGTTCTCTTTCCAGCAGTGGCTTTTGCCATCAAATTTTACCTTGTGAATTTGTTTGAGTTTAAGATGTTTTTAAACATGGCACATTTCTCCAACAAAAAAGTCACACTTTCCTCATGTCATTTCTTCATTTGATCTTTCACATTATTTCCTTTGATAATACTGACCGTTAATTTAAGGTTATTGTGCATGTTTTTTTTTTCAATTTTCATGTCAGAAGGCAAAAAGTGCATGGTGTCGGGAGATAATAATAGCCATAGAGTCACCTAAGCCTACAATAAAGTTTTAGGAAGGCTGTCTCCATTTTTTCCAAATGTTTTGCCCAGGATCATGTTTTTTTCGGTTCAATTACCTTTTCTTCAAAAACTGATACTACAATTTACTTGGAGTTACTTGAAGTTTGTATTATCAGTTCTACTGACTATATTTCGTAAGTTAAGAACCTTACCAAAGCATTTCTTCGAAAAAGCGTCGCCTATAATGAGCATGCATGTCAATTACATTTTGTAAATACTTCGAAATTAAAATTGCAATATATAACAAACTACATATCAACAGTTTATAGTTTGTTAATTCTATATCTGTATCACACCGGTAGTTTACATTCTTGTATAACAGCTCGTGTTGCTTACAGTCGCTGCAGTATATCGTTTTTTTAGCGCATGAAAAGAGCACTATCTGCATACGTGAAACTACAACCGCTTTCCTATCCTTTTGCAGTCCGATTTACAAGAACATTCATTTCCTATTTAATCTTTATTTGACAAATTCTGGTACTCGTAGAAAGTAATCGTACTTTATATCAATTTAAGTATACTGATATGCAACTGGGAGTTTAACCAGATCCTAGTTTTAACGAGTATGTTTAATGAAGTTTCCAGATATAACAGCTATAAAATATCTCATCACCGTTTACTCTCTGCGTTAAATTAAAATGTTTAGATACGTTTTGGTGATAAGATAATATAAATATTGTTTTCTAATAGATCCAAGTGTTTCTACTATTAAAAACGGATACTTATGTATAGGAAAGAGGAATATATGAGTTATATGAAACCGACTATATGAATTGTCTTACTTTCTTGTTGACAACACGGTCCATTTCAATTTCAATCGAGAAAATATTACAAATGCTGAAACAAGAACAAGTCCAAATATGAACCCCGATATTCCTTCCAGTACAACGGAGACTAGATGAATTTCGCTTGCCAGTTTTATGAGTGTTTTAAAACAATGTTACTTTGTTATCAGAGTAGAGGATTGCTAGGAATAAATTTTTGTTTTGGGTTTAACGCCGTTTTTCAACAGTAATTCAATCATGTAACGGCGGGAGGAATAAATTTAAAAGTATCAAAAGTAAATAGCACCCTCCATTTTAGATTACCAAACAAATTGATAACAGGCAGGGCATTAAATAGCACTGATAAGAAACAATCGAGACAAACAAAATCCAATTCATCACAAACGTACAGGCAATCTGACTAAAGTTCTCGATCTATCTAAAAGTTAAATCTGAAGACAGCCTATTCAAATTCATCTTCTGTATGATCGGATTTCCAATATTGCTTATTTTTATTTCCACCAATCTATCTTTATTTGAAGCAATCAGACGACTCGTTTCAACTAGCGTGACTTGGCTCAGAATTTGGCTAAAATATTTTTAGAGTAAAATGTTCGTCATATTATGAACATATTAAGAACATGAAATTTTCTAAACTATCTTTAAAAGTTGTGAAAACAAGAAAAATCACGCCCGAGTCTGGAATCGAACCCTGGCCGCTGCAGCAATAAGATTTTCCTGCGTATTTGACCAATACACCACAGAAGAACACGTAATTATCGGTGGTTGAATATAAAGCTTTATAATTAAGGCAGTTTACCTCCAGTATCCCTTAAAAACGCTTTTCAGTTTTGAATGGAAAAAGTAGGAAAAACTACAAATTCTCGTTTGTTTATATAAACTTATAATTTATTTACTTATTAGAAATATAAAGCCGTACGTGATTATTCCATATCGAAAACTGGAATCCCAGGTTTAATATATATTTTTTTAAAACTTCTATTTTCACTTTCAAAGTGTTGAAAGCAAGACTCTGATTGGTGGACGAGTGTCTCAATAGCCTGTCCTCGTATCCAATGTGCGTAGCATTAATTAGAGATGATTTTCATCAGATTGTATGTACAGATTAAAAATGTTTCATTTTGTGAATGAAACCAGTAGTCTTTAAAGCAAGGTGCTAGTCTGTAGCCCTGGTTTGAATGGAAATACCGTCTTAGAAAGTTAATGATGGTCTTTATGTGTCCATGGTGTTTATTCACAGGTTTAATTAAAATGAAATGTTTCTTTTGTCAATGAAACAAGTAGTCTTTACAGCCAGATTGTGGCTGATGGTCTGCTACATAGGTTTGAATTTACATACCATGCTAAAAAGTCGAAAGATTCGACCATGGACTTTATTCAAGGGTAAATGTGAACTAAAATTGTTTAATTTCGGAATGAATTGAGAGTGTTCTGTAAAGTCAGGCAAGGGGTTGTCAAAACATGATCTCTACATACGACTGTGTATATCATGGTATATGGTCTTTATAAACAGGTTTAGATAAACTGAGAGAAAATCCTGGAAATAAAAACTTGTGGAGATGACACCATATACAAATAATGTTTTCTTTGGTCTTTGAAATATACGCAGTAGTGCTTACTCTTAGATATATTGTAACATTTTGCGGGATTCAAGGGAATAACATATTAAAACTATAAGAAATTAATTACTACTTGTCAGTCGTTATCATTTACAAGCCTCCCATGTGATTTAACAGTTAACAATTAGAAACTCGTACATGAACATATCATGGTCGAGGTACCAATCTCGGGGTTTCGACAGCAAATATAACATTTCGGTCAAAGTCCTCGAAAAGGGATATGATGATTGTTAAGTGATTTATGTCCTATTACCCTTTCAGAAGATTGACATTGTGAATATCTTACGTCTTCCTTATCCTCTCTCAAACTGGAGGTAAATTACGTCAGACTTTATGCTATCGTAATGAAATGAGTTTTTCGAATATAGAATTAACATTAATGTCAGATCCAAATAAAGTTAATATACTGATGTTTCACCTCAATGCTTTGAAAATAACTTTGGAAAACGTGATTCATTTTCCCATTTTGATGTAGGGCGGCTAATTAAAAAAACGAAACAATTTACTGTCTTATTGGAATGCTGACATGAACCAGAAAATGCGGTAGCGTGTTTTTTACTATTTAACATATGATGTAAATGTCAAACACACTGTGAATTCGTTTGCTTTGACTGTTGAGCAACGTTCTTATGTAATATCCTTCAACATAGTTATAATCATTTTTCGAAAACAACGAATGCCTAATCAGACTGTTAGCCTCAAATTCTGTAGCAATGACAGGTATACAAAAATGTAGATGAACATTATTTAAAAGGATTAGCGCTATAAAGTTAGTTTATTCATGCTAATCTTGAAATAACCCATAGCTTTCACATAAAGGCTTGCAAAATTATCTTTTCCTAAAATTGATCCATCGAAACGTGTGCCAATGCCACATTTTGTAAAAAAATGTGAATTGAATGGCTGCAACAATACGTGGATGTTATCAAAATATGCATCATTTGAAATTGCTGCCAAAGGCTTTCGTGCGATTTAGCTATTTAAGCTTCTATAATTTTTACTTGTTTTGATGATGTTTATTAAATAAACTCTAAATTTAAGAACATCGTACACATATGCGATTATTTCAATTCGCTGCCCGTATTGCCTAGTCATAACAAATATTTCCAGAGATTGGTATTCCAATCAAACGTGATGGTAGTTGTTTACGAGTATTGTTTTCACTGTAGAAGATAAATCTGATTAACATGACATTTCTCTCCACGCACAAGATAAGAAAGTTCTAATAAAATTTGTTGATAATATGATATTATTATTTGTTTTTTTTTTACATATACAACTATGGCAGACGAACCGTTTTGAAAACACCGTAATAAAAAGAACAGTATCTAGAATGGGCAATATACGCATTCATTTGTTTTAGCTGACTCGAGAGTTAAGGACAGTCAATATGTTTTAAACATGACCACTTATAATCTGTGATCTCTTTACAACGTTATAGAGGCCACTAACTGTTATATCACGAAAAACGGACGACGCAAAATTTAACAAATCTAAAGTATTGGATTCCGAATATGCTAAATAATATTAACAGGACTATAATCTTGAAAATTGACTCATTCAAGATTGAGATACATTGTGGATAAAAATAAACATTCGACTGACATTCTGACTTTGTAGTTTGTGTTCTTATATCAGATATGTAAGTAAAATAACAAATCTTGTAGTAGTTCACATATTCGTAATCGGTGTGTGCCATCATTGTGTCAACAAACGGTTATGAAAACAGTCGGACTACAATTGCTTTTACCAAATATGATGTATTTATTCAAACTCGGCCAATAACATGAATGTAACACGGATGCATGAATGTAAAATCGGACAGTTTTTTTCGTGCCTCTTCACCTTTGTAATATAATGTTATAACTAAAGAGGAAAGTTATATTGTGTTGCAATTTATGTTTCAGTAAGCACAATCTCATATATACAAGTCTTTCTGGTCGAACAGATATATAATTTCAAAAACATATGTGGATTTAAGCTGCGGCTCTAAAATCGGGCTCGTAAGTACAAAGTTTTACATTTCCCTTGATACATTTCATTTACAATTTGTTTAACACCCCAAAACTATTTTAAAGCTTGCATATATAACCGAGTTAACATTGATATATAGAACTTTATAGCCATTATTGTTTTGATATGTGCTACCTTTGAAAAGGGCTTGGGTTTATAATTTAACTTCTGACACTGTTTGAACATATATATTCTCATACACTATAATTCTATTCGTGTGTTCTTGTATCCATCTGTGATACAGTTTGTTTGAACGACATTTTATTGATAATTGTCTTCATATTCTCACAATAAGTAATTACGTAAACCCCCTAGTGTACGAAACGTTTTCCGTTCTACACGATCTACTCTGACCGCCATAAGTTATGAATTCCATTTAACAGGGCATTTTATTTTATTCTATTTGTTTCCATAAGTCCTCATACCAATTGATGTATAAACAAATTTATTTTATCTTCCTGTTGGAAATAATAATATTACTTCTATACTTGTTTATATAAAAATTATGTAATACTTCATCGGTGTTCGTTTTAGCTTAAGGTATTTAAGCATACTGCAAAGATTCAAATATTATGTTTGCCACAGTCCAACTCGAATCACATGCTCCTCATCGATGTGGGTTCGAGCCTCACTCGGGGCGTTGAATTCTTTATGTGAGGAAGCAATCCACCTGGCTTACGGAACATAGGGTACCCGCTCGTGATGCAATAATAGAGCAGAGGCATCTGGGGTCTTCCTTCATCCTCAAAGCTGGAAAGTCGCCATTTGACTTATAATTGTGTCGTTGCGACGTTAAACCCAACAAACAGTCCAACTTAGTTTGAAAGATATTCAAGTCTGCAACTCGTGCGAAACGCAATGTTCTGTTATCCTCGTAATAAAAGGAAACCAACTAACTAACAGAAAGGGTAACAGCTCTATGGCTGCCTTGGCTTAATTTTTTCTGCTATTACTTTATATCATACGTAATTTTTCTGCAATACTACATAAACTGTTTAGCTCAATCTGCCTAAAATTGAGTCCCGATAGGTTAACTTCCTTTAAGACCATGCAACATAGTAGTTCAAAATTATTGGTGTCTGTATTCTGCTTCATAAATGATTAAAACCTTGAAATGGTACTCACATCAGACTTTTAGAGTAAATAAATGGTAGATGAATTACATAAATGTATTCGATTAAATGGCTTTTATATTCGTTTATATGGCTTTGATATCCTAGAACAACAAAGCAAATGTGCTAAGCAGATCAACTACGGCTACAAGCCTTAATCAACAGCAGAAGGGCTGACTTATTAAGTGAGAAAGTTTATATCAAAAAATAATTTTATGTATGAAATACGACCCCGGTTATAATAACAACTGCCAACAAATCACGTTTTTCAACCGATCATTGTCCTATTTCTCTTCAATTATTATATACAGTCGTAACATTGAACTACAACTAAATCTATAAGAGAGTAATCTTTACTTCCATTATTAGATATATACACAGCTGAAATCCTAATAAATCTAACAGTACAGTCTTATAAAATCCTTTTTCCAGTCTTATTGATGGTGGTCTTTAAATTCTGATTAAAATTGTAGTAACATAGATGTCCATTAAATGATCAGATATATTTTCCACTATTTAATTGATGTAATTTAAGCATCGATATGATTTTTCACCATAAGACATTCATTTGGATTATATGTATTTTTGATTATTGATTCCAACCGAAGCACCGATATCTTTGCACAAATGTCTTCTTAAAAGTAGTTTAATGATTTAGGATAACTTGGTAGCTTGTGGCCCTTTTCTGTATATCTCCAGCATTCTACTCTTTCACCATTTCCCTTGATAATCACGGAAATTTCTTGACGGCAAGTTTTCGCTTTATGCCCTTTTGCAAAGCAGTTATTACCTAGTATACCTTGCATGTTTTGTCCTGTGACTTACCTAACCTATCAGGCTTATTATCTCGTTGTGTTGCAAATGTATACGGTATTGTTTTTACTCCCTTACCGCCACAGCATACGCTTCCTCAAAAGTAGGAGGTTGAGATTGTTCAAGCTGTGTCTTTTATCGCTGTCTAACAGTCCAGACAAAAAAGCAGCTCAACAAATGAGACGCTATAACTGGCATAATATGTTTGTTTTGTTGTGCATTGGCTTCTTGTATTGAAAAGTTTGAGTAAAACTGAACATCTTACACTAACAAACGAGTCAATGGCCTAGGGCATGTCTAAAATTCTGTAAGAATTCTTTTTAGATTTTTTTTATTAGATATAAGAAATATCGGCTGCCTTTCTATTCCAAATCTATCTTGATGTTATCTGAAACCAAACCTGAATATTTGATTTTTGCGATAAATTGCGTTTACTGACCGTCGCATCTATTCAAGAATCTACTGGACCTTTTCCTGGAAGTTTTGAGTATTAGCGTTGTATATATTAATGTCATAATATAATCACGGGACGGAGTATCTCAAACCTTGTCCCTAAGTAAACAGCTCTAAAGCTACGATCTATTCGTGCTATTCAATCTGCATTTATGCGGGAATGATTATATAAGTTTTGCGCATTGCACATTGATATATGGCTGTTCTCTTGCATTACTTTAAAGACAAATCATTGATGTTTGTCTGTGCCTGATCAGTAATAATGATAATTTATCAAGATATTCCTTTTAAATGCTTACTGAAACTGCTTTATTTGATTAAACGCCTAATTTTACACATAGTATATTCACTGGCGTTGTACATAATATTTTACCAGATTTATATAGCGCCTAAGGCGCTTTACATAGTTCAAATGCAGCCACACAGGGCGCATAATTCATCCTCTACTAGTACAGGCACAGAGCGATCTGACCAGAGGGACAGAGTGAGACAAAGCCCCCACGACAGAGAGATCAGAAATCAGATACAGGCTTATCCGGCTAACTTAGCCTAGCTCGTTTCGAATAGACAGCCTGGTTCTTTAACGTGCCCAGTGTATAGCACTGATACACGCAAGGATTGCCTGGGTTCCTGACCAGTACACCTCTAGTTGGGTGGGAAACACTGAAAAGCGTTTCTGAAAATTCCCGAGTAGCTGCCAGGGATCGAACCCCGACCTCAGGATTGGAAGGCCAGTGTGCAAACCACTGAGCTATCCGTCCACCCAAATGCTTACCGTTTATAGATGTTGAGAACTGTACACAATGGTACCTCCATCCAACAATAGTTTATAGTTTTCTTCGCGTTGCCATCGTTAACGGTAAATATGTTCAATTAAACATTTGCTTTGTGCCAATTAAGTTTAACGGTCTTCCGCGACAACAATCGAGATGTTATCCAGGACGTATATAAGGCGCCAGTTAATGACATATCAAACTCTCCTCACTCTTATGTCGTGATATATCAAGATGATAATGTCACTACAGTTCTTCAGTTTATTTTCGATAAAATATTTGTTATTTAGAATATTTCTGTGAAGCTGATATACTGGAATATACTTTAATCCAATAAAAACCCCAAATTATACCACAGTGTATATCAGCTTCCAACTGGAGTATATCACGTGACCTAAAAGACGTGTCCCGTGCTTTAACAAATTTAGTATTAAGCTTTTAAAAGAAGGGACATGATACCGTCCATAAAACCAGGACAAGGCCTCAATACAAAGTATATAATTATTGGCTACCTTAAGATAACATGGAACTGACGCTATACAGATAATCCTGGATAAATCTATGTACTTATCTCCTACCATTATAAAGGCAATAGTCATTACCTGTTTAAGAGATATTCAGTCGAAACATGCGAAGCCCAAAATTACGTTTGATAAAAATTACTACATTTAAGAAATATTGTGCTTTAAAAGGTTTTGATACTCTCAGTCCTCTAAATACTGGAGAAGGTTATTTTGCTGTACATCTTTTAGGCGAAGAAATGTCTTTCTCTCATGTATCGGTAAAATATGGTTATGAAAACGACCAAGCATACAAACGTATTGACATATGAATTTTGCAACATAATTAAATGAATTACCAAAATAGTGTAGACTATGGAGGTAAACAATTCTAACGGTTTCACAGTAAAGCATACAATTAACAATTTTCATGCAATTTTAGCAAAGTCTAACATATACTTTCGCTCTTATCATCGTTGTTAATTTCCATGTATGCATATACGCCAAACATGTTGAAGCAAATCACTGTATATTCGGGCGTGCAGTTTTAATACATTGTTGTTGTGTCTCCCGAATCATATATCGTGAAATTATATTTAAGGTGTGTTTTAACAGCAAGTGTATGTATATATTCATTTGAGTTTAACATACAACTTGACATTATATTTCATAAAACGTAGCAAAAAACAACCTAAGTATATTTTAATAATTTGAAATTGATGATTTGTTTCTAATAATGTAGAAAAGAAGAATATTTTATATTGGATTTTAGCATCGCTTCTAATTTATATTAACTTGAATCATTGTAAAGACGCCATCTTATTGTTCTAACCATTGGTTCCTTTCCACGTATCCACAGTTGATTTACAAATGTTTTTGTTATGACATTCGGATCGAATAGGCAAAGCCCCGGTTCATAGCTTTTAGTTTAACCTTACTCGCTAGCAGTAGCAGTGGGGAGGAGGCTACTGAAATCAGCATCAAAATATTTGTTATGGATTTAATCTATTTCCCGATAACTTGGCAAATACACCTATTACTGCGGTTTAAAATCAGGCATCATTTGTTATTTCTATTTAATATTTTCTACTATAATCAGTTTATGATTTCTTTCTATCTGTGGCCATCACATTTACACATTTTTGTCAAGAAATGATGGATGTATCGTGGCTTTGCTTGTTACTGTATTACAATGTATTTCCCAAAAGATGGTCAAAACGTATCAAAGTTAGATTCTGTTTGACCTTTTTTTATATTTTCACTCACAAACTGCATCTTCAGAAAATGAGACGGGTCTATCTATTATAATAAAGAACTTAGAAATGATGACGAAGCAATGTCTGTATTTATATCTAATCGGTTTGTTGTAAGCAGTATCACACTCTATGTAAATAAGTCAGACGTTAATTAAAGATTTCTATTGATTCAAATTTCCAGGAAAACTAGACAGAATAACGAAATTTTCCTTTGACATTATCCATCCATTATTCAGCAAATGCATTTTGAAGAACGATACTGTAAAAAAACCAATTGCGGGGAATTATTTACGATATGTTCACTAATTTAATGCTGCAACTTTCGTTAGACTTTGAAAAAGTACCCGGTCTAAATAATGCCACAATATGTTTTTAAAACAAAATGTTTGTCTCGGTCAGTGTTTTTGATACTGATTGTTGCTATAATACATTTTTTTTGACAATTTCGTTGTATAACACGTATTCTAAAGATGGTGCCCATAATAGCAACCGAATTATTAAAACTACAAAAATCAGCAAATGTGTTAGATAATGTGCTTATCTAAACTAGAAATATTGAGTCTATACAACAATTTTACAATTTTATCAGATAATGTATTCTAGTAGTTATACAATTTCAAAAAAAATACATCGTTTGTTAAGGGGCGGTTATAGATAATTTTCCAATATTTAAAACTGAAAATAGGCAAGGTTTATTAGTTTATTGTCTTTCTGTACTTGAGTTTATCCTGCAGGACTGTGAAAGTATTGACCACCCGAGGATAAAGTTTTAGGAGACAAGGTTAATAAACTTAAGTTCAGTAAGAAAGCAACCTAATATTCCTTATATTATACAACCATAATAACTTGTTAAGAACAAAATAAATAATCAAAAATGCTTATATATAAAACACTTTTACTTACATACCTTTATAAAACATTTATTATAACTTTTTACTAACTGTTTGATTTCTATGTCATATAAATTGTACATGCTAACCGAGCATTCATATGCAAAACAAGTAATGACGTTTCGACTCGGATAAAATACAGCCGAAAACGATTCTTGTATGATAAATAAATGTCCGCAGTTAACTTTAAACTGCTCCATTTCTTGCACGAAAATGAGAACTAGGTGAACCTCTTCAATTACGATCAGGGGTTTAGAACATGAGATCAGGGGACATGAGTAATTGTTTGAACGTTCAAACGTTTCGCATCTTCTGAAATTTTGACCTAGTTTACAATGCTTGCTGTACTTGTACTTAAAAACTAGTCCTTCCAAGTATGCAATGTAAAGAAATGATGGCGATTAAAACTGAATTTACAGCGATGGCCTTCCGTTAGCATGCACTTGGAATGAAATCGATTAATGTAAGGCAACAGAAGGCGGCACACTATGTTATTGTTACAGAATATTCATTTTTTTTCAGAGCAACACCAGTATGTTTACATTATCAGGCATTAAACGTGTTTCAAATTTGATAAAGTGATAACTGCACAAAATTTATAACTCTCATTTTCCTGTCTTCTCTATGTTATTCTATGTAAATTACACTCAAGGAAATTTAAAACAGTAGATACTTTTCATAGAATCGAATTAAATATTGTACAATATAATCACAGACAAAATTAAATCATACCGCTTGTGCCAATAACTTTGCGATCATTTTATTGACATGATACCAAACAGTTTCTTGTCTGTTGAGTACAAGATAAGACATAGCTCAACACATTTCATACAACTCTTGTTCATACTTGCGTGTTTTATTCACAATGATTTGCCTCACTCCGTTGCAGAAACAGTATGCGGTAATCATTAAACTCAAGTTTTAGGTATTTTACCCTACCATTCTCACTTCTCGCTGCCTGTACATGCGGCGTTTACAGAGGCTATTTTTGTACGCATGTTTTACGCAGGGAAACTTCTTTTTTAATCAATATGCTGATATTACAAATGTTTTAAAAAATCGACCACGCCTCGTGTGGTCCGGCCGAGTACAACGTCCCAAATTAAGCTACTGTTATAATAACCCTATCATATCATACTGGTAACATATATCTCAGAAAATAAAATCCACCAATTTCATTTTTTTTTTTGTTGTATCAAATTAAAACTTTTCATAAGAAAATGGTAGCACGATCTACACTGAATAACGATTATTATGCACATATTTTCCAAATTTCTCTGGTTTAAAACACCTAATACGCTTATTCGTTCTGTCAAATGAGCTGCGACATTCTAGGATTGTCTGATTCAGTATAATATCCGCTCTCAGTTATTTTTATTACGTAATCTAATTTGCTGAGTGATGAATGGACATTTTTGACGTATTTTACAGACATATCAAAACAATCACATAAGTCATCATTTCTGGAGACATCATATTGTCCGCAATATGCATATGGTGTTTGTATCTTTCCAGACGTTTGAAATCGCGGGCAATCTTACGAAATATGACATGAACATATACCTGATACTTGATTTAACGCGCAGTGTTTGATTAGGAACAACTAACGAATGTACATTTTAAGTCAGGTTAGCAATATCATGGAAATTGTCCTCTAACGGCATCATTTTTCAAAAATGGTTTGGGCTTGCCAGTCTTACCAGTAAAGTATACAAAAATAATGTTTTCTAACAGTGAGACGTTTCTGCACAATGAATTACCATATTTTCTCTTTAAAAGGATACACTTCTTAATTTGTGTTATGATTCTAGACTTTTACACAGTTCTGTCATTTGTTACTGAATGAGAAGTAAACTTAAAACGATTCAGTAAGTTATAGTCAGCATTTGTTCATAAGATACTGATATAGTTTGAAAACATGCAGAAGAAACTCCACTGCGTTAGGAACGCAGTACAAGTTTGACATTTACATTTTGAATAAAACAATAGTAATTTTTAGCTTCGTTAGTAACCCTTCACGGTCAAATGTGGTGTTAAATAATACATGGAGAGAGGGAGGGAAGTAATGCGCTAGTCAAGTCCCCATATTTATCATACAGACCTAACATATACTCGTAGAAGGTTATTAACAAATCTGATAATGATTTGGTTTTTTCAACGATATATTTTACGAAAAGCCATTGACTCTCCACAAATATATATGGGTCACAATGTGACCACCTTTCAAAATGAAGATACTATTATTTTCTTGGAGGTAAACAAAACAAATGTAAGCGGCTTCTATTACTAGTATATGAAGTTATCCATATTGAAATTTTGTAAAACAATTACACTCGTTTGTTTACGTCTTTGATGCTCTCAATGCGGCACAATGTATGATATTATATACATGAATATCTCCGTAAACTAGATAATAAGTGTCTGCTTTAGTTCGATCATACAGCCTTATTTATGAAATATCCTGATAACAGTTATCTTGTTATATATTATTTGTTTGGCATTTATATGAGATTGGACAGTTAACAGAAAAGCAGTTTCATTCATGTGATAACATCTGATTTAAACCATTTCGGCAGAAAATTTAATGAAGAACAATCGTGTATTTGATTGGGCGTTAACAGTTTCCTTATTATAATAAAATACATTCATTACTAGGGCAGAACTCGGTTAAGTGTATGAAACAGTGACATAAAGATAATATTGAAAGATTTACACTAGTCACGATTATCGTAATAAGCTCACAGAGAACAAGTTCTGCCCAATTGTGATAAAATGGAAAAATTGAGGCACGTTTTCTGAGAAAGATAAACTGAGGATAAAACAAGAAATTAACATGATTAAGAACGAAAAATGAGAGAAAGATGGCTGCCTCTATTTAAATTGAATCATCAGTTCAGTTTCACTATGTTATTGGCATGTAATTGCAGTAAAAATTGAACTTTTACACGTTAAAATCTTGCTTTCATGATCTGTAAAGTAGGAACACATTTTACTAAAAGAATATTCAGCAATATTTGGATCAAACAAGACATAACACACGGCAAGACGTTGTGTTGAGCGACCTGTGGAGTTTCCACTTTTTCTATTTTGTTTAACATACATGTATACATCGAAATATGTATACAATGAATTGCGTGTAAACATTGACATATATCAAACATTTAAGAAATAATTTCATTAAAGCAATATATACATGTACCAGTGTATATAATAGAACTTACAGTTTTTTTTATAAAAACCATGTCACAAAAATGTCTCTGTCATTTTACATAATTTTATATTATTGTTTTGTAATTAGTGGAATGATTTGGTAGAATTCGTGTCTTAGATATGTTATACACTATATCCTTAGGACACAGGGCACATTTTTATGCAATCTAGCCAGGCATATATATGTTTTTGACAACACAGAAAATGACGTCACTCGACCTTCAGCTATTTCCAGGAAGTAAAGAAAATGAAAGTAGACATGCTAAATTGAAAACGAAATTCGCCTCTGGATTGGTTGATAGTCAGGGGTCACGTGCAGAGATCACCCCGTCAAAATGTACGCGCGTGGACTTACATGTATATGCTTTTATTCCAATTAATTTTCATTAAATGTTGAGGTTCTTCTGATGTTGTACATCTATTTGAAAATTAAACGCGTAGTTAAACACCAGAAGCTTTTTCATATAATTGATTGGTTTAGAAATAGTTTTATTATTGATAAAGATATAGCAGTAAGTTAGAGATAATTATTTGACCCTACCCACCTCATGATATTATATTAATTGCCCTGAAACGTGACGAAAAAGTTTAAGGAAATCAAATGATTGATTGAATATTATGAATGTAATTAAATAAAGTTGTTTGTATATATACATTAATTTTTACTATAAAAATGAAAAAATGCTCAGCATATATTTGCAACGTTGTCACATATTCTAGAAAAAAAATAGATCTATTTTAATTATAACATTTGTACATGATTATTTGTAATGATGGCATCTTTATTCCTCAACTGTCACGAAAGAACATGCAGTCTAACGTAAGGTTTTAAAATAATGAAGTAATGAATGATCCCATATCTCCATATATGAAATTGTTCGAATACTTTGATAGTGTAAATTATTAAAAGTGATAGGATGATTACGCTTCATTTGTGACTATATTTGCGACGTTTATTACAAGGAATGTGTTTTTTTACATAGAAGTAAATTTTGAAATATCATCGAATATATTGCTAACAATAAAATAGTTATATTTTCGTTCCTTATTCAAGTAGAAAATGCAAATGATACTGTACAAGTTTTTAGAAGTGAGGAAAACCAGAGTGGCAGATAAATGGGCTTGGTCAAAGCATGCATTAGTATATGTATCACAATGAAGTTTTCAGTATTTCTGTAAAAAGAAGCAACATAAGTATTATAGTAACTTAAAGCAGAAATACTGCATGCTATTGATAGAATGTTTGTTTATGTGTAACGTACTGGGTTGGTGCTGGTAACTGGGCAGAACATAACGAACGTTGAAAGTTGTTAAACAAAAACATGTTGATTAAAAGGCAAGAGTGTTATTACGGTACGGACTTGTGTATTTATAAACTGCTAGTACGAGTGGGGTTCAAAAAGTTCAGATACGGCTGCAATAATCTTTGTATTGTATTTATAAAAAGCCATTTCCAAGACGTACCTTTGGAAATTTCCTTAATTATTTCGTTCGAATGAATTCGCATCCCAATATCTGCACTAATCACGTTATCTATATATCGTATCTCATTCAGTATCCATCGCCAGCATTTTCATACAAGACTGATTTCGGCGGGAAAAATTATAGGAGCAAGAAAGACATTTCCTTCATCATTAGTAGTAATTCCTTCAGCAAAGCGCTACATATTACTGGTATGTTGATTGGATAGGTTGTCATAAAAAGCGGTTATTCAACTAATAGATCTACTCCTCTAACAAATTACAAATGTTATAAAATTTGTGAAAAAGGAACACGATACTCGGTTCGACTGAGTCTGTTCTTGAGAGGTTACACTGCATAGAAGACAAGTATGCAAAATATACAATATAATTATTATTTCATAAGATAAACAAATACATATTGCAAACAAGGTCATGTGTCATAAAATATAAGCCATACGTTGCATATTTACTTATCCACAAAAAATAGTAACGGTTAATAAAAATTAAAACTATGTACTAGTGCATTTCAAATGGGTGAAAAGCCGTGGTTGGCAAGCCTAAAGTATCTATTATTTCTGAAAAGTGTTTTGACAAATTTGTAGTAGTTTAAAGG
This sequence comes from Mercenaria mercenaria, assembly GCF_021730395.1. Classification (NCBI taxonomy): domain Eukaryota; kingdom Metazoa; phylum Mollusca; class Bivalvia; order Venerida; family Veneridae; genus Mercenaria; species Mercenaria mercenaria. The sequence goes on from NC_069371.1 coordinate 22,763,933, forward strand.
ACACACTGTTTATTAGTAAGAGGATATAAGCATTAGGTTGTTCTTTGATGCGTTCTTTGTATACTTTGGCGGCTTTATTTCTCTATCGTCTTTCTTAGACAAAACATTTCAGCACAGTTTTCTGATATATTGAAATTGCCTTGAAGTTTACTTTTACACACAACTGAACAGCGTGTTGCCGCTTAAAATTAATTGCAGATGCCGTTTTTCTTTTTGTTAATTCATTCTGCATATTTGCGAAACTGAGAATCTACGTTTAATAGTTTTGACTACAGAAATATTCATCTTTTTCAACCATTTACATTTTAACCCCTTCAACAATTTACATTTTTACCATATGCAAGAAAAGCATATATTAATATACAAATGCAATAGAAGAAAGTCTCCTTTTTGAGAACTCATGCCAGTTCAGTGTACTTCTATTATTTTAACGACCTTTTGAAAGGATATCCGTCCTTCGGGTAAAATAATGTATAATATAAAAACTGTTAAAAACGTAAATGTTCTGGTGGAATGAATGAAAATCAAGGCAAGATAATTTTTAATTCAAGGGTGGAACGGTATAAATCTGAAATGATAAAAAGAACAATCATCCCTTTTGCGAAACTTGAGAATTTATGTTAACGTGAAATTTATTTCAAAACTATTTTGAAACGGAGAAATATTCCACCACCCCCCTTCAATAAAACATGTTTCCACAAATAATATAGTCTACAAAATCATAATATTAGATGGTAGATGTGGAATATCATATCTTTTTGCGAAATTTGGAAATTCATGTCAGTTCAATTTACAAAATGATCGCTTAGAAATATATTTCTAAGGCTTGTTAGCTTTACACTAAACTGATTTTTAAGCTATTTTAATTTCACTTGGTCTCATTCGTATTTGGATCAACATGTCGTTTATACCTCAATACAAGCGTCAAAACACGAAGTAATATGTGCAGTCCTATGAAATGTTTACAACCTCATAAAATCTAACCTAATGCTATTAACACATTTTCAATGGTTTTTCTTGGACATTAGACCTTCTGAATTCTAATTTATAACTGTTTAAATGGTGGATGTCTTTTGAAGTAAGTTTATGATAACAATTCTGCATACGGGCAGCATCTGTCCGTAAAGAATGTATTTTGTTTACGGTCATGGCACTATATACGATATTAAAGAAAAATAAATATGAGTCAACATTATATGTCCGTAAGGCTTTAAAATTTATGTTAACACAGATGAAACAGCTATCCAAATAGAAGTTTGGCATAATTATATAGTTAGAAATGTGCTACTTTTAATACTGTACATGAACGTTTACTGTTAATGTCACAAAGGGAGGTAATAAAAAACAATAGATTCAATAAAAATTTCTTCTTTGCTCACCAATATTCAAACTTTTGACAAATATTAGAGAAAACAATTATTTAAATAGGACTTCACATGAAACTGATTTATCCTTTCCGCCGTCTTAACGTATTAAAACGTGTTAGCGTCTGATGGCCTTTTCACGCTTCCGTAGAATCAACATTTATTACACGAAATTTATTTTGAAAATATTTTTGAAATGTCTAGGTCTGCAGCTCTCAAATACGGTTATATCGTACATCCGAGGCATATACTGACACTTTCAGACAACATCAAAAACGACCTTTCGAGAGATTTGATGAAGTTCCAAAATGACCAATGTACCCTTGGTCCGTTACGAACCCCTGTGGGCTTTGTGTTTATTCCGAGCTCAAATATCTTTTTGTAGATGAAAAGCTGACAGGCAGTACTAATGCCCAGGTAATTTCAATTTGTTAGAAAGTGCTGAAAATTGACTCCAAAATAGCCCCCACCCCCCAACAACAACAAAAAAAAAAGAAGTCCACGCACATACATTTAGGCGGGCTGACCCCTGCGCGTGACCCCTGACTATGTACAAATCGAAATACGGCTTTCGTTTTCAAGTTTAGCATTTCTACTTTCATTTTCTTTACTTCCAGAAATAGCTGAAGGTCGAGTGACGTCATTTTATGTGTTGTCAAAAACATACAATATGCCTGGCAGGATCGCATAAATATGTGCTGGCCGTCCTAAGGATATTTTATGTTCATAATGGAAAAAAGTGGCAGCCGCATTTTAAACAAAAGCGTTATGAGCCTTTAATACTTATACGTCTCTATTTCATGATAAAGGACTGAAACCAAAACTTCTGAATTTATACAGATGGGACATATTGTGTTCGGATGGACATTCACTATTTTGATTAGTTACACTCTTGCTTCAAAAGGAACACTAACTTAAAGATAACTCTGGATATATATGTCCAAGTGACGGCTATCTAAGTATCTTACTGGCGTGAAAGCAAGAGAGATTAGAATATCGCTGATTAACAAAATTAATACGGAAACTCGTACCAATGATGTATCATAAATATGCAGAATTTAAAAGTGGCGTCTCCTGTTTTAAGCGTTAATTTTAGATGTAAGATATGTGCGCTAAAATAACTGTTTACAAAAATCGTCAGATAAGTCATTCAGTTACCGTCCAGTTTCACAAAAATACGGTCATTTATTTCTACTTACTTTTTTTTATAAAAAAACACTATTTTTGTATAACTTAAGAAAATATCTTGCTTATTTTATATACTTTTCGAAGGTAGAAAATGTAACATTTATCGTAACGTCAATCCTTCCAGGAAATGCTATCTTAAATTCATACGAAAAGGTTAAGCTGTATCTGCTACTATAATATCAAGAATCTGTTTTGTCTAACCTGCGAAAATAACTAATTGTAATTGAAATTTGATTTTATTTTGAAACATTTTACACTGACAAACATCGCAATCTGATGTACCTATAAATCGAGTGTGATATGCGAGTAAATAGGTAAAAGGTAATTATAGTCTCTAACAGCAAACAATTCATAGCTACATATCGCAAAGTATGCCAACCAGAAATAGAAACTAAAGTGGAAATACCAGAAATGTCATTGAAATTGCACGACCTTACGAATGAGTAGAATACGTCAAAGATATTTTTACACAAACATTTTAATCATGAAATAAGCGCACCTAGACGCCTATATTAAACTACTATAACTAATATTTTGAGGCTAAAGTCCTGGGTAGTAGCGTATATAAAGCAACTTTCAACTGTTGAAAATCACGAAACTTTTCATCTAAAATAGTGCATGCATCATAACGAATAAACGTTATAGGCTTGAAGTAGTAAAGTGTTTCGGCGCAACTACAAAACAATTGTAGATGCAGATAGTAAGCATATCCAAACATTTGCCTGTAATCAGATCAAAGGTTCTTGTCGATATAGAAAATATAATTTCCGTTGAATGACATCATACATTTTAACGTCTCTATTAAACAAACAGACATGATTTAGTTTGGGTTTAGCAAAATTTTCAACAGCATTTAAGTTACGTAACGACAGCAAGTTAATCTAAACAGAATTCCTGGATTCTGTACCAGTAATTGCCTGTTCTCCGGAAGTAAAGTCCAACTTTTCCAAATGAATCAGAGGAAGAAAATTGATTTCAGATAGAATGTCTGTAATCCAATCGCCTCGGAGCATATCTATTCCGTACGGCGATCGAACTCCGTGCTCTCCCTTCTGATCTTAGGGGCGAGACACAACTCACTACAGACTATGACAATCACAGTGCAATGACTTGTTTTGAATGCACTATCAATTAAGTTCAAAATATGATAGACTATATTTTGTTTTAAATGCAATTCTTTGCGAATGCGTTATCGGTTAAAACATTATTTCACGAAACTGTATATATGAACCAGCCGTATCCGTGAAACGCTTTTTAAAAAACGTACGTAATATTTACATTTACGCTTAGTTGGAAGCATATTTTTGAAAGAAGAGTGTCTGATGAAGCAGTTAGCGTTAAATTCAGCAGCAATAACAGGTAGACAAAATTAATGACACGTAGTCTTTTTAATTCCGTAATTCCATACCTCATCAATTTTCACCTTGAAACAGAATATAGTGTCCATGAAATCTTATCTCTTCCATTTCTAGAATGAAAAACATTCATTTAAATGACAAGACAGATACATTAAAATAATTATATTTGTATCGCTAAAACAATGGAGAGAATTCATATATATGAGAACGTCGTTATTCTTCTTCGAAGAAAAACATAAGTCAAAAGTATATGTTTCTGGTAAGCCTGCATACTTATAAATATTGTTAATCTAGTAACTGCCGTCGAAAGTATACAAGATTTGTTTCGTTGGTAAAACGTTAAATGTAAACAGGACAAACATTTTCTACTTCATTGCATTTAATTTCTGTTATAAGTGCGCCCCTTCAGAAGCTGTTATTGAATTTGTAAACATAATGATTTGAGGCCTTTATGGATGTTAAACAGATCATTACCTCACATAAACTTATATAAAAAAACATCGAAGGCTGTTTTCATTCTTTGCGTTCAAAGCAGTAAATTAAATCGACAGGAAAGTTGCAGAACATATAAAAATACTTATCTAAGGAATTGATATTTTACTTAAAAATTACACATATTTTCATCTTATTTGTATTATTGCGATAAACCATATTCATAAAAGTTCTGTATTAACTTATGTATATGTGCATATAATTGTAAAAGTGCTATGTTGCATTTTGCATCATTTAGTAGTTGCATGAATTTTCCTCATTCATTTGCCTTAAAATATGAAAAAATGAAAACATTCTGATACTGTGTGTTCCGTGCATAGACGTTTAAATTATTTTTGTGGTTTGATGTCATAAATTTCAGGAACCTGTTTCGGGTATTATAAAATATTTCATTTTCTTTGAATATTTTTTGTTATTGTTTGAGGCCTGTAACTGGATTTCCTTTACACCTACGCCTAATAATAATATTTTAATAATAGGCGTAAAATATGTACTTACATTGAATGTATCATATAGCGTTTGATGACATAATAATTTTGAGTAATTATCATAATAAACGTAAGTATGTATATCAAGTTTAAAAACATAGACGGTGTGAAGTTTTGAAAAGTTCATGTTTTTGCTGAAAATTTCAAACTTTCTAATTTACACGATGTAATTACTAAACTGTTATGGTATGATGATGCGAACCTCAAAGTTTTTTTTTACCAGACCCAGGTGAAAGTCACTGTGGTTGATAGGCCGGGATGAACTAGATATTTAGTCATATCATCAAACAGAAGAATTATATTTTATAACTACATTGAAACATGCCATGATACATTGTATGTAAATGGGGAAATGCAAGATTGTTTATAAGAATGCATGTTTAAAGACAGTCAACCAACACAGTAGATACCGGCCAAGCGTCCGGAAATTGTCCCGCAACCTCTCTATATTCCCGATCAAATTTGTTATCATTTTCTATGCACTTCCATGTGACCACTTACTGACATGATTTAAGCAAAAAGTACGAATACAAATAACAGTTTCAGACAGACACAGTACATTTAGGCGGGCTAAATATCTCACACTACTGTGTTACGTATCGGATAAAAGCATTGCGACTTAGTGTTTTTATACAAGCCGATGATGAATCTCCATGTACCGCACTTAACTGTTTCACAGGATTTCAATACATTCTTATACAGACCGTACTTCATCTTGTCATAGAATAAACATGAAAATGTAAAATGAATTAAAGTGTTGCTTCTTTGATTGATAAAATTGTTATCCTTCCTATTTAAGGTTTTATATAATACAGTTTATTGGAACATATCATAATGAATTCAATTTATGTTTTATGTGTGTTTATACGTTCTAGTACTGCATTTACATTTTATCAACTGTCTGAATTCTTATTATTCTAAATTTAGGTATTACTAATAATTGTTTTAATATACACATATAAGTATATCAAAAATTGATTACATTATTGTAAAGTTGACAATATTTATCAGACACAGGGTTGCATAGTTTTGTCTGGCAGCTGTGGACTTTCATCCAAGTCTATAAATGAAGACGATGGAACAAATCAGTGCGGAAGGTATAATTGGTTTGACAAAGGAAACTAAAGAATGTCTAATTCGCTATTTCGTGTTGACATTGTTCATTCTTATTTTGCGTTGTACGGATAAATTCTACCCCTTTTAGAAGACTTAAGCCTCTGTCCTCTTAAATGCGATGGTTTTGTCGTTTAACAAGTTATCCTATAAGCTATGTATATATATGAGACGTATCTACCTTGCATCCACATATTTCAAATGCTAGAGATATATAAAATGAACCATCGACCCACGTTTTAGTTGTGTTTTTGTATCAGGTAATTGTGTTATTATTTCAATATGAAAACAAATAGCAGATGTTGAGAAATTCATCTGCTTGGTGGTAAAAGGTCATTTTTGCGGGTTAACAACTGTGTAAATATTATAGACTAAAATATTAGGCATTTTTCACTGTAATTGTTTGCTACTGTGTCAAACGTTTATGATAACAATCAGACTGCTATTGCTTTTATAAAATTTTACGGTCCGATTTGCAGTATTTAGTTATTCTTGTGCCATTATACTATAAAATGAATTGAACAATTGGACAGTTTTAAGTATACATTTTGTATCATACATATCCTCTTTATAAAATAATTAACTGGAGAGTAAAAATAGTTTTGAAAATCATTTTACAGGGAACTGATGTCAAACGTATCTTTCTGTTACCGCATATACAGCACTATGAAACATCTACACATTTTTCTAGTCAAATACTAAAACATACATGCATTAAAACTGCTACATCAAAATGGGCACTGAGTTATGCACTTCGCTGTATTTATAGTCAGTTAAAGCACTATAGTTATTTTATATAATTGCAGATGTTTCTATTGTGCCTAAAAATAAATACTATTAGAAGGTAGGAGTAGACAATCCGGAAGCATTTGGCATAGTAATAAACGTCAAAGCCACATATTGCAAAGTAGGTCAACCACAAATAGAAACTGTAGTGGAAATATAGCAGACGCGTTGCTTTTTATATTCAATATTCAACAACATATGTATTCTCTAATTATAAATGGAGAGATGGCATAAATTGGAAAGGAGGTGGAGGGGGTTGAGGGGTGGGGGATGGGGGTGGAGTGAAGGGAAAAAACGCCATCTATGTACAAGACAATATACTTGGCAGTTAAAATGAAACGGATAAAAGCAAATTGATAGTAGCACCGCCCAGAAATGTTCAGTAAGCTATTATCAATACATTGTCAGTTTTTTTACGTTTTACTATGCAATGCCAGTTGACCACCTTTTGTTATGAAACATAAATGCTATAGGTATTTCTTTTGATAGTTATTTAAATACAATATAGAATTAACGCTTATTTCCTAGAAATAGATCTAGACAAATCTAAATCTGCTGGACGCGTGCAGCATTATAATACAAAGTCTGAAAAATACTTGGTTCTCGCTCCCTTGGAAACAGAAGTACCTGTGTCAAGTGAATGAGTGAAGTGAGTCTTATTAACATTAGTTCTCATTTCTTCATTTTTCTGCTGTCAACCAATTCAATAACATCATACATAGTTTTCACTACCGCATTAGGTATAATTTCAAATCTTCTTTAAATTAAGTCACAATATGATAAAATCATTTTAGGAAAGTTTAGATGTCTGAACAATGGCAAACAAGAAGCAATACTATGATGTTGATAAACTAGTGTTAAATAATAACTACTAAATTAATACAAGGTCTAACATGTCACCATGGTTATATCATGATCATGTGTGAACGTCCTGAATAAAATACGTCTCGTTAGCAATTAACTGACATAAATGCACGTCGTGAAAGATGGCTGTATTAGATCGCACCTAACCCGAGGAATAGTATTTCGTCTTGTCGTTAAAGATTTGTCAAAGAATGAGCATGCTGCCTTGTTAAATTTTGGGCTGAAAAGACGAAATGATTGATGATGATATTAGAGCCTAGTTATTGTAATAACTAACCATACAATAGTTACTTCTGCAAAATGGAAATTTAAAGATATTCCGTATAACAGGTTATTTTTACTTCTGTAAAAGTTAACGGATTTGGGATGAAAAACACATGATTTTATTAAATACGATTTTAAAATTTACGAAATCACGAGGTCTACCGGTTTGCTTGACATTACGCAGCGAATTTATACGAGGCCAATATTTACGAATCTGATTTGGTAGTAAAAAATAGTAAAAATTAGCAGCAAGTAAAAAATACCCGTTATGCGGTATTACATGTTCAAATAATAAAGAATCATATATGTTTCACTAGTAACTATCATATCAACATTCTAGACCATTATTTACCTTAGGAAATAGAATTGAAAGACAAAAGTTACATATCTGCGATATCCCCATATGTATATTTTATACAGATGGTCGTCCTAAAGCATTTCGTACTCAGCTGATCATACTGGAACTCGCATATTAATGTCCACTTCTGTATCAAAGATTACTGAGTGACGTACAACTGAACCGTTTTCTAATTACTTCTGACCGCAATGTATGCCAACTGCTGATTAGGTTGTACTCCAAGATCCGAAATTACAGTCTTGGCACTAGCTAAATCTTTATGCAAATATTAACATAAAGAAAAATATCGACATAGGAAAGTCAGCATGCCAACAACAGGAACATACCAATTTATCATAAGTTGACAAAAAACAACACTGATAATCTTTAGATCTTTAGCATGAATTAAAGAAAAATGTCAATGGATTAGTCATACCCTTTGAATAAGGGGAGCTACACAGCAGCAGAATACTACGGTGAACGACCTTTACACAATGCACCCGTAAAACTAACACATTTCAAAACGCCCAGAAGGACGTATTGTGGGATGGAGATCTGTCTGCCGATCTGTCAGTTTGTATGTTCATTCGTTCGTTCGTACGTACGTACGTTCGTATGATGTTCGTCTACTAGCATTTTTTTCCAGCTCATTAACAGTTACTATAGAATGTTTTGACATATTATCCTCAAACCGGATATGCACATTCCACACGGAGATTGCATGAGTCCTTCCGATTTCAAGTCAGTGGATCAAGTCAAGAGTGCAGTGGCTATTAGTACAAAAATAGTTTCCTGTCAATTTCGGATTGCTTTGACATATTATCGTCACACCTGAAAAGCATAATGCGCAAGGGCATTGCATGGCCCCTACTTAAATAAAGGTTTTGGAAGACACAATGCCAGTGAGAGATGCATAATTTTAAGATGAGTGAGTCAACGATTAAGATCACAGTGATTGTATTATACTTTCTGTACGATATATTTTTAAGACCGACAATTGTTGTGGACTGTACGTCACTATTCAATGCAAGGACTGTTCAAATCTTTTATCTATTTTGTTAGAACGACTTGACCTGGCCCCGTACATTCACATTGTCGGTACTATTGACAGGTTGATAACGGTAAGAAACGTGACTGTTGTTAAAAACGGAAAACTACCATTACTGTTGTCTTTTGATCCTTTGTCAAATGATCAGATAAACGCTTCAAGACAGCCCTCATCAATGTCTCTTTGCAATCTTGTTTCCTCTCAAACTTAAGAATTGTTAATTTGCAAACTTGACATCGTATGTATTCTTTGAAGTTTGATAAAAGAAATGATGTTTGAAATTAATCGATTGTTAGCAATCAAAGTACCGTCGTCAAAGTTACATTGTCTTCAACCCATGCTATATAGAAATCATGTTTTGAAACGTAATTTGATACATTTGAAAGACGAAACTCTGGATGCTATTGTAACATTTAGTAGGTCTCTGATTTAAATAAACATATTTTAAAACCATATTTAAGTACCTGGTAATCTTAATATGTATAGAGGTACTAATGAATGTAATTATGTTAACTAAGAAAATTCAATGTAATACTTGTGATTCAAATTGTATGTCTGTCTTACTATGTTCTTGATACATCTGTTTTAATCAATTCGACATAAATTTCAAAAAAGACTGGTTTACTTCGGCTGAATAAAGAAATTTAACATGACAGTATTTAAATAAAATTCATCATGATGACCTTGGACAGATTCTATCCTCTTTTAAGCAGGACACCAAACGATCCTTTTATAATATTGCAATTTTTATTCCAAGTTTTACAGAAAAGTTAAAAAGCATATTCGAAGATCGTTTCATTGATGAACTTGTCAGGCGATACGTGCCCATGGATAGATTTTTTTTGCCCCCACGCCAATTTGAAGATAATGTAGTATATTGTTTTTCACATTGTCGGTTTACAAGTCCGTTTATCGGTACTTCATTTGGTTTCCACCATAGATTGTTCGTCTTCACTTATTCCCCTCAACTATCCAAAGTTTGGAACCGTTAGTCAGAGATGACCGACACGCTCTTCCATTCCTTTCGCCCTCGCATTATGGTGTTTTACAAAGATGCTGTTCATTCAGGACAGGAGTTCTTCATCTCTTTTTTTTTGCCTCTCTTGTATTCATGCAAGCATACGATCCCGAAAATGGAGCACCCAGGGTTGGCGGGCCATCAGCTAGAGAGCAGAATCATGAATGTTGAGGGTGCTCCATAGCATCCTGGGGAGATGATGCATGTTTATGTTCATGTGTGCATTCCTTTTTCAGGCTATGGGTGGCAATACATTTGACCTTTTATTCACTGAGACGTTTTGCGTATATGCGCGGAAAAGGGAAGAACGAATAGCAATTAAAGATGACCCCGTTTGTGTTGATTTCATTTCCAGGTTCAACGCGACTGGGACTTTCCATTTTCTATTATGAAATGTCCAATTCTTAAAACTCAGTCTGTCATACAACAGAGTGACATGAGCTTTTCCTTGATGGTAAAAATTACCCATTGTTGACGAAGCAACGTTTCTTTATTATATTTGATAAAAAACTTTCTTTTATACAACAGATAAAATATCTAAAAGCCAAATGCTGAAGTCATTTAATCTTTAATGTAATTTCAAATACAGATTGGAGCCAATCGCAAGGTTATTCGGCTTTATAAGACTTGATCAATCAAAGTAGATTACGTTGTAATTTTATGTCAGCAAGAAATCCTTTTACAAATGTTGGATACATCAGTTATCAAGATCTTCGTATAGCTCTTGGTCCTTTGAAAGTTTTTTCGACAAACGATTTTATTTACCACGCCTCCTCAATTGCTAGAGGTAGCTGCAACAGTAATCCTTCTAATCGTATGAGAAATATCTAAAACAAATCAAACTGTTTGGATTTAAAATCTTCTATGAATGAATCTGGCTTTTGAATAATTCGATATAAAGAGCGCGTATAAATCTGTTATAATAAAATACATTAAACACCTCTCCTCAGCATCGATGCTCGATACCGGCTCGCTGAGAATTATTGGTCCGCATTCCTTCAGTTTCTATTGATTACAGGCTGGTCGAGCATGGGATAATCGATCGCTGAGCGTGACATGTCCTGTGTATATTACTATTGCTTTCTGGCAAACTCGAGCGAAGGTGTCAAAAGTTACACTCGGTTTCAGAATGACGTTAATAAAAATTTTCACACGCGTGAGAATTGTGTGTCTATCACTACATCCTAAATGTTTGTTTATCTGGTTTTATTTGCTTGATTATGAGACTTAATTATGATAAAAGTTGAAGATCAAGTCTTGTATCAAATATCGATCATATTGATTACTTAAAATTTTATATGCGGATCGAGACCGCAGGAAGAAAGTTTGATTATCAAAATTGATCGTATGAAATCGTGTATTTTATCAGCAGTTTTGCATGCAAAATGGTATGGAAACGATATAGACTTTCATAAAATTGAGACGATATTTTGATATGCACTTGGACTAAATGAAATAAAAGTCCAGTTGTTTCTTCATATGTGCCATTTACAAATTACATATTGAAATGTCTATCATAGAAAACGTTTTTTTAAATGTCACAAGTATGTTATTATTACGCATCACCGTTTACTCTGCCAATGATCCCGATGACATTATCTAAAACAACATTCTATTTTCTACTTATGTCGGACAATGTTCGGGTCGCTCGGAACCGTGGATAACTCAAGCATTTTGCTCATCCCATTGCGACCTCGAGCGAGCGGTGTTTTACTGTATTATTATTATAAAAGAAAATTCAATTCCGGATAAACCACCACGGACACTTACTTCCCCTACAGTTTTTCTTTTTGATATGAAACTGCCCTTAGAAAGTCTGAAACGAATCCAGAATTATTCAAACCAAAACACATTGAATTCAAAACAACTTACAAGGAATATTTTTCAATTTACATACATATGGTTCGAAAGATGATTTAAAGGTAGGCGGTGCTGCCGTCAGCCACCTTCATCGATCAAGATAACACAACAATTTTTTCAGCCGAGGCAAAAGCTATTGATGTTGTTCTAAACGTTATATCAAAATACAATGAAGAAAAGTGTATTATTTTTCTGACCCACAATCTGTTTTACAGTCAATTCATAACTGAAACATGGAAAATCCATTTTTTCCAAATATTCTTCTCAGGGTTCATGCACTCTCTTTCAAAAAAAAATCTATCATATTTTGTTGGGTTCCAAGTCATATTGGTATTAATGGAAACGATGATACTGATACTTCAGCAAAGAAATCCTAATCATTATCACAATCGAATTTGAAATTACCACATACTAATTTTAAATCAAATATAAATAATACATTTAATCTAAAAGGAAACGTCACGGAACACTGCTCATGCAACACTGCTTTGATTAAAACGAAAATCCCCAAAACGAAACCCACAGCTCGCAAACTTGCACACCACAAATACACACACACACATACACACGCACACGCACACACACACGCACACGCACACACACACACACACACACACGCGCGCACACACACAAAGCCAACACATGAGGACAAAATGTACAAACACAGGAACACAGTGGGGCACCGCCTTGGAACGGTCAGTGGCAAAAACACCACTGGGGAGCTTAAACCGATTTATAGTGCGCACCCAACCTCACTCTTACCGCACCATGTTCCAAAGACACGGAACAGTGTAACAGTGTAAATAAAAGAATCCCCTCCGGGTGAATCTCTAACACACGTAATGGAAACAAAAAGGCATGGCATGTAAAACACAAAAATGCTCGTGTATAAATATATAAAAAACAAACCTTTAGAACCAAAAACGTATGTACTCAATGTCTTTTCAGAAGACAGAGCAACAAGAGAAACACCCTTAAGGGCCCGACGAAACAGGCCAGAAGACAGATATCAAAACAGTTACACGCTCTGGCAAACCGAATTAATTGACAAATATATACCTCATAAGATGTAGCCTGAAGTACATCCCCATCCAAATGGGGAAAATTTACAATACTAAATTTAAAATCATCCCTCTTGTCATACATTTTGGTATGTTTAATATTGTCATAAATAGAGAGATGTTAATCTTAAAATGAAGCATCAGTATCCGAATTGTTAGTTTTAATTAACTGAAGCTCCCTAGGATAAACAGTACCCACCATTTGACCCAAAAACGGATTATCCATATTAAGAATATCATCCAGATAGCGTGATGTATTATGAAATGAAGTTATAATATCTGCCTGCGTATCTGGAGAAAGGCTTAACATAAATTCTCTTTCATAACAATATAAAAACAAATCTGAGACAAGGGGTGCACAATTTTTTCCCATGGGAATACCAACTACTTGTCTAAAAACTGTATTCCCAAACCTGATGTAAATGTTGTTCAAAAAAAAAGGAAAGGACTTTACAAACTTCGTCACAGGTCCACATTGTATAATGTGTAATTATATTGCTAGTAAAAAAGCTTTATCAAAATTGCAAGCGAGAAATGTAGCATTCGCTCTGGCAAAAGTCTTTTGAATTATAAAACCTACTTTAGATGTATGGCGCCAAGGGAACATAACTATTCGCAGGAAGGAAGTTGTATTTTCTCGCTGTCGAATAGGTCATACACGTCTGAATCATTCTTATCTAGAAGATCAGCCTGAATGTGTATCATGTCATTGACAAGCACTGCTTACTATTAAACATATTTTTGTTGGTTGTATGGACTTCGCTCCACAGCGCAGTACAAACTATGACGTTCAGTCCTTGAAAGAATTGTGTGAAAAAGTTTGAACGGCAGTTTCAAGGCAGACAGACATAAATCACGAAATCTGAACATCATACATTTTATTCACATGTTTTACGTTTTTATTGATATGTTTGCAACTGATATTTTTTTGAATCGTGTGCTTAGGACTGAGATTATAACAGAACGAAAATAATGTTAAAGCATAAGACGTTAAATCCCAATATGTATCGCGTGTAGACTGATCACCTAAAAGTAAGCGCAATCAGTCGATTTTCTGTAAGTACAATTTTTAAATTTTTTTTTAATCCCCCGCCGTGGCGGAGGGATTATAGGAATGGTCTGCGTCCGTTCTTCCGTCCGTAACAAAATCGTGTCCGGTCCATATCTCCTAAACCCCTGGAAGGATTTTCATGAAACTTGGGTCAAATGATCACCTCATCAAGACGATGTGCAGAACCCATGAGTCAGCCTTGTCGGTTCAAGGTCAAGGTTACAACTCAAGGTCAAAGGTTTGAGCCTGCCATTTTGTGTCCGCTCTATATCTCCTAAACCCCTTGAAGGAACTTTATAAAACTTGGGTCAAATTATCACCTCATCAAGACGATGTGCAGAAATTATGAGTCAGCTATGCCGGCTCAAGGTCAAGGTCACAACACTAGGTCAAATGTTTGAGCCTTCAATTTTGTGTCCGCTCTATATCTCTTAAACCCCTTGAAGGAATTTTATAAAACTTGGGTCAAATGATCACCTCATCAAGACGATGTGCAGAACCTATGAGTTAGTCATGCCGGCTCAAGGTCAAGGTCACAACTTAGGGTCAAAAGTTTGAGCCTTCCATTTTGTGTCCGCTCTATATCTCCTAAACCCCTTTAAGGCTTTTCATCAAACTTGGGTCAAACGATCACCTCATCAAGGCGATGTGCAGAACGTATGAGTCAGCCATGTCGGCTCAAGGTCAAGGTCACAACTGAAGGTCAAAGGTTTGAGCCTTCCATTTCATGTCCGCTCTATATCTTCTAAACCCCTTGAAGGAATTTTATAAAACTTGGGTCAAATGATTACCTTATGAGAATGATGTGCAGAAATTATGAGTCAACCATGCCAGCCCAAGGTCAAGGTCACAACTAAGGGTCGAAGGTTTGAGCCTTCCATTTGGTGTCCACTCTGTATCTCCTTAACCCCTTGAAGGATTTTCATCAAACTTGGGTCAAATGATCACCTCATCAAGAACTCATGAGTCAGCCATGTCAACTCAAGGTCAAGGTCACAACTGAAGGTCAAAGGTTTCAGCTCTGTATCTCCTAAACCCCTTGAAGGATTTTCATGAAACTTTGGTCAAATGATCACCTCATCAAGACGTTGTGCAGAATTCATGAATCAGCCATGTCAGGTCAAGGTCAAGGTCACAGCTAAAATCAAAGGTTTACCCTTTCACTATCCATAGCAGTGGCGGGGGATTTAGCTGTCTTTCAGACTGCCTTGTTGTTAAAGATTTTAGGCGGGTTTTTGACACTCAGGCAATTAGCGTTCGCTAATTTGTATTCCGATGTAAAAGTTTTATCCTAGGAAAATTGACTCTTAAATGACTCCGTGGTGCATTCTGTATAATTCGTAATGGCTCTTTCTATCTCTGTTCAACAAAGTCAAGTAAGATGCAGGTCAACAATCTGACTTTAAGTCAATATTCAAAGATGATTAGTTTAGTAGCCTTATTTGAGCTTTACTGTACAAAAAGTCCTGTATTATGCATTATTTTTGCTAGGAAGTGCTGCAGCATGAGTTTTTTCGTAATTCGGCTAATTATGATATACATGATAAGCCAGGTTATAAATAACGTATTGCTGCACAATTCCTGTATCTACTCTGCATTAGTTTGAGTTATTGCAATGTGGATGCTCTTTCCCATTTGGATAATTGTCACATAATTTCGTTGTTAAACACATTGTTGGAGAAGATCTTGTTATAAAAGCATACTTATTTTTTTTTAGTTTTTACCATGTAGAGATGGTATGAATAGGAGCTATTGTAAAATCATAAAAACAATTCTTACAAATCAATATTATATTTTTAACAGTACCACATCCTGTAATTTGCATTGGTAAAAAATTAATATCAACTGAAAATAACGTCCGTTTGACTTGAGTGTTTACTGATATTCAATACAAATGTGCTGTATAAACCTTGTTTAATATTATTTTACGCATATAGAATCAACGGGGTAAAAGCAAAGGGGACCATCGTAGGCAAAGAACTTGAATATATTGCATGGTATTGACAATTGATACGGATAACAGGTGTAAAGTGAAGTAAGTCGATAGAATGTAGATAAAAAGCTTTTTTAACCTGTCTTCACGCTGATAATTTAGATGCTCTGGGAAGATCTGACGAAAATGTATGTTTATCAATGCTTCTACCTTCTAGATATAAACAGAAAGAAAATGCACAGTTGAAATAGATTGATTTTGGTACGATATCGATGTTTCTTGTAGCTCCATATCTGAAAATGATATGTATCATTTCCAAACAATCGAAGATTGTACAATCAGTCCCATTTCATTTTATGAGAAACCTGTGGTGTAATACCTATTAGATTTTGGCCTATTTAATTTTTCAAGCCAGTAAGACAGCGAAAATAAAAACTTAGTTTTTACTTTTGACAGACTAGGACTGGTGATTTTGTTCCATATCCCCTTTATATTCGTTTATAATTATCAAAATATACATAAAGTTCTAAGAAATCGAACCCGCCCGCTGACCTCAATGGAGAGAGCGCAGATCTATGGATCGCGGGGTGTGAGTTCGATCCTCGGGCGGGCTATATGTTCTCTGTGACGATTTGATAAAAAATTTTGTATCTGAAATCATTCGTCCTCCACCTCTGATTTATGCGGGGAAGTTGGCAGTAACTTGTGGAGAACAGGTTTGTACTGGTACAGAATCCAGGAACACTGGTTATTATATATAGTTTTCTATCTTAATGTCTCAAACTGTTTCATCCGGTAAATATACAAATACACATACACTGCGTATTGCAGACGCAAATGCAGTAAATGTTTAAACACAAATTTCCGTGAGTGTGTTCAACAATATGGTACTGAATTGTACTGGAACAAAATTATGAGCTAAAAGCGGAGATAGTTTATCATCGGCGTGTATAATATCAACATTACGTATCTGCGAGTGTTTTTATATTTAATACTTTTTATCTTTTCATCGCTCTGTAATGTCAACTGTGTTGTTCAAGTACAGAAACATTTTAATTTCAATTTTATCTTAGCAAATAGAATTATAATCCATGACATATTGTAAGAAATCCATTTAAGTGACTGAAAAAGTTCCGGACTAGAAAGTAACTCACCCTGAGGATAATGTGACCATTTTACTAGACATTTTGGCACTGTTATTTATATCTTTGGTCAGTTTCTACAAATTGATGTTCGTGTATCATATTTAGAAACATGTTCATGAATGACAGTGTAACGTTTGTATAAAAGTTTACTTTTCACCGTAGTTACACCGCAGTACATGTTTATCACATTCAGAGGTTTTCATCCAGAATTAAATGAATAGTTTAAATAAACATAACCTCGGCTTGTCTGTCATGATTTTATATTATCTGCTGATCATAAATTTTCCTGAAAATCTTCTTCTCACTACATGAAAATCTGCATTAGAGATTTTAAATTTCAAAAACACTTAGCTCATAGCTTGAGAACCAGCAAAACATCAGTTCCCATGTCAATAGAAAGAAAACTTATAAATGCTAAGACGACATGCTTGCCACACGTATGGTATTTTTAGTATGTTGACTATTCATACAGTTGCACAGACATCATACCAAATTTGAGGTTAGCCAACATACATGTAATTACGTTTTCTAAAATAACATTTAGTATTAAATTTTGTCTGTTTCCTTAAAATGGCCGAACGAAACCTTTTTAAATTAAACACAAAAATAAACAATCTCAATTTCATAGCATGGCTTTAGAATAGAATTAAACAATGCAATCACATAAATAAATGTTCTACGTCGCAAAATACGCATATGTTACAAGGACAGAAGTACCCGCTTTCTGACAACGCAGATATTAGCTAACGTTCTGGTAAAATGAAGTTATCTATGGAATTATTTTTAAAATCTTCCATTTAGAAAAACTGACATTTGAGATAATCCGATAGACATGAACCTGTTGATTCTGGCCTCATTACATAGCCACAGGCTGCTTTTGAACGGATGAACAGCATGAAACTTTAGGCGTGTTTGAAAAGCTTTATGTTACATGATATTACCAGTTATATTAATTTCCAATGGCAAAGACCATTCTACATCAGACTACGAGGATGTGAATATTTACAAATTATTGTAGTAACAAAAATATTGTATGCGAGTAGCTTGGAATGAGCACCGTTTAAATGTACGGAGATGATGCTTTCTTCTCGAAAAGAAATCCATTTCTTTCTGGCTTTGACAACATAATGAATCGATGTAGTTTTCCTTTTTATAATTTTGGGCCAAATGTCACAGCTATTCAACACGATAAATATGGTTTTGTGACCGTTTTAAGTTGGGATAAAATCAGTCATACAATGAAAAAAGATTTGTTTGTTTGGGTTGGTTTTAACGTCGTTTTTCAACAGTATTTCAGATATGTAACGGTGGGCATTTAACCTAATAAGTGTTCCTGGATTCTTTACAAGTACAAATCGTCTAACGATAGGATCAAACCCACAACCCCGTGCTCCGTAGACCTGCGCTGTCCGTATTGTGCTAAGCGGTTGGGCTTACAATGAAATATATAATTAAGTAACTTGCATTTATTTAATTTAATAGTTTAATTTCTGTGTAACAGTAAACATATAATCGTCTAAGCCCATGCTAAATCTAAGAAGTGTACTTCGGGAAGCGTGTATGCTATTGACAAAAAATATAAAAGATATATTTTATGCATTTATTATGCTGTAAATTGTTGTATTTTTACATTTTAATGCTACGTTATTAAGAATCACCAAAATTATTAAAATTAACATTTTTGTCTCTTCATAAGTAGTTTAAATAACAACTGTAACTTACTTTATCAAGAATTTCTTAAGATATATTTTCTAATTGTCAAAACTATTGTTGTTGAATAAGCGTATAACGGTATCTTCGTACCAAAGGTTTCCAATCAACACCTGTCAATAATTAAAAAGTTTCATGTTGATAAAAAGTTGTTTGCAGGCTGTATTGTCCAACTCGGCGATATATGACCATTTTGTGTCGATTCGCCGTAAAACCCAACTCAGTCACTCACTGTATTGTCCAAATATTTTTTATTGTATTAAAGCTGAACAGAAAATTATGAAGTAAAGCTTGTTTCAGTTTGAAACCAAGTTTCAGTTTGTAGTGACCACTCTTTTGGGTAACACTGACTGATAAGCCCCGCCCTCCAATATGGGATATTAGCTTGTAAGCGTTCGTACATTGTATAAAACATGCATGAGTTTAGATTGAGTACTCATACAGTATACATGTAGTAGTGTGTAAATAAACGTATGAAACAAATCCTTCGGGTCCGTTACTTACTTACCTCTTCTAGTGTAAGTTTATTATAATCGTAGAACACTACATTTGTATATTTTAAATATAACACTGTAACCAGATTTGAGAAAGATGCTTGGTTCTCCAAAGTGTTAACATCAATGGTTTTCCATTAGAATTAATAGTCACTGTTTAAAGTATTTGTTTAGTTTATCATCATAGAAACGATTTAATTTACTTTTAGTTAGGTTGGACTGTTTTATGTTGTGGACTTGTGAGATTTCTCACATGAAATAATACAGAAATAGCAAATATAAACAGCGTTAAAACTTAGTTGTATTTCAACGTAATGGTATTTATGACGGATATCCGTGCATGAAACGTTATTGAAACTCCAAACAACTCAGTAAACCAATGGATTATAACCGCACGTAATTTCTCACAGCTGACACAGTATAACCAAAATCAGTGTTCTGAAAAAAAGATTTTCATATAAAAAAAATCCCTATAATTACGAAAATAACGAAAATGACACCAATGAATCGTGTTAAGCAAACTGATGCGTTAGAAACAGTCAATACGGATTACACAACAAATAAAAGTCATAACGAAATAACATTGGTTGACAAAACAAATAATTCTCTGTCCTTGTGCAAATAATAATTATACAACGTGTAGTATACAAATATCACGTAATGACAGGTTATTATGCCAGCTTGGGAACATTGCAAATAACGCAAAATAAATATCATAATTTTGTCACAATTGACCAATAGAACATATTTCAGAGAAAAGTGCAAATCAATTCAAATCTGAGTTGTTGAAGGTTATAACACTGAGTACAGCTGTACCAATATGCTTGATCTTTCCAATGAATTTTGTTTTTTTCTCAAATATTTATTTTCGATTTAGATAAAATAACTTTTCCAATTGACTCGTTGCTTGACTTTACAGGCATGCACGTATGATCTTTATCTAGCGAGAATTTGTTTACTGAATGTTGTTCTGTTACTCATATCTATACAACTTTGTAAAAATGCTTTACGTATACCGCGTTCGAACTGTACATCCGTATTATTCTTGTGCCGGGTATAATTGGTGGGTAAGATAAAAAAGCCATTAAAAAATAATAAAGTTTGCATTCACACTAGGCAGTGGAATGTGGATTTAGGTATATAGAAGCAAGAGTGATGAATATTTATAAGCATTGTGGCATTATGAGAGTAAATATGGAAATAGAACAATGGTTGCTTTAGGGAATGATTTGTAATAAACAACAAAAAAGACAACAAACAAGGAGACATGCAGATATACGAAGAAGATGTAGAATTCACACCATTTGCATCATATTCATAAACACTAATTAAAAGATAACGATGAGCTATTCTCCCGCAAAAATTTCAGATATAATTATATATTTTAAAACCGCAGTATTCCACTTACGTGTTCACACTAGGAAAAAATGTAGATTAAATTTTAATGTAACATTTAAGCTACATCTGGAGGTACTTTTAATGTAACGTTATTTTTGTAATCCACTTGACCTTTATATAATACACATTCTTATTCACATTGTGTGTGGACGCAAACTGGATCAAAATAAATTATTTTTAAAACACATTTGATCTGTAGTCTGAACAGGGTGTTAGATTGTTACTGCCATTTCCTTTCAGGTCGTAATTGGACATCACATAAAAGAATTAAATATAACTATTTATGATGTCTCAGAGACAGACGGATAGCTGATTGCGTTTTATGATAAATGTTACAGCTGTGGCAGGTCGTATCACTAGGACACTGGTAATGGAAACTCTGAAATATTCGAAATGCACTTATATCTAACATTTTATTTTTGAATGATCGAATTCATATTAGGTAGTGTCGTACTAAGTACAAGCATTTATATCACGGTAGAAACTGTCCTAACTGTTATTACATCGACCTTTAAAACCACAGTACTACTAGCTGAACCTAATTTACCACAGTATAACTATTTTGGCCTAATATACCAAACACATTTTATTACAAATAGCCAGTAACATTCTGCTATGTTTATAAACAAGGTTCGAGAAAATTATTGGTAATGAAGCTTCTTTCCATAGCATATTAATTGGTTAAGGCACGAACATGCCTATGATAACTTTAAGTAAACTTATAAACTCCGATATAAGCTCATATATATATATGTTAGTACATTTGTTAATGGCTTACGTGTACAGACGTTTGATAACATTTAACATCTATCTTGAATATTATACGTATTCTGGCAGTTTGGCCTTTTAAAAGTTACTTTACATAATTAGATTTCCACATCTCACTTTTATTCTCATTTGGCAATAGGTTAACAGTGCACGCCTAAGCTGCAAAACACATTACCTTTGGTTTTCTGGCAAGCTACAAGTTAACACTTGTTGTTCCATATCAATGTTGTTACAAAGCAGATGTGTGTGTTTTATTTTTTAACACTGCGACTGTGAAATACGACTGCTTTGCTTGTCTACTGCTAGTTGAAGCAAACAGTGCTTAATAAAAAATAATTTATGCACAATCTTTTTTCTGTATGCACATTTATTTTATATGTATGAAAAAATCTAGTCGATATTCGCTTGTCTATCGCCAGTGGGCACAGGTCTATTATACATTAAGTAAGCACAAGTATTTTGTTATTTTCAAGTTATTGTTTTGATACGTTTAACCATCTATACTGTAGGACATCATGGGTAGCAAAGAGCTTGAATATATTGCATGGTATTGACAGTTGATACGGATAACAGGTGTAAAGTGAAGTAATTCGATAGAATGTAGATAAAAAAGCTTTTTATCCTGTCTTCACGCTCATAGTGTAGACGCTCTGTGAAGATCTGATGAGTATTTGATAAAAGTATGTTTATTTATGCTTCTACTTTCTAAATATAAACAGAAAAAATGCACAGTTGAAATAGATATGAAATGTATCGTTGATTAGGGTACGATCTCAGTGTTTCTTGTAACTCCATATCTGAAAATGGTATGCACCATTTCCAAACAAACACAAAAATTGTACAATCAGTCACATTTCATTTTATGAGACACCTGTGGAGTAATACCCATTAGTTATTTTGGATTAATTTTTCAAGCCAATAAGACAGCGAAATTAAAAACTTTATTATTTGACAGACTAGGACTGGTGAGTATTTTTATATCACCCTTGTATTCGTTTATAATTATCAAAATGTACATGAATTTCTAAGAAATCTCTCTTTCACAAAAACAGCTTGTATAGTCCGTCTCTGTGAAATATTTGGGAAACATCAAACTATTTTAACACTGTTAATTGTCTTGTTCTTGGCGCTGGTGTATAGCAAAAGCGTGTATCTTACTTTTCTTAGAATATTAAATAAAGCTTATAAAATAAAGCATTGCATTCATTGACTAGTTGGTAAGATATAAGATAATGTTTGCAAGGAAAACAGTGTCAAAAATGAAAAAATATATTCCGCTTTTATATTTTTTTATTGATTCACCAGACTAGAACCTGTTTAGATATGGTATATAAAATATATGCTGAAGTATTATATGGTTCTTACAATTTCATTGCCGCTCAAATACAATGCAGTTAATGTCGCAGTTCATGTTTACTAGTATCACATTCAGAAGTTTTCGTCCAGAATCAAATAAATATATATGTTATCTGTGCCTGTTTGTTTGTTTGTTTTGGGTTTAACGCCATTTTCAACAGTATTTCAGTTATGTAACGACGGGCAGTTAACCTAACCAGTGTTCCTGATTTCTGAACCAGTACAAACCTGTTCTCCGCAAGTAACTGCCAACTTCCCCACATGAATCATAGGTGGAGGACGAATGATTTCAGACACACTGTCTTTTATCAAATCGTCACGGAGAACATACGCCTCGCCCAGGGCTCGAACTCAAGACCCCAAGATCCGTAGATCCGTGCCTGTAGATATAGGTTTAAATGAACATGACCTCAGCTTGTCTGTCATGATATGATATTATCTGCTGATTATAACTTTTCCTGAACATCTTCTTCTCACTACATGAAAATCTGCATTAGAGGCTTTAAATTTCAATAACACATAAGCTTGAGAACTAGCAAAACATCAGTTCCTATGTCAATCATGTTCTTAAATAAGCACGAAAAATTATAAATGCAAAAAAAAAAAATGTTTTCCACTCGCATGGTATTTTTGGTATATTGACTTATCATACAGCTGCACAGATATCAGACGAAATTTGAGGTTAGCCAACATACATTTAATAAGTTTTCTAAAATAACATTTAATATTTGTCTGTTTCCTTAAAATGGCCGAACGAAAACGTTTTTAAAATAAACACAAAAATAAACAATCTCGATTTCATAGCAAGGCAGAATAGAACAATGCAATCACATAAATAAATGTTCTACGTCGCAAAATACGCATACGTTACAAGGACAGAAGTCCCCACTTGAAAAGCCGCTTTCTGACAACGCAGAAACCAGTTAACGTATTCTGGTAAAATTAAGTTATCTATGGCATTATTTTATAATCTTAAATTCCATTTTAAAAAACTGACATTTGAGATAATCCGATTGACATGAACCTGTTGATTCTGGCCTCATTACATAGCCACAAACTGCTTTTGAACGGATGAATAACATGAAACTTCGAGCGTGTTTGAAAAGCTTGATGTTACATGATATTACCAGTTTTATTTATTTTCAATGGCAAAGACCGTTGTACATCAGACTACGAGGATGTGAATATTTAGGCCATACCAAATTGATTTGTCGTTCGTCGGAACTACTGCATCAATGATTTCATTCCCGAGAAAAAGAAAAAATAAATTCACCCGCCCGCACGTACGTAAAAATCTCCGAAAAAAATATTTATTTGTTTGATTACGCGGTCCGGAATCATAACGGCAAAACAGGTTTTATCGCTGTTTTAATGCGTCAAAGTGATATTGATCGGAATTCATGCGTTCGTAATAGGTAACAAGGTACAGTTACCTGCCCTTCGTTACCCAACTAAAGGAAGTGTATCCGAGAGAAAAGAGGTCCCTCATTTCAGGATGGATTTGATTGCAAATAGATATACTGAGCTTCAGAAAGTAGCCAAATTTTATAGATCTGATGTAAGTGAAGAGAAAGGGGTAATACAAATCTGGAAAATCATGGTTTCTTGTGCAAATGACTGTCTGCGGATTTGTACAAAAAGTAGGCTGGACCGCTTCACTTTGTAAAAATGCAATAGAGTATTCATTCTGACAGATGTGAGGAGAAAAGTAGCAGGTCAACAGGTCATTTCAAAGTGATTTTTGTGTTTCTCTTGGATAGATTTCTAAAGAGAAGGTATTTGCATTTGTCTTCAGAACATTGTGTCAAAGCCTTGCATTGATATATTTGTATGTAACCCTATGGGAAATTAATTGTACTTTGGGGCCTGATATAATGGAAACTGTCAGAAAGTAAATTGTCAATATTTTTGTCATTTTTCATTCTACATGGCTAAAATTTTGACAGTAAATGGCTGGTAAGCATAGAAATCTGGAAAATATTTAGATTAATCATTACATTTGCTGAAATTGCTTCAGTTTGGGTAAAAAGTATACATGCACTTGAAAAATGTAAAAAATCCTACTTTCAGTTTACATATTTCTGGATATTTTCTAATTTTGCGGGTTTTCATGCATGAAATGCATTTTTATAAGTTCTTTGTTTGAAACCGGTATGCGTAAAACAGAATGGGGTATTACAAATGCCGCGATGTGATATTTTCTTGATTTTTTAGAAATTTGAGCTGCGGCCGAGGAAATGTGACCTAAAGTCAGATATGTATTTTTTCTATTCTTGTTTACATTAAATTGCTCATTTGGTCACTTGAATTTACACAGTACACCCAGTCTGAATAGAGAAATATGTGTAATCATGATATGTGCAAGAAAAATCAATTCAAGGACTTTAAAATTGAGCAGATTAGGCCTGAAATTGGCATATTTTAACTGATTTTGAAGGAAAACGGGCAGAGTTTCACACACTAGACTTGCATATTGGTTTCCTCAATGCTAAATTGAGCATAAATCATGATATCTGAGGTCCTGGATTGTATACTTACTTATTTTGTTGGATTTCTTACACTTTTAGTACCTAAAAACCTGAAATGAGAGCGCTCGGACAATGTGAAGTTTGTCGCATAGACGGGATTGACCGCCTTTGTACATATATGTCTACAGCTTCTCAGATTTGACCGAAGGCAATTGTTCGGTGTTGTTAATAGGTAAATAATTCCTTTTTAGATGCTTTTAATTTAGATCAGGTACTTTCTGAGATTTTGTAAAATTTAATAGACTTTGTTAATTGCACCCGCAAGTAGTGATGTTCCGATTGTCGCCGATGTTCGATTAATCATCGCCAAAGTTTCAAAGTCGGCGACATCGATTCTGACCAAAAAGAATCGATTCTAGTCGCTGATTTTGTTAAAAAATTAAAATCCCGCTTTCATGACTTTTTCAGATACTTCTCGCTGTTTAGCTTAAATACTTTTGCTCTTTTATAATCTTTGGGTTAGTATTTCAAAATATCTGCTCTTTAAACTGAAGAACGCTGTCAGGCCAGTCGTAATTCAAAGTTCATTTCAGTCGCAGTGTTAAAAAATGAAACACATACACACACACACAGACACGCACGCACGCACGCACGCACACACACACACACACACACACACATGTGCTTTGTAACAACATTGATATGGAACAACAAGTATTAACTTGAAGCTTGCCAGAAAACCAAAGGTAACATGTTTTGCAGCTTAGGTGTGCACTGTTAACCTGTTGTCAAATGAGAATAAAAGTGAGATGTGGAAATCTAATTGTGGATACATTAAGTAACTTTTAAAAGACCAATCTGCCAGAATATGTATAATTTTCAAGATAAATGTTAAATGTTATAAAACGTCTGTACACGTAAGTCATTAACTGCTTTGCTTGTCTACTACTAGTTGAAGAAAACAGTGCTTGATACAAAATTAATTTATTCACAATCTTTTTTTTGTATGCACATTTATTTTGTCTGTATCCACAAATCTAGTCGGTATGCACTAGTCTGTGGGCACATGTCTGCTACAAGTACGCCCAAGTAGTTTGTTCTTTTCAATTGACTTCTTATTTATCTGACCGGTGCATTATCTGTAATTCAGATTTGTTATTGTTTTAATACGTTTAACCATCCATAATGTAAGACATCATGGGTAGCTTGATGGGTTATATCATGCTAAATTGATTCAACTGCTATACTTAATTGTCTTCGGATATTCCGATCGAAGAAGATGGGGAAATCCTACTTTTTTCAGTTTTATGTAAGAAAAGAGACCCACTGGCCTATAATGCATAGAGGTGAGGATGTAATATAGCACTTGAATTAACTAAGTATACTTTAATGTAACACAACAAAATGAAAGTGTTTCCTTTTTTATTCTGATTCTCACTTATAATTATTATGATATAATTACAGTTTGAGTTACATCATACACTTCATGCTATACAAAATAATTACTTACAATTTAAATAGATATGTTTTAAATGATTTATTTATTTCTCTTTAAATGTTATTGCTGTACTTATATTGTCTTGCTGGTAAACAATCGTTTTGCCATTATTTCAATTATAGATGCTCTCTGCGATTTTTTTTATCATTCACTGATCCTAGGGATATGATATTTTTCTGACGTATTTAATTTTAGATCTGACATAAAACGTAGATGATTTATTGCTGACAAAAACGCGAATTCACAATTGATATCTTATTTTATGATTATATTTTTACATTCCCAATGCTTAATTTTACTCCTAATATAATATATTAAAGAAGCTGATGTTTAGGACGAGACTTTGGATATGCCTTCATCTAAAACGTATGTGAGCAATAAAACTGATTGTAATCATGTGGGTTTATATAATACCTCCTGGTACACATGCGATATCAGCTTTTCACAATATCACTCAATCGGCTATACTAATTTTATGTTCATTTTTACCAGTTTCGTACTCCTGTGTTCTTTGGGCAATACAAATTCGTATAAATTGTCCTGGTGTTTATTACAGTTTACATCACAATATATCATTGGGTGGCGGGGCAGCATGAATAATGTTCTGTCCCCTTTTATGACAACACATAACACTATGCAAGTCAAAACATGAAAATTTAAATTGTATACGTTAAAAGTTGAGGTTTTAAATGACATGGACCAGGATATTTTTAGATTAATATGCTGTAATACAGATATAACAACACATATATTGCATTTGAACTATATATCGAATTGTCAGAGGAAAATGTACATTTCTTTTTTAGTTAGAAGTGTGAATTATTATTATTATTATTATTATACCAGATTTAAATAGCTCCCTTTTCCTGATCAATTTCACGTTCAAAGGCGCTTTACATAGTTCAAATGCAGCCACACAGGGCGCATAACTCATCCTCTACTAGTACAGACACAGAGTGATCTGACCAGAGTGAGACAAAGCCCCCACGACAAGAGATCAGAAATCAGATGCAGGCTTGTCCGGCTAACTTAGCCTAGCTCGTTGCGAATAGACAGCCTGGTTCTTTAACGTGCCCAGTGTAAAGCACTGATACACGCAAGGATTGCCTGGGTTCCTGACCAGTACACCTCTAGTTGGGTGGGAAACACTGAAAAGCATTTCTGAAAATTCCCGAGTAGCTGCCGGGGATCGAACCCCCGACCTCAGGATTGGAAGGCCAGTGTGCAAACCACTTAGCTATCCGTCCACCTGAAGAGAAAATTCGGATTATTATCAGCGTCTTTAACGTTTTGGACATAACAGTTAAATGTTACAATGTAGTTGTATCTATGAAAAATTCATTACCCTTAACGTTTGATTCCTCGTTCGTTTCTATAAAAAAATCTTTTTGCAAGAAATCTGAATGTGGTAGACGTTAAAATTAATGTGGCTGCGTCCTGTCTGATTTATTACATATAATGTTTTGCTGATTTAATTCTCGAAAAGAACACGAAATAATATGTGATCAAAAGAAAACACAAGTTGGCTATTTCAGGTATTTATGAGTGTAAAATCATATTGTTTTTTTAGGCTCTTGCCTCACATCAGATTTTCTCGTTGACGCATAATACTAGCAGAACCAAGGCATTAGTGTTTTTTTTTTACTTGAATATATTAACTAAATTTTAAAATCTAATAGGTTTATTACATTGAAATCACTGCATTTTGTATATTTGAGTTAGTCACTTATATTAGTGAACATTGATATTATTAGAACTGAAGTCAACGTCCAAGTGATCGAGCGTTTTACTTCGAGATAACTGAAGTTTGACAAAAAAAAACATACTTTTTGCACGAATATTCGGTACTGCAATGTGAACACTTCATTTAGCCAGATGAATGATCCAGATCCTGTTATAAAGGCATACTTATTATTTTTTTTTCTGTCATGTAGAGATAGTATGAATAGGAACTATAATTGTAATATCATAAAAACAATTCTTACAATTCTGAAAATAACGTCCGTTTGTATTGCGTGTTTACTGATATTCAATGAAAATGTGCTGTATAAACCTCGTTTAAAACTGCAGATGTATGGCATGTAATAAAATGTTATTTTACGCATATAGCATCAACTGGAGTAAAAGCAAAGGTGACCACCGTAGGCAAAGAACTTGAACATATTGCATGGTATTGACAATTGATACGGATAACAGGTGTAAAGTGAAGTAAGTCGATAGAATGTAAATAAAAAGCTGTTTTTAACCTGTTTTTATGCTCGTAATCTAGACGCTCTGTGAGGATCTGACGAGTATTTGACAAAAGTATGTTTATTTATGCTTCTACTTTCTAAATATAAACAGAAAGACAATACATAATTGAAATTGATATGAAATGTATCGTTGATTAGGGCACGATCTCGGTGTTTTTGTAGCTCCATATCTTAAAATGGTATGCATCCTTTCCAAGCAATCTAAGATTGTACAATCAGTAGCATTTTATATTATGAAAAACCTGTGGAGTATTACCCATTAGTTTTTGGGGAGTAAATTTTTCAAGCCAGTAAGACAGCGAAAATAAAAACGTAGTCTTAATTATTTGACAGACTAGGATTGGTGACTGATTTCATATCACCCTTGTATTGGTTTGTAGTTATCAAGACATACATTCATTTCCAAGAAATATGCCGTATGTTCTCCGTGACGATTTGATAAAAGACATTGTGTCTGAAATCATTCGTCCTCCATCTTTGATTTATGTGGGGAAGTTGGCCGTAACTTGCGGAGAACAGGTTTGTACTGGTATAGAATCCAGGAACACTAGTTAGGTTAACTGCCCGCCGTTACATAACTGAAATACTGTTGAAAAACGACATTAAAGCCAGAGCAAACAACCAAATCTACACTGCGTATTGCAGACGCAAATGTAGTAACTGATTAAACACAAACTTCCGCGAGTTGTATATAATTAAAAAAATATGGAAATATTTGTTAGCTAAAAGCACAGATAGTTTATGATTAGGGTGAATAATAGAAACTCATATCATTTGAGAGTAACATTATTTTAGTTTTTGATTAAGCGAAGTTTTATAAAATGAACCTGTTAACTTGTATAATTAAATGATTTTTCATCTATTTCTAATTCATGTAATGAATATCAACATTATGTATCTGCGATTGTTAGTTTTTTTTATTTAATACTGGTTTTATTGTTTTCATTGCTTTGTAATGTCAACTGTGTTGTTCAAGTAAAAATACATTTCAATTTTAAATTTATAAATATTGTAAGACATCAATTAAACTGACTAAAATATTTCCTGACTAGAAAGTAACTCACCCTGGTGATAATGTGACCATTTTACTAGACACTTTGTCACATTTATTTATAACTATGATCAATTCTACGAATTAATTTTCGTATATCATACTTAAAAACATGTTCATGAATGACAGTGAAGCGTTTGTATAAGCTTTTACTTTTCATGTTTATCACATTCAGAGGTTTTATATATATCATAATATAGTTTCAGATAGCTTGTTCCACTTCCCTATGCGTGCCAAAGACAATTTTATATGCACTACATATTATTAGACTAGTCACATGCTCTGTGGAATGTTTTTCCATTTTTTTTTCTTTAGTTTGGTGCAATTTGCAAAACACATTTTTACATATAGTTTTCTATCTTAGCCTAATGCCTCAGACTTCATCCGGTAAATATACCAATACACATACACTGCGTATTGCAGATGCAAATGCAGTTACTGATTAAACACAAACTTCCGTGAGTGTGTTCAACAATATTGTACTGAATTATACTCGAACAAAATTATGGAATATTTGTTAGCTTAAAGCGGAGATAGTTTAATAGTATATGTATGTATAATAGAAATGCATACCATTTGAGAGTAAAATTATTTTAGTTTTTGATTGACCGAAGTTTTATAAAATGAACCTGTTATCTTATATAATTAAATGATTTTTCATCCATTTCTAATTCATGTAATGAATATCAACATTATGTATATGCGATTGTTTGTTTTTTATTTAATACTGGTTTTATCTTTTTCATCGCTCTGTAATGTCAACTGTGTTGTTAAAGTACAAAAACATTTTAATTTTAAATTTATCTGAGCAAATCGAATTATAATCCATGACATATTGTAAGAAATCAATTGAACTGTCTGAAAAAGTTCCGAACTAGAAAGTAATTCACCCTGGTGATAATGTGACCATTTTACTAGACATTTTGGCACTTTTTTATATCTATTGTCAATTTCTACGAATTAATGTTCGTATATCATACTTAGAAACATGTCCATGAATGACAGTGTAACGTTTGTATGAGTTTATTTTTCACCGTAGTTTCACCGTAGTTCATGTTTATCACATTCAGAGGTTTTCATCCAGAATCAAATGAATAGTTTAAATAAACATGACCTCGGCTTGTCTGTCATGATTTGATATTATCTGCTGATTATAAATTTTCCTGAAAATCTTCTTCTCACTACATGAAAATCTGCATTAGAGGTTTTAAATTTCAACAACACTTAGCTCATAGCCTGAGAACCAGGAAAACATCAGTTCCCATGTCAATAGAAAGAAAACTTATAAATGCTAAGACGACATGCTTGCCACACGTATGGTATTTTTAGTATGTTGACTATTCATACAGTTGCACAGACATCATACCAAATTTGAGGTTAGCCAACATACATATAATGAAGTTTTCTAGAATAACATTTAGTATTTGTCTGTCTCCTTAAAATGGCCGAACGAAAACGTTTTTAAATTAAACACAAAAATAAACAATCTCAATTTCATAGCATTGCTTTAGAATAGAATTAAACAATGCAATCACATAAATAAAAGTTCTACGTCGTATAATACGCATACGTTACAAGGACAGGTCTGGAATACCCATTTGAAAAGCCGCTTTCTGACAACGCAGATACTAATTACCGTATTCTGGTAAAATGAAGTTATTAATGGCATTATTTTTAAAATCTTAAATTCCATTTAGAAAAACTGACATTTGAGATAATCCGATTGACATGAACCTGTTGACTCTGGCCTCATTACATAGCCACAAACTGCTTTTAAACGAATGAATAACATGAAACTTTGGGCGTGTTTGAAAAGCTTTATGCTACCTGATATTACAAGTTATATCAATCTGACTAAAGTACATCTCCTATTACGCTACGCATAGGATCTGAGAACGTACTATTCATTGCCTCGTTCCGACGACCCTTTCGCTAGCCAATCAGAACCTAACTTACAACATCTTGCAAATCTACTTGTAGCCTTGACTTCTGATATTTACAATTCTTATGTCGTAATGTATCAGATAGCCGGTTAGCTCAGTCGGTAGGCCATTTGCTTTGTAAGCGAGGGTTTCCGGGTTCGAACCCTGGAATGACTGCACATTTTTCTTACTCTTTGACATTCGAACAAGTCGCCTGATTGGTTAAAATAAAAATAGCAATACTGGAAATCCAAAATATACAGAAGACGAATATGAATGGGTCGTTCTCAGATCTTCGTTTAGAAGATCAAGTACTTTAGTCAGATTGCAGTTATATTACTTTCCAATGGCAAAGACCATTCAACATCAGACTACGAGGATGTGAATATTTACAAATTATTGTAGTAACAAAAATATTGTATGCGAGTAGCTTGGAATGAGCACCGTTTAAATGTACGGAGATGATGCTTTCTTCTCGAAAAGAAATCCATTTCTTTCTGGCTTTGACAACATAATGATGTAGTTTTCCTATTTATGTTTTTATTCCAAATGTCACAGCTATTCAACACGATGAATATGGTTTTGTGATCGTTTTAACTTGGGATGCAATCAGTCACACAATGAAAAATGATTTGTTTGTTTGGGTTGGTTTTAACGTTGTTTTTCAACAGTATTTCAGATATGTAACGTTGGGCAGTTAACCTAACAAGTGTTCCTGGATTCTGTGCAAACATAAATAGTCTCACAAGAGGATCAAATCCACGACCTCACGATCCGTAGACCTGCGCTGCCCGTAATGAGCTAAGCGGTTGGTCTTGCAATGAAATATATAATTATGTAAATTGTATTTATCTAATATAATTGTTTCATTTCTGTGTAACAGTACAAATTGAATTGTCTAAGCTTTTAATTATATTTTATAAGTTATTACATTATATTTTTAATCCACTTGACCTTCATGTAATACACATTCTTATACCCATTGTGGGTGGACGCAAACTGGATTAAAACAAATTCTTTTTAAAACACATTTAAACTGTAGTCTGAACAGGGTGTTAGATTGTTACTGTCATTTTCTTTCAGGTCGTTATTGGACATCACATAAAAAAATTAAATATAACTATTTATGATGTCTCAGAGACAGACGGATCTATTTGTGCTCCAGCTGAGTACATTTTATGATAAATGTTATACCTATGACAGATCGTATCACTCCGACTTTGGTCACATGGAAACTGTGAAATATTCAGAACGCACTTATATCTAACATTTTATTTTTGAAAGATCAAATGTATGTTAGGTAGTGTCGTACCCAGTACAGGAATTTATTTCACGGTAGAAACTGCCTTAA
Source organism: Mercenaria mercenaria (assembly GCF_021730395.1). Lineage (NCBI taxonomy): Eukaryota > Metazoa > Mollusca > Bivalvia > Venerida > Veneridae > Mercenaria > Mercenaria mercenaria. The sequence goes on from NC_069371.1 coordinate 22,797,571, forward strand.
CTATTATTACATCGACCTTTAAAACCACAGTATAACTATCTTAGCCTATTATACCAAACACATTTAATACAAATAGCCAGTAACTTTCTGCTATGTTTATATACAAGGTTCTGGGCAATTATTGGTAATGAAGCTTCTTTCCATAGCATATTCATTGGTTAAGACAAGAACATGCCTATGATAGCTTTAACTCAACTTATAAACCCCGATATAAGCTCATATATATATGTTACTCAATTGACGTGCAAAAGTAAATTTTTGTAAATGGCTTACGTGTACAGACGTTTGATAACGTATTCTAACAGTTTGGCCTTTTAAAAGTTACCTATAATATACACAGTTAGATTTCCACATCTTACTTTTATTCTCATTTGACAATATATGCACACCTAAGCTACAAAACACATTACCTTTGGTTTGCTGGCAAGCTTCAAGTTAACACTTGTTGTTCCATATCAATGTTGTTACAAAGCAGATGTGTTTGTTTTATTTTTTAACACTGCGACTGATATGAAATTTGAAATATGACTGTTTTGCTTGTCTACTGCTAGTTGAAGCAAACAGTGCTTGATGCAAAAATTATCAAATGCGCAATCTTTGTTCTGTATGTATATTTATTTTGTATGTATGCACAATTCTAGTCGATATGCGCTAGTCTATCGTCTGTTGGCACAGGTCTATTATACATGTAAGCAAGCACAAGTATTTTGTTATTTTCAAATGACTTCTTACTTATCTGACCGAGGCAGTTGTTGCTTTATCTGTAATTCATTCAGATTTGTTATTGTTTTGATACGTTCAACCATCTATACTGTAGGACATCATGGGTAGCTTGATGACTTTAATCATGCTAAATTGATTCAACAGATATACTGAATTGTCTTCGGGTATTCCGATCACATACAGTGACCTTGTTCCGGACAATTTTATTTAACTTAATCCGACACAAACACACATGCTATTGGTGTCAATCGATTCAGCCCTTCAAAATCTTTGCATCCATATACATATCATTACTTGTTATGGACTAATACCAGCAAGTCTCTTCGTTATTTTCATCTCATGCCAGTGATTTTGTGCTGGCCACATCAACGTGCCGTTGGATTGTCCGTGGCGCCAGGCTGACATGCACAGGTATCGACAACGCAGAACAGGGGGAACCAATTATACATACAAACACTAATGCATAATTGGTTTTAAAAGTGCAAAAACGTTTATTTATGCCCTAGGAATATTGACTCTTAAATGACTTCATGTTGCATTCTGCATAATTCATAGTGGCTCCTTTTATCTCTGTTCAACAAAGTCAAGTAAAATGCAGGTCAAAAATCTGACTTTTAGTCAATATTAAAAAAATGATCAGTTTTGCTCGTCTTGTTTAAGCTTTACTGTACAAAAAACCCTGTATTATGCAGTATGTTTGCTTGGAAGTGCTGCAGCATGAGTTTTTTCGTGATTCGACTAATAATGATAAACATGATAAGTGAAGTTATACATAACGTATTGCTGCACAATTCCTGTATCTTATCTGCATTAGTTTGAGCGACAAAAGGTAAGTCATTGCAATGTGGATGCTCTTTTCCCTTTTGATAATTGTCACATTATTTCGTGGTGAAACACATTGTTTGAGCAAATCCTGTTGTAAAGGCTTACCTAGTTGTTTATTTTACCAATAGGCATGTAGAGATTGTATGTATAGGAACTATTGTAATAAGATAAAAACAAGTCTTACAAATCAATATTATATTTTTCACAGTACCAAATCCTGTAATTTGCACTGGTGACAAAACTAAAAATAACTGAAGATAACGTCCGTTTGTCTTGCGTAGTTATTGATATTCAATACAAATGTGCTGTATAAACCTTGTTTAAAACTGAGGATGTATGGCATGTACTGTACAATTATTTTACACATATAAAATCAACTGGGGTAAAAGCAAAGGGACCACCGTAGGCAAAGAGCTTGAATATATTGCATGGTATTGACAATTGACATGAATAACAGGTGTAAAATGAAGTAAGTCGATATAATGTAGATAAAAAGCTTTTTTAACCTGTTTTCACGCTCATAATTTAGACGCTTTGGGAAAGTCTGATGAGTATTTGATAAAAGTATGTTTATTTATGCTTCTGCTTTCTAAATATCAACAGAAAAAATGCACAGTTGAAATAGATATGAAATGTATCGTTGATTAGGTTACGATCTCGGTGTTTCTTGTAGCTCCATATCTTAAAATGGTATGCAGCATTTCCAAACAATCGAAGATTGTACAATCAGTCACATTTCATTTTATGAGAAACCTGTGGAGTGATACCCATTAGTTTTTGGGGATTCAATTTTTCAAGCCAGTAAGACAGCGAAAATAAAAACTTAGTTTTGATTTTTTGACAGATTAGGACTGATGATATTTTTCATATCACCCTAGTATATCAAAATATACATAAATTTCGAAGAAATCTAACCCGCCCGCTTAGCTCAATAGGGAGAGCTCAGATCTATGGATCACGGGGTTGTGAGTTCGATCCCCGTTGGGGCCGTATGTTCTCCATGACGATTTGATAAAAGACATTGTGCATGGAATCATAAAACCTCCACCTCTGATTTATGTGGGGAAGTTGGCAGTAACTTGCAGGGAACAGGTTTGTACTGCCCGCCGTTACATAACTGAAATACTGTTGAAAAACGGCGTTAAACCCAAAACAAACAAACAAATCTAAGAAATCTATCTTTCACAAAAGCAGCCTGTATAATTCGTCTCTGTCAAGTATTTGGGAAACATCAAACTTTTAACACTGTGTTAACTGTCTGGTTTTCTTTGGTCGAATGTGTATAGCAAAGGCGTGTCTACTTTCCAGATTTTATTTACTTCACAACAGCGGGTGTTAAGTGCTGTGTGGCGGCCGTAAAAAGTCGCCCCGACTTATTCTCAGTGTTGTTATATATTCTGGTCCTTCGGGATCATTGATTTCAATTCATTTAGATTTGAAGATTGAATACCGCTTAAGCCGGTGCTAGGGGGCGTGGGCAGTGTTGCACTTTCCATTACTGCTCATGAACAGACTCAGTCAAACCGAGTCTGCAATTTTCACTGTTTGCCTTGTTCTCGGTGCTTCCGAGGGATCTCCTTTCCAGATTTTATTTACTTCACAACAGCGGGTGTTACGTGCTGTGTTGCGGCCGTAAAAAGCCGCCCCGACTTCATCTCAGTGTTGTTATATTTTCTGATCCTTCGGGATCATTGATTTCAATTCATTTAGATTTGAAGATTAAATACTGCTTAAGCCGGTGCTAGGGGGCGTGGGCAATGTTGCATTTTCCATTACGGCTCATGAACAGACTCAATCAAAACGAGTCTGCAATTTTCACTGTTTGCCTTGTTCTCGGTGCTTCCGAGGGATCTACTTTCCAGATTTTATTTACTTCACAACAGCGGGTGTTAAGTGCTGTGTGGCGGCCGTAAAAAGTCGCCCTGACTTCATCTCAGTGTTGTTATATTTTCTGATCCTTCGGGATCATTGATTTCAATTCATTTAGATTTGAAGATTGAATACCGCTTAAGCCGGTGCTAGGGGGCGTGGGTAGTGTTGCATTTTCCAATACTGCTCATGAACAGACTCAATCAAACCGAGTCTGCAATTTTCACTGTTTGCCTTGTTCTCGGTGCTTCCGAGGGATCTACTTTCCAGATTTTATTTACTTCACAACAGCGGGTGTTAAGTGCTGTGTTGCGGCCGTAAAAAGTCGCCCCGACTTCATCTCAGTGTTGTTATATTTTCTGATCCTTCGGGATCATTGATTTCAATTCATTTAGATTTTAAGATTGAATACTGCTTAAGCCGGTGCTAGGGGGCGTGAGCAGTGATGCATTTTCCATTACTGCTCATGAACAGACTCAATCAAACCGAGTCTGCAATTTTCACTGTTTGCCTTGTTCTCGGTGCTTCCGAGGGATCTACTTACCAGATTGTATTCCTTAATGTTCTGAGAATAATAAATAAATATTTTAAGTATTAAATATGAAAATATTTATTCCACTTTGATTCACCAGACTAGAACCTGCTTAAATACGGTATATAATAAAATATATGCTGAAATATTATACGCATCTTATAATTTCATTGTCGCTCATTATGTATAATGCCTTATAGCTGTAAACAAAATAAAATGGAGAATTTAAATTCATGAAGAGAAGGCATTTTACTTTTTTGACATGATGTACTGTACGTTTGTAATGTGAAAAGTTTCGCAATTAATTTTAAACTTTGATAACATGATTAATTCAAAGGCATATTCCTTGAAACAGTAAGCGTGCTGAAATATGTTTTCGGCAAATGATTTAAAGCAGCACTAATTTATGCTCCTGTTATCTTAAAATCAATTATGAAAGAAATATATATATATAATCGTATAGTTTCAGATAGGTTGTTCAACTTCCTTATGCGTGCCAAAGACAACTTTATATGACCAGCACATTACTACGCTCCTGTTTTCTTAAAAATCAATTATGAAAGAAATATATATAGTTATATAGTTTCAGATAGGTTGTTTAACTTCCCTATGCGTGCCAGAGACAACTTTTAATTATATGAACTGCATTTACTAGCCTAGTCACATGCTCTGTAAATGTTTTCCCTTTTTCTTCTCTTTAGTTTAGTACAATTTACAAAAACGCATTTTACATGTAGTTTTCTATCTTAGACTAATGCCTCAACCTCTTTCATCCGGTAAATATACGAATACACATACACTGCGTATTGCAGACGCAAATGAAGTAACTGTTTTAATACAAACTTCCATGAGTGTGTTCAACAATATTGTATAGTATTATATTCGAACAAATTTTTGTATATATTTTTAGCTAAAAGCGGAGATAGTTTATGATTGGCGTGAAAAATAGAAGTTCATACCATTTGATAGTAAAATTATTTTAGTTTTTGATTGACCGAAGTTTTATGAAATGAACATGTTAACTTGTATATTAATAACTAATTAAATGATTTTTCAGCCATTTTTAATTCATGTAATGAATATCAACATTGTTTGTTTTTTGTATTATTTAATACTGGATTTATCTTTTTCATCGCTCTGTAATGTCACCCTGTTGATAATGTGACCATTTTACTAGACACTTTGGCACTGTTTGTTTTATCTATGGTCAATTCTACGAATTAATTTTCGTATGTCATACTTAGAAACATGTTCATGAATGACAGTGTAACGTACTTTTCACCGCAGTTGATGTTTATCACATTCAAATATTTTCGTCCAGAATCAAATAAATATATATGTTATCTGTGCCTCTTTGTTTGTTTGTTTTGGGTTTAACGCCGTTTTCAACAGTATTTCAGTTATGTAACGACGGGCTGTTAACCTAACCAGTGTTCCTGGGTTCTGAACCAGTACAAATATGTTCTCCGCAAGTAACTGCCAACTTTTTTTGTTTAGTTTGTCATCATGAAACGATTTAATTTACTTTTAGTTAGGTTGGACTGTTTAATGTTGTGGACTTGTGAGATTTCTCACATGAAATAATAGAGAAACAGCAACTATAAACAGCGTTTAAACTTAGTTGTATTTCAATGCAACAGTATTTATGACGGATATCCGTGCATAAAACGTTATTGAAACTCCAAAAAAAAAAACAGTAAACCAATGGATTATAACCTGTACTTTCTCACAGCTGACACAGTATTATCCAGAATCAATCTTCTAAAAAAACATATTCATAAAAAGAAATTCCATATATAAGTACGAAAATATCACCATTCAGTCGTGTTAAGCAAACTGATGCGTGAAAAACAGCCAATACGGATTACACAACAAATAAAAGTCATAACGAAATAACAGTGTTTGATAAAACAAATAAATCTCTGTCCTTGTGCAAGTATTAATTATACAACGTGTAGTATACAAATATCTCGTAATCGTGACAGGTTATTATGCCGTCTTGCGAACATTGCAAATAACGCAAAATAAATATCATAATTTTGTCACAATTAATCAATGGAACATATTTCAGAGAAAAGTGCAAATCAATCCAAATTCGAGTGGTTGAAGGTTATAAAACTGAGTACAGCTGTACCATTGTGCTTGATCTTTCCAATGAATTGAGCTTTTTTCCAAATATTTATTCGATTTAGATAAAGTAACTTCCCCATTCGACTCGTTGCTTGACCTTACAGGCATGCACGAATGATCTTTATCCAGCGAGAATTTGTTTACTGAATAATGTTCTGTTATTGTCCGTAAGTATTGACCTGGCACTCATTAATCTTCGCCAATATTTTCGTGCGTTTTCGTTATTTTACGTGATATTCGTGTCCTAAAAATATCTAGATTTATCAAAATAATCAATTTAGAGAACCAACGGCACAGTGGTGTAGTGGTAAGCTCTCCGACTTGGAAACACGTTACCATGGGTTCGAATTCTTTTCAAACCATTTTTTGAACTATGATTCCTTGTGTTTGTATTTGAATCTAATTAAAGTATGATTATATTTTTTTTTCATGAAACATTGCATTTTGTGTCGCTAACAAAAATTCCTTGAATTGTCCGTTGAATGAATGAATGAAGATTTTAAACGACATTTTGTATAACTCTTTTATGTATGTAGAAGAACGGTAATCAACAGTAGAGTAGTTCGTTGATAAATGTGACAAGTTTCCGTCTTTTACAGATAAAATTTAAAAAAAAAAACAATTTGGGCAGACAGAGGGCTCGAACACTCAACCCTGAGTTTACTGGCAAAACGCTTTGTCCGCACAGCTATATCTGCACATGATACATGACGGTATATAACTGGCTTTTCAATAGTTATATCGTTGTTTGGGTTCGGACACCGAAAATTAATTTACGGAAGCATACGGAATATTCATGAGTGCCAGGTCAATACTTATGGACAATACTCATATCTATACAACTTTATAAACATGTTTTACGTATACCCGCGTTCGAACTGTATATTATTCTTGTGAGGGCTATCATTTGTGGTTAAGATAAAAAAAGCCATTAAAATATAATCAAGTTTGCATTCACACTAGGCAGTAGAATGTTTATTTATGTATAGATGCAAGAGTGATGAATATTTATAAGCATTGTTGCATTTTGGGAAGTAAACAAGAATATAGAAACATGGTTGCTTTAGGGAAACAAAAAGGACAACAAACAAGGAGGCATACAGATATACGAAGGAGATGTAGAATTCACAGCCGTTGCATCAATGTTTATAAACACTAAAGATAACCATGAGCTATTCTTCCGTCAAAATTTCAGATTTGGTGGGAAAGCCATAAATATATTTTAAAACCGCAATATTCCACACGTGTATTTACACTAGCGAAATAAATATAGGTTAAATTTTAATGAAACATTAAAACTACGTCTGGAGGTAGTTTTAATGTTACATTATTTTTTAAATCCACTTGACCTTCATATAATACACATTCTTATACATATTGTGTGTGGACGCAAACTGGATTAAAAATAAATCATTTTTAAAACACATATTAAACTGTAGTTTGAAAATGCTGTTAGATTGTTACTGCCATTTCTTTCAGGTCGTAATTGGACATATGCATCACATAAGATAATTAAATATAACTATTTATGATGTCTCAGAGACAGACGGATCTATTTGTGCTCCAGCTGAGTACGCTTTATGATAAATGTTACAGCTATGATAGATCGTATCACTTGAACATTGGTCACATGTAAACTCGTAATGCACTTATATCTAACATTTTATTTTTGAATCAGATCAGATGTATGTTACGTAGTGTCGTACCCAGTACAGGCATTTATATCACGGTAGAACCTGCCCTAACTGTTATTACATTGACCTTTAAAACCAGAGTATATTGGCCTAATATACCAAACACATTTTATTACAAATAGCCAGTAACATTCGGCTATGTTTATATACAAGGTTCGGGACAAGCCTCTTTCCAAAGCATATTCATTGGTTAAGGCACGAACATGCCTATGATAGCTTTAACTCAACTTATAAACCCGATATAATCTCATATATATGTTACTCAATGGATGTGCAACAGTATATTTTTGTAAATGACTTACGTGTACAGACGTTTTATAACATTTAACATTTGTCTTGAAAATTATACGTATTCTGGCAGTTTGGCCTTTTAAAAAGTACTTATAATATCCACAATTAGATTTCCACATCTCACTTTTATTCTCATTTGACAATAGGTTAACAGTGCACACCTAAGCTGCAAAAAAAAACATTACCTTTGGTTTTCTGTCACGCATCAAGTTAACACCTGTTGTTCCATATCAATGTTGTTACAAAGCAGATGTGTGTGTGTTTCTTTTTAACACTGCGACTGATATGAACTTTGAATTACGACTGCTTTGCTTGTCTACTACTAGTTGAAGAAAACAGTGTTCGATACAAAATTAATTTATGCACTATCTTTTTTTCTGTATTCACATTTATTTGGTCTGTATGCACAAATCTAGTCGGTATGCGCTAGTCTGTTGGCACAGGTCTACTATAAGTACGCCCAAGTATTTTGTTCTTTTCATTTGACTTCTTATTTATCTGACCGGTGCTTTATCTGTAATTCAGATTTGTTATTGTTTTAATGCGTTTAACCATCTATAATGTAGGACATCATGGGTGGCTTGGTGGGTTATATCATGCTAAATTGATTCAACGGCAATACTTAATTGTCTTCGGGTATTCGATCAAAGAAGATGGAGAAATCCTACTTTTTTCAGTTTTATGTAACAAAAGAAACCCTCTGGCCTATAATGCATAAAGGTGAGGATGTTATATAGCACTTGAATTAACTAAGTATACTTTAATGTAACACAACAAAATGAAGGTGTTTCCTTTTTTAAACTGATTCTCACTTGAGATATAATTACAGTTTGAGTTACATCATACACTTCATGCTATACAAAATAATTACTTACAATTTAAATGGATATGTTATACACCATTTAGTTATTTCTCTTGAAATGTTCTTGCTGTACTTATATTGTCTTGCTGGTAAACAATTATATAAATTATAGATGCTCACTGCGACTTTTTATCATTCACTGATCCTAGGATTATGATATGTTTTCTGGTGTTTTTAATTTTAGATCTGACATAAAACGTAGATGATTTATTGCTGACAAAAACGCGCATTCACAATTGATATCTTATTTAATGATTATATTCTTACATTCCCAATGCTTTATTATACTCCTGATATAATATATTAAAGAAGCTGATGTTTAGCACGATACTTTGGATATGCCTTCGTCTGAAACGTATGTGAGCAATAAAACTGATTGTAAACATGTGTGTTGATATAATACCTCCAGGTACACATGCGATATCAATTTTTCACAATACCACTCGATCTGCTATATTAATTTCATGTTCATTTTATCAGTTTCGTACTCCTGTGTTCTTCGGGCAATGCTAATACGTATAAGTTGTCCTGGTGTTTATTACACTTTGCATCACAATATATCCTTGCGTGGCGGGGTAGTATGATTAATGTTTTGTCCCCTTTTATGACAACATTTAACACAGTTCAAGTCAAAACATGAAAACCTAAATTTTACATGTTATACTTCAAAAGTTGAGGTTTTTAATGACATGGACTAGGATATGCAGTAATACAGATATAACAACCCATATATTGCATTTGAACAATCTGTGAAATTGTCAGAGGAACGTGTACATTTCTTTTTTAGTAAGAAGTGTGGACAGTAAATGCAGGTTATTTTCACCATCTGTAACGTTACTGGCCATAATGGTTAAATGTTACAATGTAGTTGTATCTATGACAAATCCCCTACCCTTAACGTTTGATGCCTCGTTCGTTTCTATTAAAAAAACAACTTTTTTTTAAGAAATCTGAATGTGGCAGACTATCATTCTACTGCATTTACAGTGACTTTACGAACATACTTGAATGCAAGTGATTTTAAGGTATTTTGCAAACGTTTAAATCAATGTTGTAGTTCCCTGTCTTGTTTATTACATATAATGTTTTGCTGATTTAGTTCTCGAAAAGAACACGAAATAATATGTGATCATATTGCCTTTTCTTCTGTCGGCTCTTGCTTCACATCAGATTTTCTCGTTGACGCATACAACTTGCAGAACCAAGACGAACGTAGTGTTTTATGTTTTACTTGAATACTAGTATATTAACTAAATTTTAAAATCTAACAGGTTTATTACATTGAAATCACTGCATCTTGTACATTTGAGTTAGTCATAACTTATTTTAGTGAACATTGAAGTTTATTAGAACTGAAGTCAACGTCCAAGTGATCGAGTGTTTTATTTCGAGATATCTAAAATTTGACAAAGAATGATACTTTTTGCACGAACATTCGGTACTGCAATGTGACCACTTCATTTAAGGTAGTTCGCGGGGTTCCTACGAAAATTTCGAAGTATGTGATATAAGACTGATATTAGGTCTGTATGTACTAACATCTCCTGTCTTTCATTTGGAGAAAAAAGAAAATCGTTCCGTCTCCACATTTCCTTTGAAGAGCGCCACCTGGCGGCATATGTATTTTTCAAGGGAAATCGCCATTTTACTGTAATAATCTCATTAAAATTAATGTTATTACATTTCTTCAAACTCAGGAATATAGCTAAATTCATTGTTATTGTTTACATGTTGCGTTTGGTAAATTATTTCATTTGGAAAATGCTTAGATAAACAGATATCCGTAGTAGGGGTGGGGAAAAATAGCGAAAATATTCAATGTATTTCATGGCCGTTTAGCCGAAATAAAATAAAACGGAACGGTGAAAGTTCTTGATTTTCAAATATATCCTTCTTTAATCATTTCTGAACAAGAAAATAAAATAAAAATATGGGGTCTTCACGGCAGATATTTTGCAAATTTACTTTTTATTTGTTTTGGTAATGTAAATTTTGTGACGTTGATACACAATGACGGCGTTAACGTCGCGCAAACGCTGATTTCATTATGTCTTTCATTGATATAAACAGGACCTTCAGAGTTCAAAAAATCTTTAGAATCTTTTTTATTTGAATATATTCACATGATGTACATTGTTGCGTATTTTGCAGTCAAAGTATATTATCTAGTAATATATATCAGAGTCAGTTATAGCTACTTGCCCATAGTTTCGGTGAAATTTTTCAACATGTTGATGTCCACCAAGTTTGGCACAAAATGTGAATATGTCCCGCTAAAACATGTACTATAACTACTGAATATGGTATAAGTGGTTGAATTTTTTGAAAATGTTTAATCTTGCATAACTCGCGTATCTGGCTCCGTATTTAAGGGTTAGTAAAGTGTTTGGGGGACGGGGGTGGGGGTGTAGAAAAAATCTTATTAGTTTATCCGCTGTGAATTAAAACGGAACTGTCAAATTTCTTTATTTTCAAACATAGGTTTCTTTAATTATTCCCCGACAAGAAAAGAGAAAAAAATAGTGATCTGCAAATTTACATTGAGCCACGCCATGTGAAAACCAACATAGAGGCTTTGCGACCAGCATGGATCCAGACGAGCATGCGCATCCGCGCAGTCTTGTCAAGACTCCATGCTGTTCGCTTTCAAAGCCTATTGCAATTAGAGAAACTGTAAGCGAACAGCATGGATCCTGACCAGACTGCGCGGATGCAAAACCATTATGTTAGTTTTCTCATGGCGCGGCTCATTTTACCTTTTGTATGAAATGTTTAAGTGCGAAACTGAACGACATTCCTTATTGTTTTTCAATATTTCAAGTGACTAGCTAACAACGAAGATACAAGATACGAAATGTGGTGAAACTGTTTTCCAGACAAAAATGAAATACATTTTTAACGATAAAGAACATTTCGAAGGGTGACTAAAACATCAATATGTTTCTTTTTTGTTATGATATGTAACTTTATTTAGAGGTTTTGATTTTCATTATAATTCTAATTGTGTATTATATTTATTGCTTTTTAAACCTATATTGAATATTTTCAATAAATAAAATCATGGAATCTTAAGCAGATGATGAATAAATGAGATGCCTCTTACGGTAAAAATGTACTTCAGTCTGTGAACTTGAAACCGTTACTTGAATAAAGTTCATTTTGGTGCCGCTTAGTGCATTAAATTTATAACGTCAACGTGAATGCACAATGCAAACCGTATTGAGGGAAAACTTGCTTCAAAATGAAAGAACAAAAAAAAACTCTAACTCATTTCGCTTCAAAACATTTAGAAAATACATAATATAAAACAGATACAGTCGACGCAGACGATATTTTAGGATGGAAAGATGGAAGAAGGGTGATTTAACTGAGGCTACTCTTTCGAAAGGTTTAGAGGCATGCATTTATTGTTCAGACCCAGTGTTTCTGTCAGATGTTTTCAAGGAAATGCACTTTCGACATGGTTCACTGTTGTACATACAAACTTTTCGATTATAGAATTTTGGCGGCAAATTGGGATCATTCTTATTTGAAGAAGGTTTTATTCCAAAATCGAAGTATGGTATTCCAGTGCTGAATGTAATATAAAAAAAAGTAACCACTATGATTTCATCTCGTGCATTTCTTTTGGTGTTTCAAAAATTTTAAAAGGCGGATAAAACAAAGAAATAAATAAAACCACCATTTACATGTACTTTGAAATGTTTTCGCTAGAATGCTGAAAACAAAATATTTGACTGGTATTTAGTGTAAAAGTGCATTTTGACGCAGATGCGAATAAATTCGGATATTTCAGGACTGCAACTCACTGCAGACCTGGAACGCCTGTATAAATTACAGTCCCCGGTATATACCGGATTCAATCAATTTGAATGAAAATTATCTTTAATGTATATATTTTGTGACCATTGTAATACTAACCCTAACCTTTTGTCAGTATATTATACATATTATACACTAAATGCATGCTGTCGTACAATAATTTGCGTATTTTTGCCGTGCACTCCGATTGATAATCAGTTCAGGACAAGCGCAGAAGACCGCACCAGCTATGACAGACTGCAATGAGCAATATCGCATAAAGAATGTCCGTGACATTGAGCGCAAAGTGAACAGAAGTTACGATATGCAAGCATCAAATGGGGATTTTACATTTATGCGTTTTGAAGCGCCTTGTCAGATTTTTCTGTTGATTTTATTTTCACAGTTTTGGATATCATGGATCACAAATGTATCATAATTAAAATGATTATAGTGAAGTCTACAAGCAACCACCGACTGGATATATTCCTTAATGAATTACTGTGATCATTGCGTTGGAGATCCACGGCTTAAAAATGTACCATGAATTGATTACAGTGAAGTCTTCATGCATTAAGTTAGCTCTTTTGTTTGTTTGTTTTGGGTTTAACGCCGTTTTTCAACAGTATTTCAGTCATGTAACGGCGGGCAGTTAACCTAACCAGTGTTCCTGGATTCTGTACCAGTACAAACCTGTTCTCCGCAAGTAACTGCCAACTTCCCCACATGAATCAGAGGTGGAGGACTAATGATTTCAGACACAATGTCGTTTATCAAATAGTCACGGAGAACATACGCCTAGCCCGAGGATCGAACTCATGACCCCATGATCCGTAGACCAACGCTCTACCTACTGAGCTAAGCGGGCGGGCCTAAGTTAGCTCTAAAACTGTTTCAAAAATGGATAAAACAATTTAGCAGATGCGTATTGGTTGCACGCAATGCTAATTACGACGCCAGTATTCAGAAATCCATGTGACTGTAGACTCTGTTCTTGCAGACAGCTAGTCTTATAGAATTTGAGACAGGCTGAAATTTTAATACCCTGACAGAAAAGGCAAGGGTGTCCGTGGTCATCATTCTTAAATGACATTTTACATAATAATATAAACAAAATAATTAGCGTCTTTAAGGAAATTGTTGAACTGACATTGAAGTATATTTCTAGATGATATACTTAGATTGTAAATTACTTAACACTGTAAATAATGTGAATCTATTTAGTAAAAATATTTCATTCTTGTGTACTTTCATCATCGTGTATATACAAAAATGTATCTTTAAAGGACATAATAAACAAAACGTTTGTGCGACGTTAACATCATAAATGACGTATCAACGTCAAATATTTACAATATCAAAACAAATAAAAAGTAAATTTACTAAAAATCTGCCGTGAAGACCCCCTATTTTTATTTTATTTTCTTGTTCAGAAATGATTAAAGAAGAATATATTTGAAAATCAAGAACTTTGACCGTTCCGTTTTATTTTATTTCGGCTAAACGGCCATGAAACACATTGAATATTTTCGCCATTTTTCCCCACCCCTACTACGGATATCTCTTTATTTAAGCATTTTCTAAATGAACTAATTTACAAAATGCAACATGTAAACAATAACATTGAATTTAGCTATATTCCTGAGTTTGAAAAAATATAATAACATTAATTTTAATGCGATTATTACAGAAATACGGCGTTTTCCCTTGAAAAACACATGTGCCGCTAGGTGGCGCTCTTCAAAGGAAATGTGGACTCGGAACGATTTTCTTTTTTCTCCAAATGAAAGACAGGAGATGTTAGTACATACAGACCTAATATCAGTCTTATATCTCATACTTCGAAATTTTCGTAGGAACCCCGCGAACCACCTTAAGCAGCAGATGCATCAGGTGAAAGACATTCAATCGCTGATTTGTATTAACTCTTTAACTCAAATACAAAGATCATATTATGTATATTTTATATTTCACTCTATCGTTTGAATAAATCTAGCTCTACTCAACATAGTAGTTCAGTCTATTTGGCATACTAGGTATCAGTTTTGTTTTGATGGTTCTCTAAATTTGTAATCAAAGCGTACATTGTCTTTTTTTGTATCAACAAGAAATAAACGATGTTGTCAGTAATATAATCGATGGTTTCATTTTACACCCAAATCTGTTTAATTCAGTTCATGTATATGACAGATTGATTAAAATAACAACTGAAGTTTAAATTTCGTGTTGAAACTCAATTCAAAGTAGCCTTTAATGCCTGTTGAAATTGTATTCGCTAACATCTTCAAAGGGTCCTTTTTCCATAATAAATTTGCATTGAAAATTACATAAAACTGAATATGTTGGAAAGTTCTAACCTTTAAATGTTAAACAGATAAAAAATGATCATGGGTATGATATTTTAATTCCGTGAAAGATCTAGTTTTCTTCTTGTTTTCTTCTTACACGCTCCGTAATCCATATTTTTTTTATCTGGTACGATATTTCAGATACCTCTCCAAATATATATATATATATATATTTTTTTTTTCTGCATATCATAACAAAGGTACTTAAACTTAAAAAGTTGACACAAACATTTCATTGTTTTGAAAATCATTGTAAAGCTATTTAAAAGGATTTTTGGTCGTCATAATGTAACGTCATCCGAATAATTTAGCCTAGATCCTGCAAATATAAACGTACGAATATATACTCTTGTCTTCATTGATAAGAATGGCAACGTAGCCTTTGGTTCAATAAAATAAACATGAACAGATATCTCGAGTCCCGACCGTTGATCTATTATCAAAGATGGTATAAAACATGAAAATATGAAATGGGATATATTTCATTTTAATCATTTTTTACTCGTTTACGAGAAAACTTCATCTTTCAGTAATTTTATTGACCGCAATACTGAACAGCTTGTTCATTTTAGAATTCTTAGACACTATTTAAAAGACACCACAGAAGTAGTGTTTTCATGGTAACAAACTATGTACGACTACATGGCGAATTTCGGATGAATCCATTTCCTTAACCAATGTTGATACACCCGACATTCGGTAAACAATATTTAGTCTTTCATTTAATTAAGCAGAAATAATACAGGCAGGTATGTCATCATATACGGTTAAATCTTTTCTTTTTTTCTCTTTCGGGGAAAATATTTCGTTTTATGTATATGTACGAGTAGAAGCTGTAGAAACACACAAATCGCTCAACGCGACGAAATTACAATATTGCAGATTCGGTGTTTGTCTTTTCATTGACGACATCCTACCGTCCTCGCCCTCTTACCCGGAGTTAAGCAACATTTTACATTAAATTTTGCACATGTTTCAAGTAACAAATGTAATTACGAGATATCCATAGATGTATGCATTCGGCGATGTACTTGAAATGGAATTAGAATCTGTCTAAATCGGCGAATAGTCCCAAGTTAAAATTATTGTCAAGTAAACAATGGACGGTACTAAACAAACAACAATTTAGAAAAGGTTGTCGGTGTTACAATCAAGTTGAAACTTCTGACAAATCCGCGCATTATTGCTAGAACACCAAATATAATTTTATTTCAATTCAATAGTATGTATGATGGATATCCGTGCCAGTATTCGCGTGTAACAGTAAACGCGGTCCCTTACAGCCTTACGAAAGTGATCTATAACTTGAGAAATCATTTTTCCCCGAACTATGGGTCTCTTCCACAACAAAAGAATGAAACAAATAGAGCGGCAACTTGTACAATCAAAGTACATACATAATTAAGGACATTGTTATGCCGCTAGTGCTAGATGCAACAAATGTTTTAAGGTTAGTCATTTTGCACGTGTTTGTCAAGTTGAAACTATGAAAAAGGGAAATGGAAATGGTACAAGACTGCGTGGCGTAGGAAGAATGACTTATTTTATGCGGAAGAAAACATTTCAATATAGTTTGCCATTCTACTCGGTGGACAATGAATATCTCAGACAAAATACAACAAATGTATCAGCTTGTGTACAGAGAAATCATGAAATCAGATATTACCATTTTGAAAGTACAAAACAAAAATTTAGAAAATGATCACCAGAATTGTAATGAGCAGAATATAACACTATAAGATGAACTAACAAATGCATTGAATGCACTGGAATGAAAATGTGAAGAAATTGATGAGCAAGATGAAAGAAATCAGCTTTATGACATTATTAATTTTTTGACGAACAAACCAAAATTCTTCAAGGAGAAAAGATAAGCTTTCAAAATATCAGTAAATTACTCAAGTGGAACTTCTCAAATCTAAAGGATAATTTAAAGCAAAATCAAAGGAAACTGAGGAAATGAAGCAACGACTTCTAAAATCAGACCCAGAAAATGTAGCACATGAAAGACGTGTTGAACTATTATCAAATGAATTATAGGACGTAAGAACTGATTGCTTCATTTGAAGATCACACTACTACTCAACTTAAGGGAACTGTACTTTACTCTACTAGAGATATTAAAATTTCACCTAGCTCAGCTAATTCACTTAAAACAAAGGAAGAAAAGTGACATTCAGTATGTCTCCAAAAAAAGTGTTCAAATTGGAAAAATCAAATCAAGAACTTGTAGCACAAATAGAATCTCATTGGGGTAACTGTTACGAGCAGAAAGGAAATCAGAGTCATCAACACTCGATAAACCATGGGGTCTATATGCACGAAAGAGAAGCCACCAGAGAAAATAAGAAACTGTGATATTGCATTTTTTCTGAACAAAGGTCTGTGAAAAACAAACCTACAGGAATATTTAATAGAACCCACATTTGGATGTTACAATGAAGGCATAAATTCTTCCTGAGTGAAATGACATGATTTATAGACACTTGGCAACATTTCAGCTTCATTTTAATTTTTTTCAGTATATCGTATTTTTATTTGATGCTTGATATATTTTGTTATAAAGGAATGATACTTATAGACTTAAATGTTTGTAGTATTACAGGTATATTGTATTTCTTTTAAAATACTAAATATGTTTGTTATCATGTATGTGGTGTCAACTGTAATTGTAAATTAAGTTGATAGATGGACAGCTAAAAATGAAAATAAAGTAGATATTCAACACTTTCATTTTATAGGAATGAAATAACTTTGAAGGGAGGGAAAGTGTTACAATGTATGCTGTAAGTGTTTGTGTCTTTACATTTTGATGTTAAATTATCAAGAATCACTGATATTTGTGAAATTAACATAACAGGCTAACAACTGTCACTTATTTTTCAAGAATTTCTTTTTACATTTTTTTTTATTGTCAAAACTTATTGTTGAATAAATGAAAAACGGTTTCTTCATAACAAAGATTTCCAATCAACACCTGACATTAAAAGGGTTTGTGGTGATAGAACGTTGTATGCAGACTATATTGTCCAAACATTTCATTATACGCCCGAAGGGACATATTATGTTATGACGCCGGTGTCTATTTGTCCGTCCGTCCTTCTGTCTGTCCGTTAGCAATTTCTTGTCGTCTCTGTAACTCTTGAACACCTTGAAGGATTTCGAAGAAACTTGACACAAATATTCATCTCATCGAGCCGACGTGCAAGGTGCATGTTTTGGATGGCTCGCTTCAAGGTCAAGGCCACACTCAGGGGTTAAAAGTCATATGACTTTGTTTCGTGTCTGCTCTGTAACTCTTGAACTGCTGGAAGGATTTTAAAGGAACTTGGCACAAACGTTCACCACATCGTGACGACGTGTAGAGCACATGGCTCGCTTCAAGGTCAAGGTCACACTTAGGGGTCAAAGGTCATGCCTTCTGGCGTATATTGTTCCGCAGTGCATAGTATACTGGGTACACCAATTACCTGGAATCCTATTTGTTATCAGGCTCACAATATATAATAAGGTCATGAAGAACATAAAATAATGTTTTATCATAACATTGCAACACTTGTCTTCAAATAAAGAGCAAACAACTACCGAGTCTACAAAATGTCCAAGTGGGCCGCCATCTTTGTTTAATATTCAGTATATTTATTACCGTGAAACTGAATATTAGCCAATCAGAAGACAGTAAAATCTATGCAGGACAGAATTCAATACATGTACTACTGTACCAAACGTCTGACTTGTTACATCAAAATAAGATATTTTTTAGAGTTTAATTTTTCGACTTTGATAATTACAGATAGTTTTCATTTGAACTACTGTCCAATATTTGAAGCTATTTTTTTGCATCTAAGTTTCCCTGTCGCACAATGGACAAATGAATGTGTCACAGATGCTTTGTGGATTTTCATCCCTTTTTCACCTCATTATAGACCAAAGATAGTAGTTGGGGTCGTACTGACGTTTTCGTTTGACAGCCTTTGGCTTGTCTATAGTTGGGAACTGAATAATACAGAAAATGTAATTGTCAATTAAAATCCAATTAAGCATTTTACACTGACGGGTCGGAAGTTCACACAAACACGCGCACTTGCTGGTTGCAGAAACCCTTGCAATAAAACCAGTTTACCGGGTAAAAAATCAAAGCAATATGTATACTTGTATATGAAACTTACCTTGAATGTGTAAGAAAAACATACTTTTTTACATGACTGGACTATTCAAACAAATAACTTACCCGTAGATATGACATAATCGTCTTGAAAACTCGGTTTGACAGTTGCCGGTTGACAGTTGCCTGTAGCAAAAGTAAAAAGCGTGACGGAAGTTTACCAACTGTGCATGTGTCATTCGGAAATTCCCAGTAATATGTGTATCCAGGTAATAGGGATAAGTAGTATGAATCAAGTAGTGGAGTATTTTCATCTAAAATGAAAATAGTTTTAATATTGAAAAAAAAAAAAACTTGTATTTTCTGGAAACAAATAATCTTTACTGAAAGTTTGGTCTACTAAGTACATTTCTATAATATAAATTGTCATTCATGTATTTGTCAAGTTTTTTTTTTGAGAATTGTGGAAATTTACGATAATACTGGGGTTAGTAGAAAGTAAGATTTGGATCGGCCAAGATCAAGAGAATAGTTCAGATAATAAATAAATTTCAGATTGTTAAAACATTTGCCAGAAATATGTATGCACAATTTAAGAGTTGCTTTATTGATTGCAGTTGTAAATTTCATCCCTTACTTTGTAATTGCAATGGAAGGGAACAATTAATCTGTTAACAATGTCACTTTGATTGTGGAACCTACTTGAAGCTGTGATTAAGGCATTGTAACAAATCAAACATAAGAAACAGTTATATTATACATATTACATTAATCCTGTAGTGTTCTCCAATTGAACATGCCAGTCAAGATATGTTTCTGTCAAGAGTCTTGTGTTACCTCACATTTTCATGCATCTTAGAAGACAGAATATACATTGTCTGGTTTTCAGCAATAATTTTGAGAAGCCTTTGGCCTTAAGCCATAAAATCTTTGACCTGTAGCCATCTAACCTTTGACCTATAACCACAAAACCGTTGCCCCTTAGCCACCAAACCTTTTGCCTATTAACATAAGGATAATGGCCTATAACCTTCAAACCTTTCATTAATATACTGAAATTATCATGAGTCACTGTGAATCACTGTGAAGAAACAGTGACATTCCGATCAATAAATGAATAAGGAGGTAAGGAATGAGGAACTCACAGTTTCAATTTTTATGCTTTTATATAATCTTGTTTTAAAGGGACACTTCTCATGAGATTTTATATGTCAATTTTTATACGCCCGTCTAAAAGACGTAGGATGTATTATGGGAACGTCCCTGGCGGGCAGGCGGGAGAGCGGGCGGCGTCCACAAACTTTTGTCTAGAGCATTTTTTCTTCATTCACCGAGGGTTTTTGATCTAACTTGGCACAAATGTTCACCATCATGAGTCGGAGTGTCATGCGCAAGAACCAGATCCCTAGGTCTAAGGTCAATGTCACACCTAGAGGTCAAATGCCAAATTCAAGAATGACTTGGTTCAGAGCATTTCTTCTTCACGCGTTGAGGAATTTTAATGTACCTTGGCACAATTGTTTACCATAATGAGAGTGTCATGCGTAAGAACCAGGTCCCTAGGTCTAAGGTCAAGATCACACTTACAGACCAAAAGTCAGATACAAGAATGACTTTGTCAAGAGCATTTCTTCTTCATGCATGGAGAGATTTTAATGTAACTTGGCACAATTGTTCACCATCATGAGGCGGAGTGTCATGCGCAAGAACCATACCCCTAGTTTAGAATTACTTCCCTTTGTTGTTACTATAAATAGCTTATATTGTAACTTTTTTTATTACTGGCCGTAGGGAAAAATCGAGACAACTTTTCTGTAGTACAACATACATGTTATATCCAATATGTAGGTGTAATGGACCCATCTTTACCTGGTAAGGATTTTTATGGGAACATTTTTTTTTAAGATTAACCTCTCTTTGTTGTTACTATAAATAACATTATATTGTAACTTGTTTTTTATAATTGACCGTAGGGAAAAACAAAGAGACAACGAAGATGTTACTTTAAAATTTAAGGTGTATTTTAAGGTATCTCTACCTGGTAAGGAATTTTTGTGGACTTAAAAAAACAAAATATAGATTTCTTGTTGACTTTCTTTCCTTTGTTGCTACTTTTGATAGCTTAATTTTGAAACCTTTTAACATGGTTGTTAGAATTGGATATGTCATTGTTTGGGCTTATTGTCTACCAAACTTATACAGACTAACTTTTACTGTAATATTTACATTGAAGATTAATGTTGTTGAAAAGGGATGCCGATTTTTCATTGGTTAAGATCTAAGATGATTTTATTAGTAAAACAAATGCTTGTGTATTTTTATATAACACTGTAGTCAGTTTTTGAAAAGGAAAAAAAAAGAAACTTGTCTCTCCAAAGTGTTACATCAATGGTTTTCCATTAGACATAATAGCTAGTGTTTAAAGTATTTGTTTGGAATATCAACATAGAAATGATTTCAATTATTATTAGTTCTTTTGGACTGTTTCGTGCGTGAACGTTATGGACCTGCGAGAATTCTCACATGAAAGAATACAGAAACAGCAAATATAAATAGCGTTAATTGTATTGCAATGCAACAGTATTTATGACGGATCTCTGTGCATGAAACGTTATTGAAACTCCAAACAGCTCGGTAAACCAATAGATTATAACCGCGCATATTGTCTCACAGCTGACAATCAGTTTTCTGAAGAAATATTTTTATATAAAGAAATTCCATATGAATACGAAACTGTCACCAATCAATTATCTTAAGCAAACTGTTACGTAAGACACAGTCAATACGGATTACACTACAAATGAAAGTCATAACGAAATGACATTTGTTGATAAAACAAATAATTCTCTGTCCTTGTGTAAATATTAATTATACAACGTGTAGTATACAAATATCCTGAAATATTGACAAGTTACCATGCCCACTTGGGAACATTACAAATAACGCAAAAAAAATATCATAATTTTGTAACAATTCATCAACATGGTCGATAGAACATATATCAGAGAAAAGTGCAAATCAATTCAAATCTGAGTTGTTGAAGACTGAGTATAGCTTCACCAGTGTGCTTGATTATGTAACACTTGTCTTCGAAATCACAAATCTTTCCCATGAAATTTGTTGTTTTTTTCCAAATATTTATTCGATTGAGATAAAGTAAGTTCTTAATTTTGCTCTTTGCTTGACAGACATGCATGTTTAATCTTTATCTAGCGATAAGTTGTTTACTGAATGATGTTTCTGCTACTCATATCTATACTTTATTTTAAAACGCTTTACTTAGTTTGTTACTGCCATTTGCCTTCATATTGTGATTGGATGTCATAAAAAGATTTGAATATAACTATTTATGATGTCTCATATTAGACAGGCGGACTATTTGTGCTCAAGCCAAACGTGTTTTTATGATAAATGTAACAGCTATTACAGATCGTATCACTCGGACATTGAAACTCTGAATGTTCGGAATGCACTGATATCTAACATTTTGTTTTTGAATTATGAAATGTATATTAGGTAGTATCGTACCTAGTACATGCATTTATTTCAAAGTAGAAATGTCATTAGGTAGACTGCCATTACTGTAACTATATCGACCAATGCAAACACAGTACTACTACCTGAACTTAATTTACCATACTATGACTATCTTGGCTTATTAAACCAAACACATTTTATTACAAATAGCCAGTAACATTCTGCTATGTTTATATACAAGGTTCGAGAAAACTATTAATGAAGCTACTTTAAATAGCAAATTCATCGTGCAAATCACCCCATGTCAGATGACTCTCGTGCTGTTATTAACAATTAGCGATTCAAGCTAGCACTGATCATACATTGTTTATGTAAAATACGAAAATATCAGGTACCTTGATAGTTTCTCTCCGTTCCTTATACACTATTTCTCGATTCAAAATACGTTATTTTACGGTAGAAACATAACTTTACGCTACAAACAATGTTAAACTTTTTTAATGAACGTCACTGAAACGTCATGACGTCACCTCTGCACACAGTTTATTTCCCGCGCTTTGTGTACATACAAAGAAAGTATTTCTATTTGCTTTATTTTACTCTATGATATGTAGAATACGGTATGCAAGGAAAATATCTGTCAGAATAAAAAGCTTACATGTATACGATATGCAAGAAAAAATATCAGTCATGTGTTTACGAAGAAAATAGATAGCAATATCCGTCCCTCGGCCACCTGCGCATAGACGGTTACTCGGCAAGCCTTGTTACCGCCCAATGCGCAGGTGCCGACTCGTAATCATTATTCCTCAAACTAGAAGTACATCTTACTTTTATTCTCATTTCACTATAGGTTTTGTTTGTTTGTGTTGGGTTTAACGCCGTTTTTCAACAGTATTTCAGTCATGTAACAGCGGGCAGTTAACCTAACCAGTGTTCCTGGATTCTGTACCAGTACAAACGTGTTCTCCGCAAGTAACTGCCAACTTCCCCAATGTCGTTTATCAAATCGTCACGGAAAACATACGCCCCGCCCGGGGATCGAACTCACGACCCCGCGATCTGTAGACCAACGCTCTACCTACTGAGCTAAGCGGGCGGGTTTTTCCCAATAGATAAAGTGTGCACATCTAAACTTCAAAATACATTACCTTTAGTTTTCTGGCAAGCTTCACGTTCAAACTTGTTGTAAACTGTGCACATCTAAACTGCAAAATACATCACCATTAGTTTTCTGGCAAGCTTCACGTTCAAACTTGTTGTTCCATATCAATGGTGTTACAAAGCAGATGTTTGTGTTTTGTTCATTTAACACTGCGACTAATATGAATTTTGAAATACGACTGTTTCGCTTGTCTACTGTTAGCTGAAGAAAA
The DNA here is from genome assembly GCF_021730395.1 of Mercenaria mercenaria. Classification (NCBI taxonomy): domain Eukaryota; kingdom Metazoa; phylum Mollusca; class Bivalvia; order Venerida; family Veneridae; genus Mercenaria; species Mercenaria mercenaria. The sequence continues at coordinate 22,821,604 of NC_069371.1, forward strand.
CAGTGATTGATCCAAAATTGATTAACGCACAATATATTTTCTGTATGCACATTTATTTTGTCTGTATGCACAAATCTAGTCGGTATGCGCAAGTCTATGGGCACAGGTCTATTATAAGTACGCCCAAGTACTTTGTTCTTTTTAATTGACTTCTAATTTATCTGACCGGTGCTTTATCTGTAATTCATTCAGATTTGTCATATTTTTGATACGTTTAACGATCTATACTCTAAGACATCTTGGGTAGCTTGATGACTTTAATCTGCTAAATTGATTCAACTGCTATACTAAATTGTCTTCGGGTATTCCGATCAAAGAAGATGGAGAACTCCTACTTTTTTCAGTTTCATTGAAGGAAATAGTTCCATTAGCCTATAATGCATAAATGTGGGTTTGTAATATAGCACGTGAGTTTACTGAGTAGACTGTAATGCAACATAACGAAATGAAAGTTCCGCATTATGAAGTGTTTCCCCTTTTTTAAACTGATTCTCAGTTGAAATATAATTACCGTTTGAATTACACATTGCACTTCATACTACACAAAATGACTACTTACTATTTAAATAGATATGTTTTAAATCATTTATTTATTTCACTTGAAATGTTCTTGCTGCTGTTATATTGTTATGCTGGTAAACAATCGTTTTGCCATTACTTCACTTATAGATGCTCTCTGCGATTTTTTAATCATTCACTGATCCTAGGAATATGATATACTATTTGCCGTATTTAATTTTAGATCTGACATAGAACGTAGATGATTTATTGCTGACAAAAACGCAAATTCACAATTGATATCTTATTTTTTGATTATATTTTAACATTCACAATGCTTTATTATACTCCTAAATATAACGTATTAAAGAAGCCGACGTTTAGCACGAGACTTTGGATATGCCTACATCTAAAACGTATGTGAGCAATAAAACTGATTGTAATCATGTGTGTTTATATAATACCTCCTGGTACACACGCGATTTCAGCTTATCACAATATCACTCGATCGGCTATACCAATTTCATGTTCATTTTTACCAATTTCGTACTCCTGTGTTCTTCGGGCAATGTAAATACGTATAAGTTGTCCTGGTGTTTATTGCAATTTACATCACAATATATCCTTGGGTGGTGGGGTAGTATGATTAATGTTTTGTCCCCTTTTATGACAACACATAACACAATTCAAGGCAAAACATGAAAACTTAAATTGTGCACGTTATACTTCAAAAGTTGAGGTTTTAAATGACATGGACTAGGATAATTTTAGAATAATATGCAGTAATACAGATATAACAACACATATATTGCATTTGAACTATATATCGAATTGTCAGAGGAATGTGTACATTTCTTTTTTAGTTAGAATTTTGCGGATTATGTTCAGCGTCTGTAACGTTACTGAACATAATAGTTAAATGTTACAATGTAGTTGTATCTATAACAAATCCCCTACCCTTAACGTTTGATTCCTCGTTCGTTTCTATAAAAAAAAGTTTTTTTCAAGAAACCTGATTATGACAGACTGCAAATCATTCTACTGCATTTACAGTGACTTTACATACATACTTGAATGCAAGTGATTGTAAAGTATTTGGCAAACGTTAAAATTAATGTGGCTGTTCCCTGTCTGATTTATTACATATAATGTTTTGCTGATTTAGTTCTGGAAAAGAACACGAAATTATCTGTGATCAAAAGAAAACAGAAGTTGGCATTTTTTCTGTTGCAATAAAAAATGTGTTTCAGGTGTTTATGAATTTAAAATCATGTTGCTTTTTTTTTGCTCTTGCGTCACATCAGATTTTCTCGTTTACGCATACAACTAGCAGAACCAAGACTTTAGTGTTTCATGTTTTACTTGAGTATATTAACTAAATTTTAAAATCTGACAGGTTTATTACTTTAAAATCAATGCATCTTGTATATTTGAGTTAGTCATAACTTATATTAGTGAACATTGATATCATTAGAACTGAAGTCAACGTCCAAGTGATCGGGTGTTTAACTTCGAGATATCTAAAATTTGACAAGGAATGATACTTTTTGCACGAACATTCGGTACTGCAATGTGTCCACTTCATTTAACCAGATGCATCGGGTAAAAGTAATTCAATCGCTGATTTGTATTAACTCATTAACTCAAATGCAACATATGTATATTTTATATTTCATTCTATCGTTTGAATAAACCTAGCTCTACTCAGCATAGTAGTTCAGTCTCTTTGGCATATTAGGTATTATTTTACTAGATCAGTTTTGTTTTGATGGATCTCTAAATTTGTAATCAACGCGTACATTGTCTTCTTTATATCAACAAGAAAAAAACGATGTTATCAGTAACATAATAGATGATTTCATTTTACTCCCAATATCTGTTTAATTCAATTGATGTGTATGACAGATTGATTAATTTAACAACTGAAGTTTAAATTTCTTGTTGAAATTCAATTGAAAATAGCCTTTAATGCCTGTTGGAATTGTATTTGCTAACATCTTCAAAGGGACTTTTTCTATAATACATTTGCATTGATAAACTACATAAACCTGAATATGTTGGGAAGTTCTAACCTTTAAATCTTAAACAAACAAAATGATCATGGGTACAATATTTTAATTCCTTGAAAGACCTATAGTTTTCTTCTTACATGCTCCGTAATCCATGTTTCTTTATCTGGTACGATATTTCAGATACCTCTCCATATATATATATATATATATATTCTGCATATCATAACAATGGTACTTAAACTAAACAAGTTGATACAACTGTTTCATTGTTTTGAAAATCATTTTAAAGGTATTTAAAATGATTTTTGGTTGTCATAATGTAACGTCGTCCTTATAATTTAGCCTTGAGCCTGCAAATGTAAACGTACGAATATATAATCTTGTCTTCATTGATAAAAATGGCAACGTAGCCTTTGGTTCAGTAAGATAAACATGAACAGATATCTCGAGTACCGACCGTTGATTTATTATCAAAGCTGGTATAAAACATGAAAATATGAAATGGGATATATTTCATAAAAATCATTTTTTTGACTCGTTTACGAGAAAACTTCATCTTTCAGTAATTTTATTGACAGCAATACTGAACAGCTTGTTCATTTTAGAATACTTAATTTATGCCATCAAATACTGTTAAATCTTTTCTTTTTTCCTCTTTCGCGGAAAAGACTGAATTTCGTTTCATGTACATGTAAGAAGCACACAGATCGCCCAACGCGACGAAATTACAATTTGCAGATTCGGTGTTTGTCTTTTCATTGACGACATCCTACCGTTCTCGCCCTCTTACCCGGAGTTAAGCAAAATTCTACATTAAATTTTGCACATGTTTCAAGTAACAAATGTAATTACGTGATATCCATAGATGTATTCATACGGCGATATATTTGAAATGGATTTAGAATCAGTCTAAATCGGCAAATAGTCCCAAGTTAAAATAGTTGTCAGGTACAAAAATGGACAAACCACAATTTAGAAAAGGTAATGGGTGATACAATCAAATTTAAACTTCTGACAAATCCGCGCATTATTTGCTAGAATACCAAGTATAAGTTTACTCGTTTTAATGCACTCAGAAGGAAATTCTATCCTTTTAGTATCAATTTTACAGCAGTCTGCTGCACAAATATGTGATTTCTTTCCACGAGAATAAAGTCAGAACGTTGCTATATGGAACAACTTTAAAGACAAATACCCGTACGTTTCGTGAATGACATCAATGTCGCGTGCATTGATATTATTGCACCAGTGTTGCAAGTACACACAGATACGAAAATAAACATTTTGTCTTTCTTTTCAAAACACAAACTAACTATCAACTGATGATAACTTAAATAACTTAGGTACTGCATTGATATCGGGTAGAAAATATTGTTTTATGAGAATTGGACATCAGTTATATCTGTAACCTGGACTAAAACCGCGTTTCAGTAATATATACATACGCTAATAAACAATTTGTTATAGCTAACTGAGAATAAATATATCAAAACGATTTTTCAAAAGTAAAAATGAACACAATATGGATAGGTATAAACAGACAAATGTATGTGTACTAACACGGCATTTCAAGTTTATACCGAAAATTACATTTGCATATTTCGTGTAGCATTTTGGCTTCAACATACAGGTTTTGAAGATTTGTTTACATAATTGACAAACATAAAAGCAACTATTTTTGTTTATTGTTTTCTCATCGTTCATCAAGCCATGTTTCTAAAATAAGGTAAGAGTCGGTTTTCCCAAAACTATTTGTAAAACCCTTTACTTTGACTCCATTTTCATTGTAGAATAAAAATATACTGTTAAAATGATTTCACAGCAAATTTTTCTCTCGAGGATCCGTAAACGCAATGACCCGTAAATAGCTAATTATTTGATCCTTTTAAAACAGTATTTACATTCATGTTTTTTCACGTTAACACTTTGTAATCAAAATTACAATTTAACACTGCATTTAATATATAATTACGCCGAAGTCTCAAAAAGGTGGTACGAACATAGCGATTAAAAAGTAAAAATTGTAAATAACTTACAAATTATCTTCATTAAAATGTTGTCAGCATTTTTCGCACAGAAAAATGACGGTTATTACAGATTCTATATGTATACTTACGGTTATACGTCAAAATTGTCGAAGGCAATAAGACTTTATTGGCACAAGCTACGTGTTGGCATGGGTTGGAATGCACAGGACAGTAGATATCTGATTTATCCATTTTCTACAAATGGCTGACGGAGGTGAAAAAATAATTCAGTGTTGAATAAAAAATTTAAATTCTAGTCCTTATTTTTGGATATCAATATTTCATATAATGTTACCATATAATAATATAGAAATATGGAGTTGCGTCCCTTGATGGTGAGACACGTGTTTTTCTGCATATATAAAATCTTGTACTATTTTCATTAAATTGGATTATTTTGTTTAATATTGGAATGAATATTGTGTAATTTTGGCAATGTACATCAGGCCCCATTTGGGAGGTGCAAAAAAATCCAAACAATATATATTACTATTAGAATCAGTTGAAAAGTATTTTCAAAAATGTAGATGGCTATGTTATAAGGCTCATAGATTGCATATACTGCATTGCAGCAGATAACAACATAAATTTGTTATATATCCTTTGTTGTGCAATATATTACTTTTATTTAACATTTTTACATAAGTGATTGCAAATTCTTTGAAACAAAGCTTCTCTAAAAGGTCTGCTGTGACTTACAAGTCAAATTTTATAAGAGCAGGGCTATTTTCACATTCCAATGAGCGCTTGGCATAAGTAGTTCATTATCAGTTGTAATAGTTTGATCTGAGAAAATGTCAATCACCATTTTCTACAGACCCTATGTTTTGAAAAGAAAAGGGACACACAATTTCAAAATTTGAATAGCTTCAGGAGTCACCTATTGTGAAAAAAGTATAGGGTCTGAGTACAGACTAAAGTATCATGATCATTTCTTTGTTTTTCATACCATGCATTTTGTAAACAATACGTTTGTTACGGAATCATCTGGCGGGTATAACATTTAATTTACACTGGCACGTATATTTATAAGGTGATATCGTTTTAGGCAAACCCTTAACTAGTTTGAACTTCTAAGTAATCACTGACTGTTCAACTCTGTTAATTTGTTTTTCTGCGTTGACAGTATGTTCTACATCTAAACATGTAAAAACATATTCAATAAATATCACTTCATTACAAACAAGATCAGGCAATGATATCATTATTCAAAAGACGAAAATAAGAATAATGAGTTTAAATTTCAGACTTGTGCGATGCCCAGATGTCTTGATATTATTGAAATTGCATGTCTTGTGTAATTGACATGTCTAGTTCGCTTCATAGAGTGATTTTTATGAACGTCGCTATACAAGTGATTAAATGTGATTGCAAGAACACAAAATGAAAATAAATGTATAAGGCCATGAACAGAACCAAAGTAATTAAACCTCAACACTTTAAACAGAAACAACACTACTTTTTTCCTCTGGTACTGTACTATAAGAATACATCTTTACACTTTCAGAAGCAATAAACCTATTGTCCTTCTAATGCTTATTCAAATACATCTTCCTCTTTAAAATCATTGTAAAAGAGAAGTATATCTTCACTCTTTGAACAAGAACAAACCTGCTGTTATTTCATTTTACATTCGAAAACATCGTTGTACTTCAATTAGGTCCGAAGACTACTGAATGCATCCACAAACAAGGGACATTAAAAACAAAAATACAGCAGGAACATGCATCGTGCATCGGCTTAAACAGTTCTTCTTAGTATTATACAACTGTGTGAAGATCATTTAGAAGCATAGAATGCAACCAAACAAAGTAATAACAGACTCGATTTTGAGTCTGTCCATGAGAGGTAATGGAAAGTACAACACCCTCGTGCCCCCTAGCACCGGCTTAAGCGGAACTCTATTACAAATGTATTGAATGGACTCCATGATCGCAAAAGACCAGAAAATATAACAGTCATACAAGTTCATATTGGAAACTACACCATGGTTTAGGTCTGGACTAATCGAAGTTGCATTATATTATTAAACACTCTTCTGATACATATTATATAGAATGAGTTCGTTTGGACTATAATAGATATAATATTTTAGAAGATGTGAATAAACAGACAATTTTCTGATTATGTTTACTTGTTTTTAGGAGGTCTTCAAAAGTTGATTTCATTTATAGTTCTTGATGAAGATTCAAAATAAAATTGCATTATTGTGTAAACAAAAGTGTGAGATAAATGCCTTTGGCAGACTATTGTGAATATATAAGAGATACTTAAGTGACATCAAAGCTTAAATGGAAAAATCAGAAATTAATTTTACATATCAATATATATTAATATAAACATTCAACATGACTCCATACTTGACAGACATTATTTTAAGCAACAAAAGGTAAGCCATTGAAATGTGAATGCTGTTTTTCTTTCCGATACACATTTTTGTGGTACCAACATTGTCAAATGATAACCTGTTATAAAGGCGTATTCAATTGTTTACAATGTAAATCGGCAGGTTTAAGGATGATACGAATGCAGTATATAGTGATATTATAAGAGCTAAACCAAGCAATTAATATTATGTGTTTTTTTCAAAGGTACCCTACCTTTTTGTTTCATTGATAACAAAACTATTAGTAACACAAAAAATTCTTCCGTTTATCATGCTTACATATTTGTAGTCAATACAAGAGTTGTATAGACTTTGATAAAAACTTAGTAGGACGTGTTACTTGCACAGTAACGTTTTTGTTGTTGTAAAACGTAACACTTCTAGAATCAGTTTCGAGATAAACCAAACAAGGTTTTACAGTAGCATGCGCAGTGATCGTAGATATATCATATCATATTGACAATTGATAGGTATGACAGGTTTAAAGTGTAGAAAGTCGATAAAATGTGGATGAAAAGCTCACTTAACTTGTCTTTACGCTCGTTATTTAGACAGACGATCATTCGATAAGAATTTGCTGGCATATGCTTCCAGTTGTTAAACAGAAACAGGAAGAAAATGCAAAGTTGATACAAACGTCAAATATATATCTGAGTTCATCTGTTTAATAGACCGTCTTGGTAGCTTAGTATTAGAGCGCCTCCTTCGAGTATGGGAGGTCGTTGGTTCAATCCATGGCCGCATCAAACCAAAGACGTAAAAAATGATACTGGTCGCTTCCTCGCTTGGCCCTCAGCTTTAGGAGGATAGTTTTATGACTGGTCAGCCCGGTGTCAGTATAATGTGACTGGGTGGGATATCATGTCACATGTCTACGGCGTGATATTCCAGTGAGGCGGCACTATAAAGCTGATCATTTTACTCAATGCTACAAGTAGACACCGGCGTTTATATGACTGAATTATTGTTGGAAAAAACGTCAAAGCCGAACACATACATAATCTGTGTAAATACGCTCCTAACTGTTAAATATAAACAGTAAGAAAAAGCGTAGTTAATTCCCATTATCAGAGTATCCTTAATTAAGTTTAAGTTTATATATCGCTGGTTAATCAGATAAAAGTTTTTTTCATTACACTTATTTATTCCAATTTACTTGAATAAGCTTATGTTATCAGGAAAATTTATGTAATATTATATAACAAAGAATATAAAGATATGGAAACATATACTACAAAAGGAAATCATAAGACTTAATGTACATCTTACACCTGCCATTTAACTTGCTCACATTGGGATAGATAATGACGATAATTGCTACTTAATATTTATCAAGCAACGTAAATCCCTCTGGTCACTTGCTGTAAGGAATATGTGCAAATTTATTGTCGGTATAAGAATAATGCGGTTTCAAATAACTTGTCTATAACATTACTGATAAAATAGTTAAGCGTTTTATAATGACGATGTATTTATGATAAACGTTCCCCGTCAACGTTTGACTTCTCGTTCATTTCTATTGAGAAGTTTTACAAAAATGTTTCCAAAAAACTAAATGTGGAAGACTGCAATATTACATTTGATTGCATTTACAGTTTCGTAATAATAAACATATTACACATACACTGCAAAACAAGTGACTTTTAAGCATTTTTTGCTAAAATTAATGTGGCTGTACCATATCTGATTGATTACATATGTTTTGCTGATTTATTTTTCGAAAAGAACTCGAAATATTCTGTGATTGAAAGAAAACACAATTTGGCATTTCTTCTGCCGGTGTTTCAGGCATTTATGAATGTAAAAGCATACTGCTTTTTCTACTACTGTCTCTCGCGTCAGATATACTCATTTATGTATACACTAGCAGAGCCAAGGCGTTAGAATTGTATGTTTAAGGATGTAGTATACCTTGTCACAAGGGTAAATTCTAATTAATTGAACTGTTGCTAATTATTGTATTTCGTGTAATTTAATGTTTAAGCTGCTACAATCTCAAGTTCGTTTATCTCTGTAGCTTCAGTTGATCAAGGTTAAAAATAGCTTGACCTCCAAAGGTGTTTTATATTGAAAGAAGAATGAAAATATTTATATATAAAATTTTTGATTGTGTTTCGATTACACTGTAATCCACAGAATATGCATATTTGATAATTCTATTCGTGTGCGTGTTAGCTTTTTAATATTAAATTATGATGTATATGTGGCGAAACTCGTGCTTCCATGGTAACGCATTTTCTGTCTTTTTCTTCAAGCAACTATGTGTAATAAAGGTTTTTCGGGGTTTTTCGACGGCTTCAGTGCCATTATTTATATGACCAAAATGGAATGTTAGCGTAATATTATCAGCAGAATATGGTACTCTATTTATCATAATCTTTTACGTAACCATTGCAACAGAGATGTTTAATATATCTGATATCCGACTTTTTATTGTAAATAATAATAAAATTCATCTTTCATGTTGACGAGCGGTACTTCTCATCTGACTTTTATGGAAAAATCATTGTGCCTGCAATTATTATTCTCATAGATAGAAAGCCGCGAAGTATTGATCAATATTCAAAGCGAAAGACTCATAAAGCATATTTAGGCAAATAATAACTGTTTAAAGTACCTTACATAAAGAAGGTTTATAATTACATACTTCTAAAACTAAACTGGTGTAACTAACACGTAACATCATGATCTCAATTTAACACAACAATGTTTTGAAGCATGTCTTTGATAATTTATTCATTATTTCCGCATTATTAAAACATTAAACATCCGAAAGGAGACAGGTTAATAATTTGTTTCAAAATATTAATTATAAACAAACACATTTTGTTTGTCGTAAACGTTTTCATATATACCCATATTAGTTTTCGGTTGGGCATGCGCATTTACAACTGTTACCTTTCTTATTTGAATGATTCAACTTCATTAACTGCATCTTATATACTAGTGTTAGTCATACCTTGTTTTATTGAAATTTACTATATAACTATAAAGTGAACATTTAATTTAATCAGATGCATTCCATCGCTGATTGTCATTAAAACCTGTTATTGGATAACTAAATTTCAAATTATTTCTCAGGTATTTTATATTGAATGATTAAATTATTTCTAAATGCAAAAATTTTCCATGTAACGCTGTGAAAAAGAACCTTCATTTCATTGGTGTGAGCAGTTTTTTAAAAGCTGTAAATTTTTGTCTGTTTTTAAAAACCAAAACCCCTAAGTTATGTTTAAAAAAAACAGTAAAAATCAGTTGTTTTTTTTTCCCTGAACATCTTTTTCTTCTTACTGTTTTTTAAATATTTTTCTACTTTTTGGTAAAAATTAAACTTCGCTTTTTTAATTGTTTCGTCTTAAAAGGGCGATAAAAAAATTCTTTGTTTGAAAAATCATTAAAAATGTATTTAAAAAATGTTGACTTTGTTAGGTATTTGAAGCCAAAATGTTCCTGATAATAACCCAAGTCCAGCAACATAACGAAAGAATCAGCAACCCCTTTTCTTTATTGAAAATTAAAAATCACAAAGAATCAGAGATTGCATTATGCATTTAAATAAAAAACAACATTTACAATTTTTGTTCACCTTTTGTGGAAATGTTCCCTTTAATTAACCGGGTAAATGCAAATTCTTGCAACCAATCTGTTTTAAAGCCCTTGGTTTTTTCCCAATTGTTTAAGGCGGGGGGATTTTCCGGGGCATAAAAAACCCTTAAAAAAACCCTTTTCCCACCCATTTTATAAAAACAAAGGACAGTTGTCTGAGAAAAAAGGTTTTTTCCCTGGATTCAGGGATGCAAATCTGTTTGCAGACCGTTTTTTTTTTGGAAGAAAAGGGACATTATTTTACAAAATTTAAATAGTTTTATTTTTATGATGATTGCTACTCGTTTCTTGAGCTGGTCCTTCAATGTTGCATCCATATATAGTTATTAATGAATTGTTTTTTGTTCGGGGTTTAGCGTCATTTTTTTTTAGTCCCCCCCGTGTTCCGGATCTTTACCAGTAAAACCTCTGTCCGCGTAACTGCAACTTTTAGCATGTATGAATCGAGCAAAGCAATGATTTCAAAAAATTGTTTTGGATGAAGTTCCAAGAAAAGCATTTCTTGATCAAAACTAAAAGAAGCGTACATTTAAACAAAACGTATAAAAAAAGCCTTTGGTAGAAAATGTTTAAAATTTGCGAAAATATTAAAAAAATTTGGTTTGTTATCTTTGTTAAAAATAAGGGGGGTTTACATGACTTAAATTATCTATATAAAACGTATTCATTAGTCAATTTGGGAGGGAAACAAAAGGGAAAGTCACCAAAGGCATGAACTTGAATGACTATTGAAAATTTAAAAGGACGGTGTAAGGTAAAGAAAGTCGATAGAATGTAGTTTAAAAAGCCCTTTTAAACCTGTCTTCACGCCGTTTTAAGACGCCCTTTTAAAAATCTGACTTAATTTGATAAAATTTTTTTTTAAAGGGTTTTTCAAATTGCTAAAAAAAAAAACAGAAAAAAAAATGCAAAAATTGAAACATGTCAAATGATATCAAATAATCGTTTTTTTTAGAAAATATTTCCGAGTCGAGGTTTCTGCCTGTAGCAGCCCCATTCAAAAAGGTGAAGACATTTCCAAAGATCGACGGTTTTCAAGAACAATTCAATTTAATTTTAGCAAAATTACATTTAAATCAAAAACGTAAAAAAAGAGCGGGGATAAATCCCGTAAATTATAGGACTTAATACGAAAACAGTAAAAATTGACAAAGTAAAGACTTGGAATTCACAATTTTGCTGAAAGTTGTCAGTTTTGTTTGTTTAAAACTATCAAATATTAAAAAGGGTTGCTAAAAAATTTCAAATCGATATCCAGCCAAAAAATTATGAAAAGGGCAAACAAAACAATTTATTTTTTTGTAATTCAAACTTTAACCCCCTTAAAAATATTTTTAAACACTGCATAAATAATTAAAATTTGATATTGTTTGTTTTTCTTTTACCCCAAAAGGGATTTGAAACTTTAACGAATTCAAACGTATGAAAAACATAAACCGCTGATCCTTTGGTTGTACTTCAGATTAATGCTTTTCACATTCATTTGGGTTTTATTTAATTCTGGGGAATGAGCTATAAGCCAATAAGATTTATGGTGTTTTATGAAAAAGGTAAAATGACTAAAATTTTGCAAAAATATATATAAAAAAACCCCAGATACCTGGCTTTTAAGCTTGCTAACTTGGGATAGACAATGGTGAAAATTGCTACTAATTTTTATATCAACGAAAACCTTTTCCAAAAAAAACCGCATAATACCTCTGTAAAAGTTTTTGGGAAACTCAAAATGTGAACACTTTTTAATTTGTTTTTGGTACTTTTGGTTGAAGTTGTATAGCAAAAGCGTGCTACGAAAGTTTTTCCCTCAAATGTCTATGGAATTATGTCAACAGGAAACGTGGTGGGGCCCATTTTTTATTCAAAAAGTAATTCAATAAAAAAATTACTTGATCAACTTTTGTCTTTTCATTCTTTGGTACAAAAGAATAAACTAGTTTTACGCTAAATAGGGAGTAAAACATGACTTGCGCAAAAAAACTAATTTTAAATTTTCTCCCTTTTCAGGAAAAAAAAAACAATTTTTTTGACATTTGAAAGTTTTACAAAATGAACCAGATATCTGTATTGTTATCCAATTTTTCCGAAAATTTGTTTAAATGTATCCGTGGTTTTTTCATTATTGAATGTGCTTATTCAAGTACAAAACAGTTTAAATTTTTAGGTGTTGAGCGGACAAAATGAAATTCCACAGTTTTATATTTTAATTTTTAAATTAATTACGATTTTACCACATCTTTGCAGGGGCCTTTTTGTACACGAAAAAGCTACGTATTTTTTGCGTACCTCACGAAAATAATTATCTTACAAATTGTTCATGATTGTAGTTTTGGCGTTTAAAGCAATTTGTTAATATTTTTTTTTTCTTAGGTTTTTGCTCATCCGGGGGTTTCCGCCCAAAATTTTAAAAATTGTTATATTATTGTCCCGAGAAAAAATTTTTTTATCGAAAATATCTGGGCCCCGGTTGTGTGATATGATTTTATCTGCTGGCTATAACTTTTCCAAATTTTTTCTTTCTACAAGGGGCTTAAAATTTCAATAACACGCTTGTTTGTAAAGGAAGAAAAAATTAAGCAGGGAACAAAGCGAAATTGTTCATTTATTTGTGCATGTGGTTGCCGGGTTAAATTTTTTAAGTGAAAACCCCCTGATGACATCGGCAACTAGACAAGGAAAAAGTTCTTTGGCAGAAACTATCCCAATTCTTTCTAAAATTTGAAAAATAGAAATAACATGCGACCGCTTGTTTGCCCCGGGGTATATACTCCCCTTACTCCCCAAGACATTTTACTACCCAACGCGGAAAGGATCCGACAAAATGTATGAAAACCAAAACACTTATTCAAAAGTAACATTGATTTGCCAGTGTCTTTAAAATTGCTACAAAAAATCTTTTAAATTAAACACAAAGAAAAACAATCTCATTTAATTTAAACACGAACTTTTGGGGGAAAAAAAAGCGATGAAATCGCAAAAAATTTGATATCTTTGTAAGTCAAACCCCGTTTTTTAAAAAAAAAAATTATAAACGTTTTTTTTCTATGTAGTTTGACAAAAATTTAAAAGCCTTTTTAATTTTTATGGACTGTTTTGTGTCAAAGCAACCGGGGTCAAAATTTATAAAAGGTAAAAAAGTGTGGTATGCAACGTACTTTTTAAAATTTATAATTTCTCTAATTAAAATTTTTTTCAAAATTTTAAACAATATGACCATGTGAATGGTTCTTTTTGAGAATTACTTAACGAAATGAATAGATATTGAAAAAATTAATTTTAAAAAGTTTATTTATGCTTTTTTAATTGCCAAGCGTGTTTAAATACGCTGTGTCTCCCAGCTACAGTTCTTCCAAAATCAGTTTCCTGACTTTTTAAAGAACTTTTTATATAAAAACAAAAAAGATGAAAAGTCCCAATCTTCTTTAAGAAAATGAAAAATTGTCAATGGGTTTTGTTTAAAAATAAAAGAAGTCAAACGAAAAAAACATTTTGATAAAATAAAAAATTTTGGGTCTTGTGAAAAAAATTTACAACGTATAGTAGTAAATGTCCTGAATATGAAAGGTATCATGCTTTTTTGGGGAAAAATACACAAAACGCAAAAAAAAGCCCCAATTTTGTCAAATATTCAATAAAACATTTTTAGGGAAAATACATTTTAATAAAAATCTGAGTGTCTGATGTTTAAAAGCGGGGTAAAACCCTCTAAAGCATGCTTGTGTTGTAAAATGGTTTTAAAAACAGTTTTATTTTTTGATAAAAATAATGGTGACGTTTTAATTGCTGTAGTTTTTAAAGTATGCAGAATCTTAATCTAAAATTTTTTTTCAGAAGTGTTTCGCTATAATATTTAAAAAATTTTTTGTTTAGATTGACAGAACATTACTTTCGTTTTGGGGTTTTTTAAAAATGATTCAATTTGTAATATTTTTTGTTCAAAAGACCAACGACCTGTTTGTGGCATTTGGATAAGTAGAAATTTGCTTAAATTAAATATGATTTTGTGTTTGCGGGAAAACTCTGAAATTTTGAAAGCACTGAAACTAAATATGATACAACTGGAAAAAAAACAAACCCAAGGCAGTATTGGATTTGGGAAAAAGGGTTTTTAGGTTTTTTATGTTTTAAATGTTATAAGGTGTGTCGTCCGATACATACGTATAGATGAAGCCTTTGGGAAAACTGTGCACAATTTTTGCGTATGCACAGTTTCGTGTGGTATTCATTTTATTCCCTCTTTACAAGTGTATGGTGTTTACGCATCCCTTTTGTGTGTTGCCTTCTTTACAGTTATCTTTAGTTTTTGTTTTTTTGAATTTGACTTCTTATAAAGACCTTTGGTTGGTGTTTTATCCGTATTTATGGTTTAATTTCATCCTGATGTTTTTGACCATCTGTGCTATTGGGAATCATTAATAGTAGATTGGGGTTTGTCATGCTGGTTTTATAATACTCGTTGTGTTCAGGAACGGGTATGTAGAAGATGCAAAACCAAGTTGTTTTCAGTGTAAGGGCAAGTGAAGAGTTGCCTTTTTTTTTTTTTTTTTTTTTTTTTAAAAAACTTTTTCCCAAATTTGATCTTTTTAATTTTTTCTCCGGCCGCCCAAAATTTGGGTTTGCCTTTTAAAAAAGTATTACAAAAACAAAAAGGTGTTTTCCAAGAAAATTTTGACCGGAAAATTAAAATTTTAAAGGGCAGGAAACACAGAATTTTATTTTGGCTTTGCCTTAGTAAAAAATTGTTTTAAAAACATAAAAAGGGGAAAGTTTTGTCGCAGTATTCAAAAATATTTATTAGAATAATAAAACTTAGGGGATTTTTAATTAGCATGTGTTTTGCGACCTGGGGTTACCCTTTGGGATAAACTAAAAGCAGATCAAGTTATGTCTCTGATAAGTTAAAAAATACAAAATTTAAAGGGACTTAAAATTAAAATTAAACTCTTTTATAACAATATAAAAAAAAATTGGACAAGGGGTGCACATTTTTTATAGGGGAAACAAATTTCTTTTCTGAAAATGCATTTCCAAACGACATAAATGCTGTTCAATAAAAAGGCTTTACAACCTTTTTCAAGGTCCACATTGTTAAAAGTTTAATAATGCAGTCCCAAAAAAGCCCTACCGAACTGCTACGAGAAAAAGTTGCATTCCCCCCTTGCAAAAACTTTTGAATTTTGGGCACCCGTTTTTCAGTATTAAACCCGTGGCAAAGTGGTGACAGAGTAGAATCGATTTTTACTGCTGAAGATACCTTTTAATCATTAATATTAAACTTATCCTGGATTTCGCCAGAATTTTTAATCGACCAAAATAAGTGCCCACTGTTCGTGGGTGGAGGTGGGGGGGGGGGGAGTTGTGAGGGTTAACAGGCAAGTAAACGTGTGTTAACAGAACGATTCTCGTGCACACGTGCTGTTAAAACACCTTTTTATACATGTGCTTTCCGTTAATGAATATTTCTTTTTTTCCAAACGAAATTCAAAACGTCAAAAAAACCCAAAAGTAATTCCGTTTATGGAAATTTTTAATTCGTGAGGGAAAATATTTTATTTAAGTTTTACACGTTTCTATGCTAAAGGCGTTAGCAATTTTTAATTTGTGTTTAACATCTTCAGAACATAGGATACGTTGGTCACTTGTCCCACCAGCGGGGAAACCAATCCCTCGAGTTTGCAGATGTTTAAACGAGAAAACATGCGTTTCCCTACAAAATTTTCCTGTGTAGCAGAACTTTTTAAAATTTTTATGCCACAACTAGAAGCATTCGAAAGTAAAAATATCATGTCAAAGTTTTTAAGAATACATAAATGAACAGGTTTGATTTGGTTCCCCTGCAAAATGTTTAGTCAAAGCTTTAACACTTTTTTAAATTTCCAGGATCGGGCACTAACAAATCCCTCGAATTCTGCGATGTTATAACACAAAAAAAAATCGTTCTTCACAAAAAATTTCCCGGGTAACAGAGTTACAGTCCCCTTTTATGCCCCAACGAGTTTTAATTTTAACGTAAACTATATCATGTCAAAAGTTTTTAAGCCAAAACATAAAAGAACAGTTAGTTTGGTTCCGTTTTCAAAATGTTTAAGTCAAAACTGAACCTTTTTAATTTGCGGGGTTTAAAGCAAAAAAACTGATAACAACAAAGGTTGGGGGATATGGCTGGTTATTTTGAGAGTTTATGTCCCCCGTAATAATATAAAAAACAGTAATATCAGATACTTTTGGAAAAGGATATTTTTTGTATAAGCATGTGGAAGAATATCCCGGGTTTTTTAATGTTTTTAAAAAATTGGTTGGAACATTATGGTGTATTAAATTTAAAGTTTTTTTTTTCGATGTTATTGACAAATGTTCCTCATTAACGCTTGACTCCTTGTTCGTATCTATAGATCATTTTTACAATTGTTTCAAAAAAGACTTTTAAGTTTTTGGCAAACGCTAAAATTAATGTTTTTTCCCATATCTTATTTGCTATACAAAATGATATTTTGCTGATTTATTTCTCGAAAAGAACCAGAAAAAACTGTGATTTAAGGAAACGCAAACACGCCCCTTTTTCTCTGCAATAAGAAATTGTGCTTCAGGTATTTATAATGTAAAAGAAATTTCTTTTTTACTATTGGCTCTCGCGTCACATCAGATATTCTCTTAATGCATATATCTACAGGACCAAGGCTTTGTGTTTTGAATGGCTTTTGAATAAAAAATTCGGGGTTTATAATTTAAAAATCATTTTCATTTACAGACTTTTGTTTCTCAACCTTATTTTGTGGGGTTGAATAGTGTGAACAGTTTTTTAAATCAGGGGGGTGCCAGGAAGACATTCAATCGCTGATATTAAAAAAAACGATCGTCGGAACCTTTTGCTTTGTGAAAATGGGGTAACTAAAAGGTAAGTGTATAAAAAATTTCTTTTTATTTTGAATGCGTAACTAATTTTTTAAATGCGTTTTTTGCATTGAATAGTTGAAAAGGAACCCCAAGTTATTGCGTTATCGGGGTTTCGAGATGCGGGCCCGTGCTTTCTGGTTGTCGAAAACCTTAACTGAAACATGTTTTTTTTTTATATGTTTTTTATCCTTTCTTTCATTTTTTTTCTTTTTTGAATAAATCTAGTCTACGCTACAAGCTTTGTGTCCAACCCCTTTGGATATTTTGGGATTTTTATAGTAATTTTTTAGAATGGTCTTTGATGTGTTAAAAAGTCATCCATTTTTCTTCTTTTGTAATTTCTTTAGCCGGAAACGATGTTTCCTTTTAATTCCAAATCTTTTACTTTTGTTTTTGATGGGTTTTTTTAAAAAACGACTGAAAATTTTTTTTTTCAGTGAAAATATCAAAAAATGCTTTTTAAATTTTTGTTTGCTAAAAGTTTTTAAAAAAATTTTGTATTTTGAAAATGTGTATCTTTAAAAGTTTTTTAAATTTTTTTATTTCATTTAATGGGCTTTATTTTTCCTTACAAACCGCTTTCCCAAACCTTTTCCGTTTTTGGAAGTGTTTAGAGCCTTTTTTCCAAAAAAATAGAACAGATTTTTTTCGATAACAAAAAAAGAACAAACCTCCAAAAATTTTTGCCAACATTTTAAGCTTATACGCCTTTAAGGGGGAAAAAAATATAAATTTTTCGTAGAATTCGACGACCATTTTTTTGAAAAATTTAAAGTAAATTCTTAGTTTAAACGTAAAATATATGTCTTGACAACTGCGTCTTTATTTCACCAAAAGCACGTAACGTCAAGTTAATAACATTAAAATCCATAGAAAAAATGAACAGTATCTAGGGCACCAAAACCCCTTTCTGTTTTAGGGGGATTTTATAGAACAGAAGAGATGGTGGTGATAAACTTCATTAAAGTAACTTTTTTTTCGTTTTCGGGAAAATATTTTTAAAATGTTTTTTTTTTACAAATTTCCAATTAATTCTTTTTAATTTTTTTTCATGAGTTTCCGAAACCACACAGTATCAAGTTATCAATCTTTTCAGCATCTTGATGAACAACCAACGGCCCGCTTACGTTAAAATTTCAATTCGCCTTCCGATGAAAATAAAACTCCAAAATAAAAAAACATCAATTGTGATGTTTATCGACAAAAAATATCCTTTTTTTAAAAATCTTATTGACTGTTTTGAATATTTTTTTAGGGTTTTTTTTTGTGTTTTAATTGATGTGTGGTGTGTTGAGAATGACCGTGTAAATTTTGCAGAAATTACCAAAACTTTATTTTAACCAATGTGCGAAAATAAAACCTACGAAAAAAAATTTCTGTCTTATTCAAACAACAATGAAGGTAAGTGTTACATTTTTCGTAACGGTTACTGAGGACAAAAGCATATTTTTTTTTTTTAACAGGCAACCTTGATATTTCTCAGTGGATTAAAATTGGGGTTTTATAAAGTACACATACGTTTGATGAAAAGGATTTGCATAATAATAATCTATTTCTTCCGAAATTTAAAATTTTTTTAGGGTTAAAAAAAAAGAGAAAATGTTATACGATAAATTCTTTCATAATCGTAATTGAAAAAAGGAGATTTTTGGGATCATCATACGATCGTAACACGAATAATTTTGTAACATTTCATCACATTTCTTTCATTAACGATGCTTTGGTATTAAAAAATGCAGGGGGATAAACTGTTAATTACGTTATCTTTTGAATAATGATATGTTTTTGTTAATTAATCTTAATATATATTTTCATAAAAGAACAAAATTTAAAAATCATACAGCAAAAACGCTGCCACCCAATACAGCACTCCGCATTTAAATAAGGCCTGTGTATATGTTTCCCGTGCAGCGGGAAACGAAACAATTTATCAACCTCAGCTAAACCACTCTTTTCTTAAACAAAGGGTATGTTGACACAATAATGAAAAATAACATTCTAATGTAAAGATCTGTTTTAAATGTTTTTTTTATTTTATTTATTGTTATTATAAAAAATTAAAATTTAAACAATGCTTTTGCTAGCCTTTTCTTTAAAGTATAACGTTTTCCCCAAAATGTCTAACTTTGCTTTCATAATAAGACGTATTATTTTCTTTTTCAACAATAATACATTTTTAACATTTTTGCTATAGTTCTCTTTCGTTTTGGAATTATTTAAATATAGCTAATAGACGTAATCCATAATAAGTTGTGTCCATTTGTACTTTTCTTCCTTTTTTAAAGGTTAGTAATGTAGTGATATATTTAGTTTAATTGATAAGAATAGCTAAAATTGTTTTAGTGCTTTTAGCGGTTTCGCTACTACACTAATCAAGCTGAATATGAAATAGGCGCCACTTTTTAAATTTGTTTTTGTTTCCGTTTTTGCATTTAATTTTATTTCGTATTTTCGTTGATACATGTATATTTAATTTATTTGTTTGTTTGTTTTGCTGGGTTTAACGTCGCACCGACACAATTATAGGTCATGTGGCAACATTCCAGCTTTGATGGTGGAGGAAGACACCAGGAGACTGTCCGTGCATTATTTCATTACGAGTGGGCACCTGGGTAGAACCACCGACCTTCTGGATGGCTTCCTGTATATTTGATTTAACGTTGTATACCGTGTAAGTATTTTCTGTATTATCGTTCAACTCTTCAATATTGAAGGCAAAATAAAGATCGATCTATCAACGATATTCCTGTAGCGAAATATTCTACGAACCAAAACGCACAGTACTTCAAATAGATTTTCATGAGTTTTCGCTTACAGTATTAATCTAGTATCTATAACTTTACGCTAGCGATTGTATGAAATAGAAAATGATAATAAATGCTTAAACTTATATCGATTGGGTTGTTATTAGTCCCCTACTGGTTGTTAACCAGTTTCGGGGACTATGGTCATTCCGTCATTCGGTCCGTCAGTCCGCAATTTCGTGTCAAGTCTATAACTCTGTAATTCATTAAGGGATTTAAATATTACTTGGCACAAATGTTCCTCATAATGAGACGACGTGTCATACACAAAACCCGGACCAAAGGTCTAGGTCACAACTGGAGGTCAAATGTCAACAGGGCTCTTTTCCTGTCCGGTCCATAAATCTGACATCCATGAAGGGATTTTCATATTACTTGGCATAAATGTACCTCGCAATAAACCAATGTGTATTGCACACTTTCAGATCCCTAGCTCATAGGTCAAGGTCACACTTGGCAGTCAAATGTTAACATGGCATAAACAGTGTCTGTTTCGTGTCCGGTCCATAACTCTGTCATTCATCAAGGGATTTTAATATTACTTAGCACAGATATTCCCCATGATAAGACGAAGTATCTTGCGCAAAACCTGGACCCTTAGCTCAAAGGTCAAGGTCACAATTGGAGGTCAAATGTCAACAGGTTCTTTTTTTCCTGTACGGTCCATAACTCTGTCAAAGGATTAAATATTATTTTGCATGAATGTTCCCCATGATGAGATCATGTCTCAAGCGCAACACCTAGAACCCTAGCTTAAAGGTCAAGGTCACACTTGGAGATCCAAGGTCAATAGGATTTTTTCCTATCCGATCTATAACTGTGTCATACAAAACAGGATTTAAATATCAGTTGGCACAACTATTCCCCTGGATGAGAAAACGTATCATACGCAAAACCCGGGCCTTAACTGAAAGGTCAAGGTCACACTTGGAAGTCAAAAGCCAAAATGGCTTTTTTCCTGTCCAGTCTGTAACTCAACAATCCTTAAAGTGATTTTAATATTACTTGGCACAAATGTTTACCACCTTGAGACGGTCCCTAGATCTAAGGTCACGGTCACACTTATAAACCAAAGGTCAGATACAAGATACAAGAATGACGGAGCATTTTGTCTTCATGCATCGATGGATTTTGATGTAGCTTGGTACAAATATTCACCACCATGAGACGGATTGTCATGCGCAAGAACCAGGTCCCTAGATCTCAGGTCAAGGTCACACTTAGCGGTCAAATGTCAAATTTAAGAATGATATTGTCAAGAGCATTTTTTCTTCATGCATGACGGGGTTTTGATGTAGCTTGGCACAAATGTTCATCACCGTGAGGCACCCTTGTTGTTAGAATTACTTTCCTTTGTTATTACTACAAATAGCTTATATTGTAACATTTTTATTCCTTGCCATAGGGAAAAATCTAGACCACTTTTCTGTGGTACAACATAGGCATAGGAAATAGAGATCAATATAATTGCACCTTTACTAATCCTACCACGTGTTTCTGGTTTTCTCGTTTTCATTTTCCCCTCAATTGTGTAATTGCAAAGGAAGAAAACTAATACAGATCTCTGCTTGTAAGTACTAGCCCAATGCAAGAGTTGTCATTCTTTGCAGATCACAACTTTAGATTAAATATAAAAACTTCTGTTATTGATATTAACAAAACTATCATAAATTTCACATTTGTGAAATCATTTTTGTTTTTTTCAAGGACTTGGAAATCAATTTCTAGACTTTATTTAATGTATTTCTATCATTTATAATTTTAGGGTCTATCTCTATACAACATGTTTTACCTATCTCTACCTGGTAAAGAATTTTGTGTGGACTTATATTACATAGAATTTTTTTAGGGTTAACTTCCCTTTGTTGTTACTATAAATAACTTATATTATAACTTTTTATAATTAGCCAAAAAAAAATCCATATGAAAATACAAGTACAAGTGTAAAGAAATTTGATATGACGGGCATATATAGTGACATTCTGGCACTCTTTATAGATGTTACGAAACAATCAAAAACTGTAGGTTTTTGTATATGCAAATTTTGATCCAAGTGTTTTGTTATAACACCTTGTATATATAGTACAATATTGTTTTTACACCATTGACAAATATCAGTTCATTATGTTATACTGCAGTAGAGAAAATTATGCGCCTTCCAGTAGGAAATTTTGTATTGCATGGCAACACTTCATTCACTTGTTGTTCCTTATTTTCCCTACCTAGTACAAGAGCAGTTTGCCAGCCACGGACTAGGCCATATGAGGAAGCAGGGCACACAATCCCTCCTTACGAAAACATTTCTGATGTAAACATTGCCGCTTTATAATTTTGACATACGCTTGTAGAAGTAATATATTACACATGAAATGTTTCAAACGAACAGTTAGAGGGCGATTAAACGTCAGTATTTAACAATCTTTTTCTGGAGCAAAATTGTAGTTCGTTTAAAGTGATATTTAATTTGCAAATGCAAAACGTACAATTTGAGACGTTTGTGAGTGTGAATATATTGTGTAATTAACTGTTCTATTGTACTGAAGTAGCAGATTATTAATTTCCTTATTTCGAAAATGTATGCATGATGAATGCATTCAACAAAAATATTGCTCGCATAATCATCTTTGTCAAATGTTTGGACCAATAATATTTCAAAGGGATATTAAGGTGTTTTACATTAAATGTATCCAACCCGTTGGTGTACTACTAGGCTGGATATATTACTAGACAAAATGTCCGAACCTCAAAATACTTCTAACATGAAGTTTTACTGCTGATTTATAATCTTTAGTTAAGTATACAATACGGGATAAAAGTCCTGAAAAAGAAATTCAAGCCAAACTCTGAAAATTAGGTGATATTTAAGGGCAGTTGTCTTCAGATTCTAATTTCACAAACTATTGCAAATTTATCTGCAATATCATCAACTAAACAAAATATTAGTATAATTTCTTTATTCACATTCATGCTTTATATTATAAAGCAGTTCAAAAAAGCATAAATAATTGTCGTAACTGTTTATGAATTTCGAGCACATATTGATATTATTAAGTACCCCACCCATCTGCTGCAGTAACATTGTGAAACCCCTATGAATGTTTTTCGGCGAACGCCGTCTAAGAACGAATTCGTGACCTATGCCACGTGACTTAAGTTTGCAAATCAGATTACTTGATAAGGCATTTAAATAAATTATCAAAATGAAATTTGTATGCAACACTCTCTGATTAGACGAGAGTGTCTATTTTTTCACTCTGCTGATTGTGCAACGCTGAGTGAAATATCCGACAAAGCGTTTATTCTTAATGATGTTGTTTACAGTTTAAAGCTGCGTTTCGCTCAGTATATTTAGCAAGGATATTGATATATCTAAAATGATAAATAAGTTAATAAATATAATAAAAAAAACCCTGTTCAAATACCAATATATACCAATTAACAGAGAAAGTTGAATACAGTCTGCGTATCATATGAGTAAGGGTGTAATTAGCCGATCGATTAAAGTCTTCCCGGTACAGAAGTGGCGTCCAGACCACTGCTGTAATTATTCGTCGTAGAAAAAACGAAACAAAATTGCACCCCTACGAAACATTTGTGAAAGATTAGAAGAGGACCATTTAAATTGTTGAAATATCTTGATTAGCTATGTGCAAAATGTTAGATAGAGGATAGAATAACACAAATGATAGGAAAACCTCATAAACTTCTTGTCTTATTACAATTCACCGACCATCATTTTTAAAGATATTTCTTTTTTTTCCTTGTTTCAGACTTTGAGATACATGTTTAGTGTTTAAACCTTTTAACTTCAATGCCGACAAGTCTGTTTTAGAAATATGTACATTTAAATTTGGTTAGAAATTCTGTTCTGAATTTTGAAAATCTATTTCCACTACCTTCTCTGTTGAAAACGGCGTTAAACACAAAACCAATGAACGAAATCCTCAGGAAAAATACAGGGAACCAATCAAAAACGCTCTATTTTTATAAAACCGCTATTTTTATTTATCACTCATTCTGTTGACCGATATGTTCATTGAGCATTTATATATCGAACTATACAAGCGGTATTTACGCCGTTGCTGTGTTGTTTTGATTTATGCTACCCTTGAAAAAGGCTTTTTTAAAAAGCCGAAAGCGCTCGGGTTTATAATTAACTTTTGACACTGTTTGAACATATATTTTTTCTCATACTCTATATATTTTATCTTTATGTTCTTGTATCCTTCCGGGATCCAGTGTGTTTGAAAGGCATTTCGTTGATGTTTTTTCTTTAATATCTCACTTATTATATATATATATATATATATAATATATATATATATTATAATATATATATATATATATATATATATATATATATATATATGGATTCTGTGTTAAAACTAATTTCCTAATGTATATCTTACCCTGCATAAAACACACATGAAAACTATTTTTAACATGGATAGGCTTCCACTTGTTACTCTTGCCTCCTAGTTTTACAGTACAAAGCTAATGTCATATTAATACTAAAATAATAAAAACAAAGCACAAAAATAATAATTTGTAACCATCTCACAGAATAATTGTCGGAAATATTATTTTATTTTCGGCACGACATGATGATATCATAATGTATAACACAGTTAACAGCAGACATAAGAAAACTACATAACCACAATCAAATTATTGTGTTTCGTATGAAAACGTGCAGTCTGCACATTAAATTCAGTCTACTAGCGTAGGAAATTAACTTAGGAATGAGTTAGGGAAGAAAATCAATTGTTTATGGAAATTATGATGAACAAGTAGCCTGGCTAAAGTCGTTTTGTTGAATTGATTTTTTTCATGAATGTACACATCAGTGTATATATCAAACTGTATTCAATTTGAATAAAAAGTAACATGGAAGCCTACAAATAAGTAATCATCAACGTTTAAAGTACCGAAAACAGTTCATAATGTTGAATTTAAAACTGGTTTATTTGCCTTTGAAATGGGAAAAAGTATAATTCTCTCTGTTGTACGTTGCATGGTTGTATTTTACGTCTACATATTACCAATTTAAGAAAATTAGAAGCAAAATACGAAAGTCAAATAGCAGAAAAGATCAAGGAATGACATTTGAAAACAAAAACATGATATTTTGCTGTAAAACAAAACACAAGAATGCGCTTAATGCCAAGTAGATTTTATAGAAAAATCATTGATCATTTAGGGATCTAAAGAAAACTAGAACATTTGTTCCAAAAAATTGCACGCTTCAGGAAAAAAAATCATTCTCCGCCATGTTTACCGTTTAGTGTATGATAGAGGCTTGACACCTCAAACTGATTAACTTAATTGTTACACATATCACATACTTTCTTTCAATTTTATATTCAAATCTCAAATCACACCGATTCCCAAGTTGCTCAGATAACTAAGTGATATCCTGCTAATCATTCAAAAGTCTATGAATGTAATTCAATTGAGCCAGCAAAGAAAGAAGGTACTACACCTTATATTTTAAACATGTGCAATGCCTATAAACCTGCGGTGCTGACATAAATCTCGTTGCGCAATGTTAGGTTTCCATAATAAAACTCTGTGACATAACATCCGTAACGTAGACAAGAAAATGTAAATCTGAATTAAATTTATAAGATGTAAGAGTAAGTAACTTTACTGCAGTGTTTGTAAATAGCTCTAGAATACGTTATGTCAACACCGAATTATTGGCTAGACCGTTCGGCAAGTTACCAGCGGCTATACATTTGACATTTAAACGGGGTACTGCCAGTGTCCTTTCCCATAGATATATGAGACCTCTTGTCGTAAAGACGGTTCATAGCAGCGCTCCGAAACCATTACATGGATCTTCAGTATGAACAATATCATTGTAAAACATAATTAGGTAGCATTCTTTCTTTACGATTCGTTTTATTGTCAATAGTGACAATATAACCTGATGTAAAAAAAACATTGTCTTTTAACGAGTTTCAATGTTTTAGTTTCTGAGTCGTCAGGCGTGTGTTTTCCTTGACATTGTGACGTGTTTCATTTCGTCCTCCAACTTTGATTTAGATGGAGAATATAAAATACCATATTGACAATTGATAGATATGACAAGTTTAATGAGAAAAAAAAAGTCGATAAAATGTGGATGAAAAGCTCACTTAACCTGTCTTTACGCTCGTTATTAAGACGCTCAGTGAAGATCAGACGATCATTTGATAAGAATGTGCTGGTATATGCTTCAAGTTGCTAAATAGAAACAGGAAGAAAATGCAAAATTGATACAAATGTCAAATATATATCTGAGTTCAACTGTTTAACAGACCGCCTTGGTAGCTTAGTCTTAGAGCGCCTCCTTCGAGTGCAGGAGGTTGTGGGTACAATCCATGGTCGCATCAAACCAAAAACGTAACAAATGATACTAGTCGCTTCCTCGCTTGGCGCTCAGCATTAGGAGAATATTGTTAGAACTGGTCAGCCTGGTGTCAATATAATGTGACTGAGTGGGGTATCATGTTACGTATCTCCGGCGTGATATTCTAGTGAGGCAGCACTAAAGTTGGGCATTTTGCTCACTGCTACAAGTAGACACCGGCGTTTATATGACTAAACAATTGTTGGAAAAAACGTTAAAGCCGAACACATACATAATATGTTTAAACACGCTTCCGGCTGTTAAATAATGCGTAGTTAATTCCCAATATCAGAGTATCCTTAAGTTTAACTTTATATATCGCTGATCTTGATGCGTATCTTAATCAGATTAAAGCTATTTACATTACACTTGTTTATTCCAACTTACAGGAATAAGCTTCCAAAGGATCTCGAGTGTTTTACAGATTTAATTATAGTATTAGGAAAATTTATATACAGTTGTATAACAAAGAATATAAAGATATGGAAACATATACTGCAAAAAGGAATCATCTTGTACATCTTACACCTGCCATTTAACTTGCTGACATTCGAATAGACAATGACGATACTTGCTACTTAATATTTATCAAGGAACGTAAATCCTTCTTGTCATGCCTGTAAGAAATATGTGCAAATTTATTGTCGGTATAAGAATAATACGGTTTTAAATAACTTGTCTATAACAATACTGATAAAAATAGTTAAGCGTTTTATAATGACGATGTATTTATGATAAACGTTCCCCGTCAACGTTTGGCTCCTCGTTCAATTCTATTAAGAAGTTTTACAAAAATGTTTCCAAAAAACTAAATGTGGAAGACTGCAATATTACATTTGATTGCATTTACAGTTTCGTAATAATAAACATATTACACATACACTGCAAAACAAGTGACTTTTAAGCATTTGGCAAACGCTAAAAATAATGTGGCTGTACCATATCTGATTGATTCCACATGTTTCGCTGATTTATTTTTCGAAAAGAACTCGAAATAATCTGTGATCGAAAGAAAACACATTTTCGCATTTCTTCTGTCGGTATATAAATTGTGTTTCAGTCATTTATTAATGTAATAGCATATTGCTTTTTCTACTACTGGCTCTCGCGTCACATCAGATATACTCATTGATGTATACACTAGCAGAGCCAAGGCGTTAGAATTGTATGTTTAAGGATGTAGTATACCTTGTCACAAGGGTAAATTCTGATTAGTCGAACTGTTGCTAATTATTGTATTTCGTGTACTTTAATGTATAAGCTGCTACAATCTCATGTTAGTTTATCTCATTAGCTTCAGTTGATCAAGCTTTGAAATTGCTTGACCTCCAGGTGTTTTATATTGAAAGAAGAATGAAAACATTTATATATAAAACTTTTCGTTGTATTTCGATTACACTATAATCCACAGAATATGCATATTTGATAAATTCTATTCGTGTGCGTGTTAGCTTTTTAATATTAAATTGTGATGTATATGTGGCGAAACTCGTGTTCCTATGGTAACGCATTTTTCTCTCTTTTTCTTCAAACAACTATGTGTGACAAAGCGTTTTTCGACGGCTTCAGTGCCATTCTTTTTATGACCAAAATGGAATGTTAGAATAATATTATCAGCAGAATATGGTACTCTATTTATCATAACCTTTTACGTAACCATTGCAACAGAGATGTTTAAAATATCTAATATCCGACTTTTTATAGTAAATAATAATTAAATTTATCTTTCATATTGACGAGCGGTATTCTCATCTGACTTTTATGAAAAAATCATTGTGCCTGCAATTATTATTCTCATAGATAGTGATGAAATACCGATAAAAAGTTGAAACCTTGTTCTTAGACAAGTGTCAACGCCATTGAAATTTACATTTAGATATGTATGTCACGCGGTTCGTTTATATGGTAGCATTAATCAAGTTCAGGATATCACTATTGTGTACTGAAATGTTAACAGTTTCAGAACATAGTTTTAGTATATAAGTACCAAATTATCAATGGAAACGGAAAAATATGTATCACAAATCAAACTTTCCAATTATTATTTGAAAATTGTCGTATTAAGTAACCTTGCACCCAACTGTATTTCCAGCATCGATATCAGTAATCATCATCTACTTTCTTTCATTCCGCTTGACATTTCAATACAAGTTCATAAAGCCGCGAAGTATTGATCAATATTCAAAGCGAAAGACTCATAAAGCATATTTAGGCAAATAATAACTGTTTAAAATACCTTACGTAAAGAAGGTTTACAATTACATACTTCCAAAATTAAACTGGTGTAACTAACACGTAACGTCATGACCTCAATTTAACACAACAATGTTTTGAAGCATGTCTTTGATGATTTATTCATTATTTCCGCATTATTAAAACATTAAACATCAGAACGGAGACAGGTTAATAATTTGTTTCAAAATAATAATTATAAACAAACACATTTAGTTTGTCGTAAACGTTTTCATATATACCCACATTAGTTTCCGGTTGGGCATGCGCATTTACAAATGTTACCTTTTTTATTTGATTCATCTTAATTAATTGGCTTATCATGTTAAACTCACTGCATCTTCATCTTATATACTAGTGTTAGTCATACCTTATTTTAGTTAACATTGATATTTACTATATAATTATAAAGTGAACATTTAATTTACTCAGATGCATTCCATCGCTGATTTTCATTAAAACCTGTTATTGGATAAATAACTAAATTGTAAGTGTATGAATTTAAATCATGCCTCAGATATTTTATTTTGAATGATTAACTATATTTCTAAATGCTTAAATTTTCCATGTAACCGTCTGTAGTAAAAGAACCTCCAATTTCATTGCGTGTGTAGCAGTGTTTCAAAGCAGGTCAACTTTTGTATGTTGTTGAACACCAGGGCCTAGTCGTTCGAAACTTTAATCGGCTGTTAAACTAACCGCCTGTTAAATTTTGATTCAAAATATAAGGCATGATGGGAACTACTAGTATGATGTTTTAATTTTACTGTAAAGACGTTTTAGTGTTGACGATTCTTAAATTATAATATGTTTTAATAAGTCTTCTAAAATGTCAAAATGTAACTCGAAAAGTTAATCGACTGTTGGCTTAATCACCTGTTAAAGTTTCGAACAACTGGGCCCAGAACACCTGAAGTCTGATGTTTAAATCATAAACAGATAAAAATCATAATAGGTAAAAAATTTTATTCCCTTGAGACATCTATAATGTTCTTCTTACACGCTCTATAGATATAGTTTCTGCATATAATAAAGATACAAACCTTCCAAGACTTCAGCAAATATTTTAAGAGTTTAACGTCATATTAAGTCGATAAAAACTATTCATTGTTTTGAAAATCATTAAAATAGTATTTAAAGGAATTTTGACTTTGTTACGTATTTTGAACGTCAGAATGTATCCATCCCGATAATAAAGCCAAGATCCAGCATACATAAACGTAAGAATACAAGACAACTCCTGTCTTTATTGATAAAATAAAATCACGAATGAATCAGAGATTGCATCTATTGCATTTAATGCAAACAACATTATACATACATTTGTTACATCCTTTGTAGTGCAATGTTGCCTTTATTTAACACAAGTGAATGCAAATTCTTTGCAACCAATCTGTTCTAAAAGCCCTGCTGTTATTTACTAGTCAAATGTTATAAGAGCAGTAAATAATCTTAAATGAACACTTTGCACCACTTATTATAATAATCATTATCAGTGTAACAGCTTGATCTGAGATAAGGTTTATCACCTGGATTCAGGAGATGCTGAAATCATATTTGCAGACCGTATGTTATTTAGAAGAAAAGGGACATTATTTTACAAAATTTAAATAGCTTTATTTTTATGATGATTTGTACTTGTTTCTTGAGCTGGTCCTTCAATGTTGCATTCATATTTAGTTATTGATGAACTGTTTGTTTGTTCTGGGTTTAACGTCGTTTTCTCGTAGTCCTACCCAGTGTTCCAGGATTCTGTACCAGTACAAACCTGTTCTCCGCAAGTAACTGCCAACTTCTACGCATGTATGAATCAGAGACGAAGGACGAATGATTTCAGAAAAGTTATGGATGAAGATTTAAACTAAAATTGCATTATCTTGATCGAAACACAAAGAAAGCATACATTTAAACAAAACTGTGTGACAAAAGCCTTTGGTAGAAAATGTTTGAAATTGCGAAAATATTAGAGAAGATTGAGTTGTATATACTTTGTTATAAACTAAGGATGTGTTACATGCACAGTAAATTTATCTTTATATAAAACGTATCTCGTCTAGATCAATTTTGAGGTGAAACGAAATGGAAGTCACCAAAGGCAATGAACTTGAATGTATCATATTGACAATTTATAGGTATGACAGGTGTAAGGTGAAGAAAGTCGATAGAATGTAGTTTAAAAGCCCATTTAACCTGTCTTCACGCTCGTAATTAAGACGCCCTGTTAAAATCTGACATTAATTTGATAAAATTCTGTTTAAATGTGCTTCTAATTGCTAAATATCAACATAAAGAAAATGCAAAATTGATATACATGTCAAATGTGTATCAAATAATCGTTTATTTAGAAAATATTTCCGAGTCGAGGTTTCTGATCCTGTAGCAGCCCCATATCAGAAAATGGTGAAGATCATTTCCAAAGAATCGACGGTTTTACAAGAACAATTCAAGTTAATTTTAGCAAAATTACATTTTAAATCTAAACGTTCAGAAGACCTTGTTGATAAATACAGTAAATTATCTGGGATTTAATTTTGCAGATCACAGAATACAGTGAAATAGTCAAAGTTAAAGACTTGGAATTCACAACTTGACTGATAAGTTGATAAACTTTTAATTTGTTTGAAACTATCAAAATATATAAAAAAGTATATGTTACTATCAAAATTCAATATCAGATATGCCAGCCAAAAAATTATGAAAAGGGACAAACACAAACAATCTTATATACTTTTGTAATTCAAACTTTTAACCTCCTTAAAGTATTTATTAACACTAGCATAAATAAATATAATTGATATATGTTGCGCATTTTCTTAGTACGCACAAGGTTTTGATACTTTACACGAATTTGAATCAGCAACATAAACCACTGATCCTTATGCGTATGTACTTCAGATTAATGATATTTACATTTCACCTTTCTATACTAATTTACGGGAATGAGCTATAAGCATCAGCAATATTTATGTGCTGTTATATGACAAAGAGTATAATGATACTAAAACCATATGCAAAAAGTATATCATAAATATACACCAGATACCTGGCGTTTAGCTTGCTAACATTGGGATAGACAAGGGTGATAATTGCTACTACATATTATCATGCAACGTAAACCTGTCTTTCACAAAAACAACCAGCATAATACATCTCTTTCAAGTGTTTGGGAAACATCAAAATGTGAACACTATTTTAATTGTCTTGGTATCGTTGGTTGAAGTTGTATAGCAAAATCGTGCTACGTAAGTTTTTCTCTCTAATGTCTATAGAATTATGTTCAACAGGAAACGTGTGTCAGACCATATGTTCATCTACAAAAATCTACCTGTGATCAACTTTTTTCTATACAATCATATTGGAACAAAATAATTAAACTAGTTTTACTCTAAAACTAGAGTAAATGCATGACTTGCGTAAATAACTAATATAAAAGTTTTACCATTTTACAGAAAAACAATAATTTTAGACATTTGTAAGTTTTACAAAATGAACCAGATATCTTGTATTGATTAACCAATTTTTCCGCTACATTTGTTTAATGTATCCTTGAGTTTCATTATTGAATGCTGCTTATTCAAGTACAAAGACAGTTTCAATTTCAGATCTGTATGAGCGGACAAAATAAACAGTCCACAGTTTTATATGTGACAATCTTTAAATATAATTACGATTTTACTAGACATTTTTGCAGTGTCCTTTTATGTACAAGGTAAATGCTACGTATTTATTGCGTACATCACGATAATAATACTATCTTATGTTCATGAAAAGTAGTGTGGCGTTTAAAGCAATTTGTATAATATTTTACTTTTCGTGGTATTTATGCTCATCAACTAGATGTTTCCGTCCAGAATTTTAAAATAAAATGTTTATATTATCTGTGCCTGTAGATAAAGTTTTTATCGAAAATAATCTCGGCCTGGTTGTCATGATTTGATTTTATCTGCTGGCAATAACTTTTTCCGAATTTTTTCTTCTCTACAAGAGGCTTAAATTTTCAATAACACGTCCGGTTATGTAAAGGAAGAAAAAATTAAAGCATGGAACAAAGCGAAACTTGTTCAATAATATTTGTGCATGTGGTTGCACGTGGTTAAATTTGCTTATTACGTGAAGACTCCCTGATGATATCGGCAACTATGACAATGACGAAACATGTGGAGTTGGCAGTAACTATACCAATTCCATACTAAAATTGGAAGACAAACAAAAACATTACATGCAGAGCCGGCTTGTTTGTACCACCCGTGGTATATACTGCCTTGCTACCAAGACATTTTACTATCCCAACAGCGGTACAGAGATCAGACAAAATGATATGTAAACCAATAAACACTTATTCTAAAGTAACACTTAGTATTTGCCAGTAGTGTTTAAATTATGCTACGAAAACGTTTTTAAATTAAACACAAAGAAGAACAATCTCATTTCAATTACATGAACTTTGGGAAAAAATAGCTGATGCAATCGCAAATAATTGATATCTTTGTAAGTCTTACCCCGTTTTCTAAAATATATTATCAACAGTTTATTTTTCTATGTAGCTTTGACAAAATAATAATGCCTCTTTAATTTTTATGAACTGTTTTGTGTCAAATGCAACCGAGTGTCACAACTATTCCTCAAGGTAAATAAGGTGTGGTAGTGCAACGAAACTATATTATAATTACTGATATTTCTCTAATTAAAAATATTTTCTAAATTAACAATATGACCATGTGAATGCGTTCTTACTTTGAGAAATTAGCTTAACGAAATGAATATGATATTGAGAAATTATATGAAAAGTTTATTTTATGCATTATTTAATTGCCAAAGCGATGATTTACTACTACGCGTAGATGTCTCCCAGCTGACAGATTACTTCCAAAATCAGTTTCCTGACATTTTAAAGAACATTTTTATATAAAAATCATAAAATGATGAAAATGTCACCAATCATTCGTCTTAAGCAAACTGAGAAATTGTCAATACGGATTGTTCTGCAAATAAAAGAAGTCATAACAAAATAACATTTGTTGATAAAACAAATAATTGTAATAATCGATACTTGTAATAATTTGTTTAAATTGACTTGTGTTCTGCTGGAAACTCTGACATATTTGCAATGCACTGACAACTAACATATGCATACAACTGGAATAAAGATTGCAACAAACCAGGCTAGTATTGAGAGTTGATGAAAGGTTTAGGTTTTTTATGTTTTAATGCTTATAAGGTAGTGTCGTACCGAGTACATACGCTGATAGATGAAAGCCTATTAGGTAAACTGTCTTTACTGTTATTATTACATTGGCATTAAAAAGTACAGTAGTTCTAGTTGGAGCTGACTTACGACCGTATGACTACTAGTATTTGAGCCTAGTTAACCAAAGAATATAATTGCAAATAGCCAGTAACGGCCAAATTCCACAACATACATGTATTTATCAATGAAAAAATGGAAATGCTTAAAGCAACTTCCACTTGTAAATCCCGATAAAAAGGTCATCTGGATATTGACACTTATTTCTGGACTCTGTGGACGTACATTAAAGTACATGTGCTAATGGTTTACTCTAATGATATCTCGGTTACCTTAATGTGTAATGATATGAGGTTTGGCACTTTTTAAGTTATTTATATTTTCTCCTTTTTTAAATTCTCATTTCATAATACGCATAGAATGAGAGGAATAAACATCCAACCTGGTAAATACATTACTTTTAATTTTCTGGCAATCTTCAAGTTCAAACTTGCTGTGCCATATCAATTTTGTTTAAAGGAGATTTGCGTGGTTTGTTGTTTTAACACATCTATTGTCTACCAGGCTCGGCCACCAACCAATCCCTCGAGATTCTGCAGATGTTATAACACGAAACAACATGCGTTACCCCTACAAAATATTCCTGGGTAGCAGAGCTGTACAGTCCCATTTGATGCCACAACGTAGATAGACTAATTTGAACGTAAAATATATCATGTCAAAAGTTTTTAAGCAATACATAAATGAACAGGTTAGCTTTGGTTCCGCTGCAAAATGTTTAAGTCAAAGCATGAACACTTTTTAATTTGTCGGGTTTAACTGCAAAAGCTGATGACAACAAAGGTGTGGGGGATATGGACTAGGTTATTTTGAGAGTTATATGCCCTCAGTAATAATATAAAAACAAGTAAAATCGCATTTATACTGTATATCAAATACTTTTGGAAATGTGTATATTACTTGTCAGTAATATTCAAACAAAGGAAGGATAATCCGGATTATTTTTATGTGTTTCAAATAATTTTTCTGGAACATTACTGAGTGTATTAGTTAAACGTTATTATGTCGATGTATATATGACAAATGTTCCCCATTAACGCTTGACTCCTCGTTCATATCTATAGATCATTTTCACAATTGTTTCCAAAAAAGACTTTTAAGTATTTGGCAAACGCTAAAATTAATGTGTTTAGTGTTCCATATCTTATTTGTTATAGAAAATGATATTTTGTTGATTTATTTCTCGAAAAGAACCCGAAATAACTGTGATTTAAGGAAACGCAAATACGCCTTTCTTCTGCTGCAATAAGAAATTGTGCTTCAGGTATTTATGAATGTAAAAGAATATTGCTTTTTCTACTATTGGCTCTCGCGTCACATCAGATATTCTCATTAATGCATATATCTAGCAGAACCAAGGCTTTAGTGTTTTGAATGGCTTATTTGAATAACTAAATTAACGGGATGTATCATATTAAAGTCATTGCATCTTATAGACTTGTGTTAGTCATACCTTATTTTAGTGAAGGTTGAATTAGAGTGAACAGTTTATTAAATCAGGGGGATCGTGCCAGGAAGACATTCAATCGCTGATAGTAAATAAAACTGCTGATCGTTGGATACCTTCTAGCTTTGTGAGAATGGTTAACTAAATGGTAAGTGTATAAATTATGCATCTGATTTTGAATGCGTTACTACATTTTGAAATGCTTGTATTTGCAGTTGAATAGTTGTAAGAAAGAAACCACCAATTTCATTGCGTATATCGGAGTTACGAGATGCAGGCCAGTGCATTTCTATCTTGTCTGAACACCTTAACTCAAACATATTTTTTGATATTATTGTTATCCTTTCTTTCATTTGTTTTCTTTTTTGAATAAATCTAGCTCTACGCTACAAGCTTTGTAGTCCAACCATTTTGGCATATTAGGCATTATTTTACTAGTAATGGATCTTTGTATCTGTTATAAAGTCATCCATTGTCTTCTTTTGTAAATTGTCTTTAGCCGTGGAATCGATGGTTTCCTTTTAATTCCAATATCTTTTACTTCTTGTATATGATTGATGGATTTTTCAATAATCGACTGAAGTTTTAATTTCAGTGTAAGATATCAATAAATGCTTTTTAAATTTTTGTTTGCTAAAAGTTTGAAAGAATATATTTGTATTTTGAAAGTGTGTATCTTGGAAGGTTTTAACTTTAAGATTCTCAACAGATAAAATATTAATGATGTGACATTATATTTTACATTGAATGGTCTTTATTTTCCTTACAAACACGCTCTACAATCACTTTTCCGTTATCTGGTAAGTGATTTTGAGTATTTTTCCAAATATATAGAAGCAGATATATTTTCTGAATAATATAACAAAGATACAAACCTCCAAAAATTTAAGCCAACATTTTAAGACTTATACGCCTTCTCTAGGGAAAACTGATATAAATATTTCGTCGAATTCGACGACCTTTGTTTTGAAATTAATGTTAATTCTTAGCTTTTATTAAATTAAAAACGATTACTGATTTTGTTAGGTATTCCAGACGTCATGATGTAACGTCGATCCGGCATTATAAACGTAAAGATATGTGTCATTGACAACTCGCGTCTTTATTTCATAAAAAAGCACGTAACGTCAAGTATATTAACATTAATCTTGACGTAGAAACATGAACAGATATCTAGGGCACCAACCGCTTTCTGTTTTAGCAGATTTGATAGAACAAGCAAAGATAGGATGGTGATATACTTCATTAAAGTAACATTTTTTTCTCGTTGAGAAAATATATTAAAGTGTTTTTCTTTTACAAATTGCCATATTTAATATCTTGTTAATTTTTTTTCATGAGTTTCCGAAAACACATAGATATCAAGTTATCAATCTTTACAGCATCCAGATAGAACAGCTAAACAGGTCCGCCTACGTTAAATTGTAATTCGCCTTCCGATGAAAATAAAACTCCAATATAAAACACATCAATTGTGATGTTTATCGACAAAAACCGAGTCACTTTTTTTTAAAAATATTGTTGACTATTGTGAATATTTTTCTAGATTAATTTTTGTGTATGTGAGCGTGTGTGTATCTGTGAATGTCATGTGTAATTTCGCAGAAAATTACACAAAAGTATTATTGAACCAATGTTGCAAAAATATCAACCTACGAAAATGAACATATCTGTCTGTATCCAAAACAGTGTTACATCTTCAGTTGAAGGTTATAATAACATAGAGAGCTTAGTTATTAAATTAAAACGAATGTTTGTTTTGTTAAAATGGCAAATTATGATATTTGTAAAGTGGACTAAGTTGCGTTTCACTAAAGTACACATACGTTTGTTGAAAACGGATTTGCAGTCCGCCTAACAGACTATAAATATATCAATACTATTTCCTCCGAAATAAACACTATTCTGCTAGGTCTAAATAGACAAATGAAGTATATACTAGCTGACAAATTATTTCATACAGTTTATAGTAATTGAAAAGTAGATTTTGGCATCCTCAAACAGGTCTGAAACACGTATAATTCGTTACATTTCATCATACTTGCTTTCATTAACGATGCTTTGGTTTTAATTAAAAAATCAGGACATAAACTCATGTTAATTATTATCATCTTTGAGATAATAATATGTTCTTATTAAATTAATCTTAATCATATATTCTATGTAAAAGAACAAGTTGAAGAGTCAAACTGCAAACCCTGAGCCGCCAATACAGCACTCCACATTGAAATCGGGGCCTGTGTATATGTATTCCCGTGCACGCGGCAACCGAAACAGTGTTTATCATAGCTCAGCTAAACCACCCATTTTCTTGAAACAAACATGGGTTTGTTGACACGATAATGAAAAATAGCATTCTAATGTTAAGATCTTTTTTATTTGCTTTTTTATCGTAATTATTATAATTATAAGAAAATAAGTGCTTTTGCTCAATTTTTTCTTAGATATATAACGCTTCCCTAAAATGTCTTAATTTGTCCTACATAATAAGACTTACTATGTCCTTTTTCAGAATTACATTTTAGTAAAAAAATAATACATTTTGACATTTTTGTAAGTACATTGTTTGGTAGTTTAAATGCTATTCTTCTAATAGTTATCTTTCGTATTGAAATTAGTTAAATATAGTTCTCTTCCTTTTTTAAAGGTTCTATTTAGTTTAATTGATAAGAATACCTGTTTTAGTGTTTTTATCGGTTTCGCTAGTACACTAATTAAGCTGAATATGAAATATGCGCAGCTTTTTAAATCTCTTTTTGTTCCTTTTCTTGCCTTTAATGTTATTTCGTATTTTCATTGATACATGTATATTAAATTTAACGCTGTATAACGTGTTAATATTTTCTGTATTTGTACATACATTCAAATCTTCAATATTGGAGGCAAAATAAAGATCGACCTATCAACGATATTCCTGTAGCGAAATATTCTATGAACCAAAACGCACAGTACTTCAGATGGATTTTCATGAGTTTTCGCTACAACATTAATCTAGTATCTATAACTTTACGCTAGCGATTGTATGAAATAGAAAATGATAATAGATGCTTAAAGTATCCTAATACCGGTTGGGTTGTCATTGTATCTTTTTTTCCGCTACCTGTTACAAGAGCACTTTGCAAGCCACGGACCAGGCCATATGAGGAAGCAGGGCACACAACCCCTTCTTACGAAAACATTTCTGATGTAAACTTTGCCAATTTTTAATTTTGACATACCCATGTAGAGGTAATATATTACACATCGAATGTTTCAAACCAACAGTTGGATGGCGATTTCACGTCGTTATTTAGCAATTTATTTCTGGAGCAAAACAGTAGCTCGTTTAAAGTGATATTTAATTTGCAAATGCAAAACATACAATTTAAGACGTTTGTGAATGTGAATATTTTATGTAATTTACTGTTTTTTTGTACTGAAGTAGCAGATAATTAGTTTCCTTATTTCGAAAATGTATGCGTGATGAACGCATTCAACAAAAAATATTGCTCTAATCGTCTATGTTAATTGTTTGGACCAATAATATTTTAAAGGGATATTAAGGTGTTTTCATAAAATATATCCAACCTGTAAGCGGTTAATAAACAAAACAGTTAACAATAATTCAGTAATTGAAAACACTTTTGATTTTCAAAACTCCATATTGAAGTACGTGAAGTAGCTAATCTGAATGAATGATTCATTTGTCCCTAAAAAGATTCTTTATGTGGAGTCAAAGGCAGGCATGCGACACTGGCACAAAGCAATGCATCTTGACATCAGAGATGCATCAAGTGGTCTTGATGGATTGACTGTTGGGGTATTAAGTTACTCCGAATTAACAAATTATTTAATATTTAATCAGTTATTTCTTTAAACCTGTGATAGCCAATAGGGAAAGAATCTTCGTAGTTTTTATTTGCTGATAATGTATATTTCCACTAACATTGAGCTGGCTTACTATTATAGCTGATCGAAAGTAAACAATTTCTTTTATGACATGCACTGCAATAAAGCAAAGGATAATAAATTGCAAATTGTATGCAGTTTATTAGTTATGAGTCGTAGGGTCGGTTGGTGCCATCTTAGGGGGATTACTTCTCATAGTATTTTTGGCAAGGCATACAACCATAGAGTTATACAATATGTGATAGCATTGTATAAGCGGATATCATCCTGTTTAGGTGCCTACCCTTAGAGACACGTTTTGGATATTTGCCAAGTAAGGGATAAGACATTCTTACTCAAACTGACATCATTTTAGTATCAGTTACATTCAAATGTATGTAACTTTTAACTTAATAAAAAGTACTCAGCGTGCTTAAAATGAAGAGTGTCATTGGTGATACTTATAGAACAGTATCTATAGCCAGTACGATGATTCATACAAATTTTAGAAAAATATCAGATTGTCAGATTATTGATACAAGATAAGAAACATTTAATTTATTAATTTGTCTAACAATGTTATTGTTTGTGTATATATATGTGGCCAATAAAGTTATCATCCCCCTATCTCCGCCCCCTCAACTAAATGCTTTTCTATGTCAAGATGTTTTACTTGTTGATAATTTCCAGAATCAATCAAAGGTAAATGATAGTAAATGATATTCATATATAGGATTAATGTTTGTCCGTATAGTTCCTAAACAGATAAAAACTTTCATCGATTTAAAAACTCAATAATGCATGAATGAAGAAAACAAATATCCTTATCTTGACGAATGTGTCAAAGATGACAATGACATACAGTGTCAACCTGTAGGGCAAACACTTTCAGAATTGAAAACAAAAACAACAAATATTGGTGTTGCATAAGAATAAAGGTCATTATCTAAATACAATGTGTTGCTGGTATACACTCATGAGCTTTAAAAACGCCTCATTCAAATATTTCGATATTTATGAATATAAATGCCAAAATTTACAATAATCATTTTGGACATGGCAATCTTCCACTAACCATGCAAAAGCCTCGCAATTTATACCACAAAGGTACCATAGGCTACCATTCCATACCTATATGGTCCCACTCAACATAAGCGGAGACCCGCTTGCCATACCTTGCCGCGCCTTGCCGGCGACACCTTTGTTCTACACTGGTGCACCCCTCCCCCATAGTGTTATATCAAGAATAATTTTTATTTTATATGTATGCAACAGATATGATTTATACACATTGCAGTTCATTAAATGTTCTATACCATGCCGGAGAAGTTTATTAAGTCGAAGTCGTTTCAAAACCTTCAAGTAAACTTTTGCTACAGACCAAAATTAATGAAGATCCATTTTGCAGCTCATGAGAAGAAGTTATTAGACATTTGCGAATTAAGTCTACGTGGACTGTGAACGCCTAAGACGATCGATTTTTCAAGGGGACCGTCTCAACATGATTATTTTAATTTATGTGTGGTAGGAAAACATTCCTATAATGATGGTAAGTTCTGATGTAACCGCACAGGATATGATTTTGATTTGTCTGTACGTCCGTCTGTTCGCCAGAGAAATGTTTTGTTATACATATCGAAAAAAGTATTTGATCTACCGTCATAACACTTTCCTGAAATGTTCTTCAATATTCTAAGTTGCGCATCTGCGACAAAGTTGAAAAGATGAGCTAGTCTGATCGCAATGTATCCGTATTCCATCGTCGTCGTCGTCCGACATGACAAAAATTCTAAACTGGGTCAGCTGGGATCAAAATGTAGGTCAGCAGGTAAAACATTGCGAAAACTGTAGAAAACGTAATATCTTGCGTCTCCATTCCTTTGTTGTTATTATACGCCCGAAGGGACATATTTTGTTATACCCCAGGTGTTCACCTGACCGTCTGTCTGTCTGTCTGTGCGTCCGTCTCCGTTAGCAATTTCGTGTCGACTCCGCTCTTTAACTCGTGAACCCCTTGAAGGATTTCAAAAAAACTTGATACAAATGTTCTCCACATCAAGACTACGTGCTGAGCGCCTGTATCAGATGGCTCGCTTTAAGGTCAAGGTCACACTTAGGGGTCAAGGCCATATGACTTTGTTTCGTGTCCGCTCTGTAACTCTTGATCTGTTTGAAGGATTTTAAAGAAACATTGCACAAATGTTCACCACATTGAGACGACATGCAGAACGCATGACTCGCTTCAAGGTCAAGGTCACACTTAGGGGTCAAAGGTCACATGACTTTGTTTTCTGTTTATGTTGCTTTGCATTGCGGTGCTCTTGTTTCTATTTGACAGGTCCCTTTTTTTTATTGAATTACTTCCCTTTTATGTTACTATAAATAGGTTATTTTGTCACTTTTTTATTATTGGCCGCAGGGAAAAACACTTTTCTGTGGTACAACATGGATGGTACCTGCAATGTCAAGATGTATTTTGACATACCTGTACCTGGTAATGATTTTTAGTGGACTTAAGTGTTTTTCGGGGAATTTCTTCCCTTTGTTGTCCTTTTCCTTTGGGCTTCAACAGTAAAGCTCTTTAAATTTTGCTCCCATCCTCCGATATACCGTATAGCGGGTTAATTCTGCGGGCAAAATATTTTGCGGGTTTGTCTTTAAATGTGCCTAATTTTTTTCTGCGTTTTTTAATTCTGCGACCTTCGAGAAAAGCAGGAATTAGTTTTTGCGGTTTGCATAAACCGGAAGTAAATTCTGTGCATGGGAAAAAGCTACCGCATTTACTACGTCATAATTAACGGCTCAAATGGATATCGTTCCCGTCAGTTATGTCTTGGTGGCAGTATCCAGGTCGGAATCTAGGACAGTGAAGTTGGCGCAGCTGATATATGTTTAAATCTGATTTCTTTTCAGTATCGTGCATGATCAAAAATCAGAGTTAAAAATATTAAATACTGTAGGTCTAGTACCGGTAATTCATTTTGAAAGACATTTTCATAAAAATGTAAATACCGCTGGTAGAAAAATTGAAGATTTATGCACAAATATATACAAATGCAAAATCGAGTACATAGTCCGTTCACAGTCCATTCAGTTACAACAGTTTCAACACACATCAATAACTTCTTGAACCTAGAGTGTTTTATAATATACACTTGTAAAGATTGCACGCCCGAAACGTTAACCATTCATTCGTGGACAATATTTTGATACAATAACAAAAAAGCAATCAACCACGGTCGATACGGTGTGAATAACTTGACAGCAGACGAAAAACTCGTGAGATAAAGATAACGGGTCGTTATATTAAGCGAAATATCAAACTTTATTTATGCGTCAAAAATTCTGCTGATAGTTTAAAGGTCCACAACTAACACCCGAACGAGTATTATATGAAAACCAGAGTTTGTAGCTGAGACTTCCTATTTACTGAAAATATCTGACCAAGAGGTCATTAATATATTCCAGAATAACCAACAAATATACAAAAAAAGATTGCCAATTTCAAACCGAAAGTATGGTTTCCGACTGCTTACAAACACGTCGCGCATCTCCGGATTTTTTCGGAAGAATCATCCAAAACGAGACTGTAATTTATAAATAGATGCAACATATATTATATGCCCAAACGATAACATGATTTTTACAATCTTAGCATAGGGAGTTCACCATTCTTGTAACTCACAAAAACTTAATGAAAATCATTCTTATGATACAGGTAATATACAGTTATACTATGAAATTTTGGCCCTTCCCGAATAAAAGTGTTT
This sequence comes from Mercenaria mercenaria, assembly GCF_021730395.1. NCBI lineage: Eukaryota > Metazoa > Mollusca > Bivalvia > Venerida > Veneridae > Mercenaria > Mercenaria mercenaria. The sequence goes on from NC_069371.1 coordinate 22,864,843, forward strand.
TCACAACTTCGTCTGCAAATCTTTTCAGTTAATATCTTTTCAGCACAGTTTTAAGAATATAATTGAATAACAATCTTACACTGTAGAAACAAAATGCGATTGATATTTACCTACATACACTGATTTATGTACATATGGCTACATTAATTCAATAAAATTTTAGACATTAAACACTTTGTTTTAGCCTAATATATGTCACTGTCAATTTGAAACTAAAAATGTGTACATTTCATAATTTGCATGCAAATCGTGTATAACTACCATCATGGAAATATAGTTATTTTGTCGCGCGTCTTTAAACGGATATTCGTTTGAATTAATTTTAAAATCACGTGATCCCGAAGAATTTCCGACCGATTACGGAAAAGTTATAAACACGAAAGTAGGACAAAATGACCACCCATGTCAGTCAAAGAAAATACAGAAACAATCATTTGTTTCTCTGTACTTACGTTGATTTCAAGGGAATATTGCACGGCTATCGTAATGTTTAGTAGTATATTTCAAAATGTGTAGTCTTGTTTTAAGATTTATGTCTATTCATTTGTCTTTATTTTGCACCTTTAAATGTAGAGATGGTACCTAAGGCTACGTATTCAACGACAACGACAACAACAACAAATCAAGTGCAAAACTGAAGCGCATACCACTTATCTCACGCTAGCAATATTTTAGCATAGCACCGTACAGTAAATACTGGAACCTTTGACAGCGAAACCGGCTTCGTTATTTTGATGGATTAGCTTTAGAAAGGTGATTGTCATTTCTTTTTAACTAACACCACCATTTTATTTATACTAAAGAACGTCTGCATTATATTAGCAGAAGTTTATGTAACGGCAGATTCCGCACGCCTTGGTCAATATGCAAATTAGTTACATTTGTAAACACAAGGTGCGTGTCATAAAAAGTGAAATAACTTCTTTCGGCACAGTTTTTGGTATGGTTTTGGTGTGACCATCAGATAGAATATACATTTTTATATCGCTCTGTTTTTAACTCATACATTTTGAAGCCTTGATTATTCTTGGCAAACGAATTTTGTAAAATGTTGAGTGATTCGATGTCGTAAAATTTTTATAGTCTATTTATATTTTTTTCTCACGAGTAATGTTTTCTTTCCTATGATCATACAGTACCTGTAAATTGTTGGCAGTAATGAATACAAATAACTGTCTTTGAATTATTTCGTTCGAAAATGAAAGATAATGCTCAACTGTTTTGTTTGACTATGATTATTCATAGATCTTGAATCAAACTATATTTTGGGAAACACATCCGAATCTATGCGTACTTTGTTCACATAACTAAATAGTCCTAGAAGAGTTATCTGTCACTGGCTTCACTTTTCCAAGTAGGACATTTTTTTTCGGATTCAATATTGCCTTTCAGCATGAAAAATGAAGTACGAAAGTTAAACTATTATATAATTGAGGTACTCCGGTATTAAGTTTTCAAAAGAAAATAATATCGGATGCAATTTGAAATTTTAGGTACCATCTCTATTAAATGTGCGGAATTTATTTCTGCGTGACAGCCTCGACCCGCAGATTTAGCAGAAATAAAAACCCACAGAATTAACCCACTATACAGTAACGCTTCGGGCGTATATTGCCCCGCTTGGCGGAGCACTTGTTATTTCTGTAACAGCCGCGTTAAAGACTTTGTATTCGTATAACTTTATTGTTTTAATTTGTCAGACGGAAGGACAGACAAATCCAAATCTTGTACTGTGTGGTTACATAATAAGCCAGAACTTACCATCATTATAGGAATGTTTTCCTACCACACATAAATTAAAATAATCATATTGAGACGGTCCCCTTGAAAAATCGATCGTCTAAGGTGTTCACAGTCCACATGGAATTAATTCGCAAATGTCTATTTAAAGGTTATTTCTGTTTTAGCTCAAGTGACCCCTAAAAGAAGCCAAGTGCCCCCATTTAAAAAAAAAACTTGGCAGACTTTTTGTTTTGTCTTGTTGGATTCAACGAAGCCCCGACACAAATATAGGTCATATGACGACTTTCCAGCTTTGATGGTGGACGAGTGCCCAAGATGCCCCGCCGTCTGTTATTTCATCACGGGCTGGTACCTAGGTAAAACCACCGACTATTTCTTTTTCAGATATCCACTGTTAATATATATATACATATATATAATATCAGCTGTTGAAACACATTTTCACTGTTGCTTTATCAAACGGATCACTATCACATATGAGAATATTTCATTCGTTTTGTAAAGTTGTGGAGTAGTTTAATCATAAATCGCAATTAAAACAGAACTAGTGAAATAGATTCTGTGTTAAAACCAATTTCCTAATGTATATCTTACCCTGCATAAAACACACATAAAAACTATTTTGAACATGGATAGGTTTCTACTTGTTACTCTTGCCTTCTGATGTTACAGTACAAGCTAATGTTACATTATTAATAAAATTAATTTTAAAAAGAACACATGAAATAATATTTTATAACCATCTTACAGAATAATTGTAGAAATTAATATTTTATTTTCGGCACGACATACTGATATGACAATGTATAACAAAGTTAACAGCAGACATAAAAAAACTATACAACCACAATCGAATTATTGTGTTACGTCTAAAAAGTGCAGTCTGCACATTAAAATCAGTCTACTAACGTAGGAAATTAACTTAGAAATCAGTTAGTTGAGAAAATCAATTGTTTATGGAAATTGTAATGAGCAAGTAGCCTGGCTAAACTCGTTTTGTTGAACTGATTTTTTCCCATAAATGTACGCATCAGTATATATATCAAACTGTATTCAATCTGAATAAAAAATAACATGGAAGCATACAAATGAGTAATCATCAACGTTAAAAGTACCGAAAACAGTTCATAATGTTGAATTACAAACTGCTTTATATGCTTTTGAAAAAGTAACATTTCCTCTGTTGTACGTTGCATTGTTGTATTTTACCTCTGGCAGGCAGCGTCTACATGATACTATCTCAAGAAAATTAAAAGCAAAATACTGAAGTCAAACAGCAGAAAAGATCAAGGAATGACATTTGAAAACAAAAACATCATATTTTACTTTAAAACAAAACACAAGAATGCACTTAATGCTAAGAAGATTTTATAGAAAATTCACTGATCATTTAGGGATCTAAAGAAAACTAGAAACATTTGTTTAATAAAATTGCACGCTTCAGGAAAAAAAATCATTCGCCATAATGTTTACCGTTTAGTGTATGATAGAAGCTTGCCACTTCAAACTGATTAACTAAATTCTTACACAGATCACATATTTTCTTTCAATTTTATATTCAAACCTCGAATCACACCGGTTCCCAAGTTGCTCAGATAACTAAGTGATGTCCTGCTAATCATTCAAAAGTCTATTAATGTAATTTAATTGAGTCAGCAATGAAAGAAGGTACTACTGTTAAACATGTGCAATGCCTATGAACATGCGGTGCAGACATAAATCACGTTGCACAATGTTAGGTTTCCATAATAAAAACCTGTGACATAACATCCTTAACGTAGACAAGAAATAGTAGATCTGAATTAAATTTATGAGATGTAAGAGTAAGTACCTTTATTGCGGTGCTTGTAAATAGCTTTAAAATACGCAATGTCAGTACCAATTTATTGGCTAGACCGTTCGGCAAGTTACCAGAGACCATACATTTGACATTTAAACGGAGTACTGCCAATGTCCTTTCCCACAGATATATGAGACATCTTGTCGTAAAGACGGTTCATAGCAGCGCATCGAAACCATTACATGATTCTTCAGTATGAACATTATCATTGTTAAACATAATTACGTTACATTCTTTCTTTACGATTCGTTTCATTGTCAATATTGAGAATATAACCTGATGTAAAAAAAAAAAAACATTGTCTTTTAATGAGTTTCAATGTTTTAGTTTCTGAGTCGCCAGGCGTGTGTTTTCCTTGACATTTTGTCATGTTTCATTGCCTCTTCCAACCTAGAGTTAGATGGGGAAGTTGGCATTTACTTGCGGAGAACAGTAAGTACTGTTGCAGAATCGAGGAACACTAATCAGGCTAACTGTCCGCCGTTTTATGACTGAAAAAGAAATACCACAGACGGCTTCCTCACATTACATTATTTACAGCCAGTGTGAGGAATAAAACCACGGAAGAGATTTGGAAGATATTTTAAGCCCACTCGGCAATTGATTATTCATCATCTTTTTTAAGTAACTGCAAATAAATTATCCTGAAAAAAAGAAATTCTTTCGGTAAAAACACGAGGAATAATTGACATTTGTCTTTGCCCGATATATGTTAATTTTATATTTGAAGTTTTTTCTTCTTGTTGTTTTTGCTTCAAAGTACACCCAATTGAAGATGCTCTATAACTTTGTTTGTGATGATTATTGATTGTCACGATTATCCTTTTTCTAAACGAACTTTTATCATTATGTCAAATATCTCGGTCAGAACTACACAATAGTGATATATTTTGTAAATAACCATACAAGGCAAATTAGATTATTTATTTAACCTTAGATGGCATATAAAGAATTATAATAAATTGATTGAAATATGTATAGAATTTGCAAATGTATTGGTCTGAAAAGGTTGCTGGTCATAGAAATGGTGTTTTATAAAAATTTAACAGATTTTGACAGACTGCTTTACATGGTTGTAATATTGCTTCTAAATCAGAGGGTAATACATTTCTAATGTGTGTCTGTTAGGTTATAGTTCTATTATGATTATGCCACTGACATTTACTACCTTCGTTGTTGACCCGTTAGGTTTTCTATTCTGTATAATTATTAGTCCCCTACTGGTTGAAAACCAGTTTAGGGGACTAAAGGAATGCGCTTTTCCGTCTGTTCGTCATTCCGTCCGTCCGTCCGCAATTTCGTGTCCGGTCCATAACTCTGTCATTCAATGGGGATTTTAATATTACTTGGCACAAATGTTCCACATGATGAGACAACGTGTTGTGCGCAAAACCCGGACCTCTGGCTCAAGGGTCATGGTCACACTTGGAGATCAAAGGTTAATAGGACTTTTTCCTATGATGAGACGTGTCATGCGCAAAATCCGGACCCCTGTCTCAAAGGTCAAGGTCACAATTGGAGATAAAATGTTAACACTGCATGAAAACGGTGTGTTTCGTGTCCGGTCCATAACTCTGTCATTCATCGAGGGATTTTAATATTACTTGGCAAAAATATTCCCCATGATAAGACAACATGTCATGCGCAAAACCTGGACACCTGGCTTAAAGGTCAAGATCACAATTGGAGGTCAAAGGTCAACAGTTTTTTCCAGCCTTGTCCATAACTTTGTCATCCATCAAGGGATTACAATATTACTTGGCGTAAATGTTCCCATGATGAGATTACGTGTCATGCTCAACACCCAGAACCCTAGCTTAAAGGTCAAGGTAACATTTGGCGATCGAAGGTCAATAAGATTTCGTTCCTGCCCGGTCTATAACTTTGTCATGCAAAACAGGATTTGAATATCGGTTGTCACAAATATTCCCCAAGATGAGACAACGTGTCATTCGCAAAATCCGGGCCCGCCAAAGTCAAAGTCAAAGGCAAAAAGGGTTTATTTCCTGTTCAGTCTGTAACTCAACAATCCTTAAAGGGATTTTAATATTACTTGGCACAAATATGCTCCACCATGAGACGGAGTGTCATGCGCAAGACCCAGGTCCCTATGTCTAAGGTCAAGGTCAAACTTAGAGGCCAAATCTCAGATACAAGAATGACTTTGTCCGGACCATTTCTTCTTCATGCATGGAGGGATTTTGATGTAACTTGGCACAAATGTTCATCACCATGAGACGGATTATCATGCGCAAGAACCAGGTCCCTTGGTCTAAGGTCAAGGTCAAACTAAGAGGTCAAAGGTCAAATTAAACAATGACTTTGTCCGGAGCATTTCTTCTTCATTCATGGAGGGATTTTGATATAACTTGGAACAAATGTTCACCACCATGAGGCACCCTTGTTTTTAGAATTACTTCCCTTTTTTATTACTTTAAATAGCTAATATTGTAACTTTTTTATTACTGACCGTAGGGAAAAATCGAGACAACTTTGCTGTGGTACATCATGCATGGTACATCCAATTGTTAGGTGTATTTTGACCTATCTGTACCTGGCAAAGAGTTTTATGTGGACTTTTATTATATAGATTTTTTTTAGGATGAACTTCACTTTGTTGTTACTATTGTTACTATAAATAACTTATATTAAAACCTTTTATAATAGACCAAAAAAATCCATATAAAAACACAGGTGCAAGTATAAAGAAATGTGCAATTATGGACGTATATTGTGACATTCTGGCACATTTGTTTATATTTATAGATGTTATGAAACAATCAAAAACTGTTTGTATATGCAAAAGTGTTTTGTTATAACATATAACATTAGATACACTGCTTGTTTGTGACAGGATACGGGATATACGCTGTCGAGGAAATCCATATCAGGCGAGAGCGAAGCCGACTACCTTTTACATCCTCGCTGTAATTGACATAATTTTTATATTCATAAAGCTACTTACAATTACAGTGCAGACTGGAATCCTGCTACCTTCTCTGGTAATCATGCTTTGATTATAGTTGAATGTGTTGATTAACACCAGCCATAAAATGTAAAATGAACTGTATTTTGACTGAATTACAAAACACAGAAGCTCATGTATACTGGTTTTGAAAAACTTGTATGTTCCATCCTGACAAAACATCATCAGATTACACGATGTCAGAAATGTCTTAAAACTTCGGCTTTCGTCCTGTTTCCTGTTAATTCCTTTATCTTGCAGGTAGACTAGATGATCCTACAGCAAACTACTGTCTTACAAATGTGTTAATTCCTTTGCTTAACGATGATTTAACTCAAACAACATTTCAACTTGGCAATCGCCGCCGTCCCATACAGAGTTACTGTTCTCTATTGCCACTAGCTTCACGAACCTAATTTAGATAGGTAAAAATAGAACGGCAAAAAAAAAAAAAAAACACTAAATTTTTTATCTCGGAAACGATATCTATAGCTGGAGCTTATAATCTGACTTCATTCAGTTACGCTATCGATGCGGCAGTCATTTTGTTTTTAATCAAGATTCTATATCTAAAATGTAATAACAGGATATGGAATATATCCTATCTCCACGTGACGTCTATTGACCAATAGAAATGCAAGAATCGTGTAGGAGGCAAGATAAAGTACAATATTGTTTATACATCATTGACATATATCAGTTCAGTATGTTATGCTGCAGTAGAGAAAATTAGGTGCCTTCCAGTTGGGGTCTTTGAATTGCATGGCAATACTTCATTCACTACATCATCTGATAGGAACAATGTTAGTTTACACTGATACGTACATTTGGAACACGGTATAGGTTTTTGCAGACTATTAACTAGCTTAAATTGCCCAGTGTTTTGTATTACTGACCTTTCGAAGTCGATGCCTAATTACATGTATGCTTCTTTGTTTGTTTAGTCTGCATTATTAGTATGCATTAAATTGATATGTGTTTGAGTTGCATATTTGCCATGCATACAACTCTGCATACACTCTTGTCAGGGCGTTAACTTATGTGGTAATGGCGTTTTCTTGTTGGTAATTGTCCTTGTTATAATATGTTGTTTGTTAAAATGCAAAAGGACATACTCTTGAAAGAAATCCCACTAACGTCTTGTTTCGTTGATTAAGGTGTCGTTCATTGTTTTTCTTTAATTAAATTATTCGTGATCTGTTCATTTGTTCGTTGTGGCTTGTGTTATTATAGTTTTACTATTCATTTTCATTTGATTTTGCTGTTGAACTTCTTTTGTTTACAACGGTAAATAATGGATTGGATTTAAACTAAGTACTTACTGATTCAAAAATATTTTATACCACCAGATACTAGTATCTGGGGACTATACTGGATTCCGCTCCGTCCGTTGGGCCGTCCATCTGTCCGAGCTCATATTTGCATACTCAGGTGGCTATGGGAACAATAGGTAACTGTACTTTTTCTTTGATATCATTCATTCAGTAAGGCTTTTATGTTGTTATTTTTCTTTTACGTTGGATAAAGAACAATACAGAGAACAAAGGAGTAGCCACATAATTACCCATATGTAGGAACGTCCGTCCGTCCGTCTGTAGATGGAATTTGTCCGCGCTATTTCTCAGAAAATATTTGCCAGATTTCCATCAAACCTTGTAATTATTATCAGTACCAAGCTTAGTTGTGCATGTGCGAAGCAGGTTCCATTTGGATGATTTTTCACCTAGTTGTGTTCCTTTATCATTTTTTTCTTTATATGTATATGGAAAAAAAATTTCCGCGCTATTTCTCGGTCCTTGCCAGACTTTTATCAAACTTCGTAATTATCATTGGTACCAAGTCAAGTTGTGCATATGCAAACCACGTACAAAGTTGTGTCCCTTTATTAATTTTTTCTTCATATGTATATGGAAAAGAAAACAACAGTTCGCGCTATTTCTCAGTCATTGCATACCAGACTTTTATCAAACCTTGTTATTATTATCATCGATACCAAGTGTTGTTGTGCATTTGCGAAGCTCATTCCATTTGAATGATTTTTCACGAAGTTATGGCCGTTTATTTGTTTCAAAAATAAAATGAGTTACATTGAAATCATTTCACTAATTTTCTAACATAATTCATATGCTGTTAAGTATAACTAGTTGATGGCCCTTAGTGTTACTTGGTCCTTTTACCATGACCTTCACCTACTGACCTACTTTCTTTTTTTAAGGTACAGCAATGAAAGTTCGAGACCTTATACAGTTTTGCACACAGATCCCAAGACTTGACTTTCAATGACTGTATAGAAACTGTTGACCTACGTTCTTAATGCATTGATATTTAGACAATATTTCGAACAGATCTCCACTTGGATGATTTTTCACAAAGTTATCGCCCTTTATTATTGCTTTCATTTATTTAGGTACTTTCAAAATGCAGTGTAAACACAACAATGTACAATTTTTGTGCATCTTTGTACATTTTCTCCCTGTACAAAATACAAATGCAGTGAATCATATTTTCAGTACCCATGTTCCTCTGACAATAAGCTGCTATCTGGGGTTATTCATCACCATTAGTGATTTTTCTGCAGTATCTTCCGCCATAGTTACGATTGTCTTTTATATTGAAGCTAAACCTTCTTTATAAAGCAAGCATTTGTAAATGTCATCAAGATTTTTCCGTATCAGTCTAAACCTGATAAATATCTTCAATAAATATCGCTTCCTTAAAAAACGCGACCAGGCAATGAAATCATTATTCAGACGAAGACAATAAGAAGAATGAATTTAAATATCAGTGTCGAATGATGACCGATGACTTCATGTCTTGATATATTTATAGAAATTGCATTCCTTGTTTAACTGACATGCCTTGTTTGCTTCAAATAGTTATTTTGTACACATAGTTATACATTGATTGTAAGAACACAAAATGAAAATAATTTTAAACAAATCTAAAGTCGATAACTCTTAAATATTTGAATAGGAATGAAACTACTGCCCTTTCAATGTAAATTTATATGAAATGTCAGCCTAACATACGCATGTACCCAATGCTTTAGAACATCAGGAGAAACAATATTGTGGGTCCGATGAAATAAGCCAGAAAACACATTTTTAACAATGCCTTGGAGTATCTCCTGTTTCCTTGGAGTCTATCTCCTGTTTATGTCGAAAGCAATTTACAGATAATGTATTAACCTAAACTGCCATATGAAGTATGTAGAAACCTAAACTGCCAAACTTGAACTGAGTTCAAAATGTTTGAAATGTTACAAAGCTCTTAGGGCTAGTAATTTATGAAGACAGGTTGATAGATAGTCATATCAGTATAAAATTTAATAGTATAGAAGTCAGGAGGTTTGAAGGTCGTCAGCAATGCGGCGACAATCTCACTTTTTTCAGATCACTGAATATGTGAATTTATTTTTGACTTTACTTGCATCTACTTTCCCTGAAATTGCTGGTGCACCTGATAAAATGCAATACATAAATAAGTGTTTGTTTAGTATGATATAACTTTTAACTAATGAGTCAGACATATAAACGTGTTTATCTTGCAATTTAGTTTTATGTCAGGGAAACAGGTGGTAATAGAGATTTTCATACTTTTTACAGATGTATGTGGTAGATTTGCCCGTAGCAGTTGAATAAGAATGATAACTTACTTTGAAAAATGCATTTTGACGAATGTACATTTTCAGTTAGGTGGCACGTTACGGATAACAAATGGTAAGGGCAAATAAATTTCAGCAATGGCATATGTGTCAGTGATAAATAAAAAGAAGATTTTTAAAATGTCTCCTTTGTGTAGTAGGGGAGACATAATATTGTCTGTCAGTCTGTTTGTCTGTCAAAAGTTAATCAGAGCAATTCAGTCGACCCCACCGGGCAGATTTACATCTGACTTCACAAAAGTTACCATTGTGAAGCCTAGCTGTGCATATCGTCGGCATTTTCCCGGTTGGTGACTTTTAGCGGAGTTATGGCGAATGATTCGTCATATATTATGACGTTTTGGTCACTTCCCTTATATAACTTGACGGATTTATAACAAACCTTACAGGTGTGGACAGTGCAAAGCCTAATTGTGCGTATTGGTAGCATGTTCTCACTAAGTGATTTCTTAGTGGCGTTATGATTGATTTTGGCATTTTATAATGTCTGCCTATTAGCGGCGGGAGACATAATGTCTGCCTGGTAATACGTTGTTCATAAAAGGTTAAGCTCTAGATAACATAGAATTGTTAAATGCACTGTGCACACATAAACTAGAAATAAATTTAAATTCATATATTTTAGTTAATGCCAGTATGCTGTCATATATTTACATGCATATTTAGTTTGTATGAAATGTGATAAGAGCATATACAGACTGGCTCACTCAATTTAGACCACTCAATAATTAAATCGGTAAGCAGTAAGTGATTTCAAACCTTCCAACCAAAACCGTTATGTGGATCACATATGGCTGCCTGAGAGGTTTTTACAAAGTCAATTGTCTCGCATTAGTTTAATTAGGGCGCTGGTCATCTTAACCAGTAGACCTGTGGTCTACCAAATATGGTTATTGTTTGGCTGTTACATATTCACCTTACTTTCAAACCAATAAATGTAATTATCTTACAAACTGTAATGACATCAAATGCTTTATGGAATTGTCAGAAATTTATTTCACATAAAACAAATATTGAAAATGATAATACTTGACATTTCTGTAGAAATGAGCGAAGTGTAATTACTGTTTATAAATTGTTCGCATGTTCTTTATTTCGTTTTCGTAGCCTTAGAATCAAGATAAACATTTTATTTTCTAAAATCAGATGTTGAAGGATTGCGATGGGCATCACACGCAACGGCATAATTTGTTATTGATTATATTTCCATTGCAGATGATACGTCATGGTACGAAGAATGTTTTTCTATTATATAAGTTTGTGGCTGATCTAAAACCTTGATACTTGTGTGTCTATATTTATTTTGGAAGGTTTCCATTTTGTTACAGCGAGGCTTTTATCTGGTTAAGTGTTGGTATGTATGCAAGCCCTTTCCAGACTTCTTTTACGAATCGCAGCACTATATAATTTCATAAATATTTCCATGTCAATGTAGCGTTTCAAAAATGCATGATAATATGATTGCATTGTTGTAACACCTTTAAATATTTACTTGCTGTTTAGCGTCAGTGCCTCACTATTTTTAAGGTTTTTATAGAGTCAATCATTTTATTATGTTAAGTGCATTTGAATACTCATCTTAAAGAAAAAATGTTTTCTTGGTTTAGTTATATAATATGTGCAGTTACATCTTCATGATTCATGTCATAAGGTATCTTGGCATCAAAGAAAATGGACGGATATAAAATCAATGTTTTTCTTTTTTTTTCTGTAGATCGCTTGTTGTCTTTATTTTTTATAACACATAATTAACTATACATACAATTAGCTTACTGGCATAGATAAGAGAGTCATATGATGAAGTCTGTATAATACTGCTCGTAAATTTTATGAAATCACGTGTGTTAAGTCGATTTGTTCTCTATGTCCTTCGAGAATTTCCTCTGCAATTTAATCAATAAAAAGGCTTTTGGATAAAACATATGTGCATGTTACTAATTCAGTTGCAACAATAACAATTCCAAACCAATGTGATCCTAATATCCAATAAACTGCCAGGACTATAAAGACATGCACAGCTAGCAAAAATCGACATTTTTGTATTTTGAAGTATGCACCATTAATAAAAATCAATGTGAGAGAAGGAAACTATAAGCCTGCATATGTCAAATATAAATTTAGGTTTAGTAATTTTCTTTTGGGTAAAAATACATGGTTGGTTTTTAAGTACGTATGTAGGCTTCCGCACAATTCAAAAACGGCATATGAAAATGACATTTTGCATTTTCAACCTCATCGCATACGCACATTGAACTGTTCAAAATATTTGTTCATTGAGCGAGCGAACTACAATGAGTTATAAGTTTTTCATGAATATTTTGGTGCATCAATACATCAGAAAACAGCCGTTTTTAATATGCTTTTAGCGAAATAATTCATTTGGTCTAATGATAGTTGTTTGAAGCCAGTTATTATTGATGGCAGAAACTGTAAGCAAAGAGTTGAGTTGATTGTGACAACTCAAGTTTCAGGAAGCACTGGCATTTCTATGATTGCATACGAATATTATTTTTCATTTTGTGGAAGAGGAGTTTTTGTTTTTGCAAGGCCTTTTTTTGCCTTCATCTAGTGCTTGACAGAAAGCATAATTTCATATATTATTCGTAAAAGACTGGTTGGTGTATGAGGCATTATGAGCAAGGAAAATTGTTATACAACTCTACGAGGGAGTAAATGGAGAAAATTTGTTTTAACAACACCTTAGACTCAATAGCTTTTATTCAAATAGTACAGACTATTGTGTACATTTGCGAATATAACCTAACATTGATTAATCTTAAACTGAAATAATAAATGATTCATTTCATTTATATATGCTCATTCAACTATATTTATATTGAGGCTCATCCTATTAATTGCGATTATATTCTGATTTGTTTCTAATTCTCAGAAAATCCCACATAATATTCATTCCATGCGGGATATTAATAAACACAAATTCTGAAACTTTATAAATTGATTATACAAGCTCAAATGCTTCTCATTTTGTCATCTCTGAAGACATTAGTCAGGTTTAGGTAAAATTAGAAAAACTTTAAATTTGAAAGCAACCATTGCCTACTGTTAGGTAAAAATTTAAAAATTAATATTTAATTTAAGCGTTAACTAATTCTGAAGGCGCAGTTTACATTTGCATTGATATGTTACCTTAAATTATTCTTTACTGTTATCTGAAGATGCTTTTAGTATGTCATTTTTATATCTGTAGCTGTTCAACAGTTCGAGCTGAAAGCTTTACAATAAAGCTCCATGTATGTTTGTCACATTGTCAGAAAACATGAACTAGAAGTAAATGAGCTACGATATGCTTTCAAATTTCACGCACAACCCTACTATTCAAACTACAACATAACAGTTGTTATTGGAATATGAAATGAATATTCAATTTATTGTTTGTTGTCTTTGTATTCTGTTTGACTGTCTCGTTGAATATTGTATCATATAAAATTATTACCGTATTTATGTCTACCGATTCGCGAGGCTGACTTTGGAACATGGCAGGGGTAAGAGTGAGGTTAGTGCACCATAAACCGGTTTAGGCTCCCCAGTGGTGGTTTTACCACTGTCCGTTCCAAGGCGGTGCCCCACTGTGTTCCTCATTCCCTTATTTGCTTGTTTTGTCCTTATTTGTTTGCTTTGCGTGTGTGTGTGTGTGTGTGTGTGTGTGTGTGTGTGTGTGTGCGTGTGTGTGTGTGTGTTTTTGTGTGTGTGTTGATCGCGTGCTGGGTTTGCGTTTGGGGAGGCTTTTTGCGTTTTATGAACGTGGCTTTCCCTGTTGGATATTCTTCCTTGTTTTTATTTACTGAAGAAAATGCATTTACAAAAACTACAATTTAAAGCAAATATTTGTAAAAAATTGAAATTGTTGAATATTGAGAACCAAAGTTAAACAAAAAGAACATGCACAAATAAAAGAACAAATGTCGCCCAATGGTGGCTGATTTCTGCTAATTTTCAGACATCTGTTATAAAACGTAGAGTTAACTTTTTCTGAAACCAGTGGCATAGGGTTTTAGAAGCATTTTTCCTTCTATTCGAACGAACCGTCAATTCAGAAATTATTTATATTCACTAAAGATCTGAGATTATAAAACAATGCAATAATATGTCAGATGTCAGTATCGTTTTAACAATACAAAGTGTATGTATAACAGACCCGGTTCCAGAAATATTTCATTGGGTGCGGTGAGCGGCAACAGTTAAAGAATGAAGGCGGCATCGGCGAGCCGAGTGGGGTTAGGTACGGAAGCGGGTAACCCCCAATGTTAGGTAGGTCAGGGCGTGTCCGCCTGGAAATGTTTGAAATATATGAATAAAATGGTGGCCCCTGCTGCATTTTTTGAGTCCAAAGTTTGAGGTACGGGGGTTAAACCCCTCCTGACAATGGAATCACAGGGTCTCTCCCTTGTCATTTTTGAAATATAGGTATAATGGTGGTCTCTATTGCATTTGTGTCCAGAATATGAGGTACCTGAGGGGGTAAGATGGTATGCCCAAGGACATTTTTGAAATTAAGGAAAGCAATGGTGGATTCTGGTGCATTTTGGGTCTAAATTGTGAGAAAATATTACTTTTATATTCGACCTTCGTCTGTCGATATATTTTTATGTAACAAAAAGGTATTCGGTCGAAATATACATCGAACAATTTTAATTCTTAAGGTCAAATTTTCTAGCATGCAGTTATGTTGTGTATTTGTTGTGTTTTCATGTTGTCGTGTCGGCGGGGAGAAAACACGACAACACGAAAACTCGACAAATACCTAATTTGTCAAATCGACAATTTGAAACTCGACAAATAAAGGGCGCCAACACGATGTTTTTATACCCGCCAACACGAAAACTCGACGAATAAATTGGTAGTATTGGCGCCCTCTAAACGTCGAGTTTTCGCGTAAAAAATGTGTCGTGATTTCGCCCCACCGTCACGAAAACACGAAAACTCGACAAATTAAGTTTTGTCGAGTTTTCATATTGTGTTTTCACCCCGCCAACACGCCAACACGAAATGGCAGAAATCAGCCACCATTATCGTCCAATATAACAAAAAAGAAAATGTTGCAGGTTCGGTTCCATTTCAGATCAGTGGTAATTGTATATTTGACCAAATAGGGGCCTCCGTGGCCGAGTGGTTAAGGTCGCTGACTTTAAATCACTTGCCCCTCATCGATGTGGGTTCGAGTCTCACTCGGGGCGTTGAATTCTTCATGTGAGGAAGCCATCCAGCTAGCTTACAGAAGGTCGGTGGTTCTACCCAGGTGCCCACTCGTGATGAAATAATGCACGGAGGGGCACCTGAGGGTCTTCCTCCACCATCAAAGCTGGTACGTCGTCATATGACCTATAATTGTGTCGGTGCGACGTTAAACCCAACAAAATAAATAAATAATATTTGACCAAACATAATGATTTCTATAATTTGATTACAATAGTTTATACCATTTATTTACTTAGTCTTGAACTGACTATGTCGAACCGAGTTGTCTTATTTTTTTCCGTTGTTGTGTTCTATACTTTTAAAGGATTTTCTTATAGACTTAGTTATTATATTCATTTTAAAGCATTCTTGTCCCATATTGATTACTTATGTTTTCAAAGAATTCATATGGTTACACACCGGTTTTAGGAAGTTTAAACTTTCTCATACGCAGGATTAGGGAACAGACATTTGGAAAGCAAGTTCACTAAGTTGTAAGAACAAGAATTTATCTATTAAATTTCGGGTTCTACTTGTCGTGTCCATCCATTGACAAGGAGTTCATAACCGTATCAGTGACGTAGTAAAAAGGAGTTTGGATAGCAGCGATAGCGACCAGGGTCTGATTCCGGTCCGAGCTTAGATCCCGAGTTCACCGCTGGGAGATTATTTAAATGTTTATTGTGTCAAGCAGTGTCCGCTAGACAGGTTTGCGGGTCGGTAAATATACTACCTGCCATTGGTTCGGCTGATATGAATTGTTCTGTCTAGTCTAGAATAAGACATATAGCACGTTAAGAGTTGAAACAAAAAAAAGCAACTTTTTTTACACATTTTCTGCTTTCGAATTTGTCATGACATTTGATCTTATGTAAATTCAGCGTAGCCCATTTCAGTTTCAATTTTAATCAGTATATCGTTTTTTCCCTATTTCCTAATGCAACTGATAGATTATGTGTATTTTTGTATTTAACGTGTTTTATTTTAATTATGTATAGTGTTCCCTTTTGCATAATCTACTTCTTTCTAATAAATAATTCAACTCAATTTGGGTAAATTTAAAATTCTTTTGTGTCTGGTGTGTATCATTTAAAACATAGGAATCAGATATTTATTTCGGCAGTAAACATTATGTAAACAGTGCTGTTAATGTGTTAAATAGTCTATGATTTTAAAATGAATATAGTGGTACAAACAAAAATGTAAGATATTTGTCGTAACTACTACTTTATTTGTATTTGAAATAAAATATCAGGAAACTGGTCATATTAACTGTATGAGAAAGAATAAGTTTCTTGTCAGTAAAATAAATGGTTTATTTTTGTGACGAAGTACTGACAGAATTATGAGGATCGGAAAATGATTATATTTTTAACATTATATTTTTCACTGTGTACAGTAACAGTATCACAAAAATATTGGGTCGATGAGCTTGTCGGTTCCAAAGAGGTTCTAATCTAATTCGTGTATAATTACTTTAGGTAATCCTTAATAACGTTATTTTGTCGAATACAAATGGTTGTAGAAACATTCATGTACCCCTCATTTCATTGTATTGGAAAAGGGCTGGTAGTTTTGCTGCATAAACAGTATTTTGTTTATAATATTTACTCTTTTTAGCTCACTTGTCACGGGTGAGCTTTAGTGATCGCCCGTCGTCCGTCCGTCCGTCCACAATTTCTTGTGAACACGATAGAGACCACATTTTGCAATCAATTTTAATCAAACTTGCACACATCTTGTATTGACATAATATCTCGGTTCCTTTCCAAAACATGGGTTTTAGAGTTATGTCCCCTTGAAGGGCCAACATTTGCTATTATGGCTTGTGAACATGATAGAGACCACATTTTGCAATACATTTTAATCAAACATGGGTTTAAGAGTTATGACCCGTTAAAGGGCTAACAACTTATCCCGTGCGCACGATATCTTATCTCGAGCGATCAACATCTTATTTCGTGCGCACGACATCTTATCTCGAGCGATCAACATCTCATCTCGTGCGCACGACATCATATCTCGAGCGATCAACATCTTATCTCGTGAGCACGACATCTTATCTTGAGCGATCAACATCTTACCTCGTGCGCACGACATCTTATCTCGAGCGATCGACATCTAATCTCGAACGCACGACATCTTATCTACATATATTAAGGCCCTTTGTGTGTATTTAGGTCATCAGTAAAACATACGGATAAGTTGATAATTAGGGTCCCGCCTTTTCCGACATTACTTAAACCTTCCCACAAATACATGTACAAGTTTATCACATCATTTGGGAGAGCAGTGCACATAATTGGTCATCCTATCTTCAAAATTAAATGAACATAATCAATGATGCTTTCTGAATGTTAGAATAGCAACAAATCGCAGTTCGACTGATAAATTCGCGCAGAAAAGTTATAAAATTGCATGCTTGAATTAAGGGAAAACAATGAAATTCTTTAATATATCGGCGAGGCCTACACACTAAATCTGTTTTTTTTTTTTGTCAAGGACTTAAATTTATTTCTTTGCGTCATCACTGCTTTTTTGCTGCCCTTTTTCCAGTTTGCGTTTGCGTATTTAAATTATAACCCTGCAAACACGTGGAACGCTTATAAGTATAATCGAAACAAAAGCAAAAACGGTGGCAGTCGTATGGTTTTAATGATGATCTGAAGTCACACAAAGGGCCTAAATATATATTGATAAGATGTCGTGCGCTTGAGATAAGTTGTTAATCACTCAATATAAGATGTCGTACGCACGAGGCAAGATGTTGATCGCTCAAGATAAGATGTCGTGCACACGAGATAAGATGTTGATCGCTCGAGATAAGATGTCGTGCGCACGAGATAATATGTTGATCGCTCAAGATAAGATGTCGTACGCATTAGATAAGATTCAGATCGCTCGAGATAAGATGTCGTGCGCACGAGATAAGATGTTGATCGCTCGAGATAAGATGTCTATCGCTCGAGATAAGATGTCGTGCGCACGAGATAGGATGTTGATCGCTCAAGATAATATGTCGTGCGCACGAGATAAGATGTTGTTTGCTCGAGATAAGATGTCGTGCTCACGAGATAAGATGCTGATCGCTCGAGATAAGATGTCGACCGCTCGAGATAAGATGTCGTGCGCACGAGATAAGATGTAGATCGCTCGAGATAAGATGTCGTGCGCACGAGATAAGATGTTGATCGCTCAAGATAAGATATCGTGCGCTCGATATAAGATGTAGTGCGCATGAGATAATTTTATCTTAATAAAAATAAATGCCTGTGCTAAATTAAATATACCACCGCACTTTTTAATGGTGTCAGAAGAAAGCGGATATTATGTGTAATACTGTCTGTATGAATTTCCGCCTTTTCCGATATTTTGATATGGCACAGTTATTTTTTTGTTTCGCGCAGTCGTAATGGTTAATGGCAGATATGTTTTTGCATTGGTATATTTATTTGATTTTTTATATTCCAAACAATGAAGGTCTATAGAGACATCATCTCAGGATTGAATTGATTAACTAGAAATTGCTAAACCTGTACACACATAGGCCTTGTAATAAAGTCATCTGTCTCGGCAACTGAATGCAAAAGGATTGAATTCGTCTTCGATAAGCCGCTGGCAAATTAAAAACATATTCTTAGGCTATAACGCGTTTTTTTGCGATAAGCATTAATATGCATTCAACAAAAATTATTGGTATATGATGATTAATTCATAAACTGAATGTAAACGCAATAAATTATCAACACCATATATTTTCTGGAGTATCGGACAAATTTGAACCATCATTCTGCCGGTATCAAATTCAAAAATATTTCTTACTTGCTCACAAGACGTTCAATTCTTATAAACAATGTGAAGGGCTTGCTTCAAAATAGAGGTAAAATACTAAAAAAGTCTGCTTTTAGTCTATATAGTAACTGTATAGCAACACTGCATTTCCTCAGACATAATTTGAAATTAACTACTACCCATCAAACTGCTTTTACACGTACAACATGAAACTTGTAAAGAGATGAATATCTATAATTTATCTCAAGAGAATTCTTAAAAAAAATCCATTAGATTTATTTCAAGAGCATATTGTATCATGCAACAGCTTGCACTTCTGATAGCGATATCTTAGTGTAGTACTGCGCTCTGTTGCAAGCAATAACATCTAAAAGTGTAATAAGAATATACACTTACCTGAAACTTTGAGTTTTGGGGCAGCTTATAGTAATATATTTATTCTGCTATATCTAGCATTAATTAAACATTGATCATGTATAAATGTGAAGTTTATTTATTTACAGTACGTTGAAGCAAATATTCTGCTAAGGAGTACAAAAACGTAAATAGATACCTTTTCGAAAATCTTGAAATTATTAATTGACTCAAACGAAATCATATGAGAGCATTAACACTCAGATCAGCGGTATCTCGTAACGATGAATACACGGTCGTGTACAAAGTGCGGCTTACTCTCAGAATCTCGGAACCTCTGCCTTTTTGTTTAAGGGCGGTTATGAGCGCAAACTTTCAAGTATACTAAAACGTCTTACTAAATAGTTAGATTATCAAACCTGGTTGCCTTCTTCCTTGCACTCGAGTTTTATATCATTAAGGTAATGAATAGCCATTTGAGCGTTTATGTTCCCCCGCACTCCTGGTCAGGGCTTCATACCATAGAAATGTTCTGCCTCAGATGAATCGATATCTGCAGCTGTGAAAATCAGCAGATAAGTAATTTACGAAAGGGATCCCAATAATTCTAATTATTTTTTTCTGCAAATTTCTCAAATTCATCAACTTGGCCCATTTTCAGGAACACCTCCATATGCCACTATTCAGCTTAAATACACATACTTAAGATGAATCTAAGGCATATAGGGGTTTAAACATTGAAACTTTACCACAGTTAGGGACATTTTACAGACCGTCGACATTTTGTTTGATAAAACAGCGTCATTTTTCACGGAGATTTTACATATTAAAAATGCTACCACATTTAAGGGTCTATATAAGGTAACTTTAAGACACATTTAAAAAAAAAAAATAGAAACTGTTATTTCAATTGTTCTAGAACTTTCATTGTTAAACGTGCGGAAAGTTCAAGCGTTAGTGAGTAAATTTCGAAACCCATAATTCAAAACCATCTTACTTATTTAATAAAGTAATTTACTAACAAGTCTATCTGTCTTACTATTAGTACAGCACCATGCAAATGATTATAAAATGTTGCGATCATTCAGTTGTAAAACATATATAATGGAGACGTTGAAATCATAGCTTAAGATGATTTGTTATAATACAGATCTTTTGTTTTCAGCTTACACGTCGATCAAGTAATAAACACTGGATCATATCAATTGTTATATTTCTTTTATTGTCTACATTATTCTAAAAAAATCAAAACAAACAACTGTGAATAGAATCTGTAATTTCACACATCTCCAACACCAGATATTTTGGTCTACATAATTCACACACGCACACGCGCACGCACACATGCATTTCTACTCATATTCACGCTAACCTATGTGAAAATGTATGAAAATTGGATTCAATCGCCAAGAATATCATTTAATACTTTCTCCGCCTAATGTTTTCTTTTTAACTTTAAGTCAGACTTCTAGAATTACAAATTTATACAATGCTCAGTTTATCGTATATGACACATAGCTTTGTTTTATTTATTCTGTTGTTGTGTGCATTAATTTCGACATTTTAAAGGCTTATAAAGCCTTTGTTGATAATGTGGCTGTCACAATTTTTGTTGTAAACAGTTAATATAGTAATTACTTGTAATGTCCAATATATGTCAAAGATTTGAATTTTGATTAACATGGTAGAAAGTTTTATTCATAGTTTTTGATTATATCCCTTTATGTCTCTTACGCCATTTGTTCATATGCAGTAATTAAAGTAGTTTTTTTCTACTCATGTAATTATGCATAACATCTATGTAGCCACCTAGTTCGTCTGTTTTTATCATAAAATTTAAAGCCTCACAGAACTTTAAACGCAAGTTTAACGCCCATTGTATGTAATGCACCGCCACATCGATGGTATCTGTATCAGCATGTGAAACGAAGCAAATTTTATGAAAGGTTTATTAGATTACATTTTCCTAATCAAGATTTGCCGTTAAATCAAGCTGAGAAAATTAAATAAATAACCTGTTAATCAGATATTTCAATTAATGGAATCAGGTATCTGGTCTTTGCATACATAAATATCATTCAGAACGTTAGTTCAGAACTCCCTTAATATTGATACGAAATTCTAATGCAAAATCTAATTGGACAAAAAATATTTGAATGATATCCTTCTAAGAATTATCATTTGCGCTTAAATGTTTATCATATGGGCGCCACACTGCTTTCGAAATTGACGTTATTTACAAATATAGGAAAGTAAAATATGGTCATTAATATTTCATAACTAAGTAAAATAATTTCCTTTCCCAGGCTATAGTACTAATAACTAAGCCACTTTTACAGCACAGCTTGAAATATTAGAAATACATCTATAAATGACAAAAATATCACCGTAGCAATCTTTATAATATATAAAAAAAAACATTATACCTCCTATTACAGTGTATTGCTCTGATAACGAGGTACACGCACATGAAACAGTGATAATCTAACAATCGAAGAAATCTCCAAGCTTACATAAGCCTATTGCGAACAAGAAGTAGTGTTCATATGTTCTCAAACGATAACTCTTTTACGGGACATTGAAGTCTTTCTTAATATGTTTCCTAACAACATGTCTAAGCTGTATTTCGTAAAATGATTATCATTGCAGAAAGGAAACTGAAGTTCAGTTAATATATATTTATAGTAATGAGCAAGTTCAAGTAGCAAAATTAAAATGTTCAATCAGCATGAACAATCATTGCTATATAAAATAACTGAAACATGACTGCATTGTTTACCGTGTCGTGTACATTACAATACCATACTGATGTAGCGCATTCAGATTGCTGAGTTATGTTATCTAATATCAAACGTGTCACATAGAAAACTTTTGGTAGACTTAATCAGGCATTGAAATGGAATGTAAAAGTACAAGGTGTTATGTCGTATGCCCCAGCAGCATACATGACACAAGGAATGGTTTTGTAGAATGACCTTCCAATTGCAACATACAGATGTGTATTTGAATGCATAAGGTATTAAGAAAGACGTTTTGATGTTTATATATTGTTGTATATCATCGCGGAGAAATATGTAAATATGTAAGATGACCGTTTGGAAACGTTTGTGTATCTGTGAAGAACAGAACCATTAACCGTCCTAATGCCAGCTAGATAGAAAACATCAACACCCAAAGTTCGGTTACAAACCCATATTCCATGATTCAAAATCAACTTTAACCACTCTTCGCAGTATTATGCTTCCAAGAATTTCATTTGTACTTTTAAGTGGTTACTTTTCATAACGATAAGCAAACAGGCTAAATTCTAGGTCATAGTTTGATATGTGAATCTTTCTAATGAAACGTTATCTCCCATATAATTTTTGGTATTCCTAGATAACTCTCGTAAATGTGATTTCAATTTATCTGGCTGAGTCTCTTCCTGGGCAATTACAAACGGACGAAATACGTGACTGAACTTCGACATGCAGATAAGGGATAATGAATGCAATATAAGGTTTTATGTACCGCCAATCAACTGGTTATATAGTCTTGTCCTTTGGGATCATAGAATCCACGCAAGTTTTCTGTTAAATAGAGTTCCTCTAAATATTCGGTGAAACCAGGATGCATTTGGCTATTTCGTCATCTCTCATTTATACACTCAGTCAAATCGATCCATCTGTTATATTATTTAGTTACGTGTCATATTTCGAAAGGATATCTTTCGGACTTACTTAACTATCAAAACACATCTTTAAATGCCGCCAAAATATGTATCGCAGTGCATGTGCTGGTCTTTGGAACTATAGATCCTATTGAATGTGTCTGTATAATGGAGTTCCATTTAGACCGATGCTAGTGGGCGTGAGGCATGTTGCACATTACATGTCTTCTCTCGAACAGACTAAATAGAATTAACTTTCTATGCATTTAATGGATTTCATATTTTATAAGTAATAGTTTATAAACATACGTTTATAGCAATTTTGCAATATGATGGTTAAAAACAGCATTACATCATATCCAATACTATTACATGACTCCCAATATACATGTAAAACAAATTGTTCTATAAGATCGGTCTTTATTTAAAACATGTTTACTGGGCTTATAAGACACACTTTTAACAAGAGCTGTCCGTAAGACAACGCGCATGACTTTTCTCAGTGCTCGTCTCTGAATTAGAGCTTTGCCAGTAAAAAAATTCCAAGTTAAAAAGGGACATAACTCTGTCAAAATTATAATCAGAGTTATGGGAATTGTGTCTCCTGGTGTAGACTTTGAAAGTAAATAACTATTTAGAGTTTCAAGTCAAAAGCTTTAATAGTAACAAAAATATTTGACTTTTAACAAAAAATTCTAAGTTAAAAGGGGGCATAATTCTGTCAAAATTCAAACCAGAATTATGGAGATTGTTTCTCCTGGTGGAGACTTTGATGGTAAATAAGTATTTTAAGTTTCAAGTAAAAAGCTTTGATAGTAACATAAATATTTGACTTTATATAAATCTTTAACCAAAAATACTAAGTTAAAATGGGGCATAATTCTGTCAAAATTCAAATAGAGTTATGGGAATTGTGTCTCCTGGTGTAGACTTTGATTGTAGACAACTATTTTGAGTTTCAAGTAAAAAGCTTTAATAGTAACAGAGATATTTGACTTTATTATTTTTCTTTAAATTCTAAGTTAAAAAGGGGCATAATTCTGTCAAAATTTAAATCAGAGTTATGTGGATTGTTTCTCCTGGTGTAAACTTTGATGGTAAATAAGTGTTTTAAGTTTCAAGTCAATAGCTTTGATATTAACAGAGATATTTGACATTATCAAAAACTTTAACCAAAATTTCTAAGTTAAAATGGGGCATAATTCTGTCAAAATTCAAAGCAAAGTTATGGGGAATGTTTCTCCTGGTGAAGACTTTGATTGTAAATAACTATTTTAAGTTTCATGTCAACAGCTTTGATAGTAACAGAGATATTTGACTTATCAAAAACTTTAACCAACGGCGACGCCGACGCCGACGCCGGGGCGAGTGCAATGGCTCTACTTTTTCTTCGAAACGTCGAGCTAAAAATGAAACAATGGACTTTAACTTTTGGTGTCATGTAATGAAACAATTTTTGATTGACTTGCCTGTCAGTAGCCAAAAATATTGGAGAACATTGGGCAAAAGTTGTGACTATTGACAGGTAAACCATTTTATAGAATAGTTTCAAGTTGGTTTAAACCGGTGTTTACTATTTGTGAGATTCGAAAGTAATGATGCGTGATTTGTTAATAAATAGGTGGTTGATTCGGTAGTTGACTGAACTGTTTATCGTCTTCGAACATACATTAGGAGAGTCTGTAGTCGTAATCATTATTTCTATCATTTATACCACATTGTCATTTTCGCATGAAATTCATCTTTGCGATGTTCGCTGTAGAAACACTCGAGTTTTCTAAAGTATTAAAGCGGGGACCGAAACTCGTTACGTAGACATAATATTAGCTGTTAGTTTGATTTACAGTCCAACCAAGCAGAAGTCAATTTAATCAATTTTCCACTGATTCATTTAGACTGATCAATTTTGAAAATCCACAGTAACTGTCTGCTTCAATTTAAGATACCAGGGTTTAAAGGCTAGCGTTCTCGAATAAGTCACGTAATGATCTTAATATACCGGTAACTAGACATAAATGATATACTTGGGAAATCATTTACTGACAATTAGGCTTGTCATTTTCAAGTTGTCTCAACATATGTACATCGCCTGCCTTTCATATATGAAGCTTCAGAATTACAGTGCCTGCAGTAAAGTTAAAGCATAAGACCCTAGGTGCCCCACCGGACATTATTTCATAATGGACGAGAGCCAAAGTGGATCTACAGACCTTCCGAAAGCCAGCTGTATGACTTCTTAACATAAAAGAACTCTACACCCTAAGGGACGTTTCGAACCTACTCCATTTAGGGGCATATGATTCGAAGTAAGCGACCTAAACCTCATGACAGAGAAGCCCCCTCAACAGCGGTCATTTGGAAGACAATGCACATTACAAATGTTCCAAAACTGTTAATATTCTAATGTAAAGGCAAATAAATCTCACCTTTGAATACGCTTAATACAAATAAAGTAACAAATAGATTAAAACTTAAACTTAACATTAGTTTTGACACTGATCTTTTGTTGACAAATTATAGGAATATGACCATTTCACTAATAAATTTGTGAAATATATTGATGTTCAACGCAAAATATTACAAATATTAATTTATTTTGATGTTTTATTTATAAGACATCCATTTTTATTTAAAAGTAAATTTGAATGCGACTAAGCGCGTCGTTTGAAATACTTGATGAAATTTTTAAAGTACAAGTTTTGTTAGATACAGCTATTAATACAGAACATTTTGTATTATTCTTGAACTTTCTATGTGACATTTATTTGTCCAATTGTATTACGTGAGTCTGTGTAAACAGGATTTAAATGTGAGCCAACGTATATCCGTATATCCTGTGATGAACATTGACAGTCCTTAATAATTTCGGGTATTCTAACCAACATTCATCTACACTTTACAGGTAAGATGTCAACATTTCGAATTAATAAATATAACGCACCTTAACAAGTTTTTTTTTTTGTCGGTGACAGAAAAATCTCCTTTTTTAAGGTTTCCTTTAAATTACCAGCATCGATATGTAATAAAGGAATTAAGTCTGGGCTCAAACTTAAAGCAACCCGAACCATCACAACCTTTGACTTAAATTTTATCCATGTAGTCAGATTGGCACAGTCGACAGCTAATTTACTTTACCATCTTTAAATTCGGGACTCAGTTAGCTTCAATAATTACTAAATTAATTGTCATTGGGGTAGCTATGCGTAAAGGAGCAAACATTTCGTGCCGCCAATTCACTTAAGCGCTTAATGACGTCATATATAATTGTATGACATAATTGAAATTCAGCGTTTGAAAAGTTATTGTGTCATGTAGTTCTTGTGTGTTTTGTATTGTAAGAAAGCTGAAGCAGTTGACGGTTTTGTATCGTACAGGTTTTACTTGGATTATGCATTTGAAAAATACTGTGATTAAAGATATTGTTCCGTATGCATAGTTCAGTTATCTACCTGAAATTCTTCAAAACACTGCCGCTCGGTCAGTCACGGACTAGATCAAATTTTAGATGATGGATTTTCTGTGTAAAAAGTTGTGCATTGAAATAGACATCGATTGGAAGGATTTACGGATACTAGTAAAAGGAATTATGAATAAAGGAATTTATAACAGTGAATACGTAATGACAGGATTCTTTCGTGCAAATTAAGTTATTTTTTCTAATTTTCATTTTCGTTTGTACACTACACAATTGTAGATTTTATTTGAAACTAAAGCTGTTTTTACGGAAGGAAAAAAGCTAAGAGTAAAAAAAATAAGTGTGAAACGTCCCCGAGGAATAACACGTGAATTTTCCCGAAAATCTCCAAAATAGAGAATACTTGGCAATGGCGACCAGAAATGAACAACAGCGAATTCCCATAGAGAAGTTAAAATTTAGTCGCACGGGAAAACCAGACGATTGTTGCAAAAATCCTTGAAATTGTCGAGGGTGACATTTTTTTAGTTTTATGTTCTTTGATCCCGTTCCATTTCTTCATATCAGTCCAAAGTTGAGGCCCAAAGTTAGGTGGAACAGACTATAGTTCAAAATGATATTGATAGACACGATGATGGTTTATAGAATACGAAAAAAAAACTTACACCATGTTGGTAAACTGCACAGTAATACTTTTTCTTTCAAAATAGCCGCTTATTTTACCCGATAAAAATAAGAAGATAAGAATAAGTAATAACGAAGTAAAAACCTGCATTAACTTTTCAAAAACCATAATATTGAAAATTGGTTAAACACCAAATATGTTATCCACGTAAAATAAAGTCGTTATTATTATTATTATTATTATTATTATAAAAGAACAAACTTTTGCATCCATCCAAGTTCATTCTCCATCTGTCAGCATTTCTTCATTTCAGTTAATCAATATTCAGCTATAGTTTACATATCAATTTGACATTCTCCCGCTAAACCTTAGAGACGACGTTGATAACAATATTACTGCATTGCTCAAGACAGTTTTGCAAACTATTCACACGTACGTTTTGTAATCCTTTTAAGAGCAATATCACACCCTCAACGTAATTACATGATTGATATCTATACGATGAAGCTTAGCAAAAGACACTATACATATCTTGGCAAAGGTTCTTAAGTAAAGAAGTGGTATGTGTGCCAAATGAAATTATTACTGAAGTAAAATATAATACATGTGCAGACCTATTTGTCGTAAAAATGTTTTTCTTAGATATTGTTTCACAATAATCTTGTAATATTAATGTTATTCCATATTGATGAGAAAATGAAGTAATTGTTGCAAAATAATTCGAATGATACTATTGATTTTATGATATTATATTGTATTATATTATATGACATTATATATATTGTATGTTATTACACAAATGTAAGTACAATTTAAAGGTTCCATAACTTTAAGAATACTCATGTAATAAGTACTGATACCGCAAACTAAATAGCTAAGCTTATAAGTCATTCGATCTTGCACTTTTAGTAGAGACAAGCCATGGACATAAAATCATCATGATGATTGAAGGTTATGTCAAATAGAAATCTGGATATGGAACATTGACTTTTCGCACCTTTTTCTTGTCAAGGACAGACAACTCATATGAAGGATATTTGCAGCAAATTTCTTTTTAAATCGTAACATTTCGCTCAGTTTTTAATAAAATTTTAAGATTTTGGGGATTTAAGTGTTTTGTATTAATATCTTGCTATTTATAGTAACAAAATCAGGTTTGCTCTCAAGTTTATTCATGCAAAACGACTTCCGTTATTTTGATAAAAAATGCTCTTTGTTGTTATATTTTTTAATGAAACCTGACAAAATTGTTATATAATTTATCTTTAGGAATGCAGAATTGAAATAATATAAATAAATAATATATTTCAGAAAAAGACAAAAATATTCATTGAGGTTTATATACAGCTATCGAACCTTCATTTTTTATCAAAATTACCGTAAAATGCGTGTATTATAATATTCATTTTTCAATACAAAACCTTAAGACAACACTTTTTACACTTTTGCATGGCGTCCGGTTTATTACTACTTGGATAAATGAAGCCCAGCAAAATTTAATTAAAACATTTCAATGACAAGTAAGAATAAAAATAAATAAGGCCGTCGAGTGGTTTTTACCTGATTTATCACGGTTCAGATCTCAGATGCGCAGGAATTGAACCAAAATGTTTTAAAATATGTTACTAAAATGCGATATTTTTAACAATGTGATTTATATAAAGACATGGGTGTAATATTTTAAGTGAAATGTATCTATTAATCTAGCAAAGCTGTTTTACTCTTTGTAACGTCATGATGTGTGTATCATGATGTATATTTTTGCAAACTAATGCAGTAAAAGATTTATATTCAGATAACAAATCAAACTATAAGCTAACACAGATTGTGACCGAATATGTTTTTTATCCTGAGCTGATTTTTATTTACACTATGGTCATAGACCTTTGAGATGATAGGTCAATAATTTCTCTGTAAGACTTTTTCATGCTTTGTTTGATTAAATCATGTTCTAATGTAAATGTTCTTTCAATCTAAAAATATTCATTTGTCAGATATAAACACAGTTTGATTAACTTAAGAAATCAATCGCGACTTAGTACTGTTCATTTGAATATATTTTTACGTGTTTTAAGTTGTTAGGGGTGCGTATTTCAAATGCACCCATGTAGTACATACTAAAATAGTGGAAACTGCTAAACCGCTATTTATATCATAAAAATACATTTTTGTTTGGTCTTTCTTTAACATTGTTTACACTGATTCAGTTTTGCATTACTTTAACACGGGTGGTAAACGCGCAATCCAATTCCCACTGGGAATACGCTAAAAATGGGTTGCGCGACTTCCGGTGCTGGTGTTGCGCATCAATACATACAAAATCAAGGTAGGTGGGTTTTTGTTTTTGTAAATAATTACACATTTACGAGTGCTTTCGAAAAAAAGCAAAATGCTATTCGACACAAAAATGAATAAGGATCATATGTGTGAAATACCAACTTATTAATTTAAGAATC
Organism: Mercenaria mercenaria; assembly: GCF_021730395.1. Lineage (NCBI taxonomy): Eukaryota > Metazoa > Mollusca > Bivalvia > Venerida > Veneridae > Mercenaria > Mercenaria mercenaria. The sequence continues at coordinate 22,894,542 of NC_069371.1, forward strand.
AGCTCTGTTATCACGAAAACTCTAATGGCTCGAGCTGTCAAAAAAGCATGGAAACATGAAAAATGCAAATTTTCTAACTCTTGTGCCTTCTTTCTGGAAATGTGACGCTTCGAATAATCAAACACGTGTAAAACAGTCATGAATATTACATACACTTGAATGAAATGTTGCTTTTGGGGAAAGACTGGCAAAAAAATAACCGGGAATGGGATTGCGCCCCGGGAATGGAGTTGCGCGTAAACATTATACACATTATGATGTATATGAGCAACTCCATTCCCGGTGCGCAACCCCATTCCCGATGATTATTTTGTCAATTATGTCCCCGTAAGCAGGATTTGAAACAAATAATTTGGATATTCGTTACTTTATAACAGTTGAGTTATCATAAAAAGCATCAATGTCCTCAGATTAGGCATATGAGGTCAGAAACTGCCATTTTTGTTGATTTCATACTTTTTTCACGTTTCGTGTCGCCAGAGTTTTTGTGATAATAGAGCCGAATCATAAATTACAAACCAGATATTTTACACATATGATGTATTATCATATCTGTGTCGAATAGCATTTTGCTTTTTTCGAGAAAATTTATTCTTGTCTCATACTAAGCAAAATCATAACTTCACATACCTCAATTTCGTCTTATTTACGCGCAACACCAGCACCGGACGTTGCGCAACCCATTTTAAGCGTATTCCCGGCGGGAATTGGATTGCGCGTTTACCACCCGTGTTTAACGTTTTTAACGATAACCTTTTCAACTTACGGCATATATTTATACTAGCAGACATTATTTAGAAAGTGTCTTATGACTAATGTCCAGTGTAATCTAAAAGAATGACGACGCGACGTCTCTAAACAATCGTACATCCAAACGTTGTGATATTTGTAGACCCGTTTTTGGAAATCCAATTAACTTCGGTAGAACTATTTATTTCATTTCATTTCATTCTTCACACGCACTTTAAACAAACACCATGTATCTTATACCAAAATATAAATTTCTAAACTACTTGAAATATTCAGTCTAATTTTACATATTTTGGGAGCTATACTTCTCGGGAACCATGCAGCAAACGTATTAGTGTCGTTTCACAATGCAGTTTTCCCATTGGTCACATTCGGTAACATACACATTTACCATACCGCAATTGTTCCGCCTTTACGTAACGTCATAGCAATGGTACATAGGTTTATCGTTTATAATGCAGAAGCAAGTTTAACATATACTAATGAGGAAGCCTATCCAAATAGTAATGTACTTTGTTGACTTTGAAACCTACGTAAAAATACATTTGTAAAATTTCGTCTACATTCATACGACAGACTAGCATAGTATATGATCTAACCGGGGAAATGCAGTTTGATATAAATAGATTAGATAAAAGTCGCCACACTATAAGAAAAACATTTAAGCAATCATACATTTTTTTTCTCATTATTTATATAATAGAATAATGTATCTCTGACAGGTAAAACACCCCCAAAAAAATCAAATGTAGTAAGGAAATCGTTTCAAACATACGTAAATGTTCAGTTTTATTCATCAGTTAAAAAGTATATTCGGATAAGTACCCTCCTCCCTCCTCCAAATCCCCCTCCCCGCGCCCCCCGCCCCCCCCCCCGTCCCCCTCCCCCCACACACACAACACACCTTCTTTCAGAATAGTTTACCTTATCGGGATCAACTTGCATTAGTTCATGTCAAATCATTATCTCACATGCCACTTTTAAAAATGGAGTTCGAAACAAATGTTTTAAATGACTTCAATATACAATAGAATATGAGCTAGATACCTAAATAAATAGCTAATTTCAATTAGCTGTAACACTATTTTATTAAAAGATACTGTATTTTCATTTTCAGTATGTTGCCAAAAGTGACTTTTTTCAGGCTTTGCTTTGTAACTTTGAAATGCACATACTGTTTTCAATTTTTAGACAAATGTTATTTAGTATTCTGCAAGCTTTAGATGAGTGAAAGTAACAATTTTCTGAAATATCACAATTCTCCAGACAGACTTTGAAAAAAATAAAAACTTGCATGTTTCTTTAAGTAAGTTTATCATTATTGTGAAAATAAGTTTCTGATTATCTTATTATTGTGTTTGATCAACAAATATTTTTCTTTACATAGAAATGCCAAAAAAAAAACTAGTATAACTTTAAAAGTTATCAATTATATATCAATTTAAGATAAATTACATTGTTTCCCCTTCTCACTAATTGATACACTTGTAAGGTAGACTGACCCTCCAATAAACATTGACCCTTGATAATTGGAACCATACTGTGATGGTCATTAGCCCCCAACTGTGCTGGTGAAGACAGAAATCTCTTGGCCCACTGCCAAAATCTAGGCCTTTAAGTCTCTACTAAAGATTGCAAGGTTCGGCCATATTTTAGGATTTATAAGCCGGGCTAAAAGAACATTTTATTAGTTGCGCATATATGGCTTACTGTATAAAGTACTTAGGTCAATAATAAAACTTTTTATAGTTGCATTTTAACCATTTTAAGTGGTGGTCACTAAACTGCATTATAATTTATATGGTTTTCAATGTTTAAGATTTTATGACTATATCCTGTTTTACAGCAAAGACAACATTTAATGTACGGCAATTCTTAATATATTGAAATGTATCAATCATATTGAAATTGTACTAATCCTTTTGTCTTAATTTAAGAATAGCGAGCTACTGGTATCGTTAAAGGAGTCGAATTGCAACAATTGCAAACATTTTACGTGGAAAGAGCAAACTTTATTTTCGTTATGTTAAAGAATGAAAATTTACATAATTTCTTCAAGGGCCTTTTTTTAACGCTTCATACGTCTGTGTTGTAATATATTCTTACAATGTCATGTAAATTGATTGTCGAGATGTACGTAGTATATAACTGCGTTATTTTGCTCTTGTTTTTTTCTGCATTCCAGTGAATACAAGTTTAAGAGTTCGAAGTAAATGTCTCTGTTTTTCCTGACTGTGATTGTTTATAAAACAAATCGAATGACAAAGATTTTAGACCATAATCAAATGCACCTTTTTCATTATTAACTACTTAACCTATTTATCGAATGATTTCATGCAAGGATTTGTAGATTTATTCCTGTTTTATTCCTAATTGTTTATCATTGTTATGTGTAGTGAACCAGAAATGTAAGCAATTTTCTTTGAAAAACTGTATTCTATAATTATGAGGATTTCACTACCTGTTTACAAGTTGGACTTCATACGAAATGAGCTTATTTCTCTTTATGTCTTCAAATAATCTGTGGCGTTCGTCTTGGCAATGCATGATTTACAACTTTTGGAAAACTTCATTTAACTTCCTGATATGAAAATATTACTATTTTTTTCTTTTGGAAAGGTTACCGTCTTAAAATGATTTTGAGTAAAAGGAAAGAATTTGACATACTACAAAGAGATATTTTTGAGAAGTAAGGTTCCTAGAATATTTCAGCGAACCAACAAAGTGTCAGATCTTTTAAAAAACTGAATAAGATATCAAATAAATCGATCTGCCATTCGGATGTAATACCTCTGGTATTATTGTGCATATAACCTCTAAGGCGCCATTCAAACATTGTTGGTCGTTATAGGATATCTATTTTGTTTATGAAGATAAGATTTTCTATAAAATGAAAAAAAATGCATGCTGCTTATTTTCGTTTTTATTGGCAATATGTCCTATTGCTCGGGGAAAACTGCTAGCGAAAGTGTAATGATAGTTATATATATCCTTATACGTCTTAAAGGAGAGCGTTATGGGTACACTTAACTATTTTATTGAAATCGTGAACTAGCCGATTTTGTAAGGGTAACTAGGGAATTGTCGATAACGGTGAAATCTGATTGGCTTATAATGACGCATGCGATTTTGTTTACCTTCTAAAATTATTAAAACTATGCTACTAAATGTTAAACTGGTTCTCTGCAATCTACGGATGGGCGTCTTCGACTGGAAACTACGAAATGAAAGTAATGGTGTTGACTATAATAAAAGCTTTTAATGTTGTGATTTAAATTAATCTTAATGATAAAACAAAACAATGTACGCAGCAACCATTGTTATAGGCTGGACAGAACTTTATCTAAGTAAAGTGAAATAATTCAAACATACAGAAATTTAACGTTGTATAGTGAACTTGTGTATATCGTTATTACATGAATTTACTACTGCCTGTTTTTAGACATTATAACCCATTGATATTTTATAAAATGCTAAATGTCACTGAAAGGCTGGTCCGTAAAACTCCACTGATAGTTTTAAAGGCTCATCATGCCTTTGTTTAAAAGGTGGCTGCCAAATCTTTGTTATGAATATAAATTATATTATTATCTTGTTTAGTCCTATTTTCTGCAACAATTGTCTTATATCTTTGTCATAGTTTTGAATATTTGATTAACATAGTAGAAAGTATTATTGAATCCACTTTTTTGATTACCTCTCCTTATGGGCTAGACTTTATGTTCATGTTTAATGTTGAGTGTCAATGATTAGTGTTTTACCTACCATATGCTTATGCATATTCTCTAGTTGGAAAGATTCATTATCTGTTTTTGTTAAAATTAAACTCTTATGGAATTTTAAATGGATTTAGTCCAAGCCTTCAAAAATCCATAGATATGCAGTTAATGTTCAGCTATGTTTAGAACATGTGACCAATGTAAGATTCAAGAGTCATGACCCCTAAAAAAGTTGAAAATACTGTATTTTTCTATTTACTGATACTGTAATAGCTTTCAAAGGACCCTCTCCAATTAACGGAAATGTATCGTTATTACGTTAACTGATGCTTGTTTTCATAAATATTACTGTTTGTCACACCCTAACAAAACCATTCCAATTCATCATTTTTGCCAAGGTTTCTTTTTCATATATGTTGTCAATATTTACATGAACTTCCGTAAAACCATATGCAGATCAAGTTATTATATGTGCTACTGTGTTCGTCAAACGTTCCTGTTCAGTCATTTTATTAAATACATGTATTTACTTACGAAATTATAAACAAATAAACGCTCTCTTAGAAAAACGTTTGTGCGGCTAAAGAGTGGAATTTCAATGTCCTTGAATAACTAACGATATCAATTAGATGAGGAATGATTATCTTGAATCATAACTCGCTTCTAGATAATATTTATCTGTCACTTTTATACTTATTTTTTTCGTTTTATAACATTCTAACTACTGCATGAAATATAACTCTATTAAATGCCCTAAGCCTATTCTTACACGTCATACCAGCAAAATGATGTCATATTTGCTGTGTCAGTGATATATTCGGGGAAAAAACATCAGCGTACTGATAACACCTTTTTGACAAATTAAATTATAGATAATATACCATCATGTGCCGTTTTCAGTCTCAATAATAGCTAGATGCGTTCACGTTCAATCAGTGCATTGATTTGTTCTGTATACTTTAAGCTTTTACAGTCTTAGTTGCAAAGTAAAGGGTTCGCATATAGAACATTATGCTTTGACTTATATCAAAATCTACAAGTCCTTTCGAAGAAAGGAATGCAAACATTCAAAATAATAAAATTGTTCTTGAGAGGTAATAAAATGAAAAACACCCTTCACGCCCCCAGGTACCGGCAAAAGCGACCTTGTATGATCATTGTGAAAATTCATGATTCAAAAGTAACAGAAACAAGAGGGCCAAGATAGCCCTAGGTCGCTCACCTGAGAAACACACTGCAACAGTGTAAACATGTTTAACCTAGTGATTTCATCGAAACAAATATTTTGGCCAATTTTCATTAAAGATTGGACTAAAAATGTTGTCTCTTGAGTTTAAACAAGAATTTTCCTTAGATATGACCTAGTGACCTAGTTTTTGACCAAGATGACCAATATTCGAACTTATTTATCAAAGCAATCATTCTGACAAAATTGCATGAAGATCAATTGAAAAATACAGCTTCTGTCGCATACACAAGGTTTTTCTTTGATTTGAACTAGTGACCTACCTTTTGACCCCAGATGACCCATATTCAAACTAGATCTAGATTTTGTCAAGGCAATCATTCTGACCAAACTTCATGAAGATCAATTGAAAAATACAGCCTCTATCACATACACAAGTTTTTTCTTTGATTTGACCTAGTGACCTAGTTTTTGACCTCAGATAACCCATATCTAATTTCGACCTAGATTTAATCAAGGCAATCATTCTGACCAAATTTCATGAAGATCAATTACAATTAAAAAATACAGCCTCTATCGCATACTCAAGGTTTTACTTTGATTTGACCTAGTGACATAGTTTTTGACCCCAGATAACTCATTTTCAAACTCGGCCTAGATTTCTCAAGTTAATTATTCTTACCAAAATTCATGAAGATCTATTGAAAAATGCAGCCTCTATCGCATACACAAGTTTTTCTTTGATTTGACCTAGTGACCTACCTTTTGACCTCAGATGACCCATATTTAAACTAGATCTAGATTTGGTCAAGGCAATCATTCTGACCAAACTTCATGAAGATCAGTTGAAAAATACAGCCTCTATCGCATACACAAGCTAAATGTTGACAGACGACGGACACTGCATTGCTCAGGTGAGCTAAACAACACTGAGTCCAGTACAGACAATTCTTGCAGTGGCACTACATGTAGCTCAATTGTGCATTCAGTATTGATTTTCATGCAGCCACACGAAGATTTCCCTTGGAAACATTGTAAATTACATACTGTCTATTAAGTAACAATGAAGACTTCCACTTAATAATTTTAGAAAGAGATATGTCTATCATATATCTCTTTGACAGCTCTGCAGTAGTCTATCAAACTAAATTGTAGAATTTATGTAGTCACGCAACCGCGCATACTTCTAACTAGACGGTCTCTTGAGTCATACTGCGCCGGTACTCAAGAAATAGCTTTAATATTTATAACCAATTACATTAATTTCTATTTTATGGCTGTTTATTGCTGTAAATCTATTGTTAAGTCTAAGGGTAACAAATAAATTGCTTGTTACTTAAACTACTGCATGTAACAGAAAATGAAACCAGCAAATATTAACAATAACAACATTAATTATGAAAAGTTACAATTAATATACCATAAAAATGTTAACTAGCCATACAACCATTTATAATATAGAAGAATAGTCCTAGTCCTGTCCTGGTCAAATTTAAATTCAATCAGTAATAATTCCAAATTCCATCCAAACAATAAAAATCCTCCCTTTTAAAACTAATTTTTAATCCACAATATTAATGTATATCAATCACATATTGAATGGTAAAAATTAAATATTTTTATTAAGAAATACAGGAAAGTTTTTCAGTAAGATTTTACTTACGGCTCTGCCCTGTCCTCAGACAGCTTCCTATTTAAAGCATCATGGAACGTTTCAACACTTTCATGTATAACCAAATATAGGAAGAAGATACTGGAAAAATCCAGAATAATCCAGACTTTAAAATAGTATAATACCCTGTTTATTGAGCCTTCTAGAAAACCATAGTTCATAAATAACTTATTGACATACATGATGTTTTAAAAACTAGGACAGGCTTTATCAGTAAACAATGAGTCATCAATATAAAAAAGTAATACAGTGAGCATAATTTGGAACACCTCCTCACCTAAAGGAAAAGAAAGTTTTCTTTAAATTTCACTACATAATATTAATGAACCATATATAATACATAAAAAAGAAATTAATACTTCAATATATCATATTTACTATAATAGCACTTACACTTAATAGCATTCAATTTTATAACGTTCTGAGCTCTTGGTGGTAATCCTGGATGGGCATCTGGCATAACAATATCTTTTCTCTTGATATGTTGAATATCTCAATTTATACTGTTGGAGTAAGAGACTCCGTCTCAATGATTTTTTTTTATATTTCATTTTGTTAAAGTTATGAAAGTATGAGGATTATGGTCACTTAAGACATCAATAGTTAACATGCTCCCACCTAAATATACTTCGAAGTGCTGAATTGCCAAATTACGAGCTGGAAACTCTTTCTGCAATAATACAGTAATTTCTCTGATGTTTATTGAACTTCTTTGAGAAATAACAGACAGGATGATTAATTCCAGAGTTGTCTCTTCTTCTAGCATTAGCCCACAAGCACACATATTACTAGAATCTACGCCTTACTTAAATGATAGATCAAAATTTGGTGCCAAAAGAACTGATTCACTCTTCAGTATGGCCTTCAATTTCTCAAATGATTTTGACATAAAGCATTCCAGATACGTTTTGAGCTTTTAATTAGTAAATTTGCTAATGGTTCCACAACTGAAGAAAAATGTTGACAAAATATTCTGTAATACCAAGCTATACCGAGAAAACGCATAAGTTGTCTTTTTTTCTGAATGGAACTGGAAAACCAGGAGATTCAACCTTAGCATCAATATCTTTTGCTTGACACTGTTCCACTGCACGAGCTAAGAAAATAACACAAGCTTTATAAAATTCACCTTTTGATAAATTAATTGTCAACTTGGCCTCACTGACTCTTTTGAAGATTTTCTTGATCATCTGCAGATGACTTTTGCCAAGTATTATGGTATGTGATGACATCATCAGTGTATCCACCGCATCCATTAAGTCTAGAAATAATGGAATAAACTAGTCGCTGAAACGTTGCAGGTGAATTTTCATTCATATTTCATGACTTTGTACTGAAATACTCGTTAAGGTGCAACCATAGCTGAAACTTGTTTAGCTTTTTCTGTGAGAGGAACTTACCAAAATCCTTTATACAAATCAAAATGTATTACAAATGGTGCATGTCCAGCTTTATCAATACAGTCGTCAGCTCTAGACATGGGTAATGGCTCCGTTTTGTGACGCTGTTAACTTTCCTGTAATTTGTTTACAACAGGTAATGTCAGGTTTTGGAACAAGAATACAGGGGAACTCTAGTTACTGTTGCTTGGTTCGATGAAATCATTGTCCAACAAATAATATGTTTCCTCTTTTAAACAATTTTGTTTTGTTGGTTCCATTCTGTATGGATGTTGTTTTATTGGAGTAAATCTGTAACCTCAATGCAGTGAAAGATTCTATTAGTTCTAGTAGGTTCATCTGGAAACGAATGTTCATATTCTTGTATACATATGTTGTTCAGGTTATTTCTTTGTGAAGGTTTTTCATCCAGGTGTTGTAGAATGGCTTAATTCGTAAGTTTTATTTGACCATCGACAGTGCTGTTTTCATGTTCAATATCACATTCAGTTAAATTTTCAATATCCTCACTAACAGGTAAAATAACACTAACACGTTGTGGGACAGAACGGAGCTTTTTCTATTAGTGCATGTATACTCTTTCAACATATTTACATGACATAGCTGTTTTTGCTTGCGCCTCCCAGGAGTGTTAATAATGAAATTCAGACTTCTTTTGAATGGTATTAGGTCCATAATATCTAGCATGTAATGGTTTACCAGGGATAGGTAAAAGTGCCAAAACTCTATCATCTGGTTTTAAACTTCTTTCTTCGGAACATTCCTCATATCTTGATATCATTTTGATTGCAAATTTGAACATGCCAGTTCACAGGCTTTAGTCATCTTAGTTCTAAAGACAGAAACCTACTGTAACAAAATTGAAGAAGGGTCATCTTTTAAGAGAAATTTCTCCTTAAGTAATTTTTAGGGTTCACGGGCAGTATGACCAAACACTAATTCAGATGGTCTGAAGACTAATGGTTCTTGTACAGAATCTCTGACCGCAAATAGCAATAAATGAATACCTTCATCCCAGTCCTTCTCTGTATCAAAGCAATCATTTTTAAATGTTTTAAGAAATCTTTCTGAGGCACGGTGACTTTCCGGATGAAAGGCTGAAGATTTGTAATGTTTTATGTCTAAGCGTAAAATTAGAACCTTGGTCAGTCTGTACAGATTTTGGGAGACCAACTAATGTGAAAATATAATTCTGGCCTTACAATAGATTTTATCTTAATATTTCTTAAAAGAATAGCTTTAGGAAATCGTGTTGAAGAACACATAATGGTCAAATGATACTGGCTTCACAATTTAGTTTTAGGCAAGGGACCAAACATAGTCCACTACAATTCTACTGAAAGGTTCATCAAATGCCGGTATGTGGTGAATATACGCCTTGGGTATTTTCTTATTAGCGTTTCATGACTAGGGTTAGAATTTCCTTTCGATAAAATTTAGGTACCACAATTTGGTAATTAAATTCCATTCATCATCAGCTTGGACATCTGGTGGCCGCCATTTTTTGATTAAAGTCCCATCTATGACAAAATCGTAGAGAGGGTTTGTGAAGCTTCGTCGTCACTTACAGCCTTTGAAATAATAACGAAATTTCAGGATCACTGTGTTGTTCCTGAATTAGCTGTGACCTTGACAGTGAGTTATGACAGTGGTCATTTACAAGAGAATGATCAGAGAAGCTGTCTGAGTCTGTAACCTGATCAGACAGATTTGAGGAAAACAAGAATAAAAATAAAATTGTGAAAAATCCAGAATAACCCAGACTTTAAAATGGAATAAAACACTCTGTTGATGGAACCTTAATTGTGTTTATATACCTTAAAATGCTATAATGCTACCTAATGAAAACTGGAATATGCGAACATAAAATAAGTAGAGGTGAATTCGGAGGGCGGGAAATAAAATGACTACCAAAGCATACAATAGTTTAGCGAAAATTCATTTAAGTTTGTTGGTTTATATACTAACCCAATTAATTCATAAAATCAATTTTGTATTTATATGATATATCATGATATAACAAGAGATGACAACGAATAACAGTTTTGATATTCGAATATTCGGGCAACCTTCCGAACGAATATTTGAATGTTTGTTCGTTACCTGACACAAAACTCAAAATCTGATGCGCTTATCATACGCAGATCAGCGACTTGTATCAATTCTACTTTCGTCACGCCGGAAATAATTCAGACACTGACGAATTAAGACTGACTTATCGGTCTTGTACCTAGTTCATCTTTTGTAATAATATTAACACATTCGTTATCTGCCTTCATGTAGATTAAATTAAATGAATTTTATTTCTTGAAAAAGTGTAGCCTCTACGTAAGTAAGGTTCTCTTCACACAAATTACACGTACCTGACTTCTTATCGTATGATTACGTGAAATACTTCCAAATGGGAGAAGGTATAGGTAGCATTTTGACAGCAGGATAACGTAATAACATTATCAATATCAATTAAACGAGGTGTTGTAGACTGTAGCTGAATCTGATGTGGGCAATATAAATGAATACTTGCTTAAGCATACTGCTAGCTTGAATACTGAGTAGTTCTACTTGATTCAAGCGTTAACTATACGAAACTCATTTATTCAATGATATTTTACAATTGTATGGACTGGTAAATGTAACTAATGTCAAAAATACATTACATGTTGCTTGTTTTCTTCACTTTCCGGCATTTTTCTTAACTCAAATACATCTTTGATAGACTTTGATTGAAATACAAGTCAAAAGATAAAGTGCTGTTCAATGGGATTTTTTTGTTAACAGCGGATTGTACATACTGAAAACAAGGCGATATGTAACCGATTCGCATCAATATGTGATCCATAAAGTTTTCTAAAGAAATTACCTGTATAGAGTAACAAAACAATGTTCAAATATATTCGTGTAATAAACGAATATTCGAATAATGAGCGAATATTCGAATAATCGAAAATTCGTTGTCATCCCTAATTTGATTAGATTTTGTATCGAGAATTATGCAAGAGATCTGCAGTGAAAATATTGCGAAACGTATACTAGTACATGACTGACATATTTTCGAAATCCCCTATACACATGTATTTGTTTTGCCAATATATCTAGAAACATGTAACAAACAAAACCCAATTCATTTAACATTTTATTAAAAAGAGGGCCATGATGGCCCTATATTGCTCAGCTGAGTTTCACTGCTTGATTGGACAGTTTTGGAAGATAACTATGCAAGGAAAATGTCTGTGAAATTATTTTGAAATAGCATATTGGTACAATCTTTAAAAAAGGCCAGCGGTGTCTGACAATGAGATTTGTTAAGGTTCCACTATATGCATATAGGTAAAAGTGACCATGCCCACTGGCGGCAATGTTTTCCACGAATTAGAATAATCCGAACAGTCTTCATTAAGGGTCACCAAAGGAACATTTGTGTAAAACAATTTTTAAATTCGGCCTGCTTTTTCTGACAAGAAGACTTTTTAAATTTCCAATATATACATATAGGGAAACGTGACTACGCCCTCTGACAGCCATTTTTTTTTTTTTGACGAACAAGAATAATTTGAACAATCTTGGTAAAAGGCCACACAGGACCATCTGTATTGAATTATTAAAAAATCAGGAAAGCAGTTTTCATACAAAAAGATTTTAGAAGTTTCCAACCATATACATATAGGGAATGGTAACCTCTGGTGGACATTTTTGACGGATCAGAATAATTTTAACAATCTTAATACTATTAGATAGTATACAGGGACAATTTGAATAAATTTTGTTTTTCAAAATCGGGCCAGCAGTTTTCATACAAGAAGATTTTGCTAAAATTTCCACCATATACATATAGTCTAATGGAAAGTTAACCACGCCCTCTGGCGGTCATGTTTTTGATGAACAGAATAATTTGAACAGTTTTGGTAGAAGGTCATACACGGACCATTTTCGTGAAATTATTTTAAAATAGTGAAAGCAGATTTTTATAGTTTCCACTATATAAATATAGGCAAAGGTGAGCACGCTCTCTGGCGGCAATGTTTTTTAGACGAATCGGAATAATTTGAACAAACTTGGTAGAGGGTCACAGAAGGACCATTTAAATGAAATTATGTGAAAATGGGGCCAGCAATTTCATACTAGTATATTTTAAATGTTTCCAATCTATACATATAGGGAAAAGTAGCCACGCCCCCTGGCGGCTATGTTTTTTTTAGAAATCGAGATAGTTTGAACAATCTTGATAGATGGTTTATGTGCAATTATTTCAAGTCGGACCAGCGTGTAAGGAGAAGATGTCGTTTGAAGATTTTTCTTTGTGCAACCAAGCGAAACCGTTTGAACAAGATCCAGGCTAAGTTTCATCAACTTCTACCGAGTGGATTCAGAGGAGATGTTGTGCAAAGAAGTGTAGACGGACGGACGACGGACAGTGAACGGTCACAAAAGCTCATGCGGAGCACTTCGTGCTCAGCTGAGCTAATAACGTAATAAAGATATACATTCACCTGATCAAGATTGTATTATATATAATAATAACCTGCAGCAAATACAGGCAATTGCCTTCAACGTAACCGTGCAGGAAATCTGCTTAAAATTTTCCTCCCTAATGCAATTTATCGCTTTTTATCTGAGCATTTCAATGGAAAACCCGCTGGTACACGAAAATGATTATGGATATTTTTTGTATAAAAAACATTGCATTTGTGCAAACGACAGTTCGTGCTCAATGAATTTCGCTTATGGCTCTTTTCAACGACCCGTTAACGTAAACGCAGGAAATATAAATCGTAGAAGTAATAAACTATATGAAATAATTTACTTATATCTTGTGTTGTTTTCAAATGTACAAAAGCCGTTACTAAAACGACAATATAGGCATAAAGATATTGCAAATTTCAGAACCTCGCCTACCGTTAATATATCGGCTGAAAAAGATATGATATATAATATTCATTCGCCTGTTTTCCTACATAATAGTCGTATTTAACAGTAATTTTCCCTGTTTTATCAGTTTCTCAAGCTAATATATTTGACTGAAATGTGTGATAACCCGCTACTCAGTATTGATTTACAGTTATGTAACTCCTTCGGCAGACAACAATGCTAGATTAAGTGTCACATTGTTAGAACGTACGTGTGAAAACTCATGAACATAAATGAAACAACAAGTTTTTAACTTATTCAAATAAACGAACAGCGTATCAATGGTGTCCGTTTTGGGGAATTTTCAAGAAGTCACATTGGCCAATATTTTACTGCTGTTAAATATCAAGAAATCCTATTAATGGAGTTAAACACTATTTACCAGTAATAGCAAAAAAAAATAAGAAAATATAATTTCTCACTTATCAGTTTTTTAAGAATATATATATATATTACGCCCTTTTCATGACAGACACAATAAAAGAGGTGCTTTACATACATTCTGAGCACCAATTTATACTCTACCAGTATAAACATGAACCGACCTGACCAAAGGGACAGTGAGAGACAGACAAATCCCCAAATAGTTTAGATACAGATATGTCCAGCTAACATAATCTAATTCTTTGCGAATAGACAATCTGATTCTTATCGAATATATTGAATCGATAAAGGCGAAGCCGTCCTTCCAGTACTGGCTTTTAATTTAGTTAGGAGACACTCAATAGTATATCTGGAATATTCAGTGTTTGGATATGAATTCTGACCCTTGACCATTGAATTGACAGTCAAACGTATTACCACTAAACCATCGGGCCATCCATACATACAATACAGTGTAGGCATTATCACATTTTCTGGCAATGTAGTTTATAGTCTATGCAATATTTACCTGAAACTGTAAGATGTATTTATTCTGTTTGGATGTATTTTTATCTTTAGAGTTTTGTTCCATGTCACAACTAATTATATAATTATGAAATCACAATTTTAATAATTTTACGTATTCAAAGGAAACCAATACAAACTGTAATTTTGAAGTGTGCAACATTATAAAAGATGAGACATACAATGTATATTAAAATGTATATTAAATTAATCCCTTTTTATTAAAGTTTAGAAAGAAAGAAAGAAAGAAAGAAAAAAGGTAGATAGATAGATTGTAACGGCCATGAACATTTTTCACATTCACAAACCTTGATCCTGTACACAAGAGAACTATAAAACTTTTAAACATGCCAATATTTATCTAGGCCGAAAAATCTTAACATGACTTATGTACATTGTATATGACTTATGTACGTATAAACTTATCGTCATTGTCATAATGGCTTATTTATGGAGACAAATATTGTAAATTGGAATATTCAGGATGAATTCTGACCCTTGACCATTGAATTGACAGTCAAACGTATTACCACTAAACCATCGGGCCATCCATACATACAATACAGTGTAGGCATTATCACATTTTCTGGCAATGTAGTTTATAGTCTATGCAATATTTACCTGAAACTGTAAGATGTATTTATTCTGTTTGGATGTATTTTTATCTTTAGAGTTTTGTTCCATGTCACAACTAATTATATAATTATGAAATCACAATTTTAATAATTTTACGTATTCAAAGGAAACCAATACAAACTGTAATTTTGAAGTGTGCAACATTATAAAAGATGAGACATACAATGTATATTAAAATGTATATTAAATTAATCCCTTTTTATTAAAGTTTAGAAAGAAAGAAAGAAAGAAAGAAAAAAGGTAGATAGATAGATTGTAACGGCCATGAACATTTTTCACATTCACAAACCTTGATCCTGTACACAAGAGAACTATAAAACTTTTAAACATGCCAATATTTATCTAGGCCGAAAAATCTTAACATGACTTATGTACATTGTATATGACTTATGTACATTGTATATGACTTATGTACATTGTATATAGATGCGGCTCTATTCATGCACGAAATTAGCTTGTAAAAGTTGTGTAACTATACAGATGAATTCTCATACAACTGAAAACCATGTTATTATCAATTGTTAGATATGTTTTACAACGTAGTAACAACATTGTATTATGTTGAGTCAGCAAGGCTTATTTCAGAGGCACTATCCATTTTACAGCATAGTGGTTCTTGGCCTCTAGTTGCTTAGATTCTTTCCAGTGAAGAACTTCATAAACAAAAATATGGTACACTTGAAATTTTGACGAAATTTCTTGCCTTTCATGTACTAATTATTATTATCCCGGTTATAAAACTTTTTATCAAATTGAGCACACCTGGAAATATTTATAAAGATGAATAACGGTCATACCATCTCCATATGCTTTATAAAATATACAAAAACAACAACGTTTTAACATACTATTTTTGTGTACTTTGTAACTTATTCTTCTAATGGTTGGAATCGCGGAGTCATGCAATACTACAAATGTAGCATATTGTGTGCGGTTTCCACAATATATTCGACATTTATTTTGCTTTTTTATGTAATCTATATATCTATGCATTTGTAATATTCTTACATTTAGTTCGTTTATTTTTGTTTTGTTTTTGTATGCATGTCTTGTAAATTTGTATTGTATTTGTATGGAAGGCAATAAAATATGATTAAACTAAACATATATTTCGCTATTAATTCATAAAGAATTATTTGTAATTCAATTACTAAAATCCACATTGATGAATGTCCATTAATTTATTTGGCAACACATTCGCAGCCTTTTGCATTGTCTATGGATAAACCTACAAACATTAACTCCCCACTGGTCTTTATTTATTTACTACAATTGTTTATCAAGAAGTGTGTGTTAAAGATATTTGAAAGAATATAATCCTGGTTTGACCCGAAGTTTGTTTCTTTTACATAAATAAATGCGGCCATTCATTAGGCGAGCGGATGAGTATATATCAAAACATGTGAATTTACCATTAATTTTTCATACACCTCAGACACTTTGCTAATCTAACAAAAGATTAACTGTTTTACGGTATTTCTAAATGTTTTCTTTCATCTGAACGTCACACCTAAACTGTACAATTGCTCTTTGAATATGTTACTGCACAGCATGACATTCCGAAAGTATAAAAATCAGCATATCATTAAATAGTCTTGCATGTCCCTTTTTTGTTCAATGTTTTAAAATTGGCCAAGGCGACATTTGTGTTGACTTTTAACTTTAACGATTTTTGAGCCTCAGGAAATCACGTGCCGTTCAGAAATGGCTAATGCTTGGCAATATTTTGAAAATGAAACTATTGTAATACCCCAGGTTAATCTTCATTAATTCCGCAGCCTTAAAGTCAAACGCTGAAAGAATTCAACTCTTCATATTCTTTGACCTTTCAGAATACGTTCAAATGATTCCATTGTCTGAATTTTAAACGCTGTGCGTCACAACATGTGGAAATAGACATTCGAACTTCGGACGTTTCGGCAGCGTTTATTGTACCGATACGGGC
This sequence comes from Mercenaria mercenaria, assembly GCF_021730395.1. Classification (NCBI taxonomy): domain Eukaryota; kingdom Metazoa; phylum Mollusca; class Bivalvia; order Venerida; family Veneridae; genus Mercenaria; species Mercenaria mercenaria. The sequence goes on from NC_069371.1 coordinate 22,911,643, forward strand.
AATCAACGTTCTAACGAGGTTTAGGTTCCAGATATGAATGTGTATCTAAATTGTCAGTAAGAGTATCCGGTTTTATTAACATGTTATATTAGATTGATAAATAATCTTTATATTTAAATTTAGTTTTGTTGCATTTTCTTCTTCTCCACTTCTGAGAGTTATAAACCGAACTATACTAAACCAAAGAGCTAACCCGCCATTTGCTATTTTGCAAATAGTTTAAAAATTACCAAAACTTCCCCTTCCATCCACATTTTAGTCAGACAGTTCAGGTATTAAACTTTCATGTGCACCACATCGTTTTATACAGTTGTATAGCGTTTGTCTCAAATGATGTATCTTGCATCTCGGTGTGATTCTGATTTGTTACCGTCTGTTTACTAAGTGTAATAAAGTGCAAAGTACAGCGTCCGTTCTAAAATCGTCACAGTAAGGGGTCAAACCTTCCGTAGTCTGTTTGACCTAATCTACACATACAATGATAAGAATTTGTTCATGTAAAATGTATCATTAATGATCTTAACGTATCGTTAAGTAGACTTAAATGATATACTTGGAAACGCATTTACTGATGATATCCTCAAGTAACTTAAAACCTCACGACTGTGCCATTTATTTCTAACTTATGATGTTAAGTTTGTCTACCCAATTAGTGAAAAAAGTAGTTTTGAGATTTACAGTACCTTAAAAATCGGTTTATTATTCTTTAACTATGCTCTTTGCATCTTATTCAAGCCTTATCTTATAAAGCGCTGAAGGAAGGCTAGGTAATTTTACGCATCCGTAGATAGAAAGACTACTACTTATGTGTCTTAATTTAATTATTTACCGTTACAGTGCAACTATTGTTCCTTAAGTATACATTTAGAAAATCTTCTCATTTATTTTTGGAAAGTCTCTCATTCTCCTTTTCTTGGAAAAATGGTTTTATGGTTTTGTACATTCTTGTATTCTAATGAAAAACAGTCCATAATTTATTTACATGGTCATTAGATGCTGTGTAAGACACGGGAAAAAATTGTCTGCATACTGCCTGTATGTTTGATTCAAGCTGCATACACTTTATGAATAACTTATTTTGCTATACCCGCACTAAAGGCAATGCGTTTGTAAGTTAAACTTGAAACACTTTAAATATAATATCTTCACATGCGTTTTGATGATACTTTAAGTGAATGTATAACAAACATTTAGAATTATTTATAACAAGAGTTGTTACTATTAGTGACAGAAATTTGCCGAAGAATGCTACAGTTGTCTGTGCAAAATATGCAAAAATTGCTTAAGGTATGAATCATTTTGTGACCAGACATAAAAAATGTTCTCCAAAGGTAACCTTGACCTTGGAGCTATGGGTCTGGGTGTTGAGCACAACACATTAACTCATTATAGGGAATATTTAAAATCCCTTGATGAATGGCAGGGTTATTGACCAGACACGAGATATATCCTGTTAACCTTGGACTGGTAAGTGTGACATTGACCTTGAAACTAGGGGTCTGGGTCTTGTGCTGGACACGTCATGTCAATATAGAGAACATTTATGCCAAGTAATTTTAAAATCCCTTCATCGATGACAGAGTTATGGACCGGACAAGAAACAGACTATGTTAACATTTAACCTCTAAGTGTGACCTTGACCGTAGAGTTAGGGGACTGGACTTTGCGCATGACACGTCGTCTAATTATGAGGAACATTTAGGCCAAGTAATTTTAAAATCCCTTGAAAATTGGCGGAGTTATGAACCGCACACGAAACAGACCCTGTTAACCTTTCACTTCTACGTGTGAACTTGACCTTGAAGCTAGGGGTCTGGGTCTTGCGCATCACAAATTGTCTCATTATGGTTAACATTTATGCAAAGATATTTTAAAATCCCTTCATGGATGGCAGTTATGGACCGGACACAAACCTTTGACCTCTAAGTGTGACCTTGACTTTGGAGCTATGGGTCTGAGTCTTGCGCATGACACGTCGTCTCATTATGGTGAAAATGTATGCCAAGTTATTTCAGAATCCCTTTATGGATGGCAGTTACAGCCCGGACAATAATTTACACGTACGCATGGACGCACGCACGGACGGACGGATAGTGCGGTTTTAATATGCCCACCTTTTGGGGCATAACAAGGTAGTGTACATCTGTGTTACTAAACTGACTATAAATTCTATCAGTTGACACAGAAGTATTAAGAAGATTATGTCTAGTGTAAGCTTCTACCTACTTGTATTTTTAATGGAAGATTTTATTAAATTTTTAAATATATATTTTCTCTTTTATCTATTCTTATTTCATAAAATAACGGCGTTTATATTTGTTTTGCTCTGTATGTAGTTCAAGTATGTATCACATAATTCTATAAAGTTTTGATCGCCTACATTTACTTCTGACACAGAGTCTACATTTTACATGTGATTTATAAAATGTTATGAAAGTATGTATACACTGACTGATATTTCTTTCTGCTTTTCCACTTATATATGTTCATATAATGATTACACGTATGTTTGTCGATTCATTCAAGAAACTTCCACATATTACGATTGCTTTCTAGTTAGAATAATTGATAATTGGAAGCGGAAGTATTCCTCGTAATATAAGTGCCTTTTAAAACCTATGTATGTTTTAGAAGACGTTGCAGTTGATGAACATTAATCATTGGACCTATAAATAACTGTATTGCTGCAAAACTCAAACTTTTAATTCTGTTACTACAAAAACACCCGACACTCAAGACATTATATTATATGTTTTAACGATATTCCAACGAAGTCAAAATCAATTAATTTTGTTTGCGTTTAAGATTCCCACGCCAAGATCTGATCGTTTAAGAATGCATTTGCGTCATATGATAAAAGTATATTTGTTTAGAAAATAAGGGAGGGTAATGCAAATATGGATTCATACAGATATAACAGGACAAAGAAATGTACAAACAGTGTAATTCACATGCTACTGGAAACGCATTCTGAGTATCCAAATGAAGGAAAAACATTTTCCTTATTTGTTAACAGCTAGCAGGAAATGAAATTGCTTTAATGTCATGCACATTCACCTTATCATACATGTAAAAGGGGAATATTTCGACATATTCTTCACATAAGCAAATGAGTTTTAAAGGCAACAACAACTGGTATTTGGCTTACATCTTAATTTTTTGTATCATGTCTATTAAATTCTTATTTTACAAAAGTAAACACTTTGATTTGTTGTAATTTCTTGACGTGTTGTTGAATAATACTGGTAATATAATTCAAGTTACCCATGGGGTGTTTAGACAACCAATTCATTGTGGTGTCTCCCGGCAAAAAGCAAGCATCAGTTATGTTTTAGCTCTAACAAATATATTGTAATATCTATCAAAAATGTTGTCATCTATCTAATATTTGTACATCCGAAAAATCTTTAACTTTTGTAGAAAGTACAACACTGACAACACTATTTTAAGACGCACATCGTCAAATTATTATTTTTTGTATGTTGCTGTCTTTTACATATACTTTAAGTGTTCGGAAATGATTAAATCATAATATATCTAGCAAATTAAACAATATCTGTACATTTTCAGCATAGTTATATCCAAGTGTTTGTTCTTTTTTCTCGGTGACAATGTATAATGACGACCATACTTAAATTTAGTAAATGTAGATATTAAGGACTTCAGTTCCTGATTAGCTTAATATAATACGAGGGCTGTTCAAAAATAACGTAGACTTTTGATGTCAAATGTTGCATATTGTGTAAATAATAATGTGAAATTTATCGTTGTATTTCGGAATCTCTCTGTAATTTGGTCATATATTTTTTGTAACATTTTTGTTGATAGGCGAAGCGCGTCGAACGTTTTTATTACCATAGCTACGCATAACCGGCGCAGTCGCTTTTTGATCTGTCGCGATTTGAATTCGATCGCTAATGTTCGCAGCTAAAAGTACACTTTTTGGCCAGAAATATGCCAAAATGCAGCAACACGTCAGGGCGACATGTACATAGAGTATGGCGTCATTCCGACGTGGGAGACGGAAGAAAACAACGTTTGAACTAAGTGGGTATTACTGGATGCGGATGGACGTTAACGCCAATGTATGACGCCGTAGAAAAAGACCAAGTACTCACGTTGAGTACCCTGTCTGAGATGCGTGTCGTAAGTGTTCATACATATTTATCATTCTAACCAAACAACTTGTTATGACTTAAGTATTGCTCATGAAATTTTATGAAATAAATTTACATATATGAATTAATGCAAACATAATGAAAGCATCACAATGAAGGCACGACGTCGTTAACGTCGTTGAAATATGATCGCCGTGCGCCAGGTTCGTGTGAGTGACTGTTTTCGAGGAAGCGTAACTCCTGAATGCATGATCATAATCTCGTCAAATTTGTAGTGCAGTAAGTAGAAAGACTGCAAATCATGATGGTATATTTCTTGTTTTGCTTCATTAAAGTATATAAAAGCTAGAGAAAAAGTCTACGTTATTTTTGAAGAGCCCTCGTATATAATATATTCTAAGCAAACTGACATGGCTTTGCTGTGGAAAAAACCGAGAGGTTCTGTAAACCTTCTGTAATTTATTGCAAAATGATATTGATAATTATGTTCTTCTCGAGTAAACGCCTATATAAATACCTTCATTAATCATAAACTGAAGGTAACACAGTTCATACATTTCTAACTTCCAGTTTAAGATAAAAGTTTTTATTAACTTGTCAAGCGGAAATGGGTAGTGATGTTTGGATATTGGAAGAGCTGTATTTTCATTTCAGGAAAGTTGCTATGTCCATATGAGCAAGGTCTTATAGGACAAATCGAGGGTTCAACGCTATATGGGCGTATCTACATATAATTATGATATGTAGATACGCCCTTATTGCGTTGAACCCTCGAAATGTCTTTTGGGTTTTTTACCAAGGCAAAGTTTTTTTTAACATATAATTATTTCTCTTATTGAGTCAAAGTACATCAACACCTGATTACTTAACATTAATTAAATATGTAAAGCAGCGGAACTACGGGGATATTAAATGTTTTACAACTTTAATTTTAAGCGCTTGAATGTTAAAAAAGAACACACGAAAAAATATCAGTCGTTAAGGTGAAAATATAGAGCAGATAGTTGACCTAAGCAAGGTATATTGGTTCAAACTATTTCAAAATACTGTATTTACGCTGTGCGACGGACTCAAGTTTTAGGTATATTTCACACGGGACAAGCTGTTTGTATTAAATCTTCAGAGAATTTGTCTACATCCATCTATGAGAATTTCTGGTCTGTTAGTGTGAATAAACCACTCCTTTTGATAGCAAACTATGTATTCAGAATCGACAGTGTATATAATAAAGATGTTTACCGCATCTGTCGCATCAAGTCCATTCCTAAATTACAAGTACTAAATACTTTTATCGCATTGGAAGCATTTCGCTAGTAGGCATGCTGGTTTAAATTGTTAGGTTTGTGCATTTCAAGGTCTATATATGGGTCCTATCTAGTCAGCAAAAGTAAAAGGTACGAGTCGAACGCGTAAATAAAGACTCGGTCCAAAGTGTTTTCTTTTATTCGTCGCTGAGAGGACAGTCTTCCATGCAAATTCTCTAAAACGTTCCATGTATCTACCTTTGTGCTAATACACGTGTCTGTCAGTACTTAATAGATCCCATCTGTTCTGATATTTCATACTGGTTGATTTATTTACAATGTCTATGGACATTCGTTTGATTTTTATTGTTTTATCAGCCAACTCTTCAGAAGTATGATACTTTTATACATTAACACTGCAATACAATTTAAAATGTATGTCCTATCAAATTAATTGATTCATACTAGTGAAAATGCAAATGTCGTGACTGTCAGTCAATTTATAAAAAGGCAGTCCGAATAAAACATTAATTTGTTCAAAAGCAAACGGAAATAACATTGAAACTGACATCTAATAGCATGCTTTTACAAGGTACGGAAGGCAAAAACTGGTCGGTTTACATCAACATTTATATTTCTGGTTAATCTAATAGATTGCAACAAAATCGGAGCTTTTATGAGATTGATTATGATATCATCAAGTAGTGTACTGAAACGAAACCATATGTGTTTGATTTATTCTATAAATAATGGCAAATAAATCTGTTTTCAAACGTATTTGTCTACTTTTTGCAAAAACGTGCGAGTTGTTTCCTTTCATACACAGAGTTAAAATGTAACCAAACTTCGATATTCAAAGCATTTTCAGCTGAAAGGCTACTTCAATTAACTTTGTTTTGCAATCATCTGCAAGACATGTTTAAGTTTGTAAATCATGCAATAAAAAGTGTGGATGCTCCCCTCGTTGGTTTTTCCTGACCTGGTTAGTTTTTTCCCTCCTTAGTTCTTGTTTACCAAAACGGAGAAAGAACTAACTGGTTAGTTGTTTTCGCTCGTAGTTACTCTGCCCTAGTTTTGATATATCAGTTTTTTTTTCTCCCCTTAGGTTTTATACACAAAAAGAAGAAAAATGGTTCGTTCATTTATTCTTCTCCTATGTAGTTTTTTATCCATAGTATTTGTATACAATGACGGACTTGGACTTTTTCCTCAAAAAGGAGAAAATGTTATATCTTCAGCCAGGTTGGGTTTCCCTCCGTAAATTGTGTATACAAAGTGGAAAATATGTTCATCAGCACTATCATTTACAGTATATCGCCTTACTCTAAAAGAGTATACTCGCCATTTGTAAATATTATCTGTAAAAAAGATTCACGACTTTAATGTTATCTGAAAAAATCTTATCAGACAGACTGACGAGTAACGAAAGATGAGCTAAGAGCAACAACTTAGCACAAAAAATGTTTGGGAGTAAACATTCAGTCAGTTTTTCCTCTTTATCATATTTTGATACTCAGATATAACGATACATACACACAGGGGAAAGAACCGGCTAGTAAGTTTCTTTTTCCTTCCCAATCTACTATTTTGGTAAAATGTTTGTAAACACAACTAGTCAGTATCTTTCCCCTTCGTCATCAGTTATTATTCAGGTAAGTAGATATATGCAGGAGGGGGGTGGGGTGGGGGTGTAGGGAGAAGAACCAACTAGTCCGTTTTGGCCTTCTTCCCCATCTATTGTTTTTCATATATATACGTGTGGGGCAAAGAACCAAATAGAAAGTTTCTTCCCTCTTCTACATCTATTATTCATGTTTGTAGATATACAAATAGGGTAGAAAGATTCAATTAGTCAGTTTCTTTCCCCCTTTACTGTCAGTTATTATTCAGGTATATAGATACATACACACAAAGGGAAAAACAGACTTGGCAGTTTCTTCCACCTTCAGACATATAGATACATATAGACTAGTTTATTCCTGCTTCAGACATACAGATACATACATACTAAGGGGTAAAGAATCAACAATTTAGTAGTTACTTAAAGCAATACAATTTTTATATATGACAAATGTTATCTCCGTAATGATTGAACATATTTTGAGACTTTTTTTATTTCAGTCTTCCGATTATTTGTGGCGTCCATTTACTATTACGTTCTGAATAATTCAACGGACCTGGGTAATAATTCGTGACTGGCATAATGAAACCTTCTCCTTTTGGAGACATTTAAGAAAACAACATTCTTCGGATAGAATTTGTTTTAATTCAAAGAATTATGGAGAAAAAGGCCTAAAAGCAATATGTTTTCTGAAGAGATGGTAATAACATTGTAAATGGACATTAAAATGCGAGTGCCTAGTAATAACGAAAATTTGAGACGCCTTAAGGTTTCTTGTTGACCGTGTTAAATAATGAAACACACATCAATATGCATAGCAAATTACGTAGATTAATTGAAATTGCAAGTCAGTTACACTATTTTTGCGTACGTGGTTTGTAGAATACTTGTTTCCTGAAGAGATGGTAATAACTTTGTAAATGGACATAAATTAGTGAGTGCCAAGCAAATATGAAAATTTGAGACGCCTTAGGGTTTATTGTTGCCTGTTTTAAACAATGAAAAACATATCAATATGCATGGCAAATTGCGTAGATTTATTGAAATTGTGAGTCAGCTGCACTATCCTCTGCCTACGTGGGTTGTAGAATCCTTTTGTTTTCTTCAGAAGATTCTAATATGGCGAAGATGGATTGCTATCTTCTATCTTCTACACAATGCCTATCAGAATAATGTTTCAAATTTTGTATCATTTCCTCTGCGTCATTTTAAAGAAAATATTTCTTTTATAAGTTCTTTGCATTGATAAATATATATTTTCATCATTTTCTTTAATGACAATAAAACTATTTTTGTTTTAACATTTGGATGATTTACAAAAACAATGGTTCTGCACTTTTCAAACTATGGTATTTTCATAATGGTTTGATTTTGGATATGAAACTGTGTAGAGTTCCATCATCTTCATATTGCAGCCCTGAAACACTCGTTAATAGTACGTAATGCTTCGCGATTTCTTTGATCACTATTTAGACAATATGGCAAAAATCTGCTAAACACTCGACTCTTTAAGCATTGACATAATTATATTTCTCAATTAATTCGGTTTGCCAGAGCAGTGTAGTCATGTCAAGGAAGGATTTCAATGAACGTAATCAATATATTACAAGTAAACTTCTTCAGCAAGGCTACCGTTATTACAAATTGCGTAAATCTTTTGCTAAATTTAACTATGGTAATTCTGATTCAATAGTAATTTAAAGACACTTCTGCGAGAAGGTATTTCAAAACCCGTTTTTTATGAGGATGTAGTTTACAATCTTCGTAAGATCTTGGGTCATGGTAATGTTCCAACTGTATTCGGTAAAATTATAAAACATTTTATTAAAAGAGGTTACAACCCAGCTGTTTTGAGACATACCGCATGTTTAATGTTCAACCCGTTTACATTTGGACACTAAGCTTCCCTCTTTGATTGTGTCTGACGGAAGAGGGGGAGGACTCTATGAAAAGCAGTTTTTAAATCCCACCAGGACTGAACTGTTTTGCTATTTGTCTTCTGGCTTGTTTCGTCGGGTCCTTAAGGGTATTTCTCTTGTTGCTCTGTCTTCTGTAAAGGCATTGAGTAAATACGTTTTTGGTTCTTAAGGTTTGCTTTTTATATATTTATACACGAGCATTTTTGTTTTACATGCCATGCCTTTTTGTTTCCATTCCATTACGTGTGTTAGAGATTCTCCTGGCGGTAATTACTTTTATTTACACTGTCCCGTGTCTTTAGAACATTGTGGGGGTAAGAGTGAGGTTGGGTGCGCACCATAAACCGGTTTAAGCTCCCCAATAATGTTTTTGCCACTGACCGTTCCAAGGCGAGCCCCACTCTGTTCCTTTGGTTTTGTCCTCGTGTGTTGGCTTTGAATGCGAGTTTGTGTGTGAGTGTGTGTGTGTTTGTGGTATGCACGTCTGCGTGCTGTGGTGTTTTAGGGAGGCTACGTGTTTTGTATGTGGCATTCCCTGTTCGATATTTGTCTGTTTTTTAAGGCTTGGTCTACAGCTGATGTCATTGAATTGAATATGAAAGATCTTCAAATGTGGCAAAATATCTTGAGTTCTAAAATATTTTAATTGCGAATATCACTCTGTTCTATTTAAATGTTGTATTTGAATTTTCTGACTTTGTCCTTTTTAGTGCATATCCTACTACATGTATTGAGTATTCAGCAATTTATTCAAGTGTAATCAATGAAAATGTGTTCTAAATAAAAAAAAAATATCAAAAGTAAAAAATATCTGGGGATAATTAAGTCTTCATTTATGGTTTTGCCTGTCAATTTCAGACTTTTCGGAATATAGACAGTGTAATAATAAAGGATTTAAATTTCTGTAATTATTTGTCAGGAATTTAAATGAATTTCCTAAGGCGCTGTTTTCTTTGACAAACAGTATGTTGTTATTGAAGCTCTAGAGGTTTTTAGAATGCAACGGAAAAAGGCCAGCGTATTTCAATCAGGAGTCTTCATTGAATTAGGATGATGTATTATTTTAAAGTATCTGCTAAATACAACCAAAATATGTAAACATGCTAAATGATTTCTGAATTGAAAGAAAAAATATTGAAAGAAGCAAATGTGCATTTGCATGGAACATTGTAATACTATTAACTAAAGATATAAATTGCTTTATATCCCAAGAAGAGAAAAAAGAATTTGTAATTTGTAATTTTTGCATGTTGACATCATGTCGGTTTATTTTAAATGACCTATAATTATAAAATGTTGTTACAGTAGATTTTGAATTAACTACTTTCAAATTGCCTAATTGTCCTATCTACTGTCATTTATCTTGGTAAAGTTGATCTTGAAACTAATTGCATTATTGCGCAGGATAAAAGATAAGTGGATTGTTTCTTTTCTACCCTTCATACTAATAGACTGACAATAATGTAATATTTAGACTCGCACTTTTAAATAACTTCAAATGCAGCAGAAGGAAATCAATACTTTGTAAATTGTCAAAATGTACATATTTAAACAGCTGGACACGATAGGATGATTTTGTATGCGAAGAGGTGGCTAGATAATGTTGGAATAAGTTTTGGCCCAGTTTTCGTACAAATAAAAGTTACCTTCGAGGTTAAGCATACTGAGTGTGTTTGACGGATCTATGCCGTGTGTATTCTAAACTATGGAAGTAAAAGTTTTCTTTTCATAGTTTTATAAAAAAAAATAAACATTGCTTGAGTGTTTATCATTGTCTCATGACACAAAAGTCTATAAACGTTAACAATTGATCTGTAAGTTTACGGATGGATAAATTGTTTTCTTGGAAACACAACAGTAACTAATTTCCGCTCCTCTTTTGTATCTGCAAATGTGTTTGATCTACTAAATATGTTGTTTAAGGAGGTAGGTTCCCTTGTTACCAGAATAAATTCAAATTAGTTGAACCGCAGCAATTGTTTGTATTTCTTGTAATTTAATGCTTAACTGCTACAATCTCAATTTCGTTTATCTCTGGCCCTTCAAGTACAATTATTATACAGGTTTGAAGAATATGACCGTACCCCTCGTCTGACATTTTTATGAAAAATCGTTGTGCATGCTGCTATTATTATTATGGATATTGTTGAAATGCAAATAAAAAGCTGATGCTGAAGCTGTATTCCTTAAATAGACCAGTGTCAACGCTTTTGAAATTTACATTTAGATATATAGGTCACGGGCTTCGTTTCCATGGTAACATCAATTTAATTCAAGAAACGACAATTTTCTACTGAAATATTAACAATTTTAGAGCTTAGTTTTAATATATAAGTAACACATTATCAACGGAAACTGAAAAATAGGTATTACAAATCAAACTGCCCAATTTGTATTTGTATTACATAGCCTTTCACCCAGCTATATTCCCAGTAACATTGGTTACCATCATCCATTTTCTTACATTCCGCATAACATTTCAGTAGTACAGCATAAAAGAAGCAAAATATTGATTATTATTCAGAGCGTAAGACGCATAAAACATATTCCAGCAAATAATGGCTGTTTAAAAAAAGTTAAAATAAAGAAAATGCGCAAAATTAAGTATTTTCAAAATAAAAGCTATTAATTTTGCGCAGTAACTGACACGTCACGTCATGACGCTAATGACGTCATTTTAAAGCAACAATGTTTTGAAGCATTTCTGCGGCAATTTATTCATTATTTCTGCATTATTAAATCATTAAGCATCAGATCGGAGACAGGTTCATGATTTTTTTCTCTGAAGAATGGATATATAAACACATTTAGTTTGTCGTAAATGTCGTCGTAAATCGTCACGATAGCTTCCGGTTGGGCATGCGCACATACAAATATTAAGGTAACCTATCTCCTTAAGGTTTGTTTCACAACAAAATTTTGACGTTGAAATATTGAGAATTGAAATTTTTTAAAGTAACCGAAACTCATCTAAACTTATCAAAGCCCTAGAATGTCTATTGACTATAAATATGTCTATCTCCGAGTGTGGTTTTTAAGTTTACAGGAAAAATCAAACATTTTGATATATAATCTGTAAATTTACAGATCCTATCGTATCTGTATTTATCGTGATATGGCTTTTTTGCCATAAACATATTGGACAGTTAAAATTCATAAATACTGATTATATCCTTGTTAAAAATCTACAACTAATAAGAATTTGTTTTATCAATTATCATGAAATGGAAGCATCATTGATTTTGTGAAAGAATCACGTAATCGATTAACATAGTACAAAATTATATATCTGATGTTTAGAATCAACAATTAGATTTTCTTAATGCAGGCGCAATGGATTCCCTCGTTGTAATTGTAAAAGCAACGTATTTACAAAGTTTAATCGTTTCGAGTTTCATCAAAATGGATTATGCTTTAAGCTGAAAATAGCCTTTGTATGGAAAATTACTTGGTACAGAAATCATGCTCATTTTTGAAAAAAGAGCAGAGTAAATCGTTCCAACTGAGCTTAAGTTTTGTTTTGATGCTCCTGCAGGTAGTTATGCACGTTTGATGAACCGGAAGTGATGAAGTAATCATTTATCCGTATAACGTAGAATAAATGGCGCTATATAAATCTGGTATAATAATAAAAATAATAAAGCCTGGACTCGTATACACGGAAATGTAAATCGTTTAATGAATTAATTGCAACCTGTGAGTAAATTTATTAAAACGGCATATATAGTTACTATCTTTCTAAAATTGAAGTATGATATTAAAACGTTTCTTACATTGAATGATTTGACATGTAATGTGCTTTAATCATGGACAAATATCCCCAAAACAAGTAAATGGACACATAACTTCTATTTCACCACATTTAGAGATGTTTAGATATCTTCAGAATGAATATGTGTGTAATTGGAAATCCATTTAACAGCTCCTTGAAGCAATTTTAGCACGAAACAGGAGGTTGGGTCTAAGTGCCTATTACATGTAATTGATTTAGTTTAACGCAACAGAGTCCTACGATGTCGTAATGCATCTTTGAAGCGTGTATTGAGTAAACAGAAATTAATTTAAGCATGACAACAAGCCAAAAACCGCTTACATGTGCACAAAATCGTTGATCTGTTGATAGTTTAGGTATCAAAGAATATGGAAATATCTCTTTTATAATATACATACATATATAATTATTCCCGCCCTTTCTATGACATATCACTGAATGTTCGTTTTAATCAAGGCCACGACAGTATGAACAAACATTTTTTGACTGACCTCAATGTCTTATGCTCAATAACATTAGATGTATTTCGATTTTACAAATCGAGGACAAACATCTGTTTATTGTATCACATATGCGTAGAAAATGGTTGATGTGTGCAATTTATTTGGATATTTACGGTGGTATATCAATTACGTAAATGATGTATATGTTTTTATAACTAGAATGAGTGGTATTTTAGACAGTAATGGAAAATGTATATTTTAACAGAAAAAAAGGACAAATACAGGTATATGTTGCAATAATCATTAAAATATACCAAACAACAGCAGCAATTTCAAACAGAAAGTATAATAAAATAATATTTTTTCTACAAAAACATTTTTCAGTGTTAATATGTGCCGGTAAATAAAGTTTGGCAAGTCATTGCTTTTACATATAGGAGTACCAATACTTTAAAAAATGAAAATCATCGTAACATTCTGCATGGATATACTATAAAGTGTTTACAGAAAACGAATGAAAAACACAACGACGTAGCTTAAGACTCTCTTGATTCATTTAAATCATCATAATGTTTAGAGGTTTATAATCACTGCAAGACGTTTATTCGAGTCGATGTGACTCTTCCATTAGTACTTGATGCTTGAGATGAACATTTCATTTCTAATATTTACCTGATATTCCTATCTCTGTTCATGTTGGGTCCATCAGTATGAAATTTTCTCATTAATCATTAAGAACTTCTAAATGAAAACGGAGAAGATAGGACAGAAAATACCCAAATTAACATTTATGTAAGGCATGTGAAATTTCTTTTTTAATAAACACGAAAAATACACGTATGTCCACCCGCTTAGTTCAGAAGGGAGGGAACATGTATACGGATCGCTTGGTCGTGTGTTCAATCTCCAGGCTTTACGTATGTCCTATGTGATGATTGATAAGAGACATTGTATGTGAAATCATTCGCCTTCCACCTCTGATTCATATGGACGCATAAATCAATGTTCAAATGTAATGAGGTGTATATGCTTATTAAGGAGAATGATATTTTGGGTAGCAGACATTCTGTATGTTGTTTCATTTAAGATGTTTCTGCACGGATGGAAAATATTGTTTTACTATGTAGAAGATAAACCAAAAACGCGTTGGTCTTGGAAAAAAAAAAAGACCAATGTGAAAATATTGGTTCTCAAGTCATTATTTACTACGTGTTTCTAGTGGAAAATCACACATTGACGACATGTTCTCGAATAGAAGACGTCCAACGGTGAAGGTTTTACTTAAACTTTTCTTATTTGTAAATTTACCTTGTTTCAGTCATATAGTGCTATGAATTGTATAGGTCCCTGTGCTTATTTGTTCAACATATGATCAATATCAGTTGGCGTCTTTAAATTTCTGCTAATTTTACATAATTTATTATTTTTATATTTTATATCAAAACCTTTCTCATCAAAACATTAAGAAGCACAGCAAGGCTAGCTGTTAACACTTAATGCACGGGATATAACAGATTTCAAGCCACACTTAAACTTAATGCTACAAGATTAACGGATGTCATGCATTATTGTAGGTGTTTATAATGAACTTCTGTTTAAACATTCGTTTCTGATAATACTACGAGCGAAAAACTAGACATTGAAATTGCAAAAAGAAAAAAGATATTTCAATTAAATTAATGTCTTTATTCAAATAAAATTACAAGTATCGTGACTGTCGCTCAGTCGTTAAAACATCGTGAATTTAAACATTTTTTTTTGCTATGATATTGAGGATTTAAATTGATTTGCAATCCTGTTTCTTGTTTTTAAGGTCCATTTCAGGAGACATCTAATTGGATTGCAAAAACGGTTTATTAATTTACGGGGCAATGAGTTTTTTGTATTTTTAACTCGAGTAAAATTAAGTTTATATGGCAAAGAAGTGAAATAAAATAGCATTCAATTTTGTTAGCTCAATAATACCTTTTTTTTTTTTTTAAAGAATCTTTAGAAACAAAAATCTTTAGGCACAGAAATCAGCTTTAAAATTAAATTTGTTTGGGTTTAGTTTGCCTTTTATGATAAAAACGTAAAATATACGCCACCTGATAAAACTTGCAACGTTTTGAAAACATTATCATACTCGGACGAAATACTTTTGCAGTCATAATTATGTCTTCGTCTCGGCCATTCTCTGAGCCCGGTAATTGTCTTCCATCATTTAACACTGCTTTAGCTGTGGAATCATGAGAACATACGTTTCTTTATATAGCAGTACTAAGTGTTTTTCTATATGATTTAACATGTTTCTTCTCAATATAGGGTGAACATAATATGAAGTACAATGTATTGTCTATATATTTTCTACGGCGTTATTGTTGCCTAGTATAATTATATACTACATCGTGAATAGTTGATCGATTTTACATTAGCAAAATTAATGACTGGCATTTAAAAACTCCATTTTCGTTGAGACATTTTTTTTGAAATTTCAAGTATATATTCTTGGGTAAAGAACGTTTGGTTGTTAAGCTTCCGGGATTATACGAAAAGCTAAAACAGACACTGTTTTTGTCTAAGCAGATGACGAGGATTATAATGAGATGTGAACGTTGAAAAATAAAACAATTTGAGTCGCATAATCATTGACAATAGAATAACAAAATAAAACAATTTACGTCAAATGTGTAGGAAGATCGTCGAAAGCATAGAACGCAACCAAGCAAAACAATAGCAGCCTCTAATAGGATGCATTTCTTTATCTAACTTAGCGGAATTCAATCATACAGAAATATTATGTCTCATGATAACCAGGGGACATTGAAATATAATAACACTTCAATAACGTGGAAATATATTTTATGACCACAATTTAGCACATTTGTCTTCTTAAAGTTTTGTTAAACCTCTCATTTGGACCGGCTGATTAGAGTGGTTTTGGTTACCTATATTGCTGTATAATAGTCTGGAAGACCAAAATGTCGATGGTACTACTCATGTGTCCGAATTTGCCTGACATTTGCTTCGATGACAGCTTGGTTTTGCGAATAACAGAAGGACTACTAAGCCTTTATACTTTTCATATGCTTTTGGTTACCTATATTGCTGTATATTTGTCCAGATAGTACCTTTTTCAACCATTATTATACGCTTGTGAATGTTAACGTTATGTATAAAAATGGAATTTTATAACACGCCCCTTCCCTTTTTCAAACTATTTACGATTTGAAATACCTCGATAAAGGTTGTCATTGACATGAGAATAGTTTCGTTACAGGAAATTACGTGCAGTAACTTCTGCTTAGTTTTGTGAAACGATATTCAATGATTTTATTTGTATCACCATATAATTACGTAGAATGCAGTGTCAATATGACGAACATAATCAATATCAGATCATTACAAAACCTGCTACAGTTCATTTCTTTTAAGATGTTCATGCAAAATATGAAATATGCAATGCATTTCCGTCAAAAATGTATTTTCAAGGAGGCATTTTCAATATGTGTTTTAACAGAAATATGACTGAAAATGTATAACAATAGTCTTATCTCATGCAACCATTGTTTACAATACTCTTTTGAGAGGTCCAGGTTTAAATATACATGCAACTTATCACAAAGAAGTAATTATTTATAATTATATTGCTGTACAATACGTGAATTATCATACAATAATATACATAATATCTGCATAGAATGTGATTGTTGATAAATAAAACAAGAGTCTTAATCAAATGTTTCCATCTTACGGCACAGTTTATAAAACGAAAACGTATTCAGATTTATCTCATGCTTCGAAACAGCTTTCTTGTACCAGTAAGAGAAGTTAAATATTGAAACGTAACTGTCTCACTGATCTTAAATTGATAAAAAATAAACTAGAAACAGTATGCAGCTTTTTGGCATAAGTAAAACAACTAATCAACTAATTGTATCTTTAGAAAGAATGTCAAACCTCTAAATAAACTATTATCAGTTGAATTTTGAATGTCTGTCAGTAGGCGTAATTGGTCGTAATGTATTACAAACTGAATTGAAATACATAATTTGAAATATGGCTTTAAAAACTAATGCATAAGTACTTAAATTATTTTGGAAACTAGCTGATGTCATAATGAAAGATCAAGCATCAAGAAATTCAACATATCTATAGTTTTTATAACTCTAAATATATCTAGTTTTCGTAAGATAAAATTCAACACATAAATCATACAGATATTTTCAACAGAACGTTTTTATTTCGAAAGTTAGTATAGGCAGATAATTTGTGTTATCTGCAATCTGACTAAAGTACATCTCCTATTACGCTACGCATAGGATCTGACAACGACCTATTCATAGCCTCGTTCTGACGACCCTTTCGCTAGCCAATCAGAGCTTAACTTACAATATCTTGCAAATCTACCTGTAGACTTGACTTTTGATATTTACAATTCTTATGTCGTAATGTGTTAGACAGCCGGTTAGCTCAATCGGTAGGCCACTTGCTTTGTAAGCGAGGGGTCACGGGTTCGAACCCTGGAATGACTGCACATTTTTCTTACTCTTCGACATTCCAACAAGTCGTCTGATTGGTTTAAATAAAAATAGCAATACTGGAAGTCCAAAATATACAGAAGACGTATGTGAATGGGTCGTTCTCAGATCTTCGTGTAGAAGATCAAGTACTTTAGTCAGATTGTGTTATCTGTAAATGTATTTGTATGTTTACCATTTCTAAATCTGGCATGGCAAATCATTAAAATTTAGTAGCAAAAATGTCTTCTCTGTTGTTTTATTTGAATGAAGTGATCACAAATCTGATAGAAGTGATTTTACTCTATCGTACCGTAAATTTGGATTAATGGTGCACTTAAAATGAGCCGTGCCATGAGAAAACCAACATAGTGGGTTTGCGACCAGCATGGATCCAGACCAGCCTGAGCATCCGCGCAGTCTGGTCAGGATCCATGCTGTTCGCTTTCAAAGCCTATTGGAATTAGAGAAACTGTTACCGAACAGCATGGATCCTGACCAGACTGCGCGGATGCGCAGGCTGGTCTGGATCCATGCTGGTTGCAAACCCACTATGTTGGTTTTCTCATGACACGGCTCAATTATCAAGTCAAACATTGTTAATCACCATTTGACGTGACGTGGTATAATTATACCCAAATAATAACGTGATATAGTGTAAACGCGAGGACGTGTCCATTTCATGATTTTTAATATACTGAATTGTCAAGTAAAAACGTACAAAGTATTAAGAACAGTTGTTGAACTCCCCAGTATGTACTGCACAGTCAGGTATTTGTGTACGTGTATATCTTCATTCAAGATGTTTTCATTATCAACTTTCTGTTTATTATATGCATTTTTAAAATTATTATCGATTGTTACATACTGTATAAATATTTCTTGCAAATTAGCGCAACATATAATTTTATATCGTTATGATTAATTTCACTGTCATCATGTATAAACCCTAAAGTTCACTGCGTTACGTTATTTAAATCATCAAGCAGCCTTGTTGTTAGATATTGAGCGGTTGTTTCTCCATGCATATCGACTGTATCACTATAAGAATGCAATCATTATAAATTTAGGGCTTCAAAATTAGAATGGGAAAAATCAGACTGAAACTACCGAATGTATGGCAGGCAAATTGGCTCAGATGTAAATGCAGAACATTGGGATTTCAAAGATGCATGTAAAACTTCATTTTTGGAACTTAGGAAACTTATATATGCATCAACTCTCGCAATCAAACCGATACATTACGTACCCCCAGTGAATAAGTATGTTTTTTTAATTATCGGCAGAGTGTCTGTTTGAATAATTTACCTCGTTCTGAGAAATTTAACTATTTTGTGCAAAATAATGACTTTCGAATTACGCACCTTGTGTATGCCTGGAACCAGTAAAGTTTCAAATAATAATAATATCGTAGTCAGCTAACGTTTGCTTCGTCAGTTATTGTTATACAAATAGTGCTGCTTTGAAATGTCATTATTTTCTTAGACAAAAAATAGAATTTGCCGAAGTATCAGACAAGGTGACGCATTTGTAATATTAGACGTTACATTATCGTGTTAAGTACCCATTTTGAAAGAGACTTAGCTTTGCTGTAATTTATAGTTTTATCTGCCGCTTTCATACGACCACAGACGTAAAGTTACATTTTAGTACTGCAAATCAAACTGAAAATATTGTTTTTTCACGATCAAATTTACAACTGTTTTTCCAGAGAAAAGAAAAAGAGAGAGATCTTGACGGCCGCTCATTTGTAAAAATAAATTTTGTTTAAAGTTTATTTCATGTCTTTCATTTTAGCCTGACGCTAATTTTGTATACCCTCTATTCAAGAATGGGTAAAGGGTTAGTTGTTAATATGAAAATTTCAACAAAGACTGTGAGAAGTCGTAAACATTTCTTTAGCTAGAATCACAAAATCTCACATAGTTATTTATTAGCACAATACCTTTGCAAACATTTAAGGAGAACTACAATCTATGGAAAGAATTTGTTCTGTTGTTAAGATTCTGAGTACCTTGATCATTTCTTTATAAAAATAGACATTAAGCGGTTAGTGCCTAAAAACTCCGAAATTTCAAGTCACTTTTTAGCACAAGTTGAATAACACATCCAAGTGTTTTCCGGTTGGTATCATTGTGTGCAGGGGAATATATTGAGCGGAAGAGTGAACAATCGGCCAGTGACAGGTTTCAGAGCACTGTAACAACGAGTTCTTGCACCGAAATCGGACAACCACAGAATAAGAAAGTTATCTCCTAACTGGACACGGGCACCAGTTATTTTCATGCGCGTTCTCAAAAAAAAAAGGCTCGCTGCGGTATTACGTGATTATGATTATTAAAAACGGTACGGGTACTCGTACGTATAAGGTCTACGTTGAAAATATACACGTTCAACTGTATCTGTGCAAGGACATTTACACTGTTCATTCGTGTACGCTGATCTGCAGCGAGCGACACGGACAATTCCAGCAGCAATCTATTCTTAATCATAGGAAAGGACAGTGAAAAAACTACTTTTGGGAAGCCTAGAATTGTTTATTGTACGCATCTAACATTACCCACACTGTTCGAAATTTACAGGGCAAAGTAAATCAAATAATCCCCACAAGATGAGTTCCTGAAACACGCAATGGCAAAGGAAGGCGTGACTTGTAAAATACTCTTGTAAATTTGTATAAGAAGGTAATAAACACAAGTAAGGGCCCGACGAAACGGGCCAGAAGACGGATATTAAAACAGCTCAATCCCGGTAAGATTTAAACTTTGCCTATCAGTATCATCCGCATGTTCCGTCACAGCCAAGCTAAGAGGGAAGCATGGTGTCCAACTGTTAAAGGTTTGAACACTTAAACATGCGGTGTGTCTCAAAACAGTTATATCATAACCTCTATCTATTAAATGTGTTAAAATTTTGGCAAATATATTTGAACAACATCTTACGAAGTTTGTAAACATCACCCCCATGAAATCAAGTCTCGCGGACTATTGAATTTTATAACCTAATCCGAATTAAAATAGTAAAATGTCCTAGGTATTTGTAATATATAAGTTATATTCATTTAAATCATCCACACTCTTCATTGACCTTTAATTTAAGATATTTTGCATGGCCAAACGTAAAGATAATTTGTTTCTGCACAAAAATTTCGCAAAACAAAAGAATATTTTAAATTCTCTTTATTTACAACGTATAGGGTGTATAAAGTTTCACTGGAATTCAAACATTAATGCATCCTTATAAATTCTGTTTCCTCTTATATAGCAATTGATATTTTCAAAAATGGGTTGTCATTGTAATTATTCTGTCACACTGCCAGATATTCAAAATTAAGAAACTCATATCAGATTATCCATAGAATCTTCTACTATGTATATATCTCTGTTACTAGCCATCAATATCTAGGACACAACCATTGTTATATATGTCAAATATTGGTTCCGCCATGCCCATGCCCATGCTACAAGAGAGAAATCAACCTGACACACTTTATAGATGATCTAGATCACTGACCAATCATCGGAATATAGAAGGAGTTCATGGAATGGAAATGACAGGGAATTGATATTTGCCAAATACCTTGTAGGTGACCGACTTTAGTATGATATAGCTTTTAGTGTTTTGAAGATAAAAAAAAATATTTTCAGTGCAAAATAAATCAGTTTGATTTTCCCTTCTCATAAAAATCTTACATAAGATTTTTACACATTCCTAACTCTGTGTAAAAGCGCTATTCCATAGTACATCAGAACATTCTTAAACATTAATTAAATATGTAAAGCAGAGGAACTATGGGGTATTAAATATTTTACAACTTTAACTGTTAAGCGCTTGCATATTTAAAAAAACACACGAAAAAAAAATCAGTCGTTAAGGTAAAAATATAGAGCAGATAGTTGACGTAAGCAAAACCTATTTGAAAATACCGTATTTACACTGTGCGACTGACTCAAGGTTTAGGCATTTCACACGGGACAAGCTATTTGTATTAAAACTTCAGAGAATGTGTCCACCTATTACAATGTCTGGGCTGAATAAACAACTCCTTTTGATAGCAAACTGTTTATTCAGGATCGACAGTATATATAGTAAGGATGTTTACCGTATCTATCGCATCAAATCCATTGCTTAATTACAAGTACTAAATACTTTTATCTCATTAGACGGATTTCGCTAGTAGGCATGCTGGTTTAAATTGTTCTGGTTTGTGCACTTGAAGGCCTATCTCTATATGGGTCCTCTCCAGTCAGCAAAAGTAAAAGGTACGAGTCGAACGCGTAAATACAGGCTCTAAAATTTCGACTCAGTCTAAATATTTCTTTTGATTCGTTGTTGAGAGGACAGTCTTCAATGTAAATTCTCTACACGTTCTATGTATCCACCTTTGTGCTAATACACGTGTCTTCCAGTACTAAATAGATCCCATCTGTTCTGATATTTCATAGTGGTTGATTTATTTACAATGTATAAGGGACATTGATTTGATTTATAATGTGTTATCAGTCAACTCTTCAGAAGTATGATGTTTTTCATATATTAATACTGCAATAAAATTGAAAATGTTTGTCTTATCACATTAATTGATTCATACTAGTGAAAATGCAAATGTCGTGATTGCCAATCAATTTATAAATAGGCAGTCCGAATAAGAATTAATTTGTTCAAAAGCAAACTGAAATAAGATTTGAATTTGACATCCAATAATATCATGCTTTTACAAGCAACGGAATACAAAATCTGGTCGGTTTACATCAATATTTATATATAGATTGCAACAAAATTTGAGCTATTGTGAGATTGATTATGATATCATCAAGTAGTTTACTGAAACGAAACTATATGTGTTTGATTTATTTTGTTGATAATGGCAAATAAATCTGTTTTCAAACGTATTTGTCCACTTTTTGCAAAAAAATTGCGATTCGTTTCATTTAATACACAGATTAAAAATGTAATCAAACTTCGATATTCACAGCATTTGCAATTGAAAATCTACTTCAGTTAACTTTGTTTTGCAATCAAGACATGTTGAAGTCTGTAAATCATGCATTAAAAAGTGTTAATGCTCCCCAGGTCCCAAAAGGACAGAAGAAAAACGAAAACGTTATAAGATCAATTTGAAACGCGTTTAACCATCTACGTCCTCTTGACCCGATGTAACACCCAAATTTCCGCCAGTCAGTTTTTACCGCAGTATAAACAACCAACCGGTTTCCTCCCCATGAAAAAAATCAGGTAAAAATTAGCAAGTTGGTTTTCCCTCACCTAGTTAGTTTTTTCACTCCTTAGTTCTTGCTCATAAAAAGGGAGAAAGAACTAATTGGTTAGTTGTTTTCGCTCGTAGTTACTCTGCCCTAGTTTTTGCATATCAGTTTGTTTCTCGTCACCAGTTGATTCTCACCTAGTTAGGTTTTTTACACAAAAAAGGAAGAAAACAAGGCTCGTTCATTTATTCTTCTCCTATGTAGCTTTTTATCCATAGTATTTGTATACAATTAGGGACTTAGACTTTTCTCAAAAAGGAGAAAAAGTGGATTATTGCTTCTGCCTGTTTTGGGTTCCATCCTTAAATTTTATAAACAAAATGGAGAATATGTTCATTAGCACTATCATTTTCGGTATATCGCAATAACCTAAAAGTATACCCGCGGTTTGAAGATATCTGTAAACAAGAAATATCTTTAAAAATGATAGTCGGCGAATTGTAATAAGGAAAGAAGTTTATGAATTTTTCATCTAACATTCATCTTTCATCTAACTCTTTTCAAATTGTAAAACTAAACACCGCACTTTAACAATTTAATTGGTTCTCTTTTAAGTTTTCGCAAAGGTTTCGTAGGGTTGCAATTTTGTTTCGTTTATCCTTAGACGAATAATTACAGCAGTAGTTTGATGAAGATTCATGAAGCGGTTCATGAGAAGAGGTCATTAAACGTGTTTATATTTTTAGCTAAATTGGTCCCTATCCCATTTGTAACAAAATAGCAGGAGACCTTACGATATTGTTACACATCGAGTTTGATAAAAATCCATTACATTTTAGTGGTTAATGCGAAGAAAGGTATATCTACTTTTAGCTATAGTGGTCCCTAATAGGGCCCAAGTTCCTATATAAATAAATTTGGAAGAGGACCTTATAATGATGCTCCAGACCAAGTATGACAAAGATCCACCAAGCTGTTCATGAGACGCTGTATAAAGGCATTTCTAGTTTTAGCTCTAGCAGCCCCTAAAAGGGGTCAAATAACCCAGCTGAACAAAGTTGGCTGTGGGCCTAATAAAGATGCTACAAATCAAGTTTGATTAGAATACATGAGAAAAAAAATCAATTAAAGCATTTTTCATTTATTATTTTTATTTATTTCTAAAATAGGCCAACTGATCCCGCTTTAACAAATGCATATTCGCTATTCATGAATCTTTGGACAATGACGTCACACTTATAAAAAAGTGAAGGTCAAGCAAAACATACAATTGTAATTATTTCAATATTTCTGTTTCATAAGCAAAGTTTGACCGTAGTCATATCACATAGATAAACTGTATGCAGCGTACCTTCATTTCAGTGTAATAAGAATCAGTCATTATATAGCATATATATAATGAAACAGATTTCAACTGAGTTCAATATTTGCATACCATACTAAAGAAAAATATTCATATATAATAAATCAGTTAAATAATTTATAACAAATATATCAAAACAAACAAGTACTCATTTTAATATGCAATCTTAATAAGTCACAAAAGCAAGAAACCTTTTCATATACAGACGACAATTGTAACAAGGAAAATCTTTTAAAAAGCACTTCTCTACATAAAAGACTCTTATCACACCCTTATTCATGTGATACGCAGACCGTATTCAGCCCTTTCTTAAATTTGATATATGTTGGTATTTGAACAGGTTTTTATCATATTTATTAAACTTACTTATCATTTTGAGATATATCAATATTCTTGCTAAATATACTGAGCCAAAGTAAGCTTTAAAACTGTGAAAAGCGTCGTTTAGGATAAACGCTTTGTCTACCTTTCACTCAGCGTAGCACAATCAACAGAGTGAAAGAAATTGACACTCTCGTCCAATCAGGCAGAGTGTTGCATAAATCGTCCATTTTGATAAATTATCTATAATGCGTTATCAAGTAGTTTGATTTGCAAACTGAAGTCACGTGGCATAGGTAACGAAAACGAATTTAGACGGCGTCGCCGAAAAAAGATTCGCGACTTTAATGTTATCTTAAAAAAATCTTATCAGACAGACTTACCCAGCAAAGAAAGATGAGCTAAGAGCAACAGGTTTGCACTAAAAATGCTTGGGAGTAAACATTCAGTCAGTTTTACCCCTTTTGATACTCAGGTATAATGATATATACACACTGGGGGAAAGAACCGGCTAGTAAGTTTGTTCCCCCTACCCAATCTATTATTCTGATAAAATTTATGTAGATGTACTCACTGGAGAAAGAACCGACTAGTCAGTCTATTTCCCCTTCCCGATATATTATTCTGGTAAAATGTATGTAGATATATACCTACTAAGGGAGTGCGCGAGAAACACAACTAGTCAGTTTCTTTCTGCTTGATCGTCAATTATTATTCAGTTAAATAGATGCATGCATACTAGGGGGGAGGGGGAGACAGAATTAACTAGCCCGTTTGTTTACTTCTTCCCCGTCTATTGTTTTTCAGTTATGTAGATATTTTGATATATATACATGTGGGGCAAAGACCCAAATAGTACGTTTCTTCCCTCTTCTGTATCTATTGTTCATGAATGTAGATATATAAAAAGGGTAGAAAAATTCAACTAGTCAGTTTCTTTCCTCCTTCACTGTCCATTATTATTCAGGTATATAGATACATACACACGATAAGAAACACAGACATGGCAGTGTCTTCTACCTTCAGACATATAAATACATATATACTAGTTCATTCCCCTTCAGACATACAGATACATACATTCTAAGGGGTAAAGAATCAACCATTTAGTAGTTACTTAAAGCAATAAAATTTCTATGTATGACAAATGTTATCTCCGTAATGACTGAACATATTTTGAGACTTTTTTATTTCAGTCTTCGGATTATTTGTGGCGTCCATTTACTATTAGGTTCTGAATAATTCAACGAACCTGGCTAATAATTCGTGACTGGCATAATGATACCTTGTCTTTTTGGAGACATTTAAGAAAACAACATTCTTTGGATAAAATTTGTTTTAATTCAAAGAATTATGGACAAAAATGCCTAACAGATATTTGTTTTCTGAAGAGATGGTAATAACTTTGTAAATGGACATAAAAATGTGAGTGCCTAGCAATTACGAAAATTTAAGACGCCTTATGGTTTCTTGTTGCCCGTGTTAAATAATGAAAAACACACCAATATGCATAGCAAATTACGTAGATTAATTGAAATTGTAAGTCAGTTGCACTATTCTCTACGTACGTGGTTTGTAGAATCCTTCTATTTTCTTCAGAAAATTCTAATATGGAGAATAAGGATTGATATCTTCTAGCTTATGTAAACTGAAAAACGCTGAAATTAACAATAAATACCTACCAGAATAATGTTTAAAACTGTTGTATCTTTTGCTCATTTTAAAGAAAATAATTCTTTTACAAGCTCAGCTCTTTGCATTGATAAATATATACTTTCATCAGTTTTCAAAAATGACAAAAGACTATTTTTGTTTTAACATTTGATTGATTTTCGAAAACAATGGTCCTGTACTTTGCAAATTATGGTCTTTTCATAATGATTTGACTTTATATGTAAAATTGTGTAGAGGGGAGCGGTGGTCTAGTGGATAAGGTGCCGGTCGCCCAATCCAGGGGTCGTGGGTTCGAGTTCCACAGGGGTCACGACCATGACTTCTCATATGACACCAGTACTGGTTTTTCAAGGAATTTGAATGAATTTTCTAAGACGCTGTTTTCTTTGACAAACGACAATTGTTGTTGCTGAAACTCTAGAGATTCTTAGAATGCAACAGAAAAAGGCCAGCGTATTTTGGTTAGGAGTCTTCATTGAAATTGGATTCATTCTTACAAAAGATATATTATTTTAAAGTACCTGCCAAGTACAACCAAAATTGTAAACATGCTAAATGATTTCTGAACTGAAAAAAATATTGAAAGAAGCAAATGTCTATTTGCAAGCAATATTGCATTAAGATGTAAATTGCTTTATATCCCAATAAGTGGAAACAGAATTTGTAATTTGTTATTTTTGCATGTTGACCTCATATTTGTTTAAAATGATCCATAATTATAAAACGTTGTTACAGCAGAATTTCAATTAACTACTTTCAGATTGCCTAATTGTCCTATCTACTATTATTTATCTTGGTAAAGATGATCTTAAAAATCGTTTTATGAATTAATTGCAACCTGTGAGTAAATTTACTAAAACGGCATAGTTACTATATTTCTAAAACTAAAATATGATATTAAAACGATTTCTTACGTTGAATGATTTGACGTATAATATGCATTAATCATGGACAAATATAAGTACACGGACACATAAGTTTCACGTCACAATATCATATACCATAGCTTTATTAACGACATTTAAATCTACATTCTAAACAAATTCTGTTCTCTAAAATGTTATCAAAATTATGACTTTCTAATAGACACAAACAATGAAAAAGACATCAGTGGGAACTCAAAGGTCGTTCAACACAACAAAAATGTACATGTTTGACTGTTCATGGTCGGTATTGGAAATGCATTCTACCGTCCACGCCCCATGTCCAGTCTAACATAATGCTAGCACGCGACCTGTTCTTATTTGTTGAGATATATTGAAGTATATTTTGAAGTATTTTATTTCTAAAACTCAGTGTTTAACCTAATACTACATTATAGAGAAAAATCATCCAAACGTGCAGAACTACCTTAAACCTTTTAAAACCCGATTAAGTTGTTTGTCCAATCCTATATTGATTCCTCTATCTAGTAAGATAAGAATCGGATCAAAATACATACCTCGTTTCCAGTGACAATTGAAGGTATAACGATGTCCTTGTGATCCTATTTAGATTCAAAATAAATCACTCTGTTGACATTAAACCTGTAACAGAAAATGTTGTAGTATTGTTACAGGTTCACTTCATATTGTTGAGTCGTACGTCCAGTTTGATTTAAGTTTGTTAACCACATGCTAAACATGAACTTATATTACTAACGACTATCAGTTTAAAGTTTACTCAGACTGTTCTTTTGGTAAAAAGGAAGACATGCCTGGTTCAAGTTGATGATGTATAGCAAATGTTTGGTAGTAGTGTCCGTGATCAAACAAGACTCGAAGATTTTACAGTTTGTCTACTTTCCTGATTTATTTGAAATGTTAGTTGTTCGTATGTTCAAGGCGTGTAGATTTATATAAACTGATGCGGTTTGCAAAGTATTAGTTTATTAGACACAATTTCACATTTAGAGATGTTCAGATATCTTCAAAATTAAAATGGTCGTGATTGGAAATCAATCTAACAGCTCCTTGAAGCAATTTTAGTACGAACCACAGGAGGTTGGGTCTAAGTGCCTATTACATGTAATTGATTTATTTAACGCAACTGAGTCGTACGACGTTATAATGCATTTTTAAAGCGTGTATTGAGTAAACAGAAATTAATTTAAGAATAACAACAAGACAAAATCCGTTTTCATGCGCAAAATATCGTTGATATTCTGATAGCTTAGATATAAAGAATATGGAAATATCTCTTTTGTAATATAGTTACATATATATAATTATTCCCGCCCTTGCTAGAGCATATAGTTGAATGATCGTTTTAATCAAGGTCATTATAAACAAACATTTTTGACTGACCTCAATGTCTTATGCTCAATAACATTAGATATGCATGTATTTTGATTTTACAAAACGATGATGAACATCTGTTTATCATTTTATTGTATCACATATGCTCTGAGAAGTTTTGATGATGTTGCTCGTAGAAAATGGCTGATGTGTACAATTTATTTGTAAATTTACGGGGGTATATCAATTACGTAAAATTAAAATTTATGCTGTATTTTAGATGGTTATGGAAAATATATTAACATGAAAAAAGACAAAGACAGATGTATGTTGCAATTATCATTATAACATACCAAAAAACAGCTGCCATTTTCATCAGAATGTATACAAAAACGTGTTATTTCTTCTACAAATTCATTTTTCAATGATTATATGTGCTCGTCAAGCCATTGTTCCTTACATTGAAAAATTTGTTCAAGAATATGAAAATCATCGTAACATTCTGCATGAATATACTATAAAGTGTTTACAGAAAAGGAATAAAAACACAACGATGTATCTTAATATTTTCTTGATTCATTTTAATCATCATTTTAATGTTAAAGGTTTATTATCACTGCAATACGTTTATTCGAGTCGATGTGTCTCTTCCATTAGTACATATTGCTTGAGTCGAACATTTCATTGCTAATATTTACCTGATATTCGTATCTCTGTTTATGTCGGGTCTATCAGTGTGGAATTTTCTCATTATACATTAAGGACCTCTAAATGAAAACGGAGAAGATAGGACAGAAACTACCCAAATTAATATTTATATAAAGGCATGTGAAATATCATCTTTTTAACATAAAAATACACATCTGCCCACCCGCCTATCTCAGTAGAGATTGAACAGATTTACGGATCGCTTGGTCGTTAGTTCAATCTCCAGACGAGTCGTATTCTCCCTGTGATGATTGATAAGAGCATTGTATGTGAAATCATTCGTCTTCCACCTCTGATTCATATGGGGAAGGACGCATAAATCAATGTTCAAAAGTAATGACGTATGTATATACTTATTAAGGAGAATAATATCTTGGGTAGCAGACATTCTGTATGTTGTTTTGATTTTAAAGTGTTTCTGCACGGATAGAAAATATTGTTCTACTATGTAGAAACTAAACCAAAACGCGTTGTTCTTGAAAAAAATGAAATGATTGGTCATGTGCTTGACTATTTATTTGACCAATATGAAAATATTGGTTCTCATGTTTTCATTCACTATGCATTTCTGCTGAAAAATCGCACTTTGACGAGATGTTCTCGAATAGAAGACGTCCCACGGGAAACTTTTCTAATTTGTCAAGTTACCTGTTTTAATCATATAGTGCAATGAATTGTATAGGACCCTGTGCTTATTTGTTCAACATATGACAAATATCAGTTGGCGTCTTTAAATTTCTGCTAATTTTACATAATTTATTATTTTTATATATTATATCAATACCTTTTTCATCAAATTAACATTAAGAAGCACAGCAGGTCTAACTGTCAACACTTAATGCACGGGATATAATAGATCCCAAGCCACATTTAAACTTAATGCTACAAGATTAACGGATATCATGTATTACTGTAGGTGTTTGGAATAAACTTCTGTTTAAATATTCGTTTCTGCTAATACTACGACCGAAAAACTAGACATTGAAATTGCAGAAAGAAAAAAAAAATTCAATTGAATTAATGTCTTGATTTAAATTAAATTACCGGTATCGTGACTGTCGCTTGATTTTTAAAACGTCCTGAATTAAAACATTTTTGCTATGATAATGAGGATTTAAATTGATTTGCAATCCTGTTTCTCGTTTTTACGATCAATTTCAGGGGACATCTAATTTGTTTGCAATAACGATTTATTAATTCGGGACAATGAGTTTTTGTATTTTTAACTCGAGTACAAATTTTAGGTTGCCATAAAATTAAGATTATATTGCAAAGAAGTGAAATGAAATAACATTCAATTTTGTTAGCTCAATCATATCTTTATTTTTTTACAAGAATCTTTAGAAACAAAAACCTTTAGGCACAAAAATCAGCTTTAAAATTTAACTTGATTTGGGTTTAGTTTGCCTTTTATGATAAAACGTAATATATACGCCACCGGATAAAACTTGCAACTTTTTAAAAACATTATCATACTCGGACGAAATACTTTTGCCGTCATAATTATATCTTTACACTCAGAAGAAAGCACGTCTCGGCTATTCTCTCAGCCCGGTATTTTTCTTTTATCATTTAACACTGCGTTACCTGTCGAATCATGAGAACATACGTTTCTTTTTATTGCAGTACTAAATATTTTTCTATATGATTTAACATGTTTCTTCTCAATATAGGTTGAACATAATTTTAAACTATGTCTATACAGTTTCCACGGCGTTATTGTTGCGTAGTATAATTATATACTACATCTTGAATATTTGATGGAACTTACATTAGCAAAAATAATAACTGGCATTTAAAAACTCTTTTTTCTTTGAGACATTTTTTAAAATTTCAAATATACATGTATTCTTGGGAAAAGAACGTTTGATTGTTATTCTTCTGAGATTATGCGTAATTAAAAGCTAAAAAAGAGACTGTTTTTTGTCTAAGCAGATGACGAGTATTACAATGAGATGTGGACGTGGAGCTGCATAATCATTGACAATAGAATTGCAAAATATAGCAATCTGCGTCAAATGTGTAGGAAGATACGCCGGAAGCAAAGTACGCAAGCAAGCAAAAAAAATAGCGTCCTCGAATAGGATGCATTTCTTTATCTTCCTTAGCGGAATTCAATCATACAGAAATATCATGTCTCATGATAACCAGGGGACAATGAAATATAATAACACTAACTTACATAACGTGTAAATATATTTTATGACCACAATTTAGCACTTTTGTCTCCTTAAAGTATTGTTACTTTGGGAATATAACTGACTAGGATCATACGTGGATCAATTTTGCGGAAGTTTTATAACCGTTTAACAAAACGTCGAGGGTACTATTCATGTGTTCGCATGTGCCTAACATTTGCCCTGAAGACAGCTTGGTTTGGCGAATATGAGGAGGACTACTAAGCCTTTATACCTCTTATATGGACTGATTAGAGTGGTTTTGGTTACCTATATTGCTGTATATTTGTCCAGATATTACCTATTTCAATCATTATTATACGCGTGTGAATGTCAATGTTATGCATAAATATTTAACTTTAGTACGTGTCCCTTCCCTTTTTCAAACTATTTACGATTTGAAATACCTTGATAAAGGTTGTAATTGACATGTGAATAGTTTCGGTACAGGAACTTTCGTACTTCTGCTTAGTTTTGTGAAACTGTATTCAATGATTTCATTTGTATCACCATATAATTACGTAGAACGCCGTGTCAATATGACGAAAAGAATCAATATCAGATCATTACAAAACCTGCTACATTTCATTTCTTTTAAGATGTTCATGCAAAATATGAAATATGCAATGCATTTCCGTCAAACATGTATTTTCCAAGAGGCATTTTCAATATGTGTCTTAACAGAAATAGGACGGAAAATGTATAACAATAGTATAATCTCATGCAACCATTGTTTACAATACTCTTTTGAGAGGTCCAGGTTTAAATATACATGCAATTTATCATAAAGAAGAAATGACTTCTATATTGCTACATTGTACAATACGTGAATTATCAATACAATAGTATACATAATTTTCACATAGAATGTGATTGTTGATGAATGAAACAAAGTCTTAACCAAATGCTTACGTCTTACGGCACAGTTTACAAAAGGATAACGTATTCAGACGTATCTCGTGCTTCGAAACGACCTTCTTTTACCGGTAAGAGAAGTTAAATGAGCCGTGTCATGAGAAAACCAACATAGTGGGTTTGCGACCAGCATGGATCCAGACCAGCCTGCGCATCCGCGCAGTCTGGTCAGGATCCATGCTGTTCGCTAACAGTTTCTCCAATTCCAATAGGCTTTAAAAGCGAACAGCATGGATCCTGACCAGACTGCGCGGATGCGCAGGCTGGTCTGGATCCATGCTGGTCGCAAACCCACTATGTTGGTTTTCTCATGACACGGCTCAAATATTAAAACCTAACTGTCTCACTGATCTTGAATTAATGAAAAAAATCAACTAGAAACAATACTATAGCTTTCAGACATAAGTAGAACATTCAAATAATCAACAAATTGTATCTTTAGAAATAATGTCAAACCTCTAACTAAACTATTTATCAGTTGAATTTTCAATGTCTGTCAGTAGGCGAAATTGGATATATGTATTACAAACTGAATTGAAGTACATAATTTGGAATACGGTTTAAATAACAAATGCATAAGTACTCAAATTATTTTGGAAACTAGCTGATGTCATAATGAAAGATAAAGCATCGGGAAATTCAACATTTCTATAGTTTTTCCATTTTTTAACTATTTTTCCTACGATAAAAATCAACAAATAAATCATACAGATATGTTCAACAGATCTTGTTTTCGTTCGAAAGTTAGCATTGGTAGATAATTTGTTTTATCTGTAAATGTGTTTGTATGTTTATCATTTCTAAATCTGGCATGGCAAATCATTAAAATTAGTAGCAAAAAGTTTTTCAAAAGCGATTTTATTGTTTCGTACCGTAATTTTGGATAAATGGTGCTCTTAAAATATCAAGTCAAACATTGTAGGTCATCACTTGACGTGATGTGGTATAATAATTATACCCCAATAATAACAGAACAGAACAGAACAAAATTTATTGATTTAAGCATACAAGCTCATCATCATATAATCAATATGACAGTCACAATAAATCATGTATAAATCATAACTATATGTACATGTAATAAATACAATCACATTCAAAATAACAATAAATAAAACATATCGAGATTGATCCTATACAAAACAAACATAGGTAAAGCGTTCTTACGTGTTCAAAGTATCATTTCTAAGTTTAAAGCTTTTAATACAACAAGTGCCAGTTTAGTCAACAAACTTTTGTTTTCTCAGTTTAACAAAGATACCAATTTGTACGTACTAGGTCGAGTTGTATAGAACCTCGGAATATACATATTTCTAATCTGGGTATACAATGGACATTCTAATATGAAGTGTTACCCATCTTCCAATGCATTTAAGTTGCTTAAAGTGCATATTCGTTGATTCCTTTGTGTATGTCTATGGCGCCCAGTTTCAATACTTAAGTTTTGAGAATTTAATCTTATTTTTACTTACATTTCTAAACTTTGGGATTTCTCTAATATTTAGGTAATAAGCACGAGATATACCATTTATACCAGTACTGATATGTTTATAAAGAAATAAAGAAACAACGAAGAACAAGCTTCCACTCCAACGTGCCATCATTCCGTTGGATATATATCTTTCAGTCGAGTATTAAACAAAGGTATAAAGACATTCATATTAACTGATTCTGGAAATAACCACACATCTGTGAACCCTGAGGTTTGCAAAATATTTCGTACCTTTGATGACCAATTTGTAAATTATGGTCGGTAAGTATTTCCATTCTTTGTTTATCTACAATTATAGTTTTTATGATACAATTATTTTGTTTGCAACCATATAGCTTCAACCAGTATTTTATAATTCTAGTCAGACGAATAACATATAGTGGAAATCTATCTAGTTCCGCATATAAAGACAATGTGTTAGTTGATCTTTTTACATTTAACAGCCATTTGCAAAAATTTCTATGGATGCGTTCTATGTTGTCCGCTTTTAAAAATCCCCATATTTCACAACCATCGTTTAACACAGATAAAACAGGTGCTTCCATATTTCTAGTAACACTAAACAGAGAATTCATAGCGCGTAGACCTTTTCCGGCTAATGTTCTCGTGGCATGAATAAAAGACCCACCGCTTGAAAAAATAACCCCTAAATAACTGAAAGTACTAACAATTTCTATTTCCCAATCAGCATAATACCATTTGAAATTTTCTCTTAATCTGCTCCCTTTTCTGAAGACGACAATTTTTGTTTTTTCTACGTTCACATTTAAGTTCCATTTCTTATAATAAGTTTCTAAATTGTCCAATGACTGTTGTAACCCCTCTCTAGTAAAAGAAAATAACACCGTGTCGTCTGCAAATAACAGTAAATAAATTGACAACTGATCTAATGTAATGCCGGCATCTAAGTTTTGTTGCAGATGAACTTCAATGTCGTTTAGGAACAGTGAGAACAAAATCGGAGATGTTATCTCACCTTGTAATAAACCAAGATAATCTGACTATGTATTCATGTGTCGTACACTTAATTTTATATTTTCGTACATTGAGCGCATTACGGATAATAATTTTCCATCAATACTAGATTTTATCAGTTTATACCATAAACAGTTCCTATCTATTAAATCATAAGCTTTCTTGTAATCTACAAAACAGCACATTAAATAGGATTTATCTTTCAATTGCTTTTCAATAAGAGAATTCAATATGAATATAGCGTCGACAGTACTGTAACCGGATCGAAATCCAAACTGAGCATTGGTAAGTATATCGTTTTCATCTACCCACTTCTTTAGCCTATTATTTATTATAACAGTAAAAAGCTTAGAAAAAGCAGAGTTATACCTCTATAATTATTTGGATCACAGGAGTCACCTTTTTGTATAATGGTATAACAACTCCTTTCGACCAGCTAGGCGGAAATTTCCCTTCCTGTAAAATATAATTGAATAAAAGCCGAATCGGTTCACCGATTACTTCTATACTTGATTTAAAATATTCATATAATTATGATATTATCAAATGAAGATGCTTTATTTGGAGACAGGGATTTCACTGCTATTAAAATTTCCACTTTCGTGATCTGTGAGCCAAGTTCGGAAAATGTACTCTCGTTTAGGCCGTTACTATCAAATTGAAAAAAAATCTTCGTTTTCTGTCATATCATCCATTTGCGCTAAATTTTCAAAATGCTGGAAGAACTCACTTAATACAATATTATCCGTGGGTTGACTAACAGTCTTTTTCTTGAACATGTTCCAGACATTTCTGGGACTACTTCGACGCATATCATTCATTTTCTTACTTAATTATCTATTGTCTATTCAATTTCTTTTTATATTTTCTACAACAATCTTTTTCTTGTCTAACAATGTCTGTCTTGTTAAGTTATTTTTACTTATATTACACTCAAATACAACATTATAATGTAACTGATATTTATTTTTACATTCGTCATTATACCATTTTTGTCTGTTTTTTGTCTAATAATAATGTGATCTAGTGTAAACGCGAGGACGTGTCTATTTCATGACTTTTAATATACTTAATTGTCAAATAAAAACGTACAAAGTATTAAGAACAGTTGTTGAACTCCTCAGTATGTATTGCACAGTCGGGTAAAATGAAGATACTGGTAGCATATCATCAAACATTTATGCACGTGTTCAAGTCCTCGAGCGGCTTTTTTTTCAGATCAATTTTGTTTGTTGTTTATCCGATTTAACTTTATGTTCAAATGTTCAAATGTCCATCGTTTCTTTCTTTGACGAACTGGAGTACATGTATATCTTTATTTAAGATGTTTTCAATATCAACTTTCTGTTTATTATGTGGATTTAATTATTATCGATTGTTACATACTGTATAAATATTTCTTGCAAATAAGCGCAACATATAATTTTATATCGTTATGATTAATTTCACTAACATCATGTATAAACGGTTAAAGTTCACTGCGTTCCGGTATTTATATCAACAAGCAACCTTGTTGTTAGATATTGAGCGGTTGTTTCTCCATGCATATCGACTCTTTCATTATAAGAATTGCAATCATTATAAATTTAGGGCTTCAAAATTTGAATGGGAAAAAATCAGACTGAAACTACCGAATGTATGGCAGGCAAATTGGCTCAGATGTAAATGCAGAACATTGGGATTTCAAAGATGTATGTGAAACTTCATTTTTGGAACTTAGGAACTTACATATACACCAACTCTCATAATCAAACCGATATATTACGTACCCCTGGTGAATAAGTATGTTTTTTTAATTATCGACAGAGAGTCTGTTTGAATAATTTACCTCGTTCTGAGAAATTTAACTAATTTGTGCAAAATAATGACTTTCGAATTATGCACCTTGTATGTGCCTGGAACCAGTAAAGTTACAAATAATAATAACATCGTAGTCAGCTGACGTTTGCTTCGACAGTTAATGTTATATAAATAGTGCTTCTTAGAAATGTCATTATTTTCTTAGACAAAAAGTAGAATTTGCCAAAGTATCAGACAAGGTGACGCATTTGTAATATTATACGTTTCATTTTCATGTTTAATACCACATTCTGAGAGAGACTTAGCTTCGCTGTAATTTATAGATTTATCTGACGCTTTCATACGACCTTAGACGTAAATTAACATTTTACTACTGCAAATCAAACAGAAGAATTTAGGTATCCTCACGCTTAAATTGATAACATTTTTCCAGTGAAAACAAAGCAGGCATCTTGACGGCCGCTCATTTGTAAAAAAAATAAAGCCTGAATCAAAATTAATTTGTTTAAAAGCTGATTTCATTCCCATATCATTGCTAATTCAAAATGAATTGACAACGCTATCATGTGGTCACTCTTGTGAGCATACAATAGTCGTTTGTTTAGTTACATGAAAAAATGTCTTCATATTTCGAAATAAAGTATTAACTGGAATATCAATGTAAAATTTCTTAAGTATAAGATTTTGTCAAATAAGTCTTCTTTTTAATCACATTTTTCTCATCTGTAATACATAATTATATATCGTTCAGTCTAATGTATTTGTGAAAACTTTTATACCGGGTAATAAAACATGGATTTGAAGTCAACGTGATGGTAATAATTGGGTACTTACGAATGATCTGTCACAATAAAAATAGACCTATTCATTTAGTGTTTTGTCTTGTATAAAGCTTATGATATGAGATGGTAAGTTTTGTAAACGGTTAATGATCACTCAGGCTTATCCTTTATCTCGCTCTGTATCTTATATTGCATTTACATTTTGTTTAGAGTTTATTTCATGTCTTTCAATCAATTTCGGCTGACGCTAACTTTGTATACCATCTGTTTAAGAATGAGTAAGAGGTTATTTGCTAATACGTAAGTTTCAACATTGTAAGAAATCGTAAGAATTGCGTGACTAATTTAATAAGCATGTTAAAAAAACTAGTAATATCATTACCCCCCGCCGAAGGCGGAGAGATACAGATTTGGCGTTGTCCGTTCTGCTGTTCGCCTGTGCATACGTTCGAGGACATTTGCTGAGAAGCGATGACAATAGGTAACAACAAATTGTGTTCCTTCCCTATCGCTTATTCGTAACAAAAGAAATACCAACTGAAATTGCGTTCGTAGGAACGTCCGTCCGTCCGAACTTAAAAAATGCTTATAATTAAAAAAGTATTCATTTAGCTAGAATCACAAAAGCTCATATAGTTATTCATTTGCACAATACCTTTGCAAACACTTAGTATTATCTTCCTTGACCAGTAAAAGCAAAGTTTTTCCTCTTTAATTGGTAAAAAATAGCGATTTGCCAGTATCTAAGCAATCCATTGATGGATCTTCATGACACTTTACATAAATATAGGTCACTTTTGGGCGGTGGTGCTTGTACAATTGTCGTCATAATCACTTCATTACATTAGTTTTTGCTCTTTAACTGTTTTACAATCCATACATTCCAGTATAACCAAGTAATCCATTGATGGATCTTGATGAAATTTAATACACAAATAATAATCACAAAAAGACGATGATACTTGCACAACTTGTCAGGGTCTCTTCAGTAAATGCAGTTGTTGCCCTTTTATTGTTTTAAATCATGAATTCCCATATTTCAAAGTTACCTATTAATGTATCTTAATACAAATATAGATCACTGTTGGACAGCTTTGTTCATGCAACTTTTTTTCTTATAAGAGTTTTTGCCTTATTATCTGTAACCTTAAGAATGTTTTTTTATCTAAATTTTAAATCACACTATACTCAAACCAGTCAGTGAACCAGCAAATCATGACAATATATAGTCCCTTCATTCACATAAATAATCTATTCGGCGAGGAGATATAAATATAAAATATTCAAAGTGTTTGCATATCAACAAAATCAGTAACTTGGAAATTTGGAAACAAAACAACACTTGTATTGAATATGCTCATCATCTCTGTTTTGCTACTTATGTAAATAATTCATCAAATTTAACAAGATGAAAGACTATTTTAAACCATTTTGTCTTTGGGACACTAATATGAACTTCATCTTTGGAAAGGATTTGTTTGGTTGTTAAGATTCTGAGTACCTTGATAATATCAGGATAATATCTTTATAAATTAAATTTATAGATTAAACATTAAGTGGTCAATGCCTAACGACTACGAAATTTCAAGTCCCCTTTTAGTACAAGTTAAATAATACATCCAGGTGATTTCCGGCTTGTATCATTGTGTGCAGGGAATGCAATTTAGGTAGCAAACTAGCCGGTAAAACACAATTATGAATTTCTTTCATCTTTTTGATATATATAATTGTTTTGTTTTTTTTGTTTTGTTTTGTTTTGTGTTTAACGCCGTTTTCAACTATATTTCAGCTATATAACGGCGGCTTTTTGATATATTTGATTATATATATACAATGTATATCGAGTTACATAAGCCAAAGCGGAAGAGTAGAAATTCGACCAGTGACAGATATCGGAGCACTATAACAACGGGTTCTTGCATCGAAATCGGCCATTCACAGAATACGAAAGTGTTCTCTTCTAACTGGACACGGGCACCAGAGCCTGAACTGGTTCTTCCCAGGAAAGACGGCTTCGCGTGTATCGGTGCTATACACCGGACAAGTTAAAGAACCAGACTGTCTATTCGCAAAGAGCTAGGCTAAGTTAGCCGGACAGACCTGTACCTAAAACGGATTTCCCTCTATCTGTTCTGGGGACTTCATCTCACTCTGTCCCTCTGGTCAGATCGCTGTGTGTCTGTACTAGTAGAGTGTGTGTGCGTGTGTGTGTGTGTGTTCGGGTTGAACGTATTTTTTCAACATTTTTTCAGTCATATAAACGACGGTGTCTACTTGTAGCAGTGAGCACAATGCCCAACTTATTAGTAGAGGATGAATTTCTCGCCCTGTGTGGCTGCGCTTGCTATATGTAATTAAAGCGCCTTTGAACGTGTTTATCATGAAAAGGGCGCTATATAAATCTGGTATAATAATAATAATAATATTTTTTTCATGTACGTTGCCAAATACAATAAAATGTCGCTGCAGTGATGCTGCACTACGTGATTGTGATTATTTAAGAGCATACGGGTACGCTTACATATAAGGTCTAATGGCAAAATATAGTCTTACACGTTTAACTTTATATGGCCAAAAGCATTTACGCGTTTTAATCGCGTACGCTGATCTGCAGCGAGCGACATGATTAAATTGATCGGACAATTCCAGCAGACGCCTATTCTTACGCACAGGGATATAGAACTCATAGGCTTTAACGCACGTGTATGTAATCTTAACTTCTTGATAATAAATTCACATTATTACATTCATTAACGCAGTCTCCCCAAATCGCAACTCACGGCACGCGAACACGCATAAGACCGGTAATAACGGAACACCGTTGGGCACCGCCTTGGAACGGTCAAACATAAAAACTACTACTCAGTCTGGTTTATTGTACGCATCTAACCTAACCCAAATTTACAGGGCAAAGTAAATCAAATAATCCCCGCAAGGTGAATACCTAAAACACGCAAAGGCAAAGGAAGGCATGACATGTAAAAAAACTAACCTTTTTACCATTTTCATTTTTTAGAAGATAAGAAACACCATTAAGGGCCCGACGAAGCAGGCCTGAAGACAGATATCATAACAGCACAACTCCGGTGGGATTTAGACATTCTGTATATCAAAAGTTCCGTCACACGCGATCAAAGAGGGAAGCATGGCGTCCAATTGTAAAAGAGTGGAACATTTAAACATGCCTAGTGTCTGAAAACAGTTATGTCATAACATCTATCTATTAAACGTGTTATAATATTAGCAAATATATTTGAACAAAATCTTACGAAGTTTGTAAACAGCACTTCCATAATATCAGGTTTTGATGAAGTGTCTTTCAGTTACTTTTAAATTATATAGCAAATTCCGAAATTTGGTAGAAAAATTTCGCACAATGTCCACATTATATATACTTAGTCTAATGGTAGCATTGCTTATTTGTAACAATATAAATTATATTCATTGAAATCCTCAACATTCTTCATTGACTTTAAATTTGAGATTTCTTTCCAAGATGAAAAAATTTCCCCAAACAAGCTTTCTTTAACAAAATATCTTTTAAAATCTCTTTATTCATAACGTAGAGAGACATATAAAGTTTCACTGGAAATCAAAAATACCTGTAATTTATACTCGATCAGAAATAGAAAAAAAGAGTTTAATGAATGTATTTAACATTTAAAACAATATTTCCGCCGGTCGCGAGTGGTTTTAAACACAAGATCAGGGGCCGTATTCATAAACCATCTTAAATATAAGTTTTGACTTAAGTTGAAGATTTTACTTAAGTTTGTGGTGATTTCAGTTTAAGTCTAAGTAAAAAAACTTCAGTCCTATTCATAAAACAGCTTAAACTTAAGATAGTAAGAAATGACTTAAGTCAGAAAACAAAATGGCATCGTGAGTATGATTAAAGTGTTGTTTTTTCAGATAAAAGCACTTTAAACATAATTGTGTGCATGTTGTATCTGTTATTAATGTTGTCTTTTTTAATGTTTTCGTCCATGAATAACAAATATTCTTAAGTAAAATAAATTTCTTACCTAAGTAATACTTAAGTAAATAATCAATTTCTTATACTTATACTTAAGATGCTTTATGAATACGGCCTCAGATCTTAGCATTTATGTATCCTCTTAAATTCTGTTTCCTCTTATATCGCAAATGATATTTTCAAAATGGGTTATCATTCATTATCTGTCACACTGCCAGATATTCAACATTGAGAAACTCATATCAATTTATCCTTAGAATCTTCTACTTTGTATATACATTTTGTATCTCTGTTACTAGTCATCTGTATCTTCTGACACAACCATTGTTATATATGTCAAATATTGGTTTCGCCATGTCTGTGCTACAAGAGAGATATCAACCTGACTCTCTTTATAGATGATCTAGATAAATGACCAAAAAAATAAGACAGGTTATTCATCGGAATATAGAAGGAGTTCATGGAAGGAAAATGACAGTGAATTAATATTTGCTAAATACACTGTAGGTGACCGACTATAGTATAATTATGAAGCTTTTAGGGTTGTTTTATTTATTATAGAGAAATAATTTTACTTAAAATAAATCAGTTTGCTTTTCCCTTCT
The DNA here is from genome assembly GCF_021730395.1 of Mercenaria mercenaria. Classification (NCBI taxonomy): domain Eukaryota; kingdom Metazoa; phylum Mollusca; class Bivalvia; order Venerida; family Veneridae; genus Mercenaria; species Mercenaria mercenaria. Next base: position 22,953,467 of record NC_069371.1, read on the forward strand.
CATAACAATCTTACATAAGATCTGTACACATTCCTAACTCTGTGTAAAAGCGCTATTCTTTGGCATGTGGACTGGTCGGTTAGTATTTAGGGTCATGTTGTCAAGGTCCTACTTGGGCGTCTTCAATGCTCAGCTGTCCCGATGATACAATTCTAATTCCAGCGAAGTGTTTATTAGATTAAACAATTGAGTTTGGGCGGTACATTGTATGCACCCACTGCAAGGTCGTGCTTTGATTATACTCATGATTGTAAATTTTATTGTCGCTCTGTGCCAGAAAGTACAATAGATTAACATTGCAATTTACTCCCTTGTCCTAATAAAACAATTTCTGTTATTTCTATAAGTACTTTCTTATTTAATTCCCTTTTAGAGCCATTTAAATTCTATTTTTCAAGCTAATGCCTGAAGCTTTGTTCCTTACATTAAAAGTTCTTCATGTTCATGTTGCTAAACTGTGTCGTTATCGCCAAGAAAAAAACTGTTATTATAGGCTACTTCACAATATTGATTAGTTTTGTAGATCAGCATTCAATGAGTCCTTTATATGGCTATGGAATTAAGACAACTCAGTAGTTATGCTGGTAATAAAAAAAAAATAACAAAAACAGCACAATCAATTCAGTCCCAAATTTGCGTCATTCAGATAATGATTTCAGTTTGAGTTTTAGAATTTCCGTATAAAAAATCAGAAGTTCGTTTTTGCAATGTTAAAGAAGGAGTGCAGTTGCGTCATTGGATAAAAATATGTCCACCAGGCATTTCTGTTGTTCTTGAAACAAGGATAATACAAATTTTAATGCGGATTTATACATATACATAACAGGACTTCTCATTGCACAAAAAGTATAGACTCAGCAAATGGTACTTGAAACAAAATGACGATATATAAAAACTAAGGTGTAGCCTGAGGAATAATGTCGCTTAGAAACAATTACCTGTTAAAAAGATACGAGTACCTTACACAGGCATGATTCTAGATATCCCTTTTACATGAGAACGTTTTTGAATCAGGTATCAATATATACATATAAATCTTATAGATAATCAAAATGCAGATGGTTTTTTTTCAGTTTAGTTTTAGGTTTATCACCGTACAACATGCATGTATTTTTACCAATATCTAATTTTATTTTCACCCACTTCATCATTTTTCAGTATCATATATTCATTCTATGCCAAACTTGGTGGAAATGAACATGTTTTAAAAATTTCACTCAAACTATGGGCGAGTAGCTTTAATGCCCGAACGTAATTGCAAGTAGACACGTGCTACAATGCTAGAACTATAGAATCATGTTTAAAACTTCAGAATTTTTGAAAGTGTTACATCTTCCTGGACTTCTTTTCTTGATCCTAAGATATATTTAAATACAATGACAATTCTTTAATATCATAATAAACATGTTTATTTGATGTTCAATTTATCTATAAAGCACACTGTGCTTAAGTGAAATACAATTAAACCTTAATAAATTCAGGCATTTAAATTAATAAGATCATTTTATAATAAGTGGTCTGTATCTGACAATGCTACAAAAATATGAGCTATCTTTTAAACAAATTAGGTGGCACTATTACATGTAAGTCTCTACCAGTAAGGCAAATACCTTCTACCGAGAATATCCATATACTTTTTCACTTATTGCAACTCTTTCATTTGCTTCTTCTCTCCCTCTTTACCTTATATGAACAATCCAATGATATGGTCACTTATAGTAAATGTAGAAAATCAACGAACAGTGTTTTATCAAGAATTGGTAACAAATATATCATATATACATTTACTCTAAAAATGTTATTGGTATGTACGTTAGATTGTCCGCTTAGCTCAGTAGGGAGAGCGTTGGTCTACAGATCGCAGGTCGCGAGTTCGATCCCCGGGCGGGGCGTATGTTCCCCGTGACGATTTGATAAAAGACATTGTGTCTGAAATCACTCGTCCTCCACCTTTGATACTTCATTTTTCGAAGTTGGCAGTTACCTGCGGAGAACAGGTTTGTGCTGGTACAGAATCCAAGAACACTGGTTAGGTTAACTGACCGCAGTTACATGACTGAAATACTGTTGAAAAACGGCGTTAAACCCAAAACAAACAAACAAACAAACAAAATCTATAAACCTAGCAGCTTTCCGGCGCAAATAATGATACGGTTTATGGTGGTAGTATTTTCTAAAATGCTTCATTCAATTTGAAATTCCATGCTTTTCAGAAACTACGCAAAATTTAGGACCCTAGCATTATTGACATCTGTTAACAAATTATTGCAGGAAATTTCATTACATTGATTAGTATTTTTACAGCAACACTCAATTTTTCCAAACTTACGATAAACGCAGTGACAATGCTTCAACAATCTAAAATTTCATTAAATTTTAAAGCACTGTAATATCTTATAACTTACCTGATTTTGTGGCTAAACGCTTTTCTTCATTCAAAGAAAACTTTTGCGTCAGTTAATAAAAGTATAGTTTGAATGCCTGGAAAACCATTATTTTTTTCAAATGTGGATTTATACAAGCATTAAAATTTGCAAAAATGTAATTTCGATCTCAACTGAACAAAGAAGAATCCTACTTTATTCGATAACTATTTACAAATGAGGAAACTCTGTTCTGATACTAACTTCTGCCAGATAATGAATTTGGTTTATGGCCATCTGGTTATATGTGCCTTTCCACCGAAGGACACGCCACTATGTACCCATAACTATTTTAACTGTTATCAACATCCATACATCAAAACATATGTAAGCTGATATATTGTATTGTCATTTATTTCACATTTAAATGCGTACGTGTAATTGACTGAACTAAGATAGATTTTCTACAATTTTACAGGATATATAAGTAAGAATACACGTAATACTCCAAAAGAGGGCGTGGCAGTGTAAAGACCACTTTGCAGTGACACTTATTTATGCTAAACAATGGTATTTCATGATATGCACTTCTCAATCAGGTACAATGACAGTTATGGAACGGTTTCACAATAGCCGATATAGATTTCTAAATTTCAAGAATATACAGGTGCTAGCGCTAAAAAGACTTGTCCGAAGTCGAAAGAAGAAAAAACTTTGATTTCTTCACAGAATATTAACCCTTCTTTGCGACTCTGTTACTAAAAGTTTATTCGTGCGCAAATACAACCAACATGTCTGCGGCAGAAGATAAGTCGGCAGCAAGCGGTTTCGTCAAATCAGTACAAACTACAAAATATTAGTAACATATCGACTAAACTGACGGGGAAAGCAAGAGTTATGGATGCTATAAGTAAAGTAGTATAATGCATTGTGGCAGGGCCGCGTAAATGCAGACCCCGAGTTTGATTATTTCAAAAAACTCCAGTCTGACATAAAACACGCCGTAATTTATCAACTCGCACAGGCTCTAAAGAGATATAATAATAGCAATTATATAGACAAGATCCCTAGATATAACGGAAGACTTATATTATGTTAACTGTGATATCCCATTCCTTGAATATCTGTCTCACGTTATAACACAATGTCAATAAGTGCTGTTACGACGAGAAATACATTTCACTGAACTAGTTTGATTACTTACTGATAATTACATTACAAGTATCAAATGGCTAAAAGCAAGAATTGTTTGCTTTAGAATTACTCAGAGATATGACTGAGACCGAGTATTTATCAAATTCTTATGGCTTCCATATGATTACATTATAGACTGTTTGTTTTTGATATCAGAGAAATACACTTTTGAGAGAGCGTAAATCAAATTGACATGGAAGCAGTAGATATAGTTGTAAATGATACTGCGGTATACATCAACGCATTATTGCTGATATGCCATCATAATTATATATATATTTTTCACCTATGTACCTTTATATGCATGCATGTGTAATAGTTATATGCACCATATGGTCTCCCGAGTGGAGGAAATAAAGAATCAGTTCAGCTCAGTTTATACTTAAAACTGCCTGCATTGTATGTATAAACAATTTATAGGATAACATTGAAATGCAGAAAAACCTTCGGTTGAGAAAATCATCTGGACAAAGATTTGCATCAGTCATTGCGTAAACATTAACCATCAAACATTTCCATTAAAATAGAAATTATTTTATGCAAATTGAACATCTGTCATTATTTTGGTGCTGTTTTATCAGAAAATTGAGAAATATATTTTCCGTATGACAATATGATAAACATCTAAATTTACTTTGTCTTTAGTTTGTAAATATTTGTTGTAAGAGAATTTATGGAGTAAACTTATTCCTACATCAAGAGGCAAAAAGCAGTCAAACATTTAGATGTTCAAGAAAATGTAGTTTTTTTACATTTTGACGATTTCATTCAACTTAATTTTTTATTAACGTTTAGGAATCATTCTGCTCTTTAGAAATACGGTTTCAAAAATACAAAACACAAATCAATATATTTACCAGTTTCACAAGCAGGCACATAATTATGTAGACAAGTAGAAAATTCCTGTTTCTGTATTCATAATGATATACATTGTATTGATATGTAAAACATTAAAGCATGAACAGGTGTAGAAAGTTTTCTTTCATTACGATTGAAATATTACATGGTGAGGTACAAGCAGTTGTTGTTGATGTAATCGTTGAATTGTTAAATAATCAGTTTCGCTTATAATGTGTTCTGTCTAAAAACAGGTGGTAAGATTACAATTATATTAAATGAAGTAGTCCGTAGCATGTTAAATGTTCAATATAAAGAAGAGTGAATAACGCTTAAATCATAATCTTAAAATGTCAAATTTATGATTTTGTACCCTATATTGGTATATCTGTTTTAAATTTAAGGATTTTTCATGATTATTTACATCATGATATGTTCTGATTAAAATGTAAACTGTCTACATTCATACACTAAAATCATACACTACTGTTGGGCTTCGTTTTCTGATGGATGTGTTCTCGAAACGTGGATTTTCCTAGTGGAACTTTGCCAGTGCTTTAGATAGATTTTTTAGCAGTTCCTAACCTTTACATTTAACGCTAGTGTGACGTGAAACTAAATTTTTGATATGTACCTTGAAATAGTTATCCATTGTTAACACTTGAATTCATGTAATTAATCGTTGTTCACGGAAGTTACGTGTTACAGTATCATTTTAACCAATAACGAAATTAAGAACAAAATGAATGTAACTTTTGCTAATAACTCTGAGAGTTTTTGACTACATTTTTTTAGTATTTAATTAAGTATTGCGTAAAAACCTCGCCTGAATATCTGTTGTATAATATTGATTTTTAAGCTTTCACAATACCTTTGTTTTATTTACATAAACGAAATACAATCCTAATTTATAATAGTCATTACTTGTGGAAAATAAATGGAGTAAAATAACCCGGGTTAAGTGACAGAACCGATTCTATTACAATCATACTGATTCAATGATTGTTTGATGAAAAAATAATTTAGATTATTTTAAACGCTGCTGTTTTATATCATCAACATCAGCATCATGATATATTATTTCATCAGAACGTTTAAAAAGTGTTACAAAGGAATATGCAATTTATCGTTACTAACATCACATTTTTCGGTGTATTCTCATGTTTAATAAAAGCAAGGATAAATATCCAACAGGGAAAGCCACGTTCTAAAAACGCAGCCTCCCCAAACGCCAACCCTGTACGCGGACGCGCACACAACTAACACACACACACGCACGCACACCACACATACAAAGCAAACACACAAGGACAAAACAAACAAAAAAAGGAACATATTGGGGCACCGCCTTGGAACGGTCAGTAGCAAAACCACTATCGGGGAGCTTAAACCTCACTCTTACCCCCACCACGTTCCAAAGTCAGTGTATATAAGACATAGGAACCGCGTCGTCATACACTGAACGAACTAGTTTTATTGTAATCGACAAATTGACAATTTCTGATAACGTACTCATGTCCTTTATCAAGGTATCATTTGACCAGACATTGCATTAGTGTCCAATAGCAAATTTACTTTCGTCTCGATGTTTAACATAACATAAAAGACAAGTTAGCTAGTTAATCACTTTACATTTCATTGGTCGTAAAATATGAAAAAAAAACGTTTATTTTATCTTTTATGGTTTAAGTCAATGACGAAATACACCGTTTATAAACTTATATAACGTTAATTAATTAAAAATTCATTAATTATGTCATTTCATATTGGGTTTCTTCAATTTTTCAAATATTTATAATTCGTTTGTGAAATACAACGTATTTCAGACAAAAAGAAATCGTAGGTATAAAGAACATTTGTCACCAGTCAAATTGATTCTTCCGAATAAAATACTTGACTGTATAAGATAATACCATCCACGGTTGAAAAAGATCTTGTGAGGAAGCTATCTAGCTGTTATACTGTACGCATTCCTTGTATAAATGGCTACGGTATTTATGGAAGACATTGTAAAATATTAACAAATTTTGCAATGAGCCGTACTGCGGTAATTACAGACAGGTATTGGAAATAAAATGTTTTCTAATTTATACTTATAGGAGAGGCTTACAGCCAAATGTCTCGTGAAGAATTATATCAAGTAGATTAAAAATGAACTGTTGTTTTGCGCTGCACATACTAATGAATTTTAAGAGTTACGAGACAGTAATTGTGTTACAGGAATTAAATTGTAGATTTATTAAGACTCCAAACAGTTTATTTCTGTTCTTTGACGAAGAGGTTGCATTCTTGTAAACAAATTAAGCTTACACAGTAATGAAATTATTTCAGCACAGAAGTATTCATTTTGTTGTTATCATATAAAAATAAAGTTTGCAAGAATGATGCAAGAACGTCGCTAATACATTTTGTTTCGGTACATGTCCAGTTTCATGACGATGTCTTACATGTATCTAATATTTTAGCATTTGAATCTAGACGTTACAAGTATTGAACATTCGCTGTAACATGTTTAATATAAAATTATAAATATTACATTTAAGGTGAATAAGATTACGAGAATAACTGATGTTTTTTATTACATCAAATTATCCGTGGCTTTTTTTCTGCATAAATATTAAATTTATTACTTCTTCAATTATTCAACGGATCTGAACAACTTGAAACTATAACTCGAATTCCAAGGGGGTCGATCGTTTTACTTCGAGATAACCGAAATTCGACTTAAAATGATGTTTTTGCACGTGGTTTCCAGACTGGCCTTGAATATGTCTCCGAGATAACCGAAATTTGAGATAAGAAAGTTCGAGATATTGAGTTTCAACTGTATGTATTAAATAACAAGCGTTTCAAGACATTTCAATTAAATTGAATAAAAACCACATTCCACGGAAACATAGTATTACTATGTTTTGCATTTTAGTTTGTTATTCCGTGTATGTCACAGAAGAGGAAACAAATATTTATCTTAAATTTATTAAATATGAATAGCCTAAAAATTTTGAAAAAAAAAAACTCGGGTGATATAGGACTTTTCCATGTGTGTGCATGAACACACTGCCTCCCTACATATTGTGTTGATGTGTTTATATTAAGTAAGCTCGGAAATAGATAAAGACGGACGACATACATATACGTTAAGCTTTGTTTTATACTTGACGTATGAAATATGAAATATTAGTTCCTGTTGCTACATAATCGGTGACCATTTAAACTTTCAAATTAAATTTGCATGATGTAATTACAATACTTAATCTTTGTCGTTTTGTTCGGAAACAACCTTCGTTATGTCCTTGTAAGGCACCAGAACACAATCTCTGAAACAAAGTTATCAATTGTATAAAGGATCCTTTTAGATAATGGATAAATTTACACATTTGAATGATCACAACTTGCCATTACATCGAAATCGGATAAGATTTCCACGCAAATGCTACAAATTGCTTTTTCAGGGGGAATTTTAACGAAGACAGCACGCATCAAAGAACTTTTCCATATTCTTGCAGAAAACAAATATTCCGCTCTTTGAAGTTTGTTTTCTTGATAAAAAAGTTTATATAACTGAGCTCACCAATAGTTATTTTTTTTAATTGTTTAGACCCGTATGACTATTAGAAATACTCTCGTAACAAAACTAAACATTACGAATACTTTAACGATTTTATTGACTTCCGGTTTATTTTTGAACTCATCCGATGCATACGCTGTCACGGATATCAATATCTGGTTCAATATAGACGCAAATAGTTTTTCAGAAATTCATAAGACATTTATAAAATAGTAGTTAAGGAATTGGATAGAAAGCTTTGCTAGTTGTCCTCTCCTTGAAAGTAAATATTAGGAATTTGTAAAGGATACCCTTGCATCTTATCATCAACTACACATATAACCAATATAAGAATGATACAAGTCTCTATATTACCGATCAAGTTGAGAATTATTGTACTAAGGAACTGCAACTTCACAAGAAATGTAATGTGACTGACAAAGACGTTTGTGGTAAGTGTGGTAAAAAGTCGACGTACAATGTGTGGTCACCTTGAAAATATTTTCTTTTCTGTTTTGGAAGTAGAGGTTTTAAACAAAACTTACGATATCAACATTAAAAACAACAATTTGACCGTTTTCCTCTAATCATTTTATCATCACTACCGATACCATACTCTCTGAAAGAAGACCAGCATTGACATGGCCGAGTGGTTAAGGTCGCTGACATGGACTCACGTTCCCCTCAACAATGTGGGTTCAAGCTTCACACAGGGTGTTGAATTCTTCATGTGAGGAAGCCATCCAGCTCGCTTACGGAAGTTCGTTGGTTCTACCTAGGTGCCCGCCCTTGAATAAATAATGCACAGATGAGCAACTGGGGTCTTCCCCCACCATCAAAAGCTGGATAGTCGCCATATGAGATAATATGTTGTCGATGCGAAGTTTGACCCAACAAAAACGAAGAAAGTAAAGCAACTGCCAGAAATTTTATTACACACATTAACTTTCAAACACCTCCAGCGGCAGTTTTTTTGCTTCAAGACGGCGACTGCTGCTAGAACATATAAGACACATAAGATGATTTAGTGGGAAGTGAAGCCCAATACATTTAAATTTAAATTTAAATAGAACATTACTTTGCCAATTATTGGAGCGATTATAGATATTTTGTATAGCCTTAAATAAAGTAATTCTGAAATCCGCACCATTCAAATTTAAAAAATGACGGAATATGGTTATGCCATCAATTTAATTGGATATAAAAGTATAGAAACACAGAAATACCAGAGTGTGATTGTTTCGCAGAGAGGATAAAAGTCTTAAATCACTTAAAAAGAAATATTTTGATCAGTAAATCAGTTTGGTACTTTAAACAACTCTTTACTACATCTAAAAGAAGCTAGGCCTTGTCATCGTTTAACATACATGTATACGTTGTCTAGATTGCTGACAATTGATCGTTGCTTTTAGTTTCCATATTTTTGTTTGTTGATGGTTCGTGACGTGTGTTTTATCTTAAAAGTTGGTAGCATCTATAAGAAAATCACCGGGAAGTACATGATGCAACCATCTAAACATTGTAGCTGAACATGTTCCTGGGAGGATATAAATGTACAACACCCCTTAAGTATCCTAGCACTTTAAGCGGGACTGGTGTGCATAAACATGAATGTATGCTCGTGAAGGACGTTTCAAGCATCCTTTAAAAAAGAATATTGAACTGACTACAAGAGCAGTTAAATTAAAATGTAAAGTTTTCCTGTCGAATTCCACCTATTGTGTACATTGCATTGTAAAAACTATCATTTTATTTCATAGTCTTTGCAAAATATGTCTTATCTTGTTTACAGCAACTATAGTTTTCCGGAAATTGCTTGCAAACGCGGCAAGACGTCTGAGCGACATACACCGACATTTAGTATCATTCGACGATGGAGGCGGAAATATACAATGCTAACATTTTATAAGCACTGCTAGTCTATTTATGACAGATGTAATATGAACCTTATCACTGGACCCCATTGAAAATCATACTGTTGTTAAATTCTGAAAAAAAGGTTGTATCAAACATCTGAAACGTTAAATTATTCAAAATTATGATTTAAAATTAGCGTGAATTGTGCGGTTCACTGTGATCGTGGTTAAAAAAGGACATGGACCTATATATTTTATTTCACCACATTAAAGGCCGTATGTTTATTAACAACTGTGCGAAGTTTCATCAAAATCTGTATTGTAGAAAAAATTCTATTCGCGATAATGTTATGACAGTTATGATTTTCCTATAGACTCCCATTTTGAAAAATTGCATAAGGTCCGAATTTTTCTAATCAGTCTAGCAAGAACCTATCTTTTTATTTGCAGAGTTTTCTAAGTATATTCTGAAGTTTTGAAAAATCAGAGTTTAATAGAATTCTACATTGTAGAACAAATTTCGATCCGGACGTGCAGAACCACCTTAAACTGGTTAACGTTATGGTTTAATTTAGCGCGTTCTGTTTGTTAACATCCACTAAATGCATATGGAAACTATTGCTATCAAATCAGCCTTCAATTCTGCGATTTGTTGTGTTGATGTGTTGCGGATGCTTATTTCTGATGTGCATTACTCTGTTAATATTGATATGTATGCAAAGAGCCGACAACATCTGTATGCGAAATTAACAATAACATTTTTTGTATATGGACCATTGGATAAAATAACTTAAGTAAGATGTGACCAATAAGATTTTCTACTAAAATTATAATGGTATATAATTATGAGAATATAAGCCATTAAATGTATCTTTATTGATCTTATAGTTTGATTAAGTAGACTATAATGACTTCTTGAGAAATCTTCTACTGACAGTTTATTCCAGGAACGTTCAATATGTCGTATGGAATGCAATATATGTCCGTCATGTATCAAGCAAGTGAACATAAACATAGGGAAGAATATATTTGTAATACAAAAATCCTCAAAAGAAACATAAAATATAGCTGTCAAAAATGAGCTTCAAAAGACATACATGCATATATAAATGTGTCACTTATCTTGAAGTTTTGAGTGGCTACTTTTTCTACAAAACAACATCAGTATTATTTAACATCTTTTTTATTATTTCCAGGGTAGACTGTGTTCGTTCTAAGGCGGTGCTCCATTGCATTCCTTTATGTCGTTGTTTTCTATTTGTCCTACTTTGTCTACGCTTGTATGTGTATTCATGTATGCCTATCCATTACACATACATAAGAGGCACTGCGTTGTGGTTTTGTTTCGGAGTTCTGCGTAGCGTAGGTATACATCAGGATATACCTACTTCTGTTACACGTTCATTTTACCCTGCAATTACGAAACGAAACTAGAAGCATATATAGTTTCTTAAAATCCTCAAGAGACGTTCCTATTTACAGCCAAACGTCACAAAAGGTGATAGGCCTTTACTAGTTGGGAAAATAGCACAATATATTAATATGGACTACACTCGAGCGGACACGGAGGCAAATCCGACGAATTATTACCATCATGCCTGAAAACCGTAATGAGGATTAATCATTCTCAGACAAAACGTTTTTATTATAAATGATTCATTCTAAACATTTAGCGATTATAAAGTGTATTTAATCTGAATGCACTAGCAATCTAATCTAATATTCGTACATGTAAAGACTTGTGACTTTTGCATTAATGCCTTCTATATTTCAATAATAGGACAAAGGTGACGTCACAGTACTTGTGATGTTGGACCTGTCGGCTGCATTCGACACCATTGACCATAACACCCTTCTTCACAGACTCAAATTTAATTTTGGATTTGCCGATAAATCCCTTCAATGGGTGTCATCATATCTAACAGACCGCTACCAAACAGTATGCATCGATGGCAAACTCTCTGAACCAGTCCTTATGAAATTCAGTGTTCCTCAAGGATCTGTTCTAGGCCCAAAATTCTACACGATGTACACAAAGCCAGTCGGGTCCATCTGTAGAAACCACGGTCTAAACCACCACTTTTATGCTGATGACTCCCAACTCTATATATCGTTTAAACCAGTTGACCAAGCATCAAAGGCAGCCACAATCACACGAGTTGAACAATGCCTGAAAGAAATCATCTCATGGATGAATTCAAACATGTTAAAATTGAATGCAGACAAAACTGAAGTAATTCTTTTTTCGGGTCAAAAACACTCCAAACATGTTGAAAATCTAGAACTGAAAGTTGGCGAATCGAGCATAAGACCATCAAAAACTGTTCGAAACCTTGGTGCTACGCTTGATTCGAACATGCACATGGACCATCATGTTAATTCTGTGACTCGAACATGCTACGGTCAAATACGACACGTTGGTCATATTCGACCATATTGACAACTGAAGCCACAAAAACCCTGATAAACTCGCTTGTGACCTCACGATTAGATTACTGCAATGCTCTTTTGTACGGCGTGCCAAAATCAACAACGAGCAAACTGCAAAATGTCCAAAACACAGCTGCACGTCTTATTACGAAAACAACCCGTTTTGAACATATAACACCAATCCTTAAAGATCTTCACTGGCTTCAAATACAAGATAGAATCAAATACAAAATTCTCATTCAAACATTCAAGGCCTTGCATGGACATTCGCCTGTGTATATGAGAGACTTACTGGAGGTGTACGTGCCAACTAGAAATCTGAGGTCAACAAATGCAGCAACAACCCTTGTGCCACAAAAAAGTCGACTGGTTACCTACGGGGATAGAAGTTTCAGGGTTGCCGCCGCAAAACTATGGAACTCTCTCCCTGACAATCTCAGAAAAGATTCATCACTTAATTCATTCAAAAGAGCTCTCAAAACACACCTTTTCAAAATTTTCTACAACACATAGATACCAACTGTGACTGTTTCTACTCATAATAAATATGTCATTGTTATTTTTGTAATACAGAACTACAGCAAGTCATTCGTCGCTGACGAAGGTCTCTTAACTGTACAATTCATCATGTAATTAACTAAATTGACAATCCATCTTTTATTTCATCATGTCACATTTTAAGGGTTATGACGTTCTATGTGTGTGTTTTTCGCAAGACTTGAGTTTCACTTGAAATGTGTGTTATTTCTTTCTAAAACAGTACATGATGGCACCATTTACCGGGAGGTTGAACCACTATATGCAGCCCGTCTGGGCGTACCAGATGTTTAAAGCACTGGTATTGTCAATAGGGGTAAAACGACCTCAGGGGTGGGGGGTGCGGTCATGGCTGTTTGTTATAATAAGGCTGTAAATATTATCATTGTTCATTTATGATATTGTTGTTATTTTTTATTATTATGTACAACGCCATTGAAAATATCATTTATAAAAAAGGCGTTTAATCAAATTGTTCAGTTTCAGTTTTGTGATTGCATATGTCACGTTTTGTTATTTTCGTACATATCTGCGATGTGTCACATGTTTAATTGTAAAGCGCCTTTGAACGTATATTACATATGAAAAGGGCGCTCAACAAATCTGGTATAATAATAATAATAATATTTCCCCTCAATAAAAGTTATCACAGCCTTTACCTGCCGCAACTCAAGATAGCTAACATTGCGACAATATATCAATTTACCCGCTCAAGCTGTCACTTCCTACATGATACTTTTAAAAGCCAATATTATTTTCTGACACACCTACTGTTATATATACATGTATCTGTATTCATTCCGGAAGATTCTCCAATTCTGAACCAGTATTAATCAACGTTTAAAGCCTGAAAAATTGACTTAAAAATTATACTTTTTTCTTGCTCCGCCGTTGTTGAACTGGAATTATAGCAACGACACTTAGCGTGAACTTGCAATAGCTCTGATTTAATTCATCACTCCAAATCTACAATAAACAAAATTATGGGAACATGAATATTTGCAGTTTTCAAGTCAAGTCTAAGTTGCAGACTTGAAACATGGTTGAATACAGGTCCAGTGCTATGACAGAGATATAACTGTACTGAAGACCAGACTCTAAAGACCTGTCACTCGGTATTGATGACCAGAGATAGTGCATAAATTACTCGACTTCTTCGTGGAGAAGTAAATGACAGTTATTATTTGTTTGAATAATAAATTAAGTTTTCATTATGCAATTTATTCTGTTATATTATATGGCAATATGGTGTCACTGAGTTATGGAAAAACTTGTATACACGTAACATGAATACCGTCATTACACTATAATCTGACGATTAGGTATATTATCCAATTAAAATTCCCCAATCGCGTTTTTCGGCGTAGCTTTCTAAGCCAACTTTTGACCAACTTCAAAAACCAATTCACGTCAATTTAAAATTCTTCATCAAATAAAAACAGCGGAACTGGACAGAAATGAATACATGCCTACGTTTAATTGGCTGAAATCAATATATTATAATTTTAAAGTCCCGATACATTTTAAAAGAGTAATACATAGATACAGTAGATACTGTCTCTAATGACGTTTATCGGAGAAGCACAAAATATTACTGTAAACAGGAGGTATTTATACACGTAGTATTTGATTTATACCTGAATGATGATTGAATGATTGATTTTGGGTACACGAGTCTTGGAATTTCAAATTTAAGTAACTATTTATGTATAGTGTAGTTGAAAGTTCTGAGCTCGGCTATCTCCCTAAACATGTACATGCGGATTGATTTCCACCACTTGATTAAACCAAAACTAATAAATGCAAGTGTATTTTATGGCTTTTAATCGTAACATGCCGTCTATTTGCTGGTAAATCTACCGAAAAGTGTCAGAAATGCAGTATTAATTTAATATTGCACAGGAATAATGTAACTCTTTTGTAAAGCTCCATGTAAACAACACGCAGGAGACTGACATTTATAATGATTTTATTTAAACTTCATATTGTTAAAGACTACATCGCGAAAAAGTATGCACAGTATGATAGAATAACTTTATTATTATACTTCTTCATCTACTGCAAACCACCATTTTCAATACATTTAATCCCAACCAACACCGAATTTCTTTTTAAAGATATTCCTTGTTTGCAATTAACCTGTCAATCTATTGATTTCGTCCTCGTTGTCTTTATGTTTTACTTTTAAACTGCATTTTGTTGTGTAAATGTATATCATATACACATCACCCAGATACTATAACAAGGGATGGCGGTTGAGTGGAAATGCGTTCTTCCAGTGTTACTTTTCTTGTTGACTATATCCGTGTTGTTTTGTACCGTAATGAAGCTGAACAGCGCTCGAATCATGACTTTGCACAACTGGTTTTTTCCACTTACTGTTTAAAATTTGTACTCCTGTGTTCCTTTATGCGTTTGTTCCGACCTTGATGTCTTATTATTTTACGCTTACATCTGGATTTTGTCATTTCGCTTAACCACCATCATGGTTTCATAACATTAAACATCAACATCTGGAGGCACTATAAACATCTTAAAAGGAGAAGGTAGTTAGAAATTAGGACCTCAATAGAAGTTCCTGCCAAAATGGACAGTTTTGTGCAAACGTGAGACTTCACCGTCGTATAATAATTATTAGAATTAGAAAAGTCTGACGCATAACACTCTACATCACTTTATTTCAAGTTTCATATAGATTTGTTCCTTGTTCAACACTTCATATGAACAATCGTTGAGTCTGCTTTTAGTTGTCTTGGTAGCTTTTTATGCTTCTTATACTTTTTGTATTTCATTCAACTGTCTGTTTCTTTTTCTTCAAAATTTCTTATACACCATTCAATGGAATATTGCATGGTATTGAAACCTTTTGAAAGTTCTCCTTTTAGTTAGCTGCAAAAAGAGGAACTTCCTTGTGTAGCCTAAAGAACCATGCACATTTTGAAATTTCTTTGACGGTTCTGGCCAAGATGTAATTAAATTCCAGCCTAAATCATGACAGATACAGTGAAATTTCAACTTAAAAAATCTTGTTTCCAAACACGTTGAATTCATAAGTGGTATAGCCTAACAAGAACAAACTATCAGAAATAAATTTGCAACACTTTCGCCTTTACATTATACGTAATTATTCATAGTTTCCTTTACACATAAGTTTTGTTTCACTTTTAGCTTGAAATGATACGAATACGAGGATAAAGCCTTTAAAAGAATTTATCATATATTGCAATATAACATGTAAACTTCAATTTACTTTCCATGAAACGGATTCAATATGAGTAGGCCGATAATGATCCAAAGATAAAACGGCGAATGTGTCACATTTTAATGCATAGTTACTGTGTTAACATTCAAAATAGTCTGTCAATAGCTTGGATCTTAATTTATTCTGGATTTGTTAATTATCATTTGTTAAATGTTCACTGTTAGGTAAGCGTGGTATTAAATGTTATGGTATCATTATACATACTCTGTAGTTTGATCGAACAGTAACTATTCAGTGTTTTTTCTTCTATCATTCTTGATAAATGAACATTTTGTCGTACAGATATGCACATTCGTAAATAAATTGTCGTCATTTACACAAACTATTTTCTTACATGGGGATAAATGCACACAATTAACTGCAAAGACTCGTGATAATGTAACTGTAACACAAGCCGGCGTTTATGCTATTGTCGTATATGCTGCAATTCTGAAACAGTTTAAAATGCATAATTTGTGTTATGATTACATCTTTATCTATAGTCCTTTGCATTGGTCTAAATAAAATCACTTAAATTATAATAAACAAGTATTGTCTCGAATTCCTGCACTGACGTCATAATTTTTTATTCATAACAATGTGACATTGTACACAATTGAAATCCAAAACACTGGTAACGATTTCAAACAATTGACACAAATCTCCTTTAAAGTTGAATATATACGTTCACTAGTTTAAAACATTTTATATGCTATTTTCGTATAAACAACATTTATGTAATAATTTTAAGAACTGCTCTTTCTGCAAGGTTGCACGCGCAATACGACGTCATTATTTAAAGAAACATGAACAAACGGCGTCGTTGGAAAATTTCTTTCGAAATTGGACTCCAAAATATCAAAAAGAACATTAAATTATAGCTTTATCTATTTTTTCTGAAGGTAAAGATAATAAATAAAGTAAAAATAACTGAATGGATACGACTGTATGATGTTTTACTCTATTTAACGATATCTTGAATAGAAGCCAGGAACTAAGATTTTGTATGTATAAACTAAATTGGTACTTCGTGCAAACCACCCAAAATCGCTAGCGAAACTAAGAATTACTTCATGTAGAAAGAATTGACAATCCATTGTTATTTGCCAAGTTTTTTTCTCCAAAAGTAGGCGAGGAATTTGTGTAAAGCAATGAAATCTGTGACATTCTGTTATCTTTGATTAACGACCAAAATCTAAAAAGTTCAGGGTCAAATGTCATTGTAATGAGGACTGTCCGTAAAATTGATAGACATTATATGTGTTGTTTCTTATCTAAGTAAATTAATGTCAAGAAAGAAAAAAAGAAAGGAAGGACATATCTTTGTTTTTGATGTTTTGAAGTTTGATCATGGAGTGCTGTCATACACAATATTTGTTCAAACTTTAGCATGCACATATCTGTTTTTTAATAGAATATCAAGAAGCCTGTGCGCTTACATTTTGCTACAGCTTTGTAAAGAAGCATTTGTTCCGTTGATCATACCTTAAGTGTTTTGAGATGTCCAAAACTAGGAATGCGTTCTTTTCTGTAGAATGGTATAGTACAATTTCGCTTCAGCATCATCTGATAAAGTTGTTATTTTCCGTCAGACATTTGAAATGCCCCGGGAACCAGGATAATCACGATATTGATTAACAAATACAGAGATTGCAGGAGTGCTAATTATACAAAAATCAGTTTACAAATATTTTCCTTAAACTCTGTTGAAGATATTTGTAAAACAGAAAAAGTAACGTTAAACCTGACAAATAGTGTGTTACTAATTATAAAAGTTTCAACACAATTATGATTTCTTAGGAAATCAGTGCATTATAACTGTGTAAGATTGGCATATAAACATTTACGTACTTATAAATTAAAATTAGAAAAGAAATACTTTCTGTTTCTGTGGTAGTTCTTTTATTTATGTCAGATTGCAAACAAGTAATAGTATGATAAAATGCCATGGAAGATTTCGATTCTTAACATGTAAAAATTGAAAAGTATTACATTGTGTAGCTATGTTACAGGCTACATGATTAGTGTTTTATAAAATTAATATGTACAGACTGGAACTCATTTTCATTACGTTGTTTTTAATTTCTCTTAGTTTCTTTACACGACCTCTATCAAGTGCATGTACAAAATATATACTGTAGTTATAACGGTACATAAGTCGGTAGGAGTACAATTAGCGTAATATAAATTTTCTTTCGCTTGAAGACGAATACAGAACACATGACACCCGGCGATATACATTGTGTATATTCAGTTTTTTTTTAAAAAAACCCTAAATATTATCCAGAAAATAAAAAAGTCTGATTACATCGAAAATGCTCCAACGCTAAAGATGTCTGATTTACAAAGAAAACGAATTGATCACGTTCAAATGTAAACAAATGTCCGTTTCAGACAATTCTGCAAAGATGTGAATAAATCTTTCTGTTAACTTTAACCTTCACACATTTCCAATCGAAACGCAAGTATTATTTATATGCAAATAGAATGTCTGTCTGTTTACAAAATATTTCAGTATCTTATATTGTTAGCAGTATAATCCTGTTTTAATCGGACCACGAAAAGAGAGCAAAATGGAACAAACTGGATATGGCTTTAAAACAAAAACCGAGAGGTTGTTTTGTGTAAGAATCAATTGTTTCCGTTTACATCTAAGTAATTTCAGAATTCATGAAATGACGATAGCGTTGTTCACAGGTAACATACTTCCGATTTAGTTAATGGTATCGATTACTTGTCAAATCTAAATGGGTACTTTTGCTTTAAAGTTATTCGAAAATGCAATAACTTGTATCTGCCGTGCTTCAGTTATAATTGATTTGTAATCTGGAGTGTATTTTTGTAGTTTATTTCGGAAAACACAACCGCTTTTGATTTTCTGTTTATTTACAAGCATATCAATGTCCATCACTTGACGAAATAAATTACATATATTTTATTGACAAGTAATACTGCAACAACCGGGTATGGCAAATATTTCATTCTAGCAACTTGTAGTATACATTTATCATTATTTATTAAATACTGTCTTTACTGTGGTTTCTTTTGTGTTACATAAAGCGTTAAAAATTTTCACAGGTGTCATCAGTATTTCAGTTATATAACTATCGGTATTTGACCTTAACAATGTTCCTGGATTCTGAAACAGTACCAACCTATTCTGTGCAAGTAACTGCCAACATGTCCAAATGAATTAGAAGTGGAAGTCAAGTTATATCAGACATAATGCCTTCTATTAAATAGTCACTGAGGACAATCGTTTCTCACAGGGATTGAAATCAGGACCCTGTGACCCATAGAGTTGCGCCCACCCTATAGAGCTAAGCGGACAGTACGTGGAGATCCTGTTAATTCTATATTAGAAAAGTTACAGTTTTCTGCAAATAGCACAGGAATCAGAAGTTATATTTACGAAATGTCAAAATGCAAAATGAGTCAGTTTAATTGATTGACACAAATTCCTCTAGCAGGACTAATATTCTTATAGATTGGTCATCATTGTGTCTTACAGAAGTATTTAATAATGTTAAACTTAACAATGTTAATAATTGCTTAAAATTACAACATTGCTATTATAACTGTTGCTACGTACATTCTCATAAGAATCTTCTGTAATAGCGAGTATACGGATACACAATAGAACAATATTTGTTTCCTTTAATACTGATTGCCTATAATATATGGATGTCACTCGTTGTATATCATTCGATTAAAATGTGTCACATGATTTTCTATTTCATATAAAACAGGCTCCGACTGAGCACCACACAGTATGCAAGGGAATATCAATAGTGGAACAATTATATAATTATATCTACTGATACATGATGGAACTATACGATAACAGTGATACTACGTGTTTGAAAATAATCTGATACAAATGACAATTGTTTTACTGGGTTATAAAAGGCACGAAGTAGGCAGTTCCAGTGTAGTTGTTCCCAGTGATTGTAGATTTATTATTCAATCCCATCCTTAATTTATATATGTTCCTGTTATATTAATTCATTAAATAACCCAATCTTTATATTTTTGTCACTTCTGAATCAAACTATTAACAATGTATAACTATCTTGCACTTTCACACGGGAACAAATTGCATCATCCGCATAATCAATATTAACAATTACCCTGCTAAGTTTCTATAATGTACTTGTCCATCTTTCAATTTGGACTGTACCATGATTAACTGTTAAAACGGGTGCATAAACAGTGCAGGATGTGCAGGCTTGATCACGATGCATACTGGTCACGAAGGCAGAATCAATCTTGTCTAGTTAACTGCAATAAAAAGTATTATTAAATTTGTTTTTAAAATAGGAATTCGGTGTCCGTTCTTCAAGGTGCCAGTATTTATTGACCTTTCTTACAACAAATAGGTACGCAGACAACAGAATGCAGCAAATATTATTAACTGGTAAAATAGTGTAAATATTGCTATGTAAAAATGCATATAGGTAAATGGCATAATTTAAATTACTACGGCTTCAATAAGTTAATGAAATACACAACATTTTGTTATTGTAATGAGTTGTTTGCTGAATTACTGAACAACATATGATATTACGACTACACTTCATTATAGATAAGACTGCATTCAATTTAACATTGACAGGTGGCGGAAAAGTAAAAGTAAGATCATCCAAATGGAACGCAGATGGGTTTGCCATTAAGATTCAAACATAAAATCTAAAATATTGCAAATCATACTTAACGATGCGAAAAATCTCGTAATATTATCCGTTCTTGATGAACAAGCAGCCTGCGTTAAGATAAAAGTAGTACAAAATGCATGCATGATGATTTAGTATTACGTATCTATCAATGATAATTATGCTGACTTTTTAAATCGATGTACTATTGTTATAGATTTATATCTGCTAAAGAAATATATGTAAATATATATGTGTGTATGTTTTCCAAACAAAATGACAAACAATTACGGATGAATAAACTAAAACAAATGTAACACGAAATGACAATTCATTTTCGTATAAAATCTGAAGTTAGCAATCAATTTCACATATAAATAGAGACAGAGTAGTCATCTGGAAATATGAATAATCGAATATTGTGTAATTAACGTTCCGCAAGAACATTCATTTTACTATAACTTTATTGTTTGGCTTACATACATATTAAATATTGTCTATAATGTGTACGTTTATCTGCTGGGATATTTAGCATATTATTACATTGTATTATTACATTAAAACCTATAAAAATCGCCCGCCAATACTTTGTGCTATGGACTAATCTACATTTCAGCACAAGTGTGCTGAGGTATATTAAAAACTTAAAAATGTAACAATGTGATATACTTGTGATATTATATAATAGAACACCTATTAAATACCATGCTGGTGACAATTATGGGTCCTCAGTCCTCAGTCATTTGACCTCGAGCAGAAAGGTTTAGCCATTAACCATCAAGCCGTGCGTAGATGGTTAGCCCGACATTTTGAAAACAAAAATCAAAACAACAAATCGTAGAAAGAAGGAGTTGTTTTCCACGAAAATTGAACAGCATGTTAACATGTATATTACTCCACAATTCAGTCGTCAGTTTACTGATATACGCATTGAATTCCAGAAAAGGACCGAATAATGGGGCCATACTTTTTAGAGAGTTGAATGTGTTTAAAAAAAACTTCACTATTTTCAAAGAACTGATAAATATCTTCGTTTTGATACAATAATGTCCCAGTGCTGACATTTCACATAACTAGGTTAAAAATAGTTTTCAGCAATTGTTATTTTTATTTATTTACAAATTACATTCATTTTTAATGAGGGACAACTTTTTGGGAACATTTTAAGTACTCAGTCGACCGGGACAGTACAGTAAAACATGTACTGGACAAGTAGATTGCTGGTATAGATGTTGTTCGATTAATAAATACGTCTGTGGTTTTGCCATAAGCGCTTGACAATATACAAAAATAGTTCAGACAGAGTATACATTATTGTCGTAACTGTATTATTTTCTCTTAAAATACAGACAAACATATTCATTTATTCATCACTTCCTTGCATATGTTTTATTTCCATTACTTCTTGTAAAAATAAGTATATTGACGTACAAACTTCATTAGCGGTATGTGAAAATTGTAGTTTAATTACTTACATATTGAAATATGATATATTGGCAAGATTAACGGGCCCGAGTTCAGCAAAGGAAATTATTGCTATTTGATATTATCATATATCTGTATTTGCTCGATATTCCTACATAACAGTTTTTGTTTTTCATTTTCAGTGTGTTGCGTTTGAGATTCAGCAAAGAAGACTAGAGTGTAATAAATACGCCAGCAGACCTAGCAGATTCTCTTAATGGTAACAATAGCCGACTGAAATTTAGAAACACCTTTGGAAGTGATTCTGCTAATATATATATATATATATGGTTTTCGAACTGCCGATGTGTTTAAATAAATTGCAATAAACTGCGTCTAAATTTCTTAATAAAACAATGAAAGACATTACTAAAAACCTATCTTAATAACCTATGAAACTGTACTATGAGACTGGATTTAGATTTTAGTGCAATAAATTGGTAACGTTTCTGAATATTTTTGTACTATTGGAAAACGGAAGCTTTAGTCCGAGTAAGATACATCTAAAGTGGCAGATTTCGCAGCAGGATAATGGTTGATTCCTATATTATTGGACGAATGCCACTCTCGGTATTTCATTCAGAATTGGTTATCAAAACTTGATTGTTCTTTATGGGACCCATTAATTGTTTTAGGGAGATAAACAAAACGTTTAAACGGAAGGCAATCTGCTAAATCATACGTTAAGTCTAGAGTTAGAAACGTATGGCAAAATGTTTTGAAAACATTAGTATCGTATTAAGGACACATAAAAGGACTTTACTTGGCTTAGAAAACAGTAAGGTGAAAACAAATTATACTTACTGTTGAAACGGTAAATAGTGATATATCAGACATGAAGTTGGTTGTGACAATGGAATTGCTTCTGGTGATTCTAATGGGTGAAATAACGATGGGAATAGAAATTTACGATCTTCGAAACCACCAGGTAAGTATTTACCTAAACATTTGTAGAACTAGTCATTGTATGTTGTACAGTGATAACATGAAATTTGGTAAACAGAATCAACAGCTATTTTATTGACTGACTATTTCCATACAACAAAGATTTATACTAATTCAGAGAACATTTTGAGAACATGAACTAATTTATGCAGATGAAAAATGCAACAGATTTATATAAGAGAAGTCTTCAGATTTTTATTACGGGATATACACTGTATACCTGCAAATAACTACAGATATAACTGTAAATATGTCCCATTACTATATGTTACATAACATCATACAAATACTAAATTCGTGTATTTATTTGTTTGATTTATATAATATATTTGCAAATAATACTGAACGTTTTGAAAATGACGATATCAAAGGCTATATGCCGAAAAATAATATTTAAAAGAATATAGTGCTAAAGAGTATTACGCAATTCAGAAATTGTAAGTTAAACAGCATAATATTATGTGAATTACATGTACACATAATACTAAAATGTAACACAATAATATCGATTTTTTATTTACACTTTAAAAAACCGGGTGTATCCAAGATAAGAATTTAATATGTGACGGAAGTAACGTAACGTCGAAAAGACGTTTCCTTGCCGGGAGGTCTTTCATTAAGAAGTTAATATACGGCTTGGTTGTGCCTTCTTGCCATAATGGCACACCTAGTGTCATAATTGCCCGATGGCTTTAGCCCGAGGGTCATTATGAAACTAGGTGTGCCATTATGTAGAAGGCACAACCAGCCGTTTTTTGACCTTTTTATTATATACCTTTGCTTCATACTCATCTTGTTATTTTCATTTTACATAATCTTTTCGACAAATTTATGGGGTCTAAGCATCATTTGTATTGATTTTTTCATCAAAAGTGCCATCATTATTTGACAATCGATCTGAAAATGATTCAGCACCCTTTCACCCGCCATAATGACGTTGCTACATGACATCAACGTCAGAACGCGCTAATATTCCGGTTACACGGGGCCATTATGGATTCGTCAATAGAGGCCGTAATAACCAAACGGCTTTTTTGTTACTATTTATAATAAACATACATAATTATTCTCGTTGTTTATAAAAGAAAATAACACCAGATCTAATAACAACAGGTATCCTATTTAATAAATTCCATTACATTATCTAGTAAGCTACTGTCAAAGAAGATTGAAAGAGCATCCTGGGCATGAGTTTCTAATGTACAAACGACATTTTAGCAGCACATTCTAGATTTTATTATTTTAGCATAATTGTAGTAATCAACATTTCACAGTACAAAAAAACGCAACAAATGACGACGGTGTCCGTGAAATGTGTTTGTTGTTTCTTGTTTTGGATTCATGAAAGCAAGTAGAAAGCAAAATAAAGAAAAAAGTAAGATGGTGCAGAAGTATAGATGGCAAACCTACACACATTCAGCCAGACTTTGTGTGTGTAAAACTTAGGTATCTCGACATGTTTGAATCACCTGATACGTAAGTATTTTACAAACGCGATAAGCTTTCGTATTCCAAAGAACGTTTATCGAGTGATTGACGATCGGTCTTTTTGTGTATGATATAATGAATATATAAACTGTGAGGAAGTTACATTACATTAATAGTAAGAGCTTACACAAATACTATAGATATTCAAACATAATAACATAGTTGTGAAGCGAATTAAGAAAATCTGAATCTAGAATATCGCATGCAATTCTAAAAGAAATAATACAATTTTTACAAATTTAGAACCTTATAGTCCATAATTATGTTCATTTACTAAAATTGGGCGTAATATGCATATTTTGTGTTTTAAGATGGCTGATATATAATAAATTACCTAATATATATTTAAAGTACATTTGTTCTGTCATTTTTGTAAAATTTCAACTTTTTATGATTACTTCCTGAGGAAAAGGCAGTTCCTTTTCTGAACTAATGCGAACATTTGAGTGCAATAACGTAATAAAATATTTGTCTCTGAAAACTAAGCCTGCCATACCCTTTGTATATCTTTCATATTTAAGTGCTTACTAATAAGTAATGATTCAAATAAATTGCAAAAACTAGCATTTTTTCCATTTCCGTTTACGCTGACGTTTTACAAAAGACAACTAACGATGCAATGATTCGTATACAAAACCCAACGTTTCAAAACATTTTAACCTTATCAATGAAAACCTCTTTGAGCGCATGATGAAATCTATATTTGGTTTTTGCCTTGAATTCTAACAATGCATTTGTTATAAACAGTTGTCAAAATTCATTTCGATCTGTTGACAAAACTTCAAACGGTGTGAGATTGAATTAAAGTATATTACAGTTAAGAGGAAACGGGACAGTTGCCTATATGTATATAGGCAAAAATTTTCCTACGGGCAGAATTTCTTAAAACTTTGTGTACGGACTGAGAATCAAGTTTAGAACGGAAATATTTATTAAAAATCATAGGTACCCAGGCTTGATCTTGAATTATCTGCCCTTGAAAATTTTCAGATAAGGGCAGATAATATAAGATCAAGGCAAGAGAACTGTGTATTTTAAATTTCATTTCTGTTTCAGACTTCATTTGCAGTAAGTCTACACGGTTTAAAGAAATTCAGTCCATGGGAAAGACTAGGACTTTGTGGTATCATTTTGTCATGTTCATAGTTAGGACATTTGCAACAGTCTGTGAAAGTCGGAAAATACTGAAAAAATATATACTTTTAAGGGCAGATAATTCAAGATCAAGCCTAGGTACCTATAAATTTTTATTCATATTTCTGTTTTAAACATGTTTCCCAGTTGGTACACAAAGTTTAAAGAAATCCTGCCCGTAGGAACTTTTTTGCCCTAGATACATATAGGCAACCGTCCGATTTCCCCTTAACATGACGTGACAATCGGCTAAGTATTGTCAATAATAAAGTCGCCACATGACTTTTACGATTGCATATTTGTAGATTTGAAATATCGAAATATACTGTATGTCTATATATTATCACACCAGACATTTTGCAATAAATATCTCGACGTAGCCTACCAAAAAGTTGATTACTTTGTAAATGGAAAACAGTAATATAATTTGAAACCGGGTCTGTTTGCAGTGTGATAAATTCGTTCAGACTTCTTCCGACCTGTCCAAATCATTTTTCATGTTGTGTCTGAACCACTCTAATCTTCAAGTTCCAGAAATATGCTTCAGATTAACGTCCAATATTAAGTACAGCTTTATTAAAGCAACTTATCAAAAGAGAATTGCAATTTGACATTATTCAGTCTGGCTGTTTTCGTTTTGCAAAGGATCAGAATTTTAGAAAAATTGAAGAGCAAGCATACTACTCTAGACAACAGTTATAGTTGATATTCAAAAAATACTGCAGTAGGTGGTACATTACTTATATTACTGTTCTATTTATATTACTGTTCTGCTTCATACTGTGTTTATGTATGTATAAAATATTAAAGCGGTAAATATTATTGCATGCTATTAATGTACCCGTATAAAAATTGCCGGCACATAGTTTGGGCTATTGACAGGAATATATTTTAACAATAAATTCTCCTAGGTTAAAAGAAAACGCGAAGAAATAAATAATGTTAAGTTATTTCTGATATCACCTTGGATAAATATTTTTGATTATTGACCGAAAAGCCATTCAATAAGCGTATATAAATACATTTCAGAATAATGAATTTAATTTCTTTTTCACATTACTCATGTTCACATTGTGTATTACATCTATTAAAGTTGCCAACAATTAATTCGTTTCGAAGTACTTTTACTTTGTGCTGTAATACTACATTCTAGCACCGATCTGTAAGGACGTTTTTTAAACGTTCTTTTTTAATTACTAGTATTCTAGTACGACACAATGCGGTCTCATTTAGAACGCATATTGTGTTTTCTCTTGAGTATCTAATTATCTACGTTGGAAGTTCTTCAAATATTAAAATGTAAATAAAGTTTGCCTTGTGTTGGGTTAAGAATTGCCGACACAAGTTAGGCCCTATGAAGACTTTCCAGATTTCCATGAAGCAGGAAGACCACAAGTGTATCTTCAGGCATTGTTTTGGGCATGTCCGGGCATCTTGACAGAACTACCTATTTCATAAGCCAGCGGAGTACTTCCTCACACGAAGAATTCTACACCCCAAAAGAGGATTCAAACCCTAACCGTAAGCGCAATGAGCACACCTTAAAATTGGATGCAGTGACACCGAGCAAGTTCAAGTATTTCAGCTCTGGTACATTTACATAATTATTACGATTCAACTTTTATATAAAAGATATAGGGAAAATACATTCCTTTGCCACCGTTAAAATGAATCAAACGACGAAGACCGGTGTAAGACATGTATTATTCTGTTTACATACCATCGGAAGTGGGTTTTAAAATATACAATTTTGATAAACAGAGCAAAGACGTAACGGTTTTTGAAGAGCATCGAAGATGCTAGGTAACTGGGGAATAAGCTATAAAACACACGTCAAAGGTGTAACTTGGTTGTAAGTTAAAGTTTTCTTTACATTCTCTTAGCAAATAATGTAGTTTAATATGTTTACAGACAAGATGTACTTCATTGCTTCAGAATACAGATAAAGCTAGGTAGAGTAAATTTCAAGGTACAAACTACCTAGTTTGAGCCTATTTGACAAGGATATGTATACCTACCTTACATGAACGTGTAGTTATGTGTCCGACTAATTCGTGTACTTGCGCATCCCTCGATTTGAAAGAGAGTCCATACAAAAATACCCGGTAGTGTTCAAACTTCAGTTATTCTCTAATTTGAATTTATTGTGAAAGTTTGGAGAAAAATTTCAACCTCCTTTATAACAGCAGTTGATCTTCAATAACTAATGAGTGGCTTGACAAATTTAAGTAAATGTTGGTACACAATGTAACATCATAAAATTCAGGTCAAGTTCGACTTTGCCTACAAACCACAACTTTTGGACGTAGTTATGGCCCCTTTCCAACTTTAAATTTGGCAAATTCGTAGTTTCCGGACAATAACTAATGGAAGGCTTGATAGATTTTGAAAATTGTTGGTACACAGATGATACCTAAAATACAGGTCATGTTCGACTATGACTCAGACCACCAATTCTTTGGCGTAGTTATGGCCCCTTTCCAACTTAAAATTTGCAAATCTCACGGCTTCCGAACAATAACTCTTGAAAGGCTTGACAGCTTTAAATAATGTGTTGTACACAGGTGTAACATCCTAAAATACACGTCAGTTTCGACTTTGGCTACAAACCACCATTTTTTGACGTGGCCGTTTCTTTCTAATGGTTGCCATACTTTTGTGAGAATGCCGTATGTGGGGTATTATTCGTCACTACTGTGACAGTTCTTGTTTGATACTTCTGTGTTTAGCAGTCGACACAACACTATGTCCCTCCACCAGACACGTCAGTAAATGTTTGATTTATAACATATAAATAAAAATCGTGTTACCTATTGTTTGGTTAATGATCCGACAAAAACATATCCACCAAATAACTGATTAATGGCTGGCGTACACCAGATATGACTTCCCTCGTCATTAACGCTGAAAATGAAGATATAAGATCCACTTTCTTAATTGTATCCCCCTAACAACGAAGTTGTAAGGTGTGTGTGTGGGGGGGGGGGGGGGGGGGGGTGTATGCTGGCTTCAAGTTGTCCGTCTGTCAATCTGTCCGTCTGTCTGTAGACACAATTTTGTGCGCACCGTATCTCCTCATCCTCGTGACACAATGTAAAGAAACTTCACACAAGTAATCAGTAACAACAGTAGTTATGCATGGTGCATGTTAGATTCTTTCAGAAAAAAATTCTGCAGAATTATGGGACATTGATTTCTGTAACTATCCTATATACATAGTCTATGTACATACAGTCCACATAATTATGCAATCTTGTGTGTGTGTCATATTGCAATGTACAGTGTCAGTGCGTACGGGGTGTACATTCATCACCTTCAGTGATAGCTCTAGTTGGAAATGTAGCTGTTCTTGCATGTACTTAAACAGATGACATACTCTTTCAAATATCGTCGCGAGAGTGGAACGATGCTCTATCTACCATTTTTTAAACGAGCGAAAATCGCTTCCAAAGTTTAACTCTCGTCCAGTTTCTTTATTTCTGGGCGAAAAAAGATGATAAATATATCTAGTTGTTCCTTGCGTTTAGTTCTTTCAGATTTTAAATGCTTTCAAATATATTTCGTTTTTACGTTTCTGCAATTATACATTTTTCACTTTGGAGATAGAGCAAATTTGAAAAAAAAATGTTAAAGGTGTATTGCTGTAAATTTCCAAAATTGGACATACAGCAAGATAATTTTTATTGCAACTGTATATGGAAAATAGGGCAAGAGCTCTTAAATAGTAATTACAGTCGCTGTACTCATTTTGAAATTAAAGGAGGATTTGTTTTGGTTTTAGCATCGTCAAACTGACACAATATTATAGGCCATATTGCAACTTTTAAAATTGTCATTGTGGAGGAGGACTCTAGGTGCATTATTTTGGGCACGGGCGGATACCTGGGTATATGACTTCCTTCGTGTCAGCTAGATGCCAAATATAACTAGCTTTTTATTACGCTGAGTAAGATTGTCCATGTTTTGTTATCAGTTGGCATTAAGTTTGACATAATACTAAGCATTATAACAATACCTAATAACATTGTCTTTGCAATTAAATATTCTCAGTAATAGCTGTATTTTTTTTCACAAAACAACAATTTTAATATTATGTTCAATTTCTGCATGTAACACACTGTGTTATTTATGTCTCTTTTTAGCTATTAGTATAGGTGAATTATACTGCGTCCATCGTCCGTCTTCCTGCGTCAACAATGTACTTAAAATTCTTCTCTGAAACTACTGGTTACATTTATACCAAAACTTGGTCAGTAGAATTTTCAGATAGACTTCTATCAAGTTTGATCAAATGGTTAATCTTGGCCCCTTTAAGGGCCACCAGAGCAGAAAAAATAGGAAACACGGTTAAAGAACTTCTCATGATTGGTGGATCTTCATCAAACATAGTCTGTAGCATCATTTTAATATCCTCTGCCAAATTTGTTCAAATGGGGACGATTTGCTCCTTTGAGGGGTTACCAGAGCTAAAATTAGAAATGCCTTTAAATGATTTCTTCTCATGAACCACTCGGTGGATCTTCTTCAAACTTGATTTGTAGCATCATTATAAGAATCTTCACCAAAATTGTTCTGTTGGGGGCATTTTGTCCCCTTTCGGGGCTGTTATATTTCAAAATAGAAATACCTTTAAACGAATTCTCATGAAGCACTTGATGGATATTCACCAAACTTGGTCTAGAGATCAGTATAAGGTCCTTTCTCAAATTTGATTGATTAAGAGCATTTTGTCCCTCTAAGGGGCAACTAGAGCTACAAATAGAAATACTTTCTTGTCATGAAACCGCTTGACGGATCTTCACCAGAGATAGCCAGTGGCATCATTGGAGAGCTCTCTTCCACTTGTATTCAAACGGAGGCTGTTTGCTTTCTCTAGGGCTAAAATTAAAACTACCTTAAAGTTTAATGACTACTTCTAATGAACCACTCAATGGATTGTCATCATTCTCGGTCCGTAGCATCATTATAAGGCCCCCGTTATTTGTTTTTAATTGTGGGTAGGCGCATGGGCCTCTAATGGGCCACTAGACTTAAAACTACACATGCCCTTAAATGACTACTTCTCAACCGTTTGATGGATCTTTATCAAACATTTATTAGGTCCTTTAACAAATTTATTCAATTAGTGTGGCCTCTTTTAGGCTGCCAGAGTTAAAAATAGAGATATCTTTTACTAAATTCCTCTCTAACTCCTGAATGGGTCTTCATAAAACCTTGTCTGGAGCATCATTATAAGGTCCTATACCATGTAATGTCTTATAGTCAAATAGGAACACTTTGGCCCTTTTAGGGACCACTAGAGTTGAAAAAGAAATAACTTTAAATGATTTCTTTCGATGGTTATGTGTTTTGGTGCGTGACAGCAAAATGATGATAAAAAATAATGACCAGCTTAAAAGATTTTCACCAATCCTAGTTAGAAGCAATGTCAGATTGTTAAGGTTTTCTTCAGTTGAAGGATTTAGGCCCATTTAGGTCTCTTGTTAACTTTTCACATAATTCTGACAATTAAATCAAGGCTCAAAGATATTACATCGCAAATAATATGTCCCGGTCATACCTTTCATACTAATCTTATTGTATATATTCATTTTAGTTTCTGCATGTCGTACTCAAAACTGGTGGCATACATTCAACTTAATACTGAGTATCATAACAAGAATTCATATTACTAATTTTACAACTAACCATTTGCAGTCACAGCACATATGTTTCATATTCGGTACAGTTACAGCATGTGAACCTTTAATAGTTTTGTGGCATTGATTTTGATTCACACCAACCATTTGTAATAAGTATTGACTACTTGAAATTCTAAGAAACATCTATTCTCTCTCAGAAACACAATTGTTATTTATATTCCTCACAGTTTCTTCATGTACGTACGTTCATTTAGCATCCGTTTGAATTTCACCATTGCATTCCCTGTTTGATATTTGTCTTACATTTAATTTTCTCTGGTGACAAGGGTTGCAAGTTTAACGATAGGATTTTTGCATCTGGTAGTAGGGATATTGTACTGCCAGTTCTTGTTGCCCTACAAATGCTGCATTCAGCAAAATTTCCATAGCTAAAAAAAGTGATCAACAACAAAATTAGTTGGTGCCTTATTGTACCTTTGTAAAGTAAAATATGTTCTGTTTTGGTTTTATTTATACTGCTCTTAATAGACAATAACACAAATTTGCTTCACGGAAACATGTTTGCAAATACCGCTATTATATTCAGTAGTATTTCTCAAGATACAGCTTCAGAATGATGAAAATAGCTTCTATCTGAAATGCACATCACTACAGGTTTGTTGAAAAATCTTGCATGTATTTTCTTGCCTATAGCTTGACAAAGCTATGTGTCTGTATAAGTATTAAAATGATAAAATGATTAATCTATGTAAGCAATCTCACCTATGCATGTCGTGTAGATAGGCATTCTAAGTATATTTCAAACATGCTACAACTATGCCTATCCGCTATATTTTGTTGTGATCACATGCATATAACTATGCATTCTATTGGTTAAAATGGAGTTAGAGCAATTCTGGATTAAGTTACCTGGAGATAGAACATTCCTTTACAAAGTCTAATGATGACCACATGATGTTAGTTTATGCAAAGAGCTATAAAAATAAATAGATTGGCAACTTGAAAGGCATATAGAGCAAATTTCGCCAACCTCCCGTGACAAAAAGACGAGATCTCGTTTACCGGAAGTGTCGCTTTCTCCACGCGCCATTTTGTTTGCAAAAACAATTTGTTCATCGGTAAAATGTTAATACCCGTTTTATGATCCACGACGCTTCAGAATGATGAAAAAAAAACGTTTGTTAACCAATTTCTCCATATTGAAAACTATTTTGTGTATTAAAAAGCTAAATGTTATTATGTAAATTACTTTGTCGTGTAGAACATTAGTAATTCCATGCTACCGCTGATGTTTTTTTTGTAGATAAGCAATACAGCTATGGAAAGGAGTAGGCAAGGATTAAGCCAGTTGAACATTCTTTACATTTATATGCCACTTGTTAGTTTATGTGTATATTGGTCAGAATAATTTTAAACATTACAGTGCTTTAAGTCCTGGAGATAGAGTACTTTAATCGTTACTGTTACATTCAAACAGAGGACATAGAGCAAAGTAATGCCCAGAATCTTCCTCTATGACGTCGAAAGTTACGTTTTCTTACTCCAGAACGATAGAGCTCGGCGAGACAAACAGAATGATGTAAAAATCTCATTTTTTCAAAAAATGGAGATAGAGCACTATAAGAATCAGGCGACGATATCCTGATGTATGTATGTAAGAAAATATTAACATTGCTTTTACTAAGATAGTAATGAGAATTTGTGTCTGTCAGGTAGACTTATTGTTTTGTCGATAAATATCACCATAACTGATAACATTTGTGACATTTTGTTGTAATGAGATACCCTCTGTTTAAGAATATAAGCGATGGAAGTTTTCTGATTCTTTAAAATCGGAAATCGCAAAAGAATGGCAACGTCTAGTTCGAAACATATATTGTGTTACAGAACGTATCCTCTCTGGAGTTGACAGTGATCTTATTGCAATTTGTTATGATGAGATTTTCTTTGGGAAAATGATGTGAAGACAATCAAAAAAGGACACCGAAACAAATTTATAACCCTTGGCGTATAAGATAACTCGGAAACTTTTGAGACTTTATTTGTTGGAAATTAAGTTGACATGTATTTTTGTTTTCGATAATTTAGAAGTTGATCAATATTATTTACATCACCGGCGGCAATATTTTTAACAGCAGTAGCAGCAGCAATCGTGAAAACATCACATTCTTTCAGCATGAGGAATATATCACCTAGTAAATAGTGTACAGTGTCTTTTAATACATTTCAAAAGATTGTTTATTTTAGAATTGAGATAATTCCCTAAGTATTTCGAACACATTTCGCCAACGACTATTGTTTGTAATGCTGAAGTCCATTTTTCTTCCTTACACATCATTAAAAGAGCGAGATGGCAAATTAGGGTATTTCCCTGGTACGTGCATTTTCCATGCTAGTGAGGCAAGCATATATTGTATATGAACATGACAACAATGTCTATATCTTAAGTCACATACATTTGGCAATATTAAGGGAAAGAGGAATCAGATTTGTTAAAAACTCCAAACTCTTATGTATTAAGACAAATATCAAGGATGGGAAAGCTGTAGAAGTAACAAATAAATAAGCTATGCACTTTACAACACACTCGTATATTTATTCTTACATCAAAGAAATAATTTTATGTAAACGTTCTGCTAACTATTTTCAAATCATGTGTAATAATAATCTGTTTTATAGATTTCATATAAACTAAAACATGTAACATGAATACGAAATAAGTATTGTTAACACCAATTTAAATACAGCTGTGCTATAATATTCAAATCGAGATAGTTTGGGGTAATTTGATTTAATTGGCAAGCATTATCTGTCGAAATAAAAATAATAACAAAAAAACCAATATCAGGGAAAAATATCTTTCATTTATGTTCATATACGTTCATATACAAAAATGTAACAAAAAAAAATAAACTGTTTTATCTTAAGCAGGCAATTATTGTTTTTATTTTAATTATAATTGGAATATAACAAAACGTAATAATAACCAAATAAAGTATTTCGTATATTCATTCATTAACAACTATAATAAATGAAACATCATTATCGAGTAATCTTAATATCATATCATGAATGTTGTCATTGTAGCAATGTTGTCAATATCGAAATAAACAAACAAACAAACAAATACTGTCGCTGAAGTAGCTGAAGAATGTTTCCGTACTACCATCATTAATCAGCAATACCAGGAGTAACCATGAAATGTGGAATATTAACTGTCAATATATGTTGTCAAAATATTGCTCAGTAGAGACAGGAAACGTTACAAGTTTCATCGAAATGGTACTACATCAAGGCAAATCAATCTTTTGGCTTAGAGACATTTCAATGCCAACGAACCGGCATATTTATTTAATATAATTCATAATACTGCGCCATGATGCTGAGTACATCTCTCATTCAATCAAAGCCGAAGGATACCATATAACAAGGGTAGATGGCTTTAATCAAGAAAAGCTAATCAGCTGTAAACCCATCATCGTCATATATCTTACCACGACTGTCAGTATATGTCAGGCTCAGCAAAAGCAGATACGGATGTCAACGAGACCCGAATGGTTTTATTCGTGGTCGTAGAGCAAACATAGCACTTTATCAATTTCCTTCCGTGGAATTAATGGCAAGTAGTGTCATGGATAAACCATTTTTGCCAGTATATGTAGGCAATTTATTTATATGATAAGCTATAATGTGCTTTCAGTCTTGGGCTCTGATGGAAACTGGATAGAAACTGTTGTCGAAAAAAGTTACTTTGTTACATTTACCTTTAAAATGACTATATATAACAAATTTGGTAATTTGTAATAATAATTAATAATTTGGTAATATTTTTCGAATGACAGCTGTAAAAACAAAGCACAATGTGGTTATTCAGTGCAAATACCAAATTGCGCTTCGGTTGTCAATACATCCGGCCCCTTTCACTGTTTTACAGTTGCAAAATTCAGAAATCAGTTCCACTGCTAAACAGTGAATTACCTACACTCTTCGTTTCTGAAAGCCCGTAATCTGAGAAGCATACTTCTATTTTTCAGCCTTTGACCATTTTGTCTTTTGTTCATAACAACCTTACTTTCTACTTTACCACAACAAATACACTATAATTTTTCTAAACTAGAAGTTCAGTTGTAATTTAAAAGGCTATTTAGTTTTCAATATTCATTTCTGAAAGCACTGTACATACGAAGACTTCTGTAAATGTTTGCAAGTAAACGAGTTAATCGTTTCTCGGTTTACTACAAATAAAGTTTTAAGTATTACCGATTTGTGTTTGGTAATGAAAACTATAATCAGTAACTTTATTGTAGAACTGTATTGAAAATGCTGATTATGTTAATAATTTCAAAAATGTCCGTTACGAAGGCAATGTAATAGTTATTTTACATGATATTAAAAAAATAAAGACGAAATGATGTGTAAACAAACTGAAGATTGATTTTATATTTAATCAAGCAAGAAACGAGTTGTTTTAAAACCCGATCTAAAGGCAAAAACAAAGAAAATAACAAACAGTTAAAAAGAGTCCATCATTTTCCTAAGTGAAAAAGTAATTGTATAGACGTGAAGCTAGACACCGTTACCTTCTGAAATTAATTATGATTTTTATTTTTATTTTAGTTACAGCAATGTAGCCTGTATTTGCAAGAAGTAAAACGTATATAGAAAAGATATAAACAATTACATAATCAATTAACTATTCATTTCAAGGCATGCAAAAATAATTAAATTAAATACTGGTTTTTGAGATATTGCCTATATGCACTTTTTGAGGGGTTTGAAATTTAATTACTATAACAAAATATTAATTAATCACAAACATTTTCTAGAAGCTCAAATAATCAAGAAACAGTCAGACATCATAAACTCGCCTTATAGTATTTTATACAAGAAAGGCTTACAGAACAGCAGACCAAATGATCAATCATATTTGTAACAAAAACGTGCATTGATATGCCTTCAATGTTTTGAGAAATAAATAGTAATAACATATGTGCGTGTTTATATATAAATGTTACGATTTATAAAAAAAGAATGGAAAGTATTGCCAGATGGTTTAACATTTAACCAGTCTAGACAAACTTAAAACCATTTCAATTTCTAAATCACGTGTTGCACAAAGCAAACATAATTTTAAAAAAAACATCACCACCAAACCAAATGTCATTCATCCAGACATCTGATCTTTATACCGTGCAACAAAATATGCAATCATTTGAAGATATAAACTGAAGTTCAAAAAGAAAATGATTAAAACTGATCTCGAAATCATTCTAAACTGACGATTTCTTGATAACATATAATATAATCTTAACGTTTAGTTCTGTCTGCAACATCAGTATCCAATAAGCATCAGTATTTGTTCAATATCTTAAACATCAATTACTTGTTTCTCGTTGTAATCATTAAGCATTAAGTCCTGGTCTAGTAAATAAGATAAATCTAAGTAATGAAGTGAGAAAGCTGAGTAAAAGATCTCGTAAAATCCTGATAATCCAAGTTTAACATCTATTTATACACCGGGACACGATCTTCATTTTTAATCTCGATTAATTTTCTGTAATGTCATGTTATTACGATTTCATTGATACTGTACTAGGTCATCTAAGATTATTCTGTCTATCAACTTATATTTGTAATATGTATTTTTTACTGTGTTATTTTGATTTTTTACTTGAAAACTAATCCTAAAGTCACATAGCAATAGTTTAATATTTAAATATTAATAACATTTGTATCGCGCATATCTCAAATGTAAATCTATTTACCTAGAGTGATGAAATCAGTGTAGGACTGTTATTCAGCATGTGAAGCTGTGCGTTTTTGTCTGGAATTTCACTAAATGATTTAATAATGACCACTGACTTAGTCACAATATTCAGTTTTAATAGTTTTATATCATATCATAAAATCAGGATAAAACTTGAAAAAGAAATTGCATTATCAAATGACAAAATAAACCAACATAATATCAAATGGTCTGGTTTTGAGGTATGAGTTTAGATGCTGCGGGTTGAAAAAAATGTCTTATATTTTTACTCCTCTACCCATTATAAAATGCCACCTTTTTAGAAAGTGTGTATACAAAATACAAAATGGTTTACATGATTGCAGCTGAAATAACCATTACAATTTTTGATAATTATATGAACTTGGAAACGATCTAAACATTCCATACATCTATGTTTTATTATTTTTTTTACATTAAACATTTTTTTTTTAATTTTTCACATGTTCCCATAAACTTAAAAACATCTTCTTTGACATCTAGGTAACACAAATGTTTGCTTGATCTGACGATCCTTAAATACATGTTTATTTGTATTGTTAAAAATATTTTTCATCATATTTTTAATGTACGAAAATTGAAAAAAAAATTATAAAAAAATAATACAGGATTTTACAGTCATGCATCTGAAATTGTTTTCTTTGTTTTTCTCATAGTTCTAGATATTATTTTCCCCATACTTTTGCGCATATATGTGGGTAGCATGGGTTGTTCTCTTTCCAGCAACATCTTTCTCAACATATTTCGTCTTACAAAACGCTTTGGGTTTTAAATTTTTAAAATTAAAAACAAATTGTCTGTTTGTTGACAAATTTCACCACAAAAAATGTCACACTTTCCCCAGAGCATTAAATGGTTTGATCTTTAAAAGTTTACATACATTTCTTTTCAATGTCATGAACATTGCAGTACTTATAAAGTAAATGTTTTAATGCATAATGGTAAACAAGTGCATGGTTTCCATGAGGTACTATGTACATAGTCACCTAAGCCTACAATAATGTTTTAGCGGAGTTGTCTCCATTTGTTTTCAGATATCTAAACCAGGATTTCGTTTCAGCTGAACTATTTTTTACCAGAAAAATTATATTTTAAATACTTTGTTCAGACTGTGTACTCTGTTGCAATTAGTAACACATATATCTAAAATAGGTAGTGCCTACTTGAAGTAATTAACTGTTTATATTTTTACTTCCAATGCCTACAGTATGCATATAGGGACTAATTAAAACAAAGACAAAATGGATTTATTCCAAACTGATCGCCTCGGTCTTTAGGCTACGCAATATTATTATA
Source organism: Mercenaria mercenaria (assembly GCF_021730395.1). Lineage (NCBI taxonomy): Eukaryota > Metazoa > Mollusca > Bivalvia > Venerida > Veneridae > Mercenaria > Mercenaria mercenaria. The sequence goes on from NC_069371.1 coordinate 22,991,878, forward strand.
TTTTGAAAATACGGAAATACCCGATGTTTCACGATTGGGATATATTCGTTTATGTATGATTTCCCTTCGCAAGACTTCGTCAGTTCTTTTGTCAGCTTACCTAGTTAAATTTGATATTAAGTTTCGTATGACTCATTTTTCGGCGAACGCCGTCTAAATTCGTTTTCGTTTCCTATGCCACGTGACTTCAGTTTGCAAATCAAACTACTTGATAACGCAGTATAGATAATTTATCAAAATGGAAGATTTATGTAACACTCTGCATGATTGGACGAGAGTATCAATTTCTTTCACTCTGTTGATTGTGCTACGCTGAGTGAAATGTAGACAAAGCGTTTATCCTAAACGACGCTGTTCACAGTTTTAAAGCTAACTTTGGCTCAGTATATTTAGCAAGAATATTGATATATCTCAAAATGATAAGTAAGTTTAATAAATATGATAAAAACCTGTTCAAATACCAACATATGTCGAATTAAAGAAAGAGCTGAATACGGTCTGCGTATCACATGAATAAGGATGTGATAAGAGTCTTTTATGTAGAGAAGTGCTTTTTAAGGTATTAGATCACTAATAGAGAACCTCCTTTTTGAAGAGTATTCAATTCCTACCATAAACCTACTTTTACTGCAATTCTTAGGGGTGCGTAGGTTCAAGCCCTACTGGGACCAAATTTTTTTCCCTTATTTTCCTTTTTTACTAGTAAGTGTTTACTTCTTTCGAGACTTTTTATTGATTTTTGTACAAAAATGTAAAAAGATGAATCTTATAAGCGATTTATTGGTGTTAAAAAAGTAAATTTACTACTTAAACAGATGGGGTAGAGTTACACATCTCTAAAAATATTGAGTTACACGCGGTGAAAGTTCTCTATTTTGCTTTCACTCTTAGATTATATATTGTGGAAGAAATCTAGATAGGTTTTACATCTTCCCTAAGGTTATTTTTAAATGGAGTAAGCAAAATTCAAAACAGAAACACATCATTCGACCTTATTTTTTCAATGCTGAAGTATAAATTCTGTCCCATTAAATTCGTTTACTTGAGGCACCATAGGAAAAATGATACTGACATTTTTATTTTGTGTTTTAAAATTGTTTACCAATAGTTTGATGTTTCTTCTATTGAAATTAATGGTAAAATGAGTTCTCTGCAAACGTTTTGGATACTGGCTATCACTTTGAAATTTGTCTCTACTTGAGCTTGAGGAGATACCACAAGTTATTCAAAATTTATAAAAAACGGCACGGTAAAAGTTGTTTAAAATTTGCAGAATAGTGCAAAACACGGTTACCTTTCAGAATATACCAAGCAAAGGCCATTTTGTAAACCTTACTATTAGTGACCTAATACCTTAAAAGATTTTCCTTGTTACAATTGTCGTCTGTATATGAAAAGGTTTCTTGCTTTTGTGACTTATTCAGATTGCATATCAAAATGAGTACTTGTTTGCTTTGATATATTTGTTATAAATTATTTAACTGATTTGTTATATATGAATATTTTTCTTTAGTATGGTATGCAAATATTGAACTCAGTTGAAATCTGTTTTATTATATATATGCTATATAATGACTGAATCTCATTACACTGAAACGATGGTACGCTGCATACAGTTTATCTATGTGATATGACTATGGTCAAACTTTCCTTATGAAACAAAAATATTGAAATAATTACAATTGTATGTTTTGCTTGACCTTCACTTTTTTTTATAGGTGTGACGTCATTGTCCAAAGATTCGTGAATAGCGAATATGCTTTTGTTAAAGCGGGATCAGTTGGTCTATTTTAGAAATAAATAAAAATAATAAATAAAAAAATCCTTTAATTGATTTTTTTCTCATGTATTCTAATCAAACTTGATTTGTAGCCAACTTTGTTCAGCTGGGACATTTGACCCCTTTTAGTGGCTGCTAGAGCTAAAACTAGAAATGCCTTTATACAGCGTCTCATGAACAGCTTGGTGGATCTTTGTCATACTTGGTCTGGAGCATCATTATAAGGTCCTCTTCCAAATTTATTTATATAGGAACTTGGGCCCTATTAGGGACCACTATAGCTAAAAGTAGATATGCCTTTCTTCGCATTAACCACTAAAATGTAATGGATTTTTATCAAACTCGATGTGTAACAATATCGTAAGGTCTCCTGCTATTTTGTTACAAATGGGGATAGGGACCAATTTAGCTAAAAATATAAACACGTTTAATGACCTCGCTTCATGAATCTTCATCAAACTACTGCTGTAAAAATTCGCCTAAGGACAAACGAAACAAAATTGCAACCCCACGAAACCTTTGCGAAAAATTAAAATAGAACCATTTAAATTGTTAAAGTGCGGTGTTTAGTTTTGCAATTTGAAAAATGTTTGATGAAAGATGAATGTTAGATGAAAAATTCATAAAGTTCTATCCTTATTACAATTCGCCGACCATCATTTTTAAAGATATTTCTTGTTTATAATGAAAATACTATATTTTTGCTTGTAACAGTATTTCATATTACATTTTATGTACAGGTGTAATACTACATCGCAAAGTAGTGAAGGTATAATCAAATTAATCTGTAGTGCCGAACATATAAAACACCACGTATCCTTCAGAACATATATAAATCATATTTAGATACGCACGATACGTATATGTATGCGCTGGTTCATATTCGAATAACAGTTTATCATCATCGTGCTTTTTATTAAAAGACTATTTTATGTCTCACACATAGAGCAGTAAAGTTACCATCTTTAGCTTAGTTGTATTAATTAGCAAATAAAATATTCTCAAGATCAAGAATGAAAATATAAGGGGTTCGTCATTGTAATGTCTGTCGAAATAACTGTTTATTTTATGATTTTTTACACACAAAACAGTAAAAATAATAAAGTGATCAGTAATTCAAATATTTTTAACTTATCTTGGAACCTATAAAAAGCAGGTCATTAAATACAAGTTATATTCATAAACTTAAAAGCCCTACACATCTTAAACTAGGCCGACTACAGATAGCTGTTACAGCAATGGATAGATAGAGCAGACGAATTGCTTCAAATATCCTTCATCGAGTACATTTTTATATGAACAAGTTATGATATATATATATACACACCGTATTGTGTTGTTTGATGGAAATCTCCGTCAACGTCAGGAGATTAACAAGTTCAAAGCGGAAATCGTATCTTTTATCGACATATTATTTTGTTTTTAATTTATCATAATTTAGCAAAATGTTAGATATAAGTCCAACAACTACGCCTGCTAACCAAGACAAAGGACATTGTGTGATTTCAATTACCGTTCTCCTCAAGTAAACTTCAAAATAAAATTTCTACTAATCTTCTATGGAAAGAAAAATATGACCCTGATAATGAAAAAAAAACGACCCCACAATGTCTTCATTCACCAAAAAATGTAGAAAATGACTTTGAAACGTTTTGTCTGAGTACTTCCCCTTATAATTCATATACAATTTCATTTTCAAATGGCATGACTCCCCCCCCCCCCCCCCCCCCCCCCCCCCACACACACACACACACTCACACCCATGCAGCAAGAAGCCACTCATGGAATATGTGTATATATCAATAATCAACATTATGTGTTAATATTTTTCTGTTGCATTGGTGGGGGGGGGGGGTACTTTTATTTCCAAAAAATGCACATACACGGTGTACCATGATTATTGACACATATACATTTTTTGTATGATGAGTTTCTATCAAAGATAATATTTTACACTTGAATGGGGCAATATTAACATTAAATAACATTCTCATGGTTCCTGGACACTTCAAAGAATTAATATGTTGCCTCTCCGACCTTCTAATTATCATATTATTGGTCATAATATTAACATCATTTTTTGACTAACCTATCAGATTTTTGGTATGTAGGTACAATTGAAGGACTTACCATTTTTGATAAGGTTAAAAGTACAGGACTGAGGTCAAGGTCACTGATACTAAACAGATTTCTGAACATTACTCCACATGTTCTATTTTCAACCATACAATAAAATACACGATTGCCTCACTAAACTGGGATGCATTTAACTATATGTGTGTGATGTAGGGACACTGTGGTCATTTAAATCAAAGACCACTGCAGATACAAATCAATGCAAAAATGTTGATTTCTTTTGGTTTTTGCTTAGTTAGGTACTGTAATATATGTCATATAAAATTCTGTAGACATTGAAGCTTACATGTCTTAAAATGCTTATCAGGAATCAGAAATATTTTTGGATATGGTCATTGTAAAGAAAACCATACTTAAGTTTAAGTACATTAATTGAATGTTTCACACATTATAAACAGAAGTCTAATATATAACATAATAATACTGCAGTTGCACCAAATACATCTCTCTATATTTTACAATACAATAACCCAGATATGTACAATGTACTCAGATTTATATATAAATCAGTCTAGATATTGACCACTACAGTTAGAAACATACCGTTGTGATAAGGATGGACGTACCGGCGACAATAACTATCAGAACAAATCTACACCCTTTACAATATTTACAAATTTATTTACATAAAATGATTATTAACAATGAATAAATGATCAATTGAAAAAAACTGATTATAAGAAAGAAAAAAAGAAAATCAGAGTTCAGTATCTCTAGATACAAAGTTTTAACACTGACAGTTCAGTTGTAACGTGACGTGGCACAGTTGTTTCAGTTAACTTCGAACTTTAAGTAGCACAAAAAATATAACATATCTTCAGATAAAGTCCCTTTAAACCGTGAATACGTTGACTCCGTTTTGGCTCCCTATGATGGTAGGTGATTGCCTCCCTGATCTGACTTCAGAGGATATCAAAAATCATCGTCTTTGCGGTTTACGGCACAACCATGGGACGAAAGCTCCGCGCTGGGAAAATCACATCCAGGCGAGTGAAGACAAATGAACCTCGGGTATTGTACTTCCGGGTTGTGACATCATTACCAGGTAAAAATCGTCTGGCGGAAGAAGCTAAAATATATAACATATGGTAAGCACCATAGCAAAACAAACAAGTGAATGAAGTATTGCCATGCAATACAAAGTCCCCTACTGGAAGGCACCTAATTTTCTCTTCTGCAGTATAACATAATGAACTGATATCTGTCAATGATGTATGAACAATATTGTACTATATATACAATAAAATATAACAAAGCACTTGGATTAAAATTTGCATATATAAAAACGTACAGTTGTTTCATTTGGATTTTTTTTTTGCCGATTATACAAAAAGTTATCATAAAAGATATTTATAGTAACAACAAAGTGAAATAAACCCTAAAAAAAAAAAAAAAAAAAAAAATCTATAAAATATAAGTCCACTCTTTACCAGTAGAGATAGATCAAAATACACCTAAAATTTGGATGTACTGTGCATGTTGTACCACAGAAAAGTGGTCTCAATTTTTCCCTATGGCCAGTAATAAAAAAGTTACAATATAATCTATTTATAGTAACAACAAAGGGACATAATTAAAAAAAAAGTGTGCCTCATAGTGGTGAACATTTCTGCCAAGTTACATCAAAATCCCTCCATGCATGAAGAAGAAATGCTCGGACAAAGTCATTCTTGAATTTGAACTTTAACCTCTAAGTATGACCTTGACCTTAGACCTAGAGCCGGGGCTTTGCGCACAACATCTTGTCTCATCCAGGGAAATGTTTGTGCCAACTGATATTCAAATTTTGCATGACAAAGTTATACACCGGACAGGAAAAAAAATCCTATTGACCTTTGATCTCAAAGTGTAACCTTGACCTTTAAGCTAGGGTTCTAGGTGTTGCGCGTGACACGTCGTCTCATCATGGGGAACATTTATGCCAAGTAATATTGTAATCCCTTGATGGATGACAAAGTTCTGGACCAGACAGGAAAAAAACCCTACTGACCTTTGGCCTCCAATTGTGACCTTGACCTTTGAGCTAGGGGTCCGGATTTTGCACATGACACGTTGCCTCATCATTAGGCACATTTGTGCTCAGTAATATCAAAATCCCTTCATGGATGGCAGGGTTATGGACCGGACAGGAAAAAAGCCCTATTGACATTTGTCCCCCAATGGTGACCTTGACCTTTGAGCAAGGGCTCCGGCATTTGCGCAGGACATGTTGTCTCATCATGGGGAACATCTGTCTAAGTAATATTGAAATCCCTTAATGAATGACAGAGTTATGGACCGGACAGGAAACAGACCCTGTTCAATGCCATGTTAACATTTGACTGCTAAGTGTGACCTTGACCTTTGAGCTAGGGGTCTGAAAGTTGTGCACGACACATCGTCTTATTATGAGGTACAATTGTGCCAATTGATATTAAAATTCCTTCATAGATGGGAGAATTATGGACCGGACAGGAAAAAAGCCCTGTTGACCTTTGACCTCAAATTGTGACCTTGATCTCTGAGCTAGGGGTGCAGGTTTTGCGCATGACACATCGTCTCATCATGGGGAACATTTGTGACAAGTAACATTAAAATCCCTTCATGGATGAAAGAGTTATGGACCGGACACGAAACAGACCCTGTTCATGCCATGTTAACATTTGACTGCTAAGTGTGACCTTGACCTTTGAGCTAGGGCTCTCAAAGTTGTGCATGACACATCATCTTATTATGAGGTAAAATTGTGCCAAGTGATATTAAAATCCCTTCATGGATGGGAGAGTTATGGACCGGACAGGAAAAAAGCCCTGTTGACCTTTGACCTCCAATTGTGACCTTGACCTTTAAGCTAGGGGTCCGGGTTTTGCGCACGACACGTCGTCTCATCATGGGGAACATTTGTGCCAAGTAATATTAAAATCCCTTCATGGATAAAAGAGTTATGGACCGGACACGAAATTGCGGACGGACGGAATGACAGAATGACGGAATGACGGAATGACAGAATGACGGAATGACGGAAAAGTGCATTCCTATAGTCCCCGAAACTGGTTTTCAACCAGTAGGGGACTAATAAGTCAGGGCATAAAACTGTTCCTTTGAGTACACTATACCTCCGTAGGCGCCCATAAATAATACGTGCTACTTATAAAAAATATATGTGCTACTAAGTTCATACGTCACGTGATTAAAATACGTCACTTATTACTTTCATTATTACAAAAATTAATTACTTAAAAGTCTAAAGTTAAAGTAGGAAAGAGATATGAAAAGTTTATGATGAAGAATTATAGATACGGAAATGATAAACTGCAGCTATTATTTACAAATACAAATTAACAAAATTCAATGCAATTTACACGTTATACCATAGTTTGTATCAATATGATGTCTAATGCCATACAACAAAACGGGCATTATATGTATATGCTATAGACTGGCTTACAATTTCATATTACAATAATATAAATTACATACATGGTACTAGACTTGCCATTATAGATTTATACATTACAGTGCAATGCAGTATCGGCGTTCCATAACAACGAAATGTATGACATATGCTTTTGAAATAGAGTACTTTACAATTATCATGTTACAAATTTCAGTACAAATCTTACATCTTATATAAATGAAACATTTTAGGCTCTTCTTTCGAAACAATTTACAAAAGTCTGAAAAATTTAATAAATAGTCCTGACATACCGAAACTAGCCAAAATCACATGCCGAAAAGTAAACGTGTTACAAAATTCTGTAGAATGAACAAAAAATTACCAAATAAAAATCGTAATTCAAAAATCATACAAAAATCTAACAAGTAAACTTCTTACCTCGATCGAGCATAAATTTCTACCAAGAAAAATCAATTTGACATAGATTCGTCTCATGTCGAAATGTGGTGTGCGCTAGGCAAATCTAGTCCAGTCTATATGTAGGGTAATGTCGCCAAATACTAAATTTCATGGGACTCACGGCTAATGCGGGAACTCTGACTATTTTTATTTTCACGGGATTCACGATATAGCCGGGAAATCTGACTACTTTGGCGCGGATTGAAATTGACAATTTGAGGCCCGTTATAGTGGTTTTGGGGATAAAAACATGAATTACTTAAATGTAGAATATTCCAACTTTCTTATTACTGGACCGAATTTAATAAAATTTACAAGGAAATTTAAGTTATGAAATACAGAAAAACATGAGAGGTATTTTATACGTAAAATCAGACATTTATCTCAATAACTCAAAAATTTACAAAAAGATGATGCAATACCTGCATTTACGCTACAGATACAATAAGGCCCGTACGTCAGTTTGTGACAACCGTCTGTTTATACCTGTCCTGATTTACACACAATAGAGTGGTCAAGGTTGATATGAAAACGCATGGGTGTGTTCAATGATACAGGGTGGACAATAAGTTTTACCACGATTTGATGTTTTTCTGTGCAGTTTCTATTGAACAGTATCTTAAACTCTTAAATAAAACATATTTTCTGCTAAACGATATATTAAATGTGTATCAAAATTGTAATTACTTAATGCTAGATCATTACTAAATGAAAAATGTACTCAAAAATATTTTTTAAAAATTCAACCCTTGCTAATTTAATCTTGTTATTTTTCTTTTAATAATCAAAACTCAAAGAGTTATTCAATGAATATTACTGGAGACATATCAAACTAAAAGATTTAATTCACTTTTATGCCCTTGTGCGCCTTCTCTTTTAAATATTCATGGTTGAAAATGAGGACCAGATACCATCAAATCGTACGATGTCCTTTGGAATTTCATACTTTTAGCTATTAGACACAAATCATCAAAACACAAATATATTTTGATCAATTTAGGGTACAAAGCAGCAAAACAATGATGGAAACAGCGTCGCTCTGTTTAGCTGCCAATATATCAAGTATAAATAAAACGTGTACGGTAAACATAAATCACCAAACACATAATATGGATAGAAGAATTTTACGAACCTTACCAGGTGGTATCTAAAAGTAAACAGTAGAATAACATCTAATTCGGTTTTTGATAAACGCGGGAAATATAACACCACAAAGTGAAAGTCATATTGACCCGTTCTTGTGTGACTACACCCACCAGGGTTTTACAGTATGGGAATTTGTGTGCGTGTGTGTGCCTGTGTGTACGTATGCGTGTGCGTTTGTGTTGGTGTTTCTTTTTGCGGAACAGTTCGTGCAGAAACATTAGCATGCACATTTGTTAGATCTTCCTCATAATTTATATTTCCTACCACTTAAGGTTAGGTAAGTTTAGCTATATGACGACATGAAGTAAATCAAGTAAATATTTCACGCAGTCGGAGAAGTCAGACTCTATATAACTGGATGAATAGTTTTCCAAATACGAAGAATAATCAGCTGTATACGTTTAATTGAATATCATAGAAAAATTACCCCGACGTCTGCCAATTGGTGAAATGGTCCTCTCAAATGAATTAAACTGTGTCATTTCGACAGATTTTAAGAGACACAAACCTATCAGGGAAATTATCGCAATACTTCTTACAATTTATATAATCTAGCTGTTGATAGTAATATTTTCAATTCATAAGGTATACATGTAATAAGACATTACATATATAATGAGGTATTGCATGCATCTTGTTATGTCCAAAAATGACGCCTGCAACAACTTAATGAACTGATAAAAATCTAGTTGGTTCAACTAAAATTTGGGTTTCTAAGATAGAACGTAGGCACGAAACATAACGGTTACCGTGATATTAAGTATTTTTCTTATATTTCCTACCACTTAATGACCCACCACGATCTAGTGACCTATTTTTCCTCCTACATGAATATCGTGAAAATCACTTGTTGAAATACAGATATATCACAGGATGACAGGTGGACAATTTAGGTCCTTTTTGAATTAATGTGTTTTCACAACTTTATCTGCAAATATATTCAGTCAATCTCCTTTCAGTATAGTTTTAAATCATAAATAAATAGCAATCTAACCATGTAGAAGCAAAGTGTGGTCTAAACTCTACTTACTACATCAAATACTATGCGTACTGTAGTATTCCTTCAATAAATTGCTTAGACATTTAACAGATTGGCTTGGCCTAATATATGTCACTGTCAATGTGTAAAGAAATACTTGTATTTCTCAATTTATTCGTGCAAATCGAGTATAATTACCATCATCACGATCATGGAAATACAAAAGAATACAGTTATTCTATTGTGCGTCTTAAGTAAATCTGTTTGAGTTAAGATATTGTTTACTATAACGGGATGACCTAATATTGAGAAAAAACAGTAACATAATCCTAGACGGTCCAGCTGGTTAATGCGGTTCATAAAAAGTACTTGTCATTTACATTCTATGCTGCAGTCGACTATCTTGATTTTAAAGGAAATCACTAGATACAGTCAGACTAATATGACGTCGAAGACGGATATGTTACAATAACAAGAACAAGGGATAAGAAAAGGAGTCATGACTATTACCGATAGCTACTTTCCATCAAAATCGCTTAAATCTAGTAATCAGTATACTATACTCCAAACAAATTATACATGGCAAACTACAAATAGTTTGTCGCAAATTCGTGATACTCGTGTTATCTTGTATAAGAGATATATATGCTATTGTTAAATGAAGCGATCGCAGAAGACAGATATAGTACTTTGTGAAATGTGGTTAATATCTCGTTTTGTTTCAAAGAGAAAAAATAACCAATATTCAGTTGTTAAAAATCTTTAGAGTATACGTGATCAATTATTCATTTATACTTTGATGCAGTCACAATTTACATGAACAAAAATAACGTTTGTTGTACAAAGATGTGAAAGTGCTTTTATGTCATGCACACATATTTAAGTAAATTATATATATTAACATCATCTACAGAATTCATCAATTAGAATTATGGTTGAATGACAAAATACGTTCTAACAGCACGTTCTGAAATTAACAATAAATATAAATGTGTATATTAAAACGAGCTGGTTCGTAGAATATAGCAACGTAAGGAATGTATGTTCTGACACAAATCGCGTGTTCAAATTGAGAGATTAATTGTTTCTCACCACTGAGATTCCAAGCTATACTCGATCTGTGGAATGATGTTATCACAGAAGCATTCAAGCTGCCTCTACAGTTGGTGTTTAAGATGAAAGAACGTTTGGGATTACCTATGCAATGCTCTAATTAAATTTAAAGGCACAAAATGAAACAAAAAAAAAAAAAAAAAAAAACAACAACAAACGTTTTCACATATTTTACAATCTTAGATTTTAGTAAAGAGCTTAAGAATTGCTGGGTTGTCTGAATAGAGAAACAAAAGAAAACTAAAGATAACATTTACAATTATGTGTATCGTATACCTAGAGATCATATTCATTTGGCATTGACATACATTCTAGTGAAAAATGAATGGTTTGAAAAGAAACGACAATTTATACCTAATATCGTACATAAGATATTTATCGTAAATATAACCATACGCAATATAGAATAGTGGCAATTGCAGATGAAATATTAACAGTAATTATGGTCTGAGATTTCGTCTTTGATAATCGATTAGTTATTAATAGAACTTCATTTTGGAGCCTCTTCTCCCGAGTGTGTTGTTCATTGAAAATGAATGAAGTCATTTATATTCCCGCAAACTCAAAGTTGATGAAGATCTTCGACGGTGATTGGGTGACAAAAAGTATCCGTAGGCGTTTGTTGCTTCGATGTGTATTCAAATGTCATACACTTGCAATGTCATTAGTTAGCAAATAGTGTTATTGCTGAGCAAAATATTTTCTCTATATTTGTTTGAATTGCTTGTACAAGTTCATAACATAATAATGTAATAGCCAACATAGTTTCAGACACGGCATTTAATTATATCACATGTTATTGTACTGATTACGTAATTTATCATTTGTTTCTATGTGAAAGGAAAAATAAAAGAAGAGTAAATTTGGCCAATAAGAGAGATTAAAATTTTGCTTTCAAACAGGCTATAACTACGATGCACATACAGGCCTTGTTCAGACCGCGCATTATATCTTAACACGAGGAAATTAGAAACACGCACAGTGAAATTACAGCCTACTGATAAGCATTACTGTCAAAATAAGGCAATTTAATAACTTTATCTAAATGATATAAGAAACGTTGTGAAACTTAAATCTGTAGCACCAGTAATTATAAAACTGAGTCACAGCACAGAAGGTGTTTTTTGCCGCCACTTGTTAGTTTGGTATGACTGTTCTGATCAACATTTGTTCTACACAGCAGTATTTGATCAAAACTCGAATCTTTTTAATATTTAAGAATAAATGCCTTATAAAATTTTGCTACACTGTTTTCAAAACATTTGGACCTCAATGATATTTTAAAAGCTGTGAAGAGACGGTTTTGAATAAAGAAATATTTTACGTAGCTTGTATGTTTTACTGCTGTAAATTTACATATTTCCTATCTTGTGGTTAGATATAGCTTTTGTGCATATTTGTATTGATATATTAAGTCTAAAGAAAGATATCTACGTTCTCGATTGCATTAATGAACAGTAGGCTTATTGTTTATTGATGATATGATATTCCATTCCATATGAAAGATTCAGACTTTATTCTATGTCTCCGATAAATGATGTTACACTAAGACGTATATGTGCACGGTATTTCAAGCATAAAGAACTTCCTTAAAGGGTGCTGTTGTAAATGTTATCTAACCTATAAAAAGATATATTGAAGCAAGGAATATTATATATAAGAACAATCAAAGACGCCTCGGTAGAAGTGAATATTCCAAAAGTCACATTTTATTGTCAAACGAAAGCCAGTGATGAATTTTCGATACAGTACAGTACAGTTACAGTTTCAGTTACAGTACAGTACGGTACAGTATTGTATTATATTGAAAATTCATCAAATAATTATTTTTGATTGTAGTGAAAGACGCAAGATGCCCCTCCGGACATTATGTCAAACGGACGGGCACCCAGTAGAGCCACCGACCTTCCGTAAGCCAGCTTGATAGCTTCCTCACATGAAGAACTATATGCCCCAAGCGAGGCTCGAACCCACATTGGTGGGGGCAAGTGATTTGAAGTCAGCAATCGTAACAACTCGACCACGGAGGCCTCTGACTTACTTAATAAGAAATTATTCTTAGATGTTTTCTTTCTGCGACAACATGAGGTTGAAATTTTCATGGATTTGCTAACTTGACCAACGTATGCCAGGTTAGGATAGCACTCAAAATGCAATAAAATGTCATATTCTACCCTTTAATGTTACGCATTTATACCACTGAGAATGTAAGATAATTTTGGTGTCAGGATCAAATTACGTATTGGGATAATAAAGTAAATGTTCTTTTCATTTTCACATTACATGTAACTTTACTCAATTCAGAAATCATTCACACATCATAAGGAAGTGAATGGTCAATCATTTATTTCATGTTTCAGAACTTTAATAGGTGAACATGATGCAGTGTAGCAGTCTCATACGCAGTGATCTCCCCTTACAGCAGAGACACCTGCCATCACAAACATTTTTATCAGGATTCAAACTTAAGTTCTTGCTTAAACTTAAATCTGTTTCAGTATTTTTCTGTTATAAAATCATATAATTATGTGGTCAGGTATTTTGCAATCATGACATTGTGCTCAAGTGGATGTTTTCTACCATGCAATCAACATGTGTGCAAATGAACGGAACTTTTAAATGAAAACAGAGTTAATCAAAACTAAATCTAGAAAAAGATTTCCATTGTATTGTTGAAGTATTCTCATAAATTACCTTAATTAGAATCAGCACGCGTCGGCTTACAATTTTCGTTCGCTCTGTCACAAAAGTACTTTGAATAAATAGTTTGATATTTATATACAAAATGGCAAATGGCAGAACAAAAGACTGGATGTTGATCTACAGTCAGGTATATGCATAACACGTTTGCTTAGTAATTGCTCATAGATAAACTACATTACTACATAGTTTCCTGCTACAAGAATACGGCCCTAAGCAACTACAGAAATTATTTGGATACGTCCTACAAGGACTAATGACAAAGTTACATGATATCTTTTTTCTCATATGTGTTTGTTATGTTTTTTGCAGAAGTCAGTTTTGTTTTATAATTAATCAGTCAGTCAAAAAATTCATTATCATTCAGCAAAAGTACGTTCCAGATAAACTTTATATGGCGCGAATGTGTTACATTTGTTCATGGGTAGAAAATATTGCACTAAATAGCTGGTTCAAATTCCGATGCATTGCAGTGGTACAAGAACAAATGAAAAGACTCTGTTTATCTCTTGACAGCCTTGTCGGCTTAAAAACATAATTATACAATGTACTGTTGGAATCTCTTGGTGCCGTTTGGTCATATAATTGACAAAAGAAAGATCGGGAGAATACGTTTTAATCAAAAAGAGTTAATCAGCCGTATACGATTGTTAAGCCATCATAGGAATTTATCATTCCTTGACTGTCAGTCCCTGACAGCCGTGCTCTTACAAATCAGATCGCAGTCAAACTTGAGCATATTTTAGGAAAAGAAAAACTTCACTGACTTTGTCTGTGTTACGTCTCAAAATGTATGAAACCAAACATTTGGATTGTGCTTATGTAAACTGCCAATATATACAGAGTTACACAGATGCAATTTATTAAATATCATAACTTTTCTGGCAATTTTCGTCAACTAATTCACTAAATACAGTTTAGGAAAGGGAATGGATATCACTACTGGATGCACATACCATTAAATAGGGTTTAAAACCCTGTAAAATATCCATTAAAATAGGAAAAACCGTTAATCAACCCCATTAATTCTTGCATTACTTTATTTAACAGGTTTCACAATATTAATGAGTTACATGTTAAAATACCATTAAAACACCCATTTTGACCATGAATCATGCCATTAAATATTTAGTTTGTAGCTAAAATAGTTAATGGCTTTGAAAAAATAGTGAAATTCTGTATATTTTGAATTTAACAGGATTATTCATGGGCCTTTAATTTGATTTAATGCCCATTAATTGTTCAGGTTGTGTACGAGTTCATTTAAGAGTAAACTTAATTGCCCTTAATAGCAATGTAATGCCCATTAAATCCTACATTCTGTAAAATGTGTTTCGTATATATTCTCTTTTTGTTTTTTTGCTTGCTCTCCTATTGTATGCTTATAATTCCAGCAGTCTCATATTGTTCTAAAATGGAATTTAATCACAATAAATACATACTATGCACTTATCGTCTATAATATACCATGATGTTATATTTAGTTGCATTAAAGTTATTTCCCCTTGATGCAGTTTCGCCATATTTTTCAAATGTTTGCCAAATTGTAGTTATTTCAATGAAAGCCGGATGAAAACGTATTAATTTGTTTGATAACATCAATCTACAATATTTTGGTAAGGGGAAATACGTATTGATGCATGCCAATTTTTCTGTTCTTTGTTTTTCTTGTCCAAATATTCAGCATTTGTATAAGAAAATGGGTGGGGTAAGGAATTTACATTATAAAATGTGTTCAGACAAGTTTAGATTTTCAAATTTTCCAATCCTTGAGTAGAAACTAAGGTTTATAGAGAAATAAACAGTACACATAATTGTGAAGATTTACAGTCTGATTTAGATTTATTTGGGGCATGTGCAGATCAATCGCTTCTTCGTTTTGAACAATGAATCAAAGAGTGTGGTACGCTTGATTGGAGATGAGAGAAGCCCTCAAACATTTGCTCTTAGCTGTTTAAGTGCATGCACGTGAGCACAAAGTACTGAAGTAGAGCTAAATTGTGATTGCCCATTGTGAGCTGACATTTTTATCAACAGTTGCTTTTTGAATAAACCTGATACCTAATGTCTGTACCAATAAAAACTTGGTCAGACTGTTTGTCAATATTATAATGTTGAATAGTGAAAACTACCCACATGGTCACTTGATCTATTAAACCGGTACCTGTAAACCCTTCTCAGTACAACTTAATACAATACAATATCCATTTATTTTCTCATTTCATATGAACATATGACAGATTAAGGATACAATAATTATAACAAATGTTTGAACGAGGCTGTTACATGTGTTTACATTACAAAATAATAAGAGAAAAAACAAGAAACAAATATTCTTCTAGCATTTTACAAAACAGTACAAATGTATAGATACTATTACATGTGTAGTAATAAGTAGTTTAAATTGATACGGCAAATATTAATATGAAGTTGATTATCTTAAGATGTCTAGTTCTGATGGCAAATTTTCATGGCATTTAATTTGATATACAATTAAAATATTATGATCCCATTAAAATTAAATCTGACATATTTAATGAGACCATTAATCAATTTTTTTAATAATCAACGGCCATTAACAGAGTATTAGAAAATTAATGGCCCCATTAGTTCTTACTAATTAATGTGGAATTAAGGGGTACTTTTTTAATGGCACATGAATTTCATGCCAATTAAATTTTTCATGGAGTTTTAAGGAGCCTGTTAACTTATTTAATGGTTTATTTTAAGCAGCTTTTCATGGCCATCAAAGTAATATTTTATGTATGGCATTAAAACTATGGTCATGAAAATCCCATTAAATAGTAAGAAATAATGGGTGAATTTTAATGGTGATCTGTTCAAACTCTGTTAAAAACGTTTGAAAAATTAAGGCCAATTTCATGACCCTTTAAATGGCATGTGCATCCAGTAGTGTATCTTCACGTTATAACTTTTATTTCGACAATTTGAAACTGATTAGAAACAAAATCCAGTGACATATCAGAAAATCGTGCACAGCTTACGACTCCTCTTCGTTACAGTTATTTTGTTATCTTAATCCATCATTCATCTAATAATACAAACATTTGCAAAATGCAATCCGATAAAAATACAGTTCCTTGTTTATATTCAAAATATCGTTAAAATAGGGAAAATGATATAGCCGTTTCAATTCAATTTTGATCAGAACCGTCAGGACAAATAGTTGTAGCTATAATCAAATGTTTGTTTTCGAAATGTTTGTGTCACGTTATGAAAGACTTTCATAAAGAGCAATTTTTGACATTATTACACAAATGTTGTTTGTACAAAAACAAACGATTTGTGCTATTTACTTTACAAAATATATACGTATAAAGTGAATGTTAATTTTGTATAATACCTACTGAAATGTGTTAAATACAGATTAATAACAGGCTGGTAAGTTTCAATTTATCAAATTTTAAGAGAGATGTTGTTCGTATATTTAGAACTAGTAACAATCGCTGTACTTTAGCATCATCTTGTTACTTTCTACTTACCTCTTCACTAAATAGAGACACATGGAGTTTTCAGACATCACTTTGTACTTGATACGGATTTCCATTCTACAATGTAAAATGAAATAACAAATGACCCAATTTAATGCCGGATATTATGTATGGATTGTGGCACGTAGTGCATATATCTTCACAATAATTAAAAAACACTACGAAATTCACAGTAAAGTTAATATTCGGTTTTAGAATACCTTTTATATTCGTCCTTGCTTTTCAAGAATCGTATGTCAGTTCAACCATGTATTTAGTGGCAAATACGCATATAAATATGACAAATCTTATCTTTCCCCAGAGGGGGAATACAGCAAATTTGTTGGACAAACAAATCGATACTTTTAGATTTTGGCCAGATATCAGAAATGATCTTTGACAGTAAGTTCATATCTTAGACTGATTAACAATGACCAAACAATTCACAATAAACATTGTGTAACATTTCCGGTAATCACAGTCAACGTCAGACCTTTTAATGCAATAATCAATTGCATTAAAAGGAATGAATGAACGTTCATGCCCTGCATTTCATATAAAGTTTAATAGATTGGAGTTCAACGCGCGGAAATATTTACGTATCTAAAAACATGGTATAGCATATCCTGTGCTCATTCTTAAAATTAACGTAATTTTAAGGCAATTATCGATTCGCATGAGAAAAAATGAACGTACCGACCATTCAGCTCCTATAAACGTTAAATTAATTTAAGACTATCTGCATGTACTGACTGCCGGTGATCTACACTGGTTCTTGTTTGATGAATACACATTGGGTACATCAGTTACTGTTTGTAGAGGTCGTTTAATCACGATTTGATTTGTTTGGACTCAGTGTTGTTATATTTTCTGGTACTTTGGGATCATCAAGAACATTCATATTGACTGTAATAGAATTCCACTTAAGCCAGTGCTAGGGGGCGTGAATTGTGTTGCACATGTCATTACCTCTCATGAACTCAATCAAACCGAGTCTGCTATTAATGTATCGGTGTCTGTACGTCTTCAGATTTGTCGCCTTTTTAATGCTATTTCAGTTGTGTAACGAACAAATTTTAACAAATCAATGCCAAGTTATTTGGTGTTTTAAATGAATAAAAACTGTAGTAGTAGTGGGGTTCACAAGTGAAATATGTACCGTAATATTGTAAAGTCAAATCAGTGTCATAACTCAAGGCATAAAACTCAAACGTAGAATTAATGCGCATGCTTCCTTCATGTTAATGATGTATATTAACCTTTACTTGAATTTGGTTGGGGCTGTAGGAGGAATTGAGTAAGCAAGGTACAGGTGTAGTTACAATATTGTTATGTCCAAAAATCGGCTTTGCTCAAGAAAACGTAAGTAGGCACCCAAGTCCAAAGAATAGGCGCACGTCATGTCAACTATATGTTAAAACTTTACCAAAAAGTATGATAAAAGAGGCTTTGCACCCAACACAGATACATAAGAGTAGATTTGGTTTAATTGATTCTGTTCATGAGTGGTAAGTTAAATTCTGTTTAATAGCGGAATTCTAGTACAGTAAAACTGAATGTTTTCCATAATACAAAAGGATAAAAAAGCATAATAACACCGAGTCCAAGAACGGGGAGACGTTTTACAGCGTTTTACCCTTTCAATACATTTACAAAGTTGCATTTGAACTGGATGCAAACTGTAGGAAACTGTAACTGTAGGAAGAGTTCTGCATACAGTTTGTAAGTGTTTTTGTTATTGCTAAGTTCAAACGAATGGAATATTACTCTCAAAAAATCCCAACTATGTTCATGTCCACTTGATGTTTATGAGGTATATCCACTCAAGTTTCATTTGAATTGAATAAAAACTATAGGAGTTGAATACATATGTACATACGTTTTTATTTGTGATACTGTTTAGTCCATAAAGCATCATGACTCAAAAACTAATGATTTCATGTTGATGAGGTATATCAGGTTTCATTTGCAATAGATGAAAATTTATATGAGGAACTGGAAAACACTAGGTAGTTCCGTTATTTTTATGTTCGAGAAAAAGGGCATGATTCAACTGATGATAGTTTCACATTAAAATCCTGAAAATATGCATATATCTGCATCATGTTAATTACAATGTATTCAAAGTTTCATTGAAATTACATCGAAACTGTAGAAAAGGTGGAGTGCATGAAATCCAAATGTTGTTATAATATAATCAGTTTCAAAAAGGAGAATTATTCAAAATAATAACCAGACATATGTGTCCGGACAAGATGCATATATCCGCTTCATGTTGACGGATGAAAACTGTAGGAGGGAGTTATTTCACAAGAATGTGTTACGTTTGAACGGACAAATAGAATGACAGACGGGAGGACAGTTCAAAATAACATATACCTCGGGGGCATAGAAATCATTTCATTACCTCTCATGAACTCAATCAAACCGAGTCTGGTATTATGTTTCTTGGTTCTATGTTCTAATGTATCGGTGTCTGTACGTCTTCAGATTTGTCGCCTTTTTGATGCTATTTCAGTTGTGTAACGAACAAATTTTAACAAATCAATGCCAAGTTATTTGGTGTTTTAAATGAGTAAAAACTGTAGTAGTAGTGGGGTTCACAAGTGAAATATGTACCGTAATATTGTAAAGTCAAATCAGTGTCATAACTCAAGGCATAAAACTCAAACGTAGAATAAATGGGCATGCTTCCTTCATGTTAATGATGTATATTAACCTTTACTTGAATTTGGTTGGGGCTGTAGAGGAATTGAGTAAGCAAGGTACAGGTGTAGTTACAATATTGTTATGTCCAAAAATCGGCTTTGCTCAAGAAAACGTAAGTAGGCACCCAAGTCCAAAGAATGGGCGCACGTCATGTCAACTATATGTTAAAACTTTACCAAAACGTATGATAAAAGAGGCTTTGCACCCAACACAGATACATAAGAGCAGATTTGGTTTAATTGATTCTGTTCATGAGTGGTAAGTTAAATTCTGTTTAATAGCGGAATTCTAGTACAGTAAAACTGAATGTTTTCCATAATACAAAAGGATAAAAAAGCATAATAACACCGAGTCCAAGAACGGGGAGACGTTTTACAGCGTTTTACCCTTTCAATACATTTACAAAGTTGCATTTGAACTGGATGCAAACTGTAGGAAACTGTAACTGTAGGAAGAGTTCTGCATACAGTTTGTAAGTGTTTTTGTTATTGCTAAGTTCAAACGAATGGAATATTAATCTCAAAAAATCCCAACTATGTTCATGTCCACTTGATGTTTATGAGGTATATCCACTCAAGTTTCATTTGAATTGAATAAAAACTGTAGGAGTTGAATACATATGTACATACGTTCTTATTTGTGATACTGTTTAGTCCATAAAGCATCATGACTCAAAAACTAATGATTTCATGTTGATGAGGTATATCAGGTTTCATTTGCATTAGATGAAAATT